>NC_082642.1:39263056-39996556 GCF_028023285.1 Balaenoptera ricei
GAAAGTGAGGGCTTGTCATCTACACCATCCCATTGCGTCAAAAACTGTTGTTCAGGCCCTCCAGCCAGCTTTCGGTGTTTGTTTTCCTATTGGTTCTTGTGTTAAGAAATGCTGAGTTTTCGCTGGGGAAAAAAATTGCTACTTTTACCCAGAATCTCACATCTTTCCAAATGAACAAGATGTGAAAATGTACACTTTCCAGAAAGACACTGAACACGTGGTTTCAGTGTCTTTCTTATGATCTCTCAATCTATGAATCATTATATGTTACGTGTAATGGCATATGAAGGATATTTCTTATTGGGAAAATTGGAATCAAGAAGGTGAAAATAGTTTTAGCCTCAATTTGACAAAATTTTCATGTTCATGTTTTTTCTTCCCTTGAAAATAGTAATAAACAAACAAAAAACCTGGAGTTTAGTGAATCTGGCTTTGGTTCAAAATATATGTTGGGGCTTCCCTGGTGGCGCAGTGGTTGAGAATCTGCCTGCTAATGCAGGGGACACGGGTTCGAGCCCTGGTCTGGGAAGATCCCACATGCCACGGAGCAACTAGGCCCGTGAGCCACAACTACTGAGCCTGCGCGTCTGGAGCCTGTGCTCCGCAACAAGAGAGGCCATGATAGTGAGAAGCCCACGCACCGCGATGAAGAGTGGCCCCCACTCGCCGCAACTAGAGAAAGCCCTCGCACAGAAACGAAGACCCAACACAGCCAAAAATAAATAAATAAATAAATTAATTAAAAAATATATATATATATGTTGAATGAAATTATATGTGCATTCTCTCAAGAGAATGCAGCCAGAAAGAAATTCTGATTAATCAAGTTTTTCTCCCTAAGTAAGTTAAAGTGGCTGAGTCCACGGTGGTAGTTAAAGCTCTTTGTATAAGTCAGGATCGGTCAGGCAATGCCGCAATAACAAACACAACAAAAATCTCGATGGCTTACTATAACAAATGTTTATTTCTTGCTCTTGAAAACTCTTCTGAATGTCTTGGTGAATCCCAGGTCATCCACCCACTATGCAGTGACTCAGCATTCCAGGACGGTTTGATTTGATGTTACCTCCATAGGAACATATGCTTACATCTCCCCTGTGGCAGGGAAGGAGTAGGTGAAGAATTGGATTACCATCAACCCACAAGTTAGAACTTGTTACATGGACCTGCCTACTGCAAAGAAGGGAGGGGAAGTGTAATGTGTCCAGGAAGGAAGGGGAACCAGAGCCATCAGTGAGGCAGTATCTGCTACTGGTCCTCCGTTTTTGCTGAGCACTTGGGCAGAAATAAGACAATGAGAGTTAGGTCCTTTTCTGCTATTACAGTCTTAGGGGGAGGGACCAACAGAAATCTTGTTCAGCTGTGATGCACAAGAGTGGGGCAAGAGCAGTAGTAGGTATGAGCTCAGCTCACAGACAAAGCTGTTATCGGTCAGTGTCACAGCCATTGCATTAGGAGGTCATTCTGAGCCCTGGCCTTGCTTGTCTGACACCTTTTGACGTGAGAGGAAGGGAGTGTCATCAGGTTTGCCCTAAGCCAAGCCCAATTTACCAGGTGGCACCTGGAGAGCTGAGGGTCATCCACACTGGGACCAGAGGCAGTGTATTGCGAGGAGCGTTGGCGGGCCTTTTTTCTGTTTTCTCCCCTTTGCCCGCAAACTCACTAAGTCAGCTTCTTTTTGCTGTACATGCTTGGTACGAAAGAAAGCTGAATTTAGGTGAAACTAAGAGATCGGCTGGGAAATGCCCAAGTTGTAAATGATTAGAATTAGTTCACAAACGTCAGTCTTGGCCTTAGTTCTGTCTGGATTACAAAGGAATACTAAAAGGCACAAATCTTTTACCCTTTAATTGCAACTCTGAAGCATTGAGACACGTTTCCACGAGTCCCAGTATTGATGGGGATGCAAAGATGAGCTTGGAAGGGGACTTCCCTGGTGGTCCAGTGGTTAAGACTCCGCGCTTCCAATGCAGGGGACACGGGTTCCATGGCTGGTGGGGGAACTAAGATCCCACACGCATGCCACGTGGTGCAGCCAAAAAAAACCAAAAAAATGAGCTTGGCAGAGTCTGTTCCCTTAATGAAACCATCGTGTAGGGTGGAGGTAGGCACTCAGTATGGTCATTAGTGCAGACAGAGGGCAGGTCCAAGATGCTGAGGCAGAGAGGAAGAGTGAATGGTTGACTTTAGTGGGTGGCAGTGGAGGTGGGATCAGGGAAGACCCCACAACAAGGAAAGCTTGGGTCTGAGCATTGAAGGGTAAGTAGGATTTTGGGCATGGAATCCTGAGCACTATGCCAGGTTACCATGACAGGTGATTCTCTCAGGTCTCACAACTAGCAACTAATTTGTTTTTTATCTTACATATCTGATGAAGCTTGTAACCGATTAGATTTCTTTCTTTGCATTGGCTTACAGGAAGTGCGTATGCAGATTTGGGGTCCCAGCAAACAACTGTACGTGTTTTTATGACATGTTTCTTTACCTTTGATTTAATCTTCTTCTTACCATGTCTTCTTTTCTCTTTGTCTGTTTTTGCAGTCCTGTTGTATATTTCTCTTTAAGTCATTTCCAATTCCTTTTGGAACCAATTACAAAAGAAAAAAGATTTTGTAGAATTCTGCATAGTTGGTGTTTGCGGAAGGGAGGGTGAAAGGAGAGAGGCATGATGTGTTCATCATTAGCATAACATGGAGGATGGATTGAGGGGAACCCCTGAGAAACAAGGGAGGACTGCTTCTTTGTCATGTGTAGCAATAATAAATTCCTGTAAGGGCAGTAACCCTGCAGCATAAATAGAATAGGCTCAAGAGATAGTTTGAAGATATGCTATGCAAGATGTGTTTGAAGATGTGCTCTGCAAGATGTAAGGACTGCTTGGAGATCAAGAATGGCTTCCGGATTTCTGGTTTGAGCTCTTGGGTAGATGGTGGGTCCCCCACCGAACTAGGGAAACAGATGAAAGAGAAGAATAACAGACCTGAAAAGAAAATTCCAAGCATAAGTTCAGGTGATAATGGGTCATCAACTTCAGGTAGAGAAGGGAAGGGTGTGAGGGGAGAAGGCGCTGAGAGACCAAGAGAAAATGGTGGAATTCAGTGATTACTAATTATGTCTGGTGGAAATGCAGTAGTTATGGAGGAAGAAGGATGGGATGTTGTGGGCAAAACTGTAGGGCTGTGAGATTTAGGAACTCACAGGAAGAACCATGGTGGGTGGTAACGAGGATGTGGTCCTAGGAGGAGAAGCTCATGGGGATAGTAGGGGATGGTCATTGTAGTAGAGGACGTAAAGAATAAGCATGAGGTGCAGTTACTTCCATGAAGAGGAAGATTCTATGTGTGTACTGACAACGTGAGAATGATCTATAGATTGTTGGCAGGTAGGGATATGGGTAGGTAAAGGGCATGATGCCAGATGTTAAGAGATTCAGGTGAGGAGAATTTCTAAGTGTGTAACAGCAAATGGCATGGAATCAGAAGTGGGAGCTATTAATCTGGAAAAGCATCCTTCAATTTAGAGCTTGAGAAAACAAGAGGCATTCCAGCATTTCAGATGAACCAAAGGCAATAGAAATATTTCCCCCTGCTTGGATCCTTCAGAAGACCGGTATCTGGACAAATGGGATAAGATATATGAAAGTACATGGCTGGAGCACAAACTTAGAAAGTATTGATGATATTGTATCACAGTTAAATCCCCCATGTTGATCACTCTTTTTTGCTCCAGGAGCTGCCTTATCTTGGCCTGAGGCTGTTTCCACAAGTCTAATCCTTGTGACCAAAGCACAGACTTTGTTGTCATGTAGCCCCAGAGGTCATAGCACTGAAGTCATGGTACACGATTCATTGGTTCATGATGCATTGGTGCCAACAGAGCACCAGGTAAACGTGAGAAAGTTGGGTAAAAAGTAAAATTAAAATGGACATGGATACATGAGACAGTAGAATTAAAAATTCACTTACATGTTGAAAGCAAAACAACACTTTACAGAAACTTTAAGATTTGTGTGGATACTTCAGGTCTACTCTACCATATTTGGGGGAATTGTGTTTTCTCTTCTCCCTAACTAACTGCCAGTGTGCCTAACAGTGGAAAAGCATGAACGTTCATAGTCACATGCTGAGAGACAATATTAAAAGTTGCTCACTGAGAGTGGCATGGACATATATACACTACCAAATGTAAAATAGATAGCTAGTGGGAAGCAGCTGCATAGCACAGGGAGATCAGCTCGGTGCTTTGTGACCACCTAGAGGGGTGGGATAGGGAGGGTGGGAGGGAGACGCAAGAGGGAGGGGATATGGGGATATATGTATACGCATAGCTGATTCACTTTGTTATACAGCAGAAACTAACACACCATTGTAAAGCAGTTATACTCCAATAAAGATGTTAAAAAAAAAAAAAATTGCTCATTGAGAGCATTGATAGTATAAACAGACAGCTTCCTGATGTGCCGACATTGAAATGTCCAGCAATACTTTGGAAGTGTGAACTCTGGGAAGTTTGTAGAAGGCATCAGGACCATTTCTGCACATGCCCACTGGAAATAACCTAAAGGTCTGGTACTAGCAGGGTAATTAACACATTATAGCTTAACTTTATAATGGATCATTATTAAAATGATGATGTAGACATATGTTCAGTTATATGGAAATACAATACATTAATCTTTAAAAAGACGTTATGAATGTGTTTCACATAAAACTCAGTTATGTCATGGTCATAAAAAAATTCGGAAATATATGTAAAGATATTAACAATGGTTGTTTGAGAGTAGTAGAATTTGTGTGTGTGTGATATAATTATGTTTCTCTTTGTTCAGCAGCATTTTCTAATTTGTCCACAATAAACACATATTGGTTGTGTGATAAACATAATAAGAACAAAAAAATAAATAGGCTATCTATGGGGAACTCACCATAGCATTGAGTCCCAGAAAGTCTTTTCAGGAAGAACAGAAGTTTATCTACAGTGAATGAGTTAGATCAGCATCTTTCTGTTCTCTTAATCCTGGAACCGAGCAGAACCCTGAAGGCCCCGCCCCCAAGTAGAAAGACCCCTCCCCCCATGCCCTTGTTTGTAGAAAAGCTGAAGTCTCTCGGGCCTCCCTGAGTCACAAAAGGATGGACTCAAGCAGTTAATGATCAGGACGATAGAGTCACAGATTCAGTGTCTGATGCACATTCCTGAATCATTTTACCGATACTATAGCTGCCACCAGAGGGAAAAGCTGTCTGCATGATGCCCAGACTGCAATAGCCATGACATAAGCTGCGCCATCTTGAACTGCACTGAATCTATGGCTAGCACAATTCCAAGAACTGGCCCCAAGAGAATGGGATTAATACTATTGCTCATCATAATCTGTATCTTTGTGGGCATCAAAATAATTGTAGCTTGTTCTGCCTGTATATATAAATGGGCAACTAAAACAAAGAGATACTACATTCCCATGTTGACATCTTCCACTCTAAGATATGGCACCCTATGTCAGCATGAAGAAGTAACAGAAGATGAACCTTCACCCATAATCCCATAGAAATGGAATGATGTTCCAACAAGTGGGAATTTGTAAGCAGCTTCTGGCAGGAAAGAGCTCTTTTTTAGGAAAGAGCTCTCTGCAGGAGGCCGCCTTTGTCTCATCACTTTAGCAAAGCTATATTGTAACTAACCTTAAAGCAGGCACTCCCGCGCTCTACTCATCTCTGTCCCAGGCACAGCTTTCAAATCTTTTGATCACACCTTGCCAAACCTGCTGGTTCTTTCCATAGATAAAAGAAGTAGAAGTGAAGATTAAGGAATAAACAGATGACCAGATCTTTTCCCTAACCTCCCCTTCAGTAATCTAGTTAGCAAACTGTGCAAAGAAGATAGCATCTAAAGAAAGATCACAAGAAGTCAACAAGCCTGCAGGCAGTAGGGGATGGCAATGACTCTCTCTGACCCCTTATCTCAAGGATTAACTGAGATTACTTCCCTTTTCCTTTTCATGGCCAAGCAGAATCTTGGGAGTTGGTTTTTGGGGACACTGAGTCTGCCTTCTCCCCAGATCCCCGGCTTTCTGATTAAAAGCAATGTTTTTCTTTCTGCCAACACTTGCCCCTTGGCTATTGATTTTCAAGTGTTGAACCGCGGGACCTGAGTTTGGTAACAATCCTATCCTGGTAAACTGCCCATGCAACATCAGGGAGCTCACGGGGCTCTGTGGGTTGTCTACGTCCTCACCTTGCTCTGCGAAATACGTCAGACTATGATACCTGCTAACCTTTGAAGGTCATGGGTAGCTTTCTGGCATCTGGTGCAAACTGTCTTTATGCTCACATGTTATTTATTTTTTGATCTGCTTCTGATTTGAGTCTTGAGGGAAAGTCTTCAAGCCAGCTTTAGAAAGAGAAGCTGCTGTCATTTGTGAATGCAGTTAATTAGAGTAACATTTGCTTTTAAGTATTCAATATTTGGCATGATTATCAGACCTAAAGGTTATGTTGTTCTATCAGATAAGCTGGGCTCTGAGGGATGCCTGTTGTCTCCCCAGGCTGGTGCTGGCTAAATATAGGAATCCGAGGTACGTAGCAATAACTGCTTTAGATATTAAATCTGCACGTTATAGCGATGAAGCTTATCTAAGACTGTTCTTGGGAAGTGCTGGAGGGAAAGGTTGGGCTCACTGGGAGCTGTAACCGGTCAAGGTGGCTGCTTCAGAGGGGAAGCAGGTTTGGGCAAAAGCTATTTGATTTTTGACAGGGCTTGGCTTGCATTTCCGAGTGGCTGGCAATTAAACTGCCCAATTAAGAGAAGCATCCTCCATAGAGAGCATAAACCCCACCCGACCCCGATTTCAGCACTCAGCTGCCACTGTCCAAGGGAACTACTCAAAGCGTAAGATGCATCTGTACTGGGAAATAACTCCACTTCTCTCTTCAAGGATTTGCTCGTGAAAACACCTAACGTAATAGCAACCAAAGTTCTGTCCCAGGCCATGTCATGCATCAGGTGGAAATGGGGAAGCTAGGAATTCACTCTTTAATAGAATCATCTACTTTGGAGGAGAAAGAGGAATGTGTGTGTTTGGGAGGGGCGTGGGCGTGATGGAGGAAGCCGGTGTGAGAACAGTGCCTCCTGCCTCCGGCTGTGTTTCTAAGTTACTTTTCCCCCTGAGGAATTAACACATGTTGACAATTTCACTCAGAAACTGTAGTTCATTGTACGAGATGAAAGATGTATGAATAACATTAATGATAATGCTCAGTGGGGCCCAGGCTCATGAATAGTTTAAAAAAGAAACCCTGGTTGCTTTGATGGCTTCATTCATCACATCCTGAATTCTGGTCTTGTGGGTACATTTCTCTTTCAAATCTTTGGCTTAAATACATTGTTTCTTTGCTTCTCATTAATTCACTTTCCTCTCCCCTTTCTTAAGTTTCTAGCCTGGTTAAGGTTGAGAGAAAACTTAAAAGCAAACAAGTTACTGTGTGATAATTTGCTTTCAGTCCCTTTAAATGATGTCATACTCTCTGAGGCCAAAATGACAAGTTTTGATACTCTTCAACCTGGTCAACTACACATTTGTTAAGTTGGGGGCTTCTGCCCTTGACTGTAGGTCCTTCCCTCCAGCTGGAAGTTTGGAAGTTTTGAAACAGGAGGGAAAGGGGCAGGACACAACATTTAAAAGAATGACATAGCCGTTGAGGATACGACATAAACTGGGTAGAGCCAACTAGGTCCAAGATGGCGGCAGATTTGACTTCCAGTGGACCTTGAGCCTCATTATATGCTCATTGTAATACATTAGCTAAATGACACACCCTGGTTTCTGGCTGAATTCAAGTCCCGGCCCTTGGCTTCAAGTCCCAGTCTAGGTTCTGGCTGGGTTCCAGTTTCAGCCCATGGTTTCAAGTCCCATCTGAGTTGTGCAGTTCCAGTTTGATACCTCTATCTGTTCAGAAAAAGTTTTATTGTCCTGTAGACGGTAGAAAATTATCCAAACCTTGGTCTCCCCACTCAAGAAGTTACAGGCCGATTAGAGACTCAGAGTTTCCATCCTCACAAGTGTGGACAAAGAATGTCACCTGCCATTTCAGTAAACAAAGGGTATTGTGGCCATCAAGCCATCAGCCACTGAAGCAGTGAGGGGATTCACAGGAAATAAATGGAGAAAAAGAGGATACTGACCCTAGAGAACTAAGGTGCATAACAAAGGAATGATTTCAGTAAGCCCAGACTCTTGCATCTTCCCATACATAGAAAAGCACTAAAATCATTAACTTGAGATGTCTGTTTTTGTGATTAACAATAATCTTTTGATGTCCGACTACATGTTTTGTTTTGTTTTGTTTTTTTCTTAGCAAAAAATCCCATATATCCTGGCTCTCCCCGTACCCTCTTTGGAACAGTCCCTCAGAGCTATCCGAGAGGCTGTATTGGGGGCTTACATCCTCAGTAAGTCTGCTGAATAAAGCATAATTCTCAACTGTTAGGTCGTGAGTTTTTTTCAGTCCACACATGCATACATAAAAATATAATAGTTACAGAGAAAAACAGCAACATCGCCACATAAGAGAAAATTTCAAGCAACATAGAGTTAGTGGTAAACAAGAAATGTCATTAATTTGGGCTGGGAGTTCCCAGGTCAATGCAGTTTCCGGAATGATTTGAGAGTGGAAATGAGAATGTGAAGAATTCACCTTCCCCCTTAATCTTGATTTCCCTGGGGGTTGAACGGCACATACCCCCCGGGCGTCTCTGAGGTTGAAATGTGCTCAGTCCCTTTCAGTGGTTGATGGCTCGAGGGAGTGGATTAGCTGTACTGGTACAGAATGCAGGAACCACAGAGCTGGGGAACCTCAGGACTTGCTTCAGCCCCTGGTCAGCCCTGGGGGAGAACAGAGGTGCTGCCGAGAACTAGGGTCCTTCCCACTAAGGTGTTTTCATCTATACGCTCTGTCACCTACAAATTGGCACCTGCCACCTACCTCTACAAGGATTTAATCATGCGCTGCTGCAACTGCTGACCTTCAATATCCCCTGAAAGGGGTTCAGGGTGGAGAGCAGGAAGGAGGCCCTCTGAGCTCTGGGAAAAACTGGCAGAGCAGGTCTTCAGATAGTTAGATATTTTCAGGAGAAGATTTTATGAGCCCAATTCTTACATTTCCTTGTATCTAGAAAAGCACTAAAATCCTCGTGACTAGCAGCAACCTTCATCACACTAGCAGAAACCTTCTGCAAAAAAGATGTACTTGATTGCATGTACTCTTCCTTCACCAAAATCACATATAGGCTGACCTCTTTGAAGCAGTTTCTCAGAGCTCTCTGAAATGCGGTCTCCTGGGCTATAGTCCTAGTTTTGCCCCAGATAAAACTGAACTCACAACTCTCACATTGTGCATTTTTTTTCAGTCTACACTTGGCTGCTACTGAAATCCCTTTCTCTTCTCTCCTCTGTCCGTGTTGTTTCAGCTAATACATGGCTTCTACTGACATGTAGATTTTGCTGACTGCCTTTTCTTTTCCCCAGAGCAAAGGAGTCTATGGGTGACTGTTTGGTTCTCTATGACTGTGTATCATCCAATCTGTAAAACCACAACTCTTTCATCTGCTCCTGATTGTGTGGGTCGGGACATCACACAGGGTCAGCAGAGATGGTGTAACAGGGAAGAGCAAAATCTGACTCCATGTTGGATCTGTTTCTCTAACTTTAACCTTTGCTTTTTGTTGCTTTTGTTATTATAACCGTACATAATGGCCTGCCTCAGGGAACCCTGCCCCTCTGCCTGAATGTTAAACTAATGTGGCTTTGTTCGGCACACAGGGAGACAATCTGACCCTGCCCATCTGTGGATGGCTGCAGAAAAGAAGAAATTAACACATCCCCTCTCCGATGCTGGCCAAGCCAGGACATATTTTGCAAAACTCGTGGCCTTTTTACTTTACATCCTCACCTCCTCCCCCTCTCTGTTCTATAAAAGAAACTGGCATCTCGATCCCAATAAGATGGTTTTGGGGGACGCCAATCCACCATCTTCTTGGTCTGCCGGCTTTCTGCATACAGTGACTATTCCTAGCCTCAACACCTCGTTTCCCGATTTACTGGCCTGTCGTGTGGCGAGCAGAGTAAGCTTGGACTTGGTGACGATGGCTCTCGTGTCCCCGTGAGATGCGCGGCTTTTTCACCCACACGTGGAGCCTCACCCAGGACAGATCCATGCAGGGGCGGCTGGCGCAGACTGGCAGAGCCCTGTATACAGGAATCTACCTCCCCTGCTGGCTGGCTTCCTCCTTTCTCCCCAGGCAGCCTCTCTCAGGATCCCTCCCTTCCTGCAGGGCATCTGGACTTCTTCTGGCGTAGCTCAGTGCTACAAAGAGAGCAAAGGCAGATGCTGCTCCCACAGATGCCAAAGCCAGACATTAGTTACAGTGGTAAGAAGAGATTAATTCAGAAATATCTACTGCAGGAGGGAAGAGTCCAGCATGAACTTCACTGAAAGAAAAGGAGACTTTAAAGGCTGGGATGCCAGGGGGATGGCACTGAGGGGTGACAAGTCTAAGTGACTAAGCCTCTGGGTTTGCTAATTGGCACTTACCCAGAAGAGAAACAAACTTCTCATAACAGGAGGCAGTGGTGCAAGCTGATGCAAGGCGTCCACTTTCCGCAGGAAGTAGGCGCTAGAGCAGCAGTTATCCCCCTGAATGTTTGCATTCCAAAGAGAAGGCTCTTAAATCCTTGGAGAAATATTCTGGGTAGCAGATTTACACCTCAAAAGGATTTTATAATCGAAAGCTTTCTAAAGTAACTGCTCTAGAGGGCATTCAGCAGCTTATCTAGCAACAGGTTTAGGCTGGAACAAACAATAAATTCTCCTGGCGGTGTTGAGCTTTCTTAAGCAGGTATTTTAAGCCGGGGCTGGGATCATCCCAGGGACATGGCTTATGCTGCCAGAAGCCTTGCTAGTGTCTGGTCAAGTCTCCTAGTGCAAGGGGTTTGGATGGACCTGTTACATGCTGAGAATTTTGTAGCCCTCACTGGCAGACATTCTTAATTCCTAAACCCACAAGTCCAGAGCTTCAATTCTGCTGCATTCTTTTTTTTTTTCTTTAATCCACACCACGCGGCATGTGGGGTCTTAGTCCCCTGACCAGAGATCAAACCCGCTCCCCCTACAGTGGAAGCGTGAAGTCTTAACCACTGGACCACCAGGGGAGTCCTGCATTGTTTTGATTAAGGTAAATCAACAGGCCCAGCCCAGATTCAAAGGGAAGGGAGTGCCCAAGAGTGAATACTAAGAGGCCTTGTGGTTGGGTCCACAATTGTAACTAAAACCACAGTTGCTTTTGTCCCTGTGAAATGCGGCCATTCTTATGGGGCGGAACACTCATGCCAAGGCCACCAGCCAACCCATAAGCCATTGCTTCTGTCCTAGGCAGCAGCCTGGCTCTGGCTCCACTCAACTGTGGCAAAGGGGGTTGGAATCACTACCATGAAATATGCATTAAGCAAGAAAAAAGCTCTTGGGAGCTTTTTCGAAATAGGTGTTCTGACACAGTAGGTTTTCAGTATTTCATGCGACTCCTTAGTAGTGACAGTGAGCCTGGGAATCAGCTCTGATGTGGACCTCAGAGAATACTTAGGTGTTACGTACTCGGGGTTCAGATGTAATTGGCTTCTGCAAATTATTATGGGTTAAATAAGGCCAGAATTTTTCGCTGTGGGTGTAGTTACTGTTGTTGGTTTTCAGTGCTTCATGTAGTCGGCAGGAAAGAACTACTACGGGCAGGACCTCAGAATCCTACTGGCTTTCTTCAAAGTCAGGTCAGTTTTATTGGCACATATGCGGAAGTGATGCATATTGATAAACCAGTTAGAATTAATACCACTTAATTTGGGGGAGAACTTGAGGTCAGGTTTACATACCCCTTCCCCCTGCAAGACTCATGTTAGATGCCAGTGTGAGACACTGTGATTATCAGAGGAATAACCCTAAATCTGCTCTGATTTATAGATTATATGTATTTAGACAATCCCTTGCTACGCTACGCACTGCAGCCACTGGTAGAGACAAAACAGTGCAGCAATTGAAAGGACAGCCCTGAGAGGCAGTTCTGAATGTGATCACCGGTTTCAATCAGCTACAACTCGAGTGTGCACGGGAATCACCTGGGAATGCTGTTATGCTGCAGAGTCACCTTCAGCAATGTTGTGGAAGCCAAGTTCACGTGCCCGATGCCCCAGAAAAGGGACGAAAGAACCCAGGGAGAAAAGCAGTATTCGAGAGTGCGGGAGAGAGGCAGAGGCGGGATCGTGCAAGGTCTTCTGACCCATGGAGAAGTATTAAGATGTCATCCTCAGTGCAATGCAGACATCTTTGAAATACTTGACGTGGGCCCTCTATGTGGTAAAATGTGTGCTTGGATGAGATGACCCATCGTGCCAAGTGAAGACCCGATTCGATGGGGCGAGAGTGGGTATGGGGAGAGCATTAGGGGGTGTTTCAGTAGTCTGGGCTAAAGATGTTTGTGACACGTAATTGGTTACTGAAAGTAGAGATGAAAGGCTGTGGATATGTTTAATATATACAACACCCTTCCCAACCTGTGCTTACACCCACCCACCCAGACACCCAGCACCATCGTAGACTTACCTACAGGAAACTATACAAGGCTACGCTACCCGCCTGGACTCCAGTCTGCCTTAGCATGTAACAAAAATAAAAATAACAGTGATAATCAATAGGTAATATCCACTGTATATATGTATATATATTTTTTCATAATAGGTGTTTGTTCTTCATTAGATTGCCAATCCCTCAGGGGCAGGGACAGAGTTAGATCTTCGTCTTTAGCAATGCAGCCCTGAGCTGTGCAGTTACTCAATGCAGGTTTATAGGCTAATTTGAGACATTCTGTGTCCCTCATTGTTTGAGGCCAATTCTCTCTTCATTTGGAAACCCGCTTCTTCTCTGTCAGAAGATAATTAAATATTCATCCGTTGCTAAATCTTGGAGGCTCTGTTTAGGTTTTCTTTGACTTTTTTTTTTCTTTTGGTTTCTCTGTCAGTTGAAAATTTTATTGATATTCTCTGTAATCATTCCTAAGCAATCAGGGCAGGATTAAACAGCTTGAAGGCAAAACTTCCTTTTGGTCAAGAACACATATGTACGTGTTTGTTTATTGGACCCTGTGCAGAGGGTCGAGACAGAAGAGGCACATGATTAGAAGCGTTTTCTCTCTCTCAGTCCCTGAACGCCCCTTTCACTTCTGTTAGATGTTTCCCTTCCCCTTTTACACACCTGTCAACCCATCTCTCTAAAGCAGTTCCTCCATCATTTCTTGTCCCTGACAGAGCAAAGCCACACTTCTACTGGACTGAGTCCACTCAGAGTACGGTTAGCAAAGCTTCAGACCTCTATGAGAAAATCAACGGAAACCTGGCATGACACTTCTGAACGGTCACTGACTCCTAAATTAGATCCCGGAAGATATTGACTGGGTTACACCTGTGAATTTGTCATTTACCTCATGTCAACTAGAGTTTATTATTCTTACCTTAGTTACATAGATTTTTCATCTGTGAGTTTGACATTGGTTACAAACTTCAGTGTTGGTTACAAACTTCCAATGTGATAGGAGAATTGTTAAAATAAAAATTTACCAAAAGTTTAGAGAAAAAAAAAAGGTGTTCTACATGATCAACTTCTCTGGATTTATATCAACAACAAAAACAAAAATGTAGAATGCCTTAAGAAAATTTAGATATTTTAAGTTTTCCATTTTTGTTTCATTTGCAATAGCCACAGGGTTCTAACCTGTACTTTTCAAAATAAAGTTTTGGACAGAAGCACACTGTATAATACATTTCAGATAACTTTTTGTTCTTCATTATTAATCCATGAGAAGAAAATTGTGAAACATAATTGAAAATGTATCACTGAATTTTGCTCTTATCAATTATTAATAGCAGTGCGGCAGAGGAGAAGTAAGGCATGAATAGAGGCACAGATGTATTTTCGAGATATTTCTAAGGCTAATGTCAACATATGTCTGAGATATTTTGGTCATTTGTTTTTAAGGAGTCTGGAGAGTTAGTAAGCCCTTCATCAGAACTTTGTTGACGGTGGTCTGATCTGCAAACAAGGAACCTATAACATGTCTCTATCAGCTCTGTACACCTGAGAGCTCAGGGGGACAAGACCATCTCACAAGAATGACACAGAGACAAGAAATTCCACTGCACTTGCAGCCCATCTGGTCAACCTCTAGGACATCTAGAGGTAAAATTTTTCACTCTACCTGTTGTTCTGTTCTCCAGTTAACTCTATTTCTTTCATCCTTAAATTTTCTTTCTCTCAAATTCCTGGCAGAAAGCAGTTTAGTAAACTCACCCACAGGAAGGTGCTTATGACTGAAACAAGAAAAATAAATATCATTTATTGAGTTTGAACGACGATCCCAAAATTATCACTAAACATCACGGAAAAGGTAACATTGCTTATCTTTAAGCTACACCTAAAGAAATGGAAGCTTAGAGAGACTTCATAACATCTTTAAAATTATAGCTAGGAAATGACAAAGTTAGGAGTTGAACCAAGTCATGTGACTCTGAAGGCCATGTTCCCATGACCACCATTCTAGGATTTTTCAGGAGGAAGAAAATATTTGAAGCATGAATAGTTAAACTAATTGAGATTATCTCTAACGATGGAATTTTGGAAACTGTGGGGAAGTGGTACCTGAGAGTGTTTAAAATCACAGTATAAATGCAGATTGCTGTGTGTTTAAATGTAATCTTGGAAACACACAATAGAAGGGAGAACTCAAACTTTGCAGCTTCTGTTTTCCTTTTCCCGCCTCATTCTAGCCTGTAACCATTGTCCAACACAGAGGTTAAATCTGGACCACTCATCATTTTTCTTTAGCTTAAACTATATTTCTCTTTTTTCACCTGAACTAGTTGTTAAGATTTTAAAATATGTTCATTATACATAAAAATTCTTATTTCAAGTTTCTTTAAAAAAAAAAAGGAAAATCTAGCGTTACTAGGCTTGCATTTCCTCACGGCAAAGAGAAGCCAGAGCTGAATACTACTGGGGCCCTGTAGTTGGGCCGATGGTCTGCCCAGGTCATCACGGTCCTTGCTGGGCCCCCTGCCCTCAATCATGCTACCTGTCTTGTAGGGCCTCTGAGTGCAACCTGCACAGCTGCACACAGCTTCCTATCTCATGTAGGCCTTTGAGATCCCTGATCTTTCCATCCCTGTTATGCATCCAAAGGGAGTCAGGTCCATAGCATATAAAGTCTTGGTAGGCAAAGACATGTCTCAAATGACAATTTTCTGTGTCAGTGGTCATTTACTGAATGCTGGGAGCCGTGGTTCTCATACTCTACCATACATCAGAATCGCCTGGTGTGTGTTTTAACACATGGGCTGTTGGGCCCCAGCTCCAGAGATTCTGATTCAGTAGGTCTGGAGTGGAAACTGGGAATTTACATTCCTAACAAATCCCCAGGTGATGTTGAGGCCACTGATTCAGGAATCACATTTTGTGAACTATTGCTTTAGGATAGACATTTTTATGCTTGTGGACTGGATCATGGTAAAACCGATGCCTTCTCTTCTACCACTTTTTTGTTCTTTCTTACATAACTTCCTGATTTTTTTAAAAGAATTATATGCTTTATTTTCCACCCCCCAAAACCCTTCTCTTTTATTCTCCGGGAATTTCTCCAAGGCCAGGGCTGACAGTCACCCACCTGAAATGGCTTAGGGACAAGAGGACGGTATTGGTAACATGTAGACTTCCTCTCCTGCTTTGATTTTATATTCTTCTTCTTTTTTGATGTCGTCCCATTTTCTATGGCGTGGGGACTGCCAGTTTGTGCCTGCGGCCCAGATGTTCCCTGCACCGTCACCAATCCCAGCCAGATTTGAAAACTAGGGGCTTTTCCACCTCCAACCGTTCATAGCCCAAATTCATATTTTCTTGTGAATCTATTTATACTACACAGATGGCTGGAATCATCCAGAAGAGTCACGCTTTGAAATCCAGAGAAAATGAATGTACTGTAAGAAAAAAACAGTTTGGCAATATTTTTTCTCTTGGCTATTTTCCACTGTGTGTGTTTTTTCCCTGTATATTGTTTCTTATAACCTTAATGATCACTTTTAAACTACTTTCCCCCAATACGTGGCTCATTCCTCAAACTTCCCTTTAAATACATTGCAGTATATGCCACATGTATTCAGATCTTTCTCAGTTCAGTTCAAATAAAGTCCTGAGAGCTATCAGGACTGGGGGTCGACGGGGGCGCTGAGGAAAAGTGAGCCTGGTGTGCAATGGCCTCCAGCTTAAGCCGTGAGCATTGGACAGAAATCTGTGCAGCCAGAATCATTAGTGTTAATTTCCTGTGTTCCTGCTTTGCACAGCAGTTGTAAACCCTTCCTTCCCGACACTGACCTTTCAAGAAAAAGAAGACCACAGGGATATAATTTGTTCAGGGCTTCATTTTTTTTTTTTTTTTTTTTTTTTTTACTATTTATTTATTTTATCTTAATTTTTGGCTGTGTCAGGTCTTAGTTGTGGCATGCGGGGTCTTCATTGTGGCACGGGGGCTTCTCTCTAGCTGTGGCATGTGGGTTTTCTCTCTCCAGTTGTGGCGCGTGTGCTCCAGAGCCTGTAGGCTCTGTAGTTGTGGCACACAGGCTCTCTAGTTGAGGCGCGTGGGCTTAGTTGCCCCGAGGCATGTGGGATCTTAGTTCCCCGACCAGGGATGGAACCCACGTCACCTGCTTTGGAAGGCGGATTCTTTACCACTGGACCACCAGGAAAGTCCCATTCAGGGCTTCCTTTAACAGGAATGCTTCATGAGATGAATATGTGCAATGACCAATATGAGGAAGGTGAGCCAACATTAGGATTTTTTGAGATAGCAGCTATTTTCGATCAACAGTATCTCTTCAGTTGCAGCTGTGCATAAGGCACAGCAGGAGCACCTGTTCTAGAAAAAGGGGGAAAACAAAGTGTAAAAATACATGAAACAGAGACGTCGGAAAGGAGGTGGTGCTACTTATCAAGCAACAACCTTGTACCAGGTTCCGTATGAATCATAGACTTATACTCCATCAAAGCAACTTTAATTTCTATTTCATTAGAAAGGTATACGTTCTTGTAAGAAAACTCATTATGTAGCCATTAGATTTCATGGAGCAGAGGTTTTGATTGTCAATTCTGAAAAATGAGTCTGAGACAAAAATATTCCTATAAATAGAGGATCAGCCTAGTGCATTTAAATTTTTATTTATAGATCATCAGCTCTTTGACTAAGAGATGGGACAGGACAGACTTGAAGCTAAAATCATTAGGCTTTCAAAATGGTGATAAACGATGTCTGGAATCACAGAGTAAGTTACTGATAACTTATGATTTAGGTTACATCGACTGATGAATGCACAGCTTTTCAGATATACCTTATCATTGGGAAAGGCAAACTATAACTTGAATTCGAAAGAAAGAAACTATTTAATGTGGCCAGAGATCAAGATGGTAGAGTAGGAGGACATAGAGCTCATCTCCCACAACAAACCCATCAAAAATACAGCTACATGTAACTCTCACTGAGAACAACATAGAGGCTGGCAGAAAGGCTCTTCTATACCCAGGGCTGTAGAGAAAGATCCACACAGAGTTGGGTAGGAAGGGAGGAGAGGTGATCAGGTCAGGACCCACACCCCTAGCAGGGACACAGAAAAGGAGGAGCTATCACAGGCTTGGGGATCCTCCCTGGGAGCAAGGGGTTTGAGCCATATATTGGGCACCTCAGCCCTGGGGTCTTCCAAAGAAGACATACAGATCGCCAACAGGCACATGAAAAGATGCTCAACATCATGAATCATAAGAGAAATGCTAATAAAAACCACGGTGAGATATCACCTCACACCTGTTAGAATGGCTATCATCAAAAATTCTACAAATAACAAATGTTAGCAAGGATGTGGAGATAATAAACATCTCGTGCACTACTGGTGGTTAATTGGTGCAGCCACTACGAAGAACAGTACGGAGGTTCCTTAGAAAACTAAACATAGGACTTCCCTGGGGGCGCAGTGGCTAAGACTCTGCACTCCCAATGCAGGGGGCCCGGATTCGATCCCTGGTCAGGGAACTAGATCCCACATGCATGCTGCAACTAAGAGTTCGCATGCCACAACTAAGGAGCCCACGTGCAGAAACTAAGACCCGGTACAACCAAATAAATAAATAAATTTTTTTTTTTTAAAAAAGAGGAAAGCTAAACATGGAGTTGCCATATGATCCAACAATTCCGCTCCTAGGTCTATATGTGAAGAAACTGAAAACACTAATTTGAAAAGATATATGTACCCCAGTGTTCATAGCAGCACTATTTACAATAGCCAAGACATGGAAGCAACCTAAATGTCCATCGACAGAGGAATGGATAAAGAAGACGTGGTATGTATATGTATATTATACACACACACACACACACACACACACACACACACACACACACACACACAATGGAATATTACTCAGCCATAAAAAAGAATAGAATTTTGCCATTTGGAAAAACATGGATGGACCTGCTTAGTGAAATAAGTCAGATAGAGAAAGGCAAATACTGTGTGTTATCACTTTTATATGGAATCTAAAAAATAAAATGAATATGACAAAACAGAAACAGATTCACAGATATAGAAAACAAACTAGTGGTTACCAGAGGGGGAGATGAAAGGGAAGAGGGGCAAGATAGGGGAGGGGGATTAAGAGGCACAAACTACTATGTATAAAATAAATAAGCTACAGTGATATATTATACAGTATAGGGAGTATAGCCAAAATTTAATAATAATTTTAAATGGAGTATAATCTATAAAAATATCAAATCACTATGTTGTACACCTGAAACTAATATTATAAATCAACTATATTTTAATAGGAAAAAAACTTTAAAAGAAGAAACCATTTAATGTGGTAATATTTTTCAGTGGGCAATAAATGAATAAAGCTTTTCTCCAAGTTTTCTCTTTATAATGCTGTTCCACCACTTGTCTAGCATAGGCTCTACTTTTAGTAATATGTACTTAGATTTCAAACAGTCTTAGCTTAGTTTTACTTATGTTAGTAAAAGGCCCAGAATGCCTGCTCTTTCCTTCTCACGGTTTTTGTTTGAAAAAAGAGCAAGATACCTCAAAGAGTTGATGTCCAGAGAGGAAAAGTCTTCTAATGTGAACTGAATAGTCCTGGTTATCTCTTAACAAGATTCCAATAATAAGAATTTAGGGGTAGGAGGGAGGTGCAGGAACAAATGATTTCTCCTCAAAAGGCTTCTTGCTTCTGTGTCATACAGTGAAGCAATTACTGAGGAAAATGCTAGAAGGCTTCTAAAGATCATCCCAGCGCTCAGTCTTTTAAATCATCTAGTGATTTCGGTTCTGCCAAGATGGAAACCTGGGCATGAAGGACTGGAGAGGAGGACATTGAACTAGAGACACACCCCCTTCTGGTTTTGAGATACCAAGGCTACTTCAAAGTCATTTCTCTCCTCACTTGAAAATGTTTCTTCTTTTTTCTTTCTCTCTCTCTTTTTAAAATAAAACTCCGTGAAGAAATACAATGAGTCTTCGAGAAACCAGCCTTCTCTCTCAGCTTTTCGTCATAAGTACACTTGGTGCTGTGATGAGACAAAGGCACAAAGTGTTCCACAAGGTAAGAAAAATGAATCTTCGTCCAGGAAACTAGGAAGCCCTGTGTGTGTGTGCGTGTGTGTGTGTGTGTGAGAGAGAGAGAAAAGCAATTGGTTAAAGGATACCCCAGTCATCTTCATTTTCTGATAAAGGTGAGTGATTTGTTTAATTTAGGAATGTCTTATCAGGAGATATTAATTGCTATAGATCAAGAGTCCTGTGCTTTATCTAAAGATAAGGGAGCAGTCAGAAGATTCCCATACCTTTTATTTTATAGTCTTAGGACTACCAACTGTCTCTACACATCAGCCCGAATCTGCCTAGATAAATGACAGTTTATAACATATTTCATTTTCTGACATGTGAAAAAATCACCACTTTGAACTTGGTAAAGTTGCTTTCAGGGCAGTAAATAGAAGCTGTGTTTCATTTAGCGGATGATGAACTTACAGGGTCCTTCTATGGAAGAGCCTTCACAAAGGTAGACCTAGAATAGGTTATGAAGGGAGCTAGGATATTTTAGGCTTAAGTAACTTAGAACTGACAAACACACTGGCCCACCAGCCTGCTCCTTCAGTATTTGTGTCTTCATCCTGTCTCAGATCCTGAATATGGCAGTGTGATGTTTATTAGAGGCTGATGTTCTGATTGTTTCAAGAGACCACAGTGTTTGTTAACAGGACACAGACAACATTGTTAGGAGTAGCAACAATAACAAGAATGAAGTGGACCTATTGAGTGGGGTGATGTTTTTTATAGACACAGTGGGTCTCACGTCCTAAATTCTTAGACAGAATTCAAGTGACTTGCTCTCCTGTGCACAAAGACGTACCCTTCAACCTGCAAACTAGAGAGGCACCACAGCTGTGGAGCCGGGTTCATTCAACAAAGATGGCTGAAGCCCTTTTTCTCTAGATGGTCTCTTGTACAGCTATCATGACCAGAATCTGGCTGAAACACAGGCAGAAATCTCACTACTGGAAATTTTACTGAGGGGTGACAAAGACTCTCTCCTCACCCTACCTTTAGCCAGGCTCCTCTGAGCCCTCTTCTTGACCAAGGCTAGTTTTTAACAGCTCAAGGACACATCCGTCTCCCTCTTTAAAGTGTGCACCTGAGAAAACTCAAGACTGCCCCCATATTTACTATTTATTTCAGTCAACATCTGAGGCTAGGGCCGCCATCACCCACCTCTGTGGGAAGATAGAATCCTAACTTTGGTCACTGCCAGCGGACACAGCTGACCAGTGTCACATTAACACCGATCGACCCTTTGTCATTTTCCACTTCCCTGACTCTACCGAGCCCCTATTGAGACCCCTTTTTATGCCCTCATTTTCCCTTTTAAAATGATGATTCACCTCTGAACAAATAAAGGGTGAGTTCAGTTCCTGCCGGCCTCACCCCTGTTAGAATCGTTATTACTGATTAAAGTCTGTCCTTCCCACATTAACCGAGTCTGGTTTTGTTTATCCTCGTCGGGCGTGTTCGGCAAGTCATGTCATCTCCCAAGACCTCCTCTTCCTTTTCTATTAAGTTTGTCAGACGAAGGCAAAGTAGCCTTTGCCCTCTAATTCTCACACTCTACCTTTAGAGTAGATTATTTTTTCAGATTTCACTCCAAAGGACTGGAGTGCTTCTAGGGTCACACCAGATTTGCTTATGTGTGTGTGCGTGTGCGTGTGTGTGCCCGTGCATACGTGTATACAGGCATGAACAAAGGAGCATCTTAAATCTCTACTAGTCTCCATTTTCTCTTTTCTTCCTCTTCTCTCCCAAAAAGCTTGATGATAGAAAGAGATGGTCCTGGACTGGGAAGTAGACACACAGAGACACACACGCACATACAAACACATACACACAAAGATGGCTTCTCTTAGTAATCATAGGCAATACCTACTGAGCTTACACAAGGGGGTATGTAATGCATTGTTCTAAGTCCTTTAACTGAGCACCTAGCACAGAGCTTAACACATAAGCATTCAATAAATGTGCTGAAGAAATTTCAAACATTTGAAATTCATAAAAAAATATCTTTCTTCCTTCACATCTCCCAAAGAATTGTCAATTAGGGTTTTTAATTGTTGGAAGGAATGGTTAAGAGTACAAGTATCTATTTGTGGGTAGTTTTCATTAATGCATAAGTAATGAATATAATTAATTTCAAATCTTAGTTTTTCCTCAGCCTCTAGTGTCACCTTAAAAATCTTATTTGATTTAAAAAATTGAGTACTTTTACGTAAAGGTAAGAATACATCTACTTTTTTGAAGTAGTGATCAAGTTATCTATAAATTTTAAACAGAAAGATAGTATAAGACATTTTATTTAGGAACAATTAACCCCATTTACACACTCAGTTGAACAGATTCCCTTAAACATCTCAAACTATACTTACTTATAGCTTACTATATCCTATTCTCTCAAACATTTCAAATATCAGAAAGGAAAAACTTATGACTTGAACAAAATCTAAGCAAAATCTAAGCCTTTAAGAAATTTGTATATGTGAATCCCAACCTCCTAATTTATTTATATTAACATATACACACTACTCTATATAATATAGGTAGCCAACAAGGACTTACTGTATAGCACAGGGAACTCTACTGAATATTTTGTAATAACCTATAAGGGAAAAGAATCTGAAAAAGAACATATAACTGAATCACTGTGCTGTACATCTGAAACCAACACAACATTTTAAATCAACAATATACATAAAATTTGGATAAGTCTAAAAAGATAAATCTAAGGAAGACCAAAAGACAGTCTACCTTTAGATTTATTTCAAATTGTTTCCTTTCCCTTAGTGAATCCCCATCCGCCTTCTTCTGAACATAATTGGAGTCACAAAATATAACGTAACATTGTTACAGAGCTTAGATCACTCTCTTAGAAGTGCCTTTGTTATTTCTGTTTAAGCCACTTTGTTTTCGTTCTTGAGGAATGCTTTGAGAAGTTTAAAACTCTTTCATCCCTGAAATTTTGGCTCAGTTTGTCAGAGGACTGGATAAGATGCATGAAGGTGATCACACTTTTCTTCAATGTTTCTTCTCTTTTTTTAAACATGTAGTCTGCCTTTACTTTCATTTGGGCAATTTTCATGCACTGGATAATAGCAGTTTACATAAGCTTCTGTTTTAGTCTATTCATGCATTTTGTTATTCTCTCTCTTTTTTTGTTTGTTTTATATCCTTACCACTCTTTGCCTTCATTTTTCTTCTCCTTGATTCCAGTAAAATGCAAATGTCATCACCCTGTATTTTCCTCAGTGTTTTTATGATTTTCAAGCCAACTGGCAGGTTTCTAATCCACAAAAGGTCTGTTGGGTGAGATGATCTGGGGAGAAAACTAGACAATTATACTTAGTAGCTCCTTTCTGTTTAGGGTTCTGTAAAACCTGGTTTAAAACTTTATCAGTTCTTTTTGTACCAAAACAGCAACTCTTGTGTTTAACTCAGAAGTAATGTTGAGTAATTATTCTTAATTTTATTTATAAGACTTAAAATTTGATGAGTCAGTGGGAGTTTGGGGCTAGTAGATGCAAACAATTATATAAAGAATGAATAAACAGCAAGGTCTTACTGTATAGCACAGGGAACTATATCGAGTCTCCTGGGATAAACCATAATGGAAAAGAATATTTTAAAAAAAGAATGTATATATGTGTATAACTGAGTCACTTTTCTGTACAGCAGAAATTAGCACAACATTGTAAATCAATTATACTTCAATAAAAAAAATTTTTTTAAATTGATCAGTCAAATGTGTTTGTAGTAGGAATATGAACTGTATGTACTATAGTAGCAGAGTGTTAAAAAGAAAAATAGTATAAAGGGCATTTGGCTTTGTCTTTCTAAAGTAAAGCTCGCACTGGCCATTTAGGATCTGAACCTGATAGTTATGAATATTACTGTAAAGACTGCTGAACTCAATTCAGTGATGGGAAAATATAAATGAGATGTGAGACATTCAAGAGTCTTTTCAGAGAATCCCATGGAGAGATACAATGAGGATAGAGAGCTTCTATGAAGACCAATGATCTGCCATCTATGTAAATTTGTTTTAAAATATGTGTTCTAGAAAAGTGCTTTATGATTACGTGTGAGCCAGGACTCATAAAGAAAATGGGTATTGGGTAGATTTACGCATTCTGTGCAAATTAGAATTGCAGAAGGTAGCTTCAGAAGACAAGGTGTTGAAATTTAGGGAACTGGTCAAGTGGGGGAAAAATAAATCTCTCCTGGTGAAAAAACAATCAGAAAAATAATGCTATCAAAACCCAGAGGAATTGTTGCCCTAATATATGTCTTGTTTCTGCTCTGGGCCGTGGAAAATAATTAATATAAGACAATGAGTACAGAAGAATACTCCCAAGGTCTTGTAAGGAATTAGCATAAAATTGTCATAAGGAATATCTCCTCCTTAAAATAACGTTATTTAATGAGTTATTATTGGCACATACTATGCTAAGACATTGTGTTACATACCAATGCTAGCTTGGGATTACTTAATACTTTATAGTTTACACTGTATCATCACATACTTTATCTCATTGGAATCTGTCACTAGTCCTGAAAACAGATGAAAAAATTGTACCTTATAGAGGTTATGTGACTTCACATGGTCATGTAGTAGATATGGTCCAGTACTTTCACTAAAATCTTAGGCTCTGATTCCTCATCCAGCTAGCTGGCTTTCCACCAGCATCCTTTTCTTTTCTTTTTTTTGCCACACCGTGCTGGCATGTGGGATCTTCGTTCCCTGACCAGGGATCAAACTTGTGCCCTCTGCATTGGAAGCTCAGAGTCTTAACCACTGGACTGCCAGGGAAGTCCCAGCATCCTTTTCTTAAAATGGTAGTACCGGTGGAAAGTCTTGAACTCAAGGACGAAAACCTGAAGAAAGAACCACGTCTCATAATTAGGAGTTTCCTAAATAAAGGCTATATTTGGCAAACTGGCCCATGGACCAAATATACCCTACCACCTATTTTTGTAAATAAAGTTCTACTAGAGCACAGCTACTCTCATTTGTTTATGAATTGTCTGTGGTTATTTTAGCTACAACAGCAGAGATGAGTAGTTGCCATAGAGACAATGTGACCTTGCAAAATCTAAAGTATCTGCTATCTGGAGAGAGTATGTGAACTAATAGATTTAGTATTAGCAAGAAGAGCTTGCTCATTTCATTAGTATGAAAGAGACATACTTTTGCGTTGTTCAGAAGGAAAAGCATGCCCCTCTCGTGGGAGACTGGAAAGTGTGGGCATCTCTACTTCCCTTTTTTGTTGCCCGAACAGTTACTGACGTGAGTGTAAAGGTTTGGTCAGGCAGTGTGTGTGTGTTCGATCCCTCTTGGGCTCTGGTTTTTTAGGAAACAAGTAATTTAACTTTTCAGGAAGGAATATGTCAAAACATGAGAAAAGAAGAAAAGCAGATTGATTCTGAGGAAAACGAGTTTGCTGCATGCTTTGCACTTCAACATATTCTGTGAAATGAAACTACATCTGTGTCTAAACTGTTCCTCAAACCAAAAAGCAGGTGAAGGTCAGAAGAATGAAAATAGCATCTTAGCAAGTGAAGGACTGACTTAGAAAGTAGACTTTCAGAGGGCTCTAGACAAGGTCAAATGACGGCTGTATAAAACAATAATCCCATCCTGTTAATATAAGCTGCATTATGTGCTAGTCTGAAGCAGAACACTTTTTCGGTCAACTGAAAACTACTCTCATATAAGTGACATATATGAATGACACATTTTCATGAATACAATATGATATGGTCAACATAAACAATGAAATAAGTTCGTCTTTTTTTTTTTTTTTTTTACTCTGAAGTTACTTTAAAACCTTGCATTGTCTCTAAGTTGCACTAATTAATATTTTACTACATGGATGAGGGTAAATCAAGGTTCCTATTTTCCAGAATGTGAATGAAATGAAACATTTAACGTGTAAGCATGTAGAATTTTATATTGCCTCTAGTCTTTAAAAAAACAAAGAAAACCTTTAAGTTAATAATTTCCTTTTACAGATGTAGAAACTGACATCCAGATGTGGTGAATGATATTCTCACTCTCCTTTCAAGTAGCTGTCACTACGTCACATCGTCTTTCATGCCAGTTCCTCTCCGTGGGAACGCTACTGGAGAAACGTAGGTATACTGGATGCCAGCTAAGTAAAGGATGAAGGATAATAAGACTGTACTAAATTAGTTAATGGGCGTGGATATTTTATAAACCTGCCTCTACAAACTATGAGTGTATAATTCCAAACCTCAGGTTGTCATTAGCGTTCTTCTCCCAGGGCCACATTTTTGCCCTCACGGTGGTTGAGGGAATCTCCTCCCCAGGCTTTCATGGTCTCATGTGTTTCTTCTCTAGACAGCACAGGTAATGACCTATAAGTCAGCACGTATTTTGCTGCATGTAACTCCAAAATCTTACCACCACAAGCTTAAATCATAAAAACATTTAATTATCTCAGAGATGGTTCCTATTCGATGTCAAAGTGAAAATGACATGATAGGCAGCTGTTTTTTTGAGTCTGGGGTGCTGAGCTTGCTTAGGAGGAGTGAGTAGAGAATAAAAAGGAGGACGGGTGGTGAGCCCTGGCCACCCCAGTATTTAGATATTGAGAACAGAGGAGAGAACTGAGTGGGAGAGCAGAGTGTGGGCGAGAGAAACAGGGACACATGACATCCGAGAAGAGACGGCAGGAAAGGAAGAGTCTGTCAGGTGCTGTGTAGGTTTTGGATTGTCAGCAAAAGAGTCGGCTAATGTAATACCTGTTCGATGTTTTAAATCTCCTTAAACTTCATGGATAGTTTTGAATATTCCGTATATTTGAATCTAGTTGTTGAATAATGAAAACATTTGGGGTAGGGATGAATTTTTGTATTCTTCAGAGCTCACCCCTTCATGACTACCTATTCCAAAAAAAATCAAAGCGAAAACTTCTAATAAATATGTCAAGTAGAATATTTTTCTCAGTGACGTGTGGTAAAAGGTAATGAGAGATTATTGCACTAAATCAGAAAAACAATCTGAAGAGACGTGTGACGAAAGAGAGTGGGGAGCAAGGTGAGAAAAGTAAGCTTTGTCTCTGGAAATTTCTAGATGCAAGTCTTTTCAGGCAGCTACATATGAAATACGTAATGTTGTAGGTTCAAGCTATATCTCATTAAAGTACATCGTCCAAGGCCCAAGGATCCAAAGCTCACTAGTTTACTGAAAACTCCTCTCACTCAGAATCTGTTATCACAATCCCAGTGGAACGAGAAGAGAAACCTACATGTCCCGAGCGTGTGCTAATGACCAGTCACTATGTACTTTCACATATAATACTTCTTTCAGTACTGGAATGAATTTGTGAAAGGTGTGTTTCTAAACGTTTTAGAAGTAAATTGTATTTCAGAGAGGTTAAGTTAGTTGTCCAAGGTCACACAGCTAGTAAATACCGAGGTCAGCGTTTGAACATCCGTCTGTCTGTCTCCAACTCATCCTGCATCTCCTTTCTCACTGCCTCCCTGGGGAGGGGGGCTAAGGCTTCTTTTCACACATTTAGGGGTGTGTAGAGCAGAGCAAACCAGGGGTCCCTTATCTGTCTAGGTAAGTTTGGGGGTCTATTTAGAGCTGACGTTGCTCACTGGCAAGAGTTCTTAACTGATGATTCATTCAGATAGATCTGGGGGCTCTGGGAGAATGCAAAGGGGAGCAAGTCTGGGCGAGACTCCCCAGATACACTGGAATCATGGGACCAGAGAAGAGAGGGTGCCGAAGGGTAAATAATCCTTTTTGTCTTGAGCCCTCTGGTGTCTAAGGAAGCTGCTTCGCCTCAGACTCATCCCACGGCTTCAGGTCATTCCCAAAGGACTCGAGGACTGAGGTGTGGGCCACATACTGAGATGCAAGTCATCTGGGAGCACCTTTATCACTAACGACACCTTAATAAGGCCAGCTTGCTCTTTCTCTCTCTCCCTCTCTCTCTCTCCTTCTCTCTCTGTATATACATGGAATCATTATCATGTATATTCTTCAGAAGAAGAATATATATGAGACATATATATATATATATATATATATACACATGCCCATAAAGTTATACGTATACACGTATAATTTTATGGGTTGGATTGCACTCCTCCAAAATTCACATGTTGAAGTTCTAAATCCCAGTACTCAGAATATGACCTTATTTGAAAATAGGGTAATTGCAAATATAATTAGTTAAATGAAGATGAGGTCATTAGGGTGGGCCCTAATCCAATATAAGTAGTATCCTTATAAAAAAGAGAAATTTGGACACAAGAGAAAAGCACACAGGGAGAACTCCTTATAAAGACAAAGGTAGAGATGCTTCTATAAGTCAAGGAATGACAAAGATTGCCAGCAGATGTGTGTGTGTGTGTGTGTGTGTGTGTGTATGTGTGTGTGTGTATGTGTGCGTATGTGTGTGTGCACGCGTGTATGTGTATATGTGTGTGTGTATGTGTGTATGTGTGTATGTATGTGTGTGTATGTGTGTGTATGTGTATGTGCATGTGTGTATGTGTGTGTGTGCGCGCGTGTATTATGTCTGTGTGTGCGTGTATGTGTGTGTGCGTGTATATATGTGTGTGTGTGTGTATCTGTGTGTGTGTGTATGTGCGTGTGTGTGTGTGTGTGTATCTATTCCCAATAGAAAACCCAGATTCTCAGGGAGACCATCTCATCTTACACCCTGATTAATATGATTTTTAAAATTCTCATTGGGTATGTGGTCAGCAAATACAATATGAATTTTAAGCCACCTTTTATTATTTTGGCTGTCATCGATGTATGTATTATAGTTGAGTGATAAGAGCAAGAGTGAAAGTGGGCAGTGACAGAGAGAGAAAGGGAGAGAGCAAGCCGCTTGTGGTTCAGGAAGAGGACGCGTTGATTTCTCACTATCAGGTCAGCGCTTCTCAAACAACAGCATGCTGTGTGTGAGCAGGCACTCACCGCCTGCGTCTGGAGGAAGACTGGCTTTTCTCTGGGTGATGGAAATGAGTAGACTGTTTATTGCACAATGGTGCATCCACAGTGCTTGGTCAACCCCCCTGGAACGACATGGACCAGCTGTCCAATTTGGTCTTCAAAAGTTTTTTTGAAAAAGGAAGGCATTCTATTGGCAAAGTTACGAGTGATGTAATTCATATCAGTCTTACATTTGGGATCAAGCTGGTGGTCTCCTGCTCAACATAGTTCTTTCCTGCTGCTTCTCAGACCCTCAGGTAAGTATAAGAAATCACACTTTGTAGAATAGAGAGCTCTAATCCCTTTGGGAACCTATAGGTGAACTTCAGATGGAAGTCTGTACCTCCACAATTTATGTGCAAAGTATTTCCTCTTTGTGCATGTGTGCATTTTAACAGTGAGACACACAGCTTTCAATGGATGCCCTAAAGGTCCAAAAGAACCCCTTTTGCCCCCCCCCCCCAATAAATAACAGACATAAACCAATACCATTGGAACTCTCCGAACATGTGTCCATTTGGCCTCATTTTCCTTTGTGCTGATGGTTATCAAGAGGAGGTGACTGGCGTATATTTTTGTGAACACCATGCTAAAGAGCAACAGAGATCCCCAGCGTTGTGTGTGCAACATACTGTCCTAGGAGAGGTGACTGCTCTGTGTTACAGAAACACGGGGGCACCTCAGAGAGGTCGGACCACACAGCGAGCTTCTCTCTCTCTGGGCCACAGGACACCGCTCACTAAGTTCATCAAGAATTCCAAGTCTGTTAGAAGTTTTCATGTTTAAATTGGACCTCGTTTACACCTATATTCAAGAGCTTCCATCTTTGACAGAAAGTAGACACGATTCTAAACCACTGCCATTAGTCAGATGTCTGCAGACCAATGTCTTGTCAGAATTCTTCTCGGTTTTACACGGGAGGCTAGATTTAAAACTGCTTGCGTGCCAAACCAAACTAAAATGAGTGGATTATCTTGCTACTTGGGTAATCAGGGATTCACAGAAGATTGGGACAAGAAACTGCAGTTTATTGAGGGCATTTCAGCTCCTCCTACCCACCTCAACAGCAGTTTGTCCAGACTCTCCTCTTACCTTTGTGCCTTGATTGTGGTTCTATGTGGCAAGATCGTTTGGTTGGTAAAACAAACTATGGAACAAAGGATTCACTGAAGTGGGAAAAGAAAGTACTATTATGATACCCACCTGTTGGCTAGATTCATCAGAACTGTGAGTGTTCTTTGAAGAAATACAAAACAAAAAACAGTTTGGAGAAATCTTCTTGTCTTATTGATAACAGACCTTGAGTGACAGGGTCAAACGTTATTTATGACTGTTGTTATGCTATTATTTTTTGAAATTGCAAAGTAAAGGCCCAGATATAAATCTCTCAGGGTGGAGCTAGAGTTTTCCCAGCTTAGGAGAAAACAGTCAAGTTAGACCTTGGTTATTATCCAGCCTAAGATTTCTATAACAATTTTAACAACTTTTCGAGTTAGCTTGGTGTTTAAGAACTTTAAAAAGTGGTATTTAAAAACACTAATAAGACAACATAAATGAAAATTTGGAAAAGTACTAGTTTCATGTATGGCAAGAAAGGTATTCATATCCTAAATATATAATTACTTCAAAATAAATATGAACAGAGTTGCCACAAGTAAAAAATACCAGTAAGAAAGAAAAAATACCAGGTCATGGAAGCAACCTAAATGCCCATCAACAGACGAATGGATAAAGAAGATGTGGTACATATACACAATGGAATATTACTCAGCCATAAAGAGGAACAAAATTGGGTCATTTGTTGAGATGTGGTTGGATCTAGAGACTGTCATACAGAGTGAAGTAAGTCAGAAAGAGAAAAACAAATATTGTACATTAATGCATATATGTGGAACCTAGAAAAATGGTACAGATGAACCAGTTTGCAAGGCAGAAATAGAGACACAGATGTAGAGAACAAATGTATGGACACCAAGGGGGGAAAGCGGTGGGAGGGGATGGTGGTGGTGTGATGAATTGAGAGATGGGGATCGACATGTATACACTGATGTGTGTAAAATGGATGATTAATAAGAACCTGCTGTATAAAAAAATAAATAAAATAAAATTCAAAAAAAATACCAGTAAGAAAGGCAGTTCACAAAATAATACATACAATTTAATTATAAATAAATGAAAAATTTTCAACTTCACTAAAAGAAATTCAAGACACTCAGTTTTTATTTTTATACTATGATATGTAAAAATTAAGAGTGATAATACTAAGTGTTGCAGGTTTAGAGAAATGGCTCTCTCATAAATGGTGTTGACAGAAAAATCAGTGTCATTTGTTTGAATGATAACCTGGCAATAAATCAGAAAAGCTTTAAAACGTGAATACCTTTTGAGCAAGAAATTACATTTATAAACAGGTAACCTAAGGCAGTGATTGAGAATTTAGTGAAAAGATATTCACCAGTATTATTTACTATAATAATATTTATAATTATAAATAGTTGAAAATATTTTCAACTCCAAAACATAAGGGATTATTTAGTTGTGCTACTATCAAATAATGGAATATGTTTATTGCATTAAATGTAGAATTACATTTATAACGTAGATGATTTTTCTATGTTGCGAAGAAATAAAAAACAAATTGTAGTATAAAATTATTTTGCATACATCTATCTAAAAAATGGGGGAAAAAAATCTAAAAGCGTATACACCAAATGTTAGCAGTGGTTATTTCAATATAGTGAAAATATGAGTTGGTTTTATATTAAACTTTGCTTCTGTTTGTTCAACTTTTTCTACAATAAGCATCCATTATTTGTAGAATGAAGTATAGTAAAAATGAATTTTAAAAATATTGTATATATTTTCCTTCATTCTTTTAGCATTAACGAAGTATTCGAAGAAGCTTTAGATTGTACTATTTAGATGTATTTATGTTGAAGATAAAATTATGGAAGCACTTTCTGTTCCTCAACTCCAATGAAAAGGAGAATTTTGACAATTTGTGATCAAGTAGAATAAATACGTAAAATTGCAGGAATCTTGGTGGTGATATAAAAATTAAATAAACCTTAATCAGTAGATTGGGAATAACAAAAATTCCAATCTGATAAAGTCAAATTTTCCAAGTGTCTGTGGAAGGTGATTTAATCCAGGCAGTGTATACCTGGCTAGTTTCACCAAACAGAAAAGTGTTCTATGGCAAAGTGGTTTCACCTTTCAGGTTAGATTTCTCCTGTGACTGTCATCTTATCCAATGTTAGTTACATGGACAGTTGAAATCTTTTATGAAGTAACTAAGCAAAGAATTACTACTGCAGCCATAAGGCAGAAAGAATAGCAGTTTTACTTAACTATAGGAACACGAGAGAAACCTCCTCTAATTTCTATAGATTTAAAACCTGCTTCAGAATGCGCTGTGTTGGCATTAGCTGACCCTTAAATAATTCTGCACAGACTTTAGCTGACTTCTGTTAGAAATGTTTACTTCATAGCAGCTACATAGCTTTGAAGTGGAGGAAACTCTTTGATCAATAAGGACCTCGACAAGGATGGTTTTAAAGAATCCTGACTACTCCAAATTGTTCAAAGCAAGGCTATTTAGAGTAACTACAATTCATGATGCCAAAATTTTACAGTATGCCTCAGGAGAGTAGAGGTGTCCAAGAAAAGCTTCTTTTCTTGCCTTGCCCCTGGTCTGGTATCTTTTTTTAAAAAAATAAATTTATTTATTTATTTTTGGCTGCGTTGGGTCTTCGTTGCTGTGCGCGGGCTTTCTCTAGTTGCAGCAAGCGGGGGCTACTCTTTGTTGCGGTGCGCGCACTTCTGATTGCGGTGGCTTCTCTTGTTGCAGAGCACGGGCTCTAGGCGCACAGGCTTCAGTAGTTGTGGCTCGCGGGCTCTAGAGCACAGGCTCAGTAGTTGTGGCACACAGGCTTAGTTGCTCCACGGCATGTGGGATCTTCCTGGACCGGGGCTCGAACCCATGTCCCCTGCATTGGCAGGCTGATTCTTAACCACTGCGCCACCAGGGAAGTCCCTGGCCTGGTTTTTTTTTTTTTTTTTTTTTTTTTTTAATCTTTTATTTTATTTATTTATTTTTATATATTTATTTTTGGCTGTGTTGGGTCTTCGTTTCTGTGCAAGGGCTTCCTCTAGTTGCGGCAAGCGGGGACCACTCTTCATCGCGGTGCGCGGGCCTCTCACTATCACGGCCTCTCTTGTTGCGGAGCACAGGCTCTAGAGCGCAGGCTCAGTAGGTGTGGCTCACGGGCCCAGTTGCTCCGTGGCATGTGGGATCTTCCCAGACCAGGGCTCGAACCCGTGTCCCCTGCATTAGCAGGCAGATTCTCAACCACTGCGCCACCAGGGAAGCCCCCTGGCCTGGTATTTTTAAGCAAGGTTCCACATGTGGATTGCCAAAGAGTCCTAATGTTCCCAAACCTTAGTTTTAGGGTCAAGCAGTGGAATACGCCTTTGCGAAAGACAGAAATGGGAGAAAGCCTGGTAATACTTTGCTCAGCTTTTTAAACAGTGAAACTCGGATTTTCCAAAGGATAAACTCCCCACTTAGAAATTTTTATGAAACACTTACTGGATGTCAGGTTTGGTTTTTTTTTCTATTTATTCTCCTTGCAATTAAATATTCAGCAAAAGTAATTGAACAAAACCATGATTATATTCAGATCAATGTCTTTAACAGTCAACATTTACTATAGCCTTATAACATTTTGTTTTAGAAAATAAGCATAAAGGTTACCAATCATCTTGCTGTCCAGAGATGATCCCTTTTAAGACTGGTGTATATTCTAATCTACTCATCTTCATATATATACTTCATATATACTTATATGATTTTTACAAATTGGTAACAAATTTTACATACTATTTTATAAATAGATATTCTGAATTTTCATCAACAAGCAATGAATATTTAAAACAAATCCTGAACTATTATTTGAGAAGAAAAAAAAATAGCTACATAGTGTTTCTTAATTTACTCAAATCCCTATTCTACAAATACATGGAGGGGGAGATCCTCACAAGTGATCTAGGCGCTGTGGAGATACAGTGGTTAGTAAGATGAAACAAGATGAGCAAGGTCTCAGTCAGCCTGTGTTCTCATACTGAGGGGCCCAGAGAGGGGTGAACCAAAGGTAATGCTACAAGTGAAGAGGCATCACAGGAAAAGTGGCCATGGAGTGCCAAGGGATGAGAAAGCACCTCGGATTTGGGGGATCAGAAGGGAGTGTTATCATGGTCAGAATGATGTCAGAATACTTCTTACCACGTGATGACAGAACTTGTGTTCAAGTTCAAATGAGATAAAACCTATTTCCAGCCTACAATAGTGCCTGACATGTACTAAGTGCTCAGTAAGGCTTCACGAGTATTATTGTTGTTGTTATTGTTAATATGGTACTAAAATCATACAGCAATTTTAAGAAAACATTGGCTCTGATGCCATCTGTTTGAACCCTCTTCGCACTTCGGCCCCCAACTCAACAGACCACGCATTTTCTGTAGCAAATGGGCCTCAAGCCTCAGCTGCTGTGTCCACTGATGTCAGGAAGTCAAGTCGTTCGCCATGCATTAGGCCTTTTGGACATTTCCCCTCCAATTTCCAATTGCCTAAAATGATCCAAGGACCCAAAAACTTATTGAGGATTTAGTTACTTCAATAAAATAGGCCCATGGTCCTTCATTCTGGTTTAATAACTGCATTTCCATGCATTTAGAATCACTTACAATATGCATTCTAAACCAGGGCACTTATTTGCTTTTATTATTGTTCCCACTCTGTTAATACGTGTTTATCCTAATTTCAGTCTCTGTGGCCTTGAAACAAGTACTTATTAATCAGAAGCCATTTAAACGCTGACACAACCTACTCTACATTAAGAAAACTAAAAGAACACCAACTAGCCAAGCACACACAGGCTCTTTTCCTCTTAATTAAAAGCTGGTTTGTACGTATAATTCTTCCCTGGCATGTTATCGGAAGTATTCAAATTAGCTTCAGCTGGGATGGGGTTAGTATAGGCATCACTTATGAAGCTTTATCTTCACAAGAATCTTGTTTTAGGGACTTTACTCAACTCTTCATACAAGGTAATATGTGTGACTGGTAGTTCACTAATGGCTTTCTGCAGATTTGTAGGACGAAACCTCCATGTGTAGCAAATATGTTCCCCCGACCCTGACTTAGAGTCCAAGGATCCCAAACACACTCACTGCCTTAGAGAACATCCCCAGGTCTGTGCTGGATGGGCTTTCAGTCTTCCTGCAGCCCCCATGTGCGTCTTGGAGATGTCTTGTTTGTGATCTAAACTGCAAAGCTAGCAGTTAATAGGAAGGGGCTTCCTGACGGGGCAGGGGACATCCCTATAAGCACAGAAATGTAGGAAACAGAGCCAGAAGTTCTTGTAAATGATAATGTGAGCTGACCTGAAATTCTAGATGCAGCGTTGTTTGACAACAAAATCTTGGCTATAAGTGGGGAAGGAGTATAGCATTCTCTACCTCAAGACACCCAAAGCCAAATACTTCCATTCTCATAGCTAATTTCTTTTATGGAGCAGCTCAAAAGATGTGGGGAATATTTGGAGACACATATGTTAGGTGTTCAGTGAGGATCCTAGGAGGTAGGCCCTGTATAAGTCGTAGAAAGAGCTTCTGTGGACTTGTGGTTTTGAAACGCCCCTCATACACACATACACACACAGAGGCACACACACACAGAGCTCTGTTCATTTTGCTAGGTTCTTTGCTGAGCTTGATAGGGACAGAGTAAAGGGACAAAGTAGGTGATTAAATAGTTAATCCCACTAGGGGATTGTAAGTAAAGAAGTATGGGAGACCCTGTAGGTTAATGATCACTCAAGAAAGCAGGTTTGCTTAACCACAAAACCAAGCAGACCTGCTTAGCAAAAAAACCATGCAACAGAAGCATGAGACGTGCCCCAAAACAATAAAACAATGGTGGATGAGACCCGCATCCTGCCCAGCGAGCTCAGTAAGTTAATGGTTCCTAGGATATGCTCCTCTGTGTACACTAAAAACAAAAATATAAGGAAAAGGTGACATTATTCTAAAACCTGAGATGATTTACCATTTTGGGTATATGTTATCACCTTTTTGCTCATTTCCATTGTGCCATGACAGTCCTGGCTTGGCCATGTAGGGACAAGAAAACTCCCCTGCCTGATGTGGAGGAGGAGCTAATGGTGGAAGCTTGACATCTCCTCAAGAATGAGGAAGAAGGTGGTCTTCTCCCCCTCCCCACTTTTCCTTTGATTATAAAACTGCCACCCACTAAGGTCTCGGGGCAGCACCTCCTGCCCACCCACTTGTAAACTTCACAAGCATCCTATTCTAATAAATCATTTCTCGTCTATCACTTTGCCTCTTGCTGAGTTTTTTCTGCACCGAGACATAAAGAATTGGAGCTCCTTGGAGCCCTCCGAGATGCATTTCTGCGGTTTCAGCCTGAAGCAAATTGGAGGGTGGCCAGGCCATATTTTTTTCTCCAGATTTGGAGAGTTGTAGTATGGTGGTAGGCCCTCTGAGATTGCATAGCTCCCTAAAAATTTCACCAGCATAGATTTGTGGTCATGAACGTGAAAGTAGCACAAAGTTGTTTTCTATAACCTTCCCGAATCATAGCAACAAATAAATTTTCCTCTCTCATCTTATCAAATCCCAGGCACCTGCCCATGAAATTGGCAACAGAAAGATTTTCTGTGCTGCCAGCGACAGGTTTCTTGCCATCTTGCCAACTTGCTTTGTCTTTACAACCTGGCAAAATATAGCTATTGGCACAAAAGTGAATATTTGAAAATAATTACAGTAAATGGGGATTTGTGGTTCCATAATGTTTAATTAAGTAATTTAAACACTGTTTCAGCACTAGGGATAGACTTGCTTTCTACTTTATAGTACGCAACATGTTCTGTAATTTGAGCTCTTTGGCCACCAGACCCTCAAATAAAGAATTAGAACGAGGATCTCAAGGCACAGTATCCATTTTAAGGGTAATTTAGCAAAAATATTAATGACCTCTGTACTTTGTAATTCCATGGCCATAACCTTTCCCTTAGCTAAACTGAGAGATCCACCTGCCCGCAACTGTAGAGAAAGGGACACACTTGGAAAGCAGAGAGGGATGCAAAGAGAAACATTATATTCACCTTTTGAAAGAAAGAGTCAGTCATTAGTTGGACCAAAATATGATCCTTCAGAAAGACAGTTTTAAAGCCAGGCTTTCTTTAGAAAGACAGAGTTTTCTGAATATCTCGAGCATTTCTAGAACCAGGTCCTTCGTAATGTGTAAAGAAAATACCCTGCCTTGCTACGGCAAATGTGCTATTTTGCTTGTTGCCTAGGGTGGAAAAATATGCATATAGGAGATGGGTGAGAAATAAAATATTTCCTGCCGTATCAGTAAACAAAGGATGTCACGGTCATCAGCCATTGCAGCCCCCCAATGTGAGCTGGTGAGCCCTGAGGAAATTCAGAAAGGAAACAGAGAATACCTGCCATCAGCGACCATCAGACTGCAGCCACTCCCCATGGTGAGCCCTGAGGAAACTCAGGATTTGAAAATACAGGATACTGGCCCCAGTTAGCTGAGGTGCATATCAAAAGAATGATTTAAGTGAGCCTAGACTCTTGCATCTTCCCATACATAGAAAAGTGCTTAATTCCTTAACTTGAGATGTCCAGTTTTCTTTTATAAAAAGTAGTCTTTTGCTCCTACTATCTGCCTTTTGTTGCAAAACTCCTATATATCCTAGCTCCCGCCTCGCCTTCTCAGACCAGTTCTCTCAGGGTTACTTGAGATGCCGCCTCACCTCCTGGGCTTGAAGTCTTTAGTATGTCCTCCGAATCAAGCATACCTCTCAACTTTTAGGTTGTGCATATTTTTTTTTAGTTGACATGGGAAAACCACATGCCTTTATTTTGGTTCCAAAGGATTATGAAGGGATGAAAAGATGTAGGGACATAGGGTGGAGGTGGGAAATATGAACAGCCAGAGAGACCCTGGGGTGTTAGACCAGGGGAACACCAAAGATGGGCTGTTTTGTTTTGTTTTTTTTTAATTTATTTATTTATTTATTTATTTTTGGCTGTGTTGGGTCTTCGTTTCTGTGCGAGGGCTTTCTCTAGTTGTGGCAAGCGGGGGCCACCCTTCATCGCGGTGCGCGGGCCTCTCACTATCGCGGCCTCTCCCGTTGCGGAGCACAGGCTCCAGACGCGCAGGCTCAGTAGCTGTGGCTCACGGGCCCAGTTGCTCCGCGGCACGTGGGATCTTCCCAGACCAGGGCTCGAACCCGTGTCCCCTGCATTGGCAGGCAGATTCTCAACCACTGCGCCACCAGGGAAGCCCAAAGATGGGCTGTTTTTAAAAAATCATTTTAGGAATTCCAAAAGGTAACAATCTCGTAGGCTTTCATTAGCCATATCGAGCCATATTAAGGTAGACTTGGAAGCACCGACAATTCAGCTTTCCTCAGCTGGGCTGAGTTCTCCTATGGCCAGCGGTGCGCAAAGCAGCAGCAGCCTCAATGTCAGCGTCAGCACCAGCATCCTCTGGGAAAGTGTCAGAGATGCAAATCTTGGACCCCACCTCAGACCTGCCGAAGCAGAACCTCTGAGAATGGGGCCCAGCGACCTGTTTCCACAAATCTTCCAGATGCTTCCTGTGCTCGAAAGTTGAGAGCTACTGTGCTACGGCCGGATTTTAGATCCAGAAAATTTCACTGGTCCCCAGCGCAGAGAACTAGGATGCTTAGCTGGATACAGGTGTCTCTGCCTTGGGGCCTCCCCAGGGAGAGGCCAGGAGTCTATAGTGTGGAACAGCCAGACCAAGGCCTGGATGGAGTGAGCAGATATTAGATGCCTTAATGACACTGATTAGAACAGAAGAGCAATCCCACTCCAGGGTGTATATGTGGAGAAAACCATAATTCAAAAAGATACATGCACCCCAGTGTTGATTGCAGCACTATTTACAACAGCCAGGACATGGAAGCAACCTAAATGTCCATCAACAGATGAATGGATAAAGATGGGGTACATATATACAATGGAATATTACTCAGCCATAAAATGAATGAAATAATGCCATATGAAGCAACATGGATGGAACTAGAGATGATCATACTAAGCAAAATAAGTCAGAAAGAGAAAGACAAATATCATATGATATCACTTATGTGTGGAATCTAAGAAAATGATACAAATGGACTTATCTACAAAACAGACACAGACTCACAGATTTCAAAAACAAATTTATGGTTACCAAAGGGGAAATGTGTGTGTGTGGAGATAGGGAGAGGGATAAATTAGGAGCTTGGGATTAACATACACACACTACTATATATAAGATAGATAACCAGCAAGGACCTACTGTATAGCATAGGGAACTCTACTCAATATTCTGTAATAACCTATATGGGAAAGAATCTGGAAAAGAACAGATATATGTATAACTGAATCACCTTGCTGTACACCTGAAACTAACACAACATTGTATATAAATTAACTATACTCCAATAAAATTAAAAAAAAAAAAAAAAGAACAGAAGAGAGGTTGAGACCATGAGGAAGCGCCTTGACCCAGATGAGAGAGATCTACCTGCCAACTTTAGGTGCAAATGGCAATAGGACATCCGTCACGCAAGACACCAGTCAGGGGACTTCTCCTCAGAAAGATGCCTGAGGAAGCAGAAGAGGCACAGCATTGCTGGCACAGCTCCAACCATGACGTCACCCTGGTGACCCCTCTCTTCTCACTCTTCAGATACCAAATACCATCTTGCAAAAAAGAAATGGAAGGGAGAGGACACATGAAAGCGCAGCCATCTTCTCTGAAAAGTCATGGTCTTCCCCAAAAAAGACCATTTACAGGTTTCAGAGACCTGATAAAGTGTTCAACTTGGAATGACCTAAAGTTTATACTGAGAGGAAGGTATGGAATCAGAAGACGCCGGCACTTCATTAATGGGAAGGTCTGCGTTGTCCCCATCCCTCAGGGGAACAGAGCTCCTATGGCTATGTTCCCCTGGACTTTACGTGTGAAAGTGAGATGCAGGAATTTGTAACTATGCTATGTACTTCTGCAAGCTTGTAGTACAGAGCTTGCATTTTGACCACCAAGAAGGCTCTGTGGAAAGCAAAATATTTCAGTAGAGAGATGATAGAATGAAATAATTTTAAAGGGATCTTAAGATTGTGAGAACTGATCATGACATTCTTCCAGTTTGCCCTTGGCAAATTCTGCTCCATTCTCCCCCTGTTAATAGATAAACCATGAGGCAGTTTTGCCAGCAGGGCCCTGACTCAGAGCCCCCAGGTGGAGAGAGCTTGGCAAGATTAGAATGGTGGGCAAATTGGAAAGAGTCCAGCAGGAATTCCATATTTGGAGACTCATTTAAGCAAAATGAACACGATGGGCCTAAAATAAAGAAATATTAAATAAAACAAAAGGCTAGAAAGCAGTGGATTTCTTTGTTACTAAGATTAGTCAGTCTGGACTGAATTTTTCAACTTCTTCAATGTCCAGAGCGTGATCTCAGAAAAACACACCAATGGACCTCTACTGGAAAGTACTAAAATCTCTTTAGAAATGTTTCCAGGCAGTATGCTTAAAAATTTATGAACAATTTCTATAAATGGCTCCTGGTCAGTTGTAATCATTAGATGTACTCAGGTGATATGATAATCTTCCCATTGCCTGAAAATGTGCTGAATATGTAACTCTTACCCTGAAACAGGCTTCACTCAGTGTGCTGACCTGATATTCTTCTTCCTGGAAAGACGAGCTTTTTAGTTACTTTAAAAAAACTTTTTCATTGAGGTATAATTTGTACATAAGTTAATGCACAAATCTATATTTATAGCTCAGTAAATTTTTACATATGTATACACCCATAGGGCTTCCACCCAGATCAAGATATTTCTAGGAAAGAACTCCATCCCTAAGCCAAATATTATTCTGATTTCTATTACTGTTGATTACTTTTTCCTTTTTTTAAACTGATGGAAATGGAATCAAATAGTGATGATGCTTTTATGACTGGTTTCTTTCACTCAGAATTATGTCTGTGAGATTCGTCTATTTTGTTGCATTTGGTACTAGTCTGTTCCTTTCCAATGTGTAGTATTCTGCTGTGTGAATATATCGCTGTTTTCTTTTGTTGGACTTTGTGGTTGGTTCCAGTTCTTAACTCTTACCATGATGCCACCATGACCATTTTTGTACTGGTCTTTGGGTGAATATGTTAGCAGTTATTTCCATTGGGCATAAACCTAGGAGTGGAATCAATGAGTCAAAGGATATATGTTTATTTAACTTTAATAAGCATGCCCAGATTCCCAAAATGATTGTGCTAATTGATAGTCTCACCCTGGCTTTTTAAACGAGGGAATGTCCACTGCATGCTCCCAAGATGGGCCTGTCTGAGCCCCAGCTGCCTAAGGATGGCTTGTTTATAGTCACTTCAGCGGAGCGTTAGCGCTTCACAGAGGACACAGTGTTTCATGGGCTTTATTTATTTTTAAATTCAACCATGTATATGCCCATCAAGGAAGTATGGCCCGTGCAGAAAGCAATTTTAACTGCTCCACTATCAAAAAACTTATTATTAGGTGTCCATTCTGGGGCTGTAGCTTTTTTCTACGTTGAACAATGTATAGGACCATTTCACTTCTCAGAGCTTCTCCAACCCCACAAAACACATTTCTACTTGAACCTTCATTTTTTTCCGTATTAAAAAAGTATATATGGAAAATAGAGTAGGTTATGCATGTGTCAGAAAAGGGAATACATGGGAAATCTCTGTCCCTTTCCCTCAATTTTTCTGTGAACCTAAAACTTCTCTAAAAATACAGTCTTAAAAAAATATATATGCTTACTGCAGAAAATTCAGAAAACATAGGGAAACGTATAGAAGGGGATAAAGACTCATAATCTGACTATGAATATTCTCACTATATGCTTCCAGAACTTACTTTCACATGAAAGTGTTTCAGTTATACAGAAATTGTTTCTCTACAAAGATTTTGTAACACGTTTTTGCTTCTGTTTAGTTCTTTTTTTAAAAACTCTATTCTTAGACATCTTTCCATTTCAGTAACTATAGATATGCATCATCATGTATAATGGCAGCAGAGAATTTCATTGTACGTAAATACTATAATTGATTTTCCTTTATTTATTCCTCTATTGATGGATATTTATATTAAAGCTTGGTTTCTCTTTTAAAAACAGTGATGGGATCACAAAACACCAAATACCCCGAAAGCCAGAGAAATACTGAGAGAGAAGAACAAAGCAGGAGGCTTCACATTTCCTGATTTTGAGCTTTCTTGTGAAGCCATAGTAATTAAAACAGTATGGTACTGGCATAAAAACAGACAAATAGACCAATGGAACAGAATTGAGAGCCCAGAAATAAATGCAAGCATATACAATCAACTCATATGTGACAACGGAGCCAAGAACACTCAATGGAGAAAACACAGTCTCTTCAATACATGGTGCTGGGAAAATATGTGAAAGAATGAAACTTAACCACTATTTTTCATGACTCACAAAAAATTAACTCAAATGGATTAAAGACTTAAATGTAAGACTCGAAACCATAAAACTCCTAGAAGAAAGCATAGAAAAAAGTCTTCTAGACATGGGTCTTGGTAATTATATTTTTGGAAATCATACCTAAAGTATAAGCAACAAAGTAAAAAATAAACAAGTAGGACAACATCAAGCTCAGAAGCTTCTGCACAGCAAAAGAAACCATCAACAAAGTGAAAAGACAACCTATAGAATGGGAAAAAACTCCCAAACCATATATCTGATAAGCGGTTAACATTCAAAAGAACTCATACAACTCAATAGCAAAAAAATCAAATAATTCAATTTAAAAAAAGGGCAAAGGACCTGAATAGACATTTTTTCAAGGATTATGTACAAATGGCCAACAGACACATGAAAAGATGCTCAACGTCACTAGTCATTAGGTAAATGCAAATTAAAACCACAATGAAATATCACCTCACACCTGTTGGAATGGCTATCACCAAAAAAAAAAAGAGGTAACAAATGCTGGCGAGGATGTGGAGAAAAGGGAACCTCGTACACTGCTGTGGAATTGTAAACTAGTGCAACCACTATGGAAAACGGTATGAAGTTTCTCTCAATAAATTAAAAATAGAACTACCATATGATCCAGCAATTCCACTTCTGGGAACATATTCAAAGGAAATGAAATCACTATCTTGAAAAGATGTCTGCACCACAATATTCATGGCAGCACTATTTACAATAGCCAAGATGTGAAAATAACCTAAGTTTTCATCAATATATGAATGGATAAAGAAGATGTGGTATATATATATGCCATATATACATATATATGTGATATATATATATTTGGTGTGTATATATATATGTGGTGTATATATATGTGGTATATATATATAGGTGGTATACATATGTGGTATATATGTATGTGGTATATATATGTGGTATACATATATATGTGGTATATATATGTGGTGTATATATGTAGTATATATATAGGTGGTATACATATGTGGTATATATATATGTGGCATACATATATGTATATACACACATACATATACAGTGGAATGTTATTCCACCATAAAACACCAAGGAAATACTTGTAGCAAATAATACAACAACATGAAGGATATGAAAGGCATTATACTGAGTAAAATAAGTCAGACAGAGAAAAAAATATTGTATGATCTCATTTACATGTGGAATCTAAAACAAACAAACAAGCAAACCCACCAAACACACAGAAAAGAAGATCAAAATGGTGTTTCCCAGAGGTGGTGGAGGGGGAACTGGATGAAGGTGATCAAAAGGTACAAACTTCCAGTTGTAAGATAAATAAGTACTGGGATGTCATGTACAACATGATGACTACAGTTAACACAGCTGTATGATACGTAGGAGAGTTACACTAAATCATAAGTGTTCTCTTCACAAGGAGATGTTTTTTCCTTTTCTTTTTTGTTGTATCTATATGAGATAGTAACAAAACCTATTGTGGTAATCAATTTTACAATATGTATAAATCAGACCATATATATATATATATATATATATATATATATATATATATATATAAAATGCACATGTCCATTTATTTTTCCATAGGATAAACTCCCAGATTTTAATTTCTAGGTTAAAGGTGTTGTATATATACAATTTTAAAATATATTTTACAAGTGCCTCACCAAAGGCTGTGCCAAAGTACATCCTCAGGCATGTATGAGCATGCATGATTCCCAAACTCCCAAACAGTTAGTTGCAATATTCTTTTTAATCATTAACTTATTGGTCTTTAACAATACCCTTTTTATTAATATGTATTTCATCGCAAATAAGATTAAAACTTTTTCAATAATTTTGTTGGCTATTTGCAATTATCCCTTTGTAAATTACTTTTTTTTGCCTCAGCCCAATTTCTTTTGCTACATAAAAATTATTATATGTAGAAAATCTATTAAAATATGTTTTCCACATTTGTTTTAAATATTTTACCTTTTTATTTTTAGCAACTTAGTATTTTCAATATTCAAATCATTGTCTATATTCTTCAGTGGAATGTTGCGATATTTTCATATGCATAGATATTCTTCACGAACCTTGTTAAATTCAGTCCTGATGTATCTTGCACAATTGTTGTTAATTTAAATTGAATTATTTTTATTATATTACTTTATTATGGTATACATTAATTATTTATTAAAATAATTAGTTGATTTTTTGTTAGTTTTGTTAGCTTATTATTTGAGTTGATTATTGATATGTATTAATCTATTGATATTAATTTATTTCTGTGGTCAGCACTTTGCCTAATACTTGTTTTTAATTTTTAAACATTTTTTATTGATTATCTTGTTTTTCCCAGCTAGATAATCAAATCATATGCAAATAATGATAATTTCCTCATTTTCAGTATTTATAGTTTTCATTTTGTTCTACTGTCTGATCACAGAGGAGTGTTCTAGAATATTGTTAGCTCATAAAAAGTAAAAATACCCACTCTCATTCTAATCTAATTTAATTTATTTCACTACTAATCTTAATGCTGGCATTAGATTTGAGAGAGAATGTTTTTCTAAAAAATTATATTAAGGAAATATCTTATTTTCCCCTATTTTTTAAAGAGTTTTTGCCAGGCATAGATAATAATTTTTATCAAAAACATTAACATATTGAAATGATCATATGAGTCTCTAAGTAATTGGTAAGTTTATTGTATAAATAGAGCTCCTAATACTGAACTAGCCTTTCATTCAAAGTATAAAATCTGCTTTGTCATGGAATGTTTTTCTTTTCATATACCCTGGGATTGATTTGCTCATGTTTGATTGAAAATTTTAGACTTTGTATTTAAGTAAGATTGAAAATTCACAGTTTTCTAGCTTGGTAATCCTCTTAGGTTTTTCTATCAGAGTTATGCTACCTTAGTAAAACAGACATGATAGTATTCATTCCTTTCTTTTTTCTGTGAAATATTTTCAGCAGCAAATGCCACTGCTACTTTCTTCCAATCACACCTGTGTTAAACCTTACTATATGCCAGGTACTCTGCTGTGTATTAGACACAGGTGTAAGTAATAGAGACATTGTGCCTCATTGAGAACTCACAGTGGAACCCGTTCTTTGGAATTTTGAAAGAATTAGCCTGGCTACATTTTTGGGAAATGGAGGAAGAGTTTATACAGTTTTGACAACATTTCTTTTTCTTATTAAAAAAATTTATTTATTTTATTTATTTATTTTTGGTTGTATTGGGTTTTTGTTGCTGTGCACGGGCTTTCTCTAGTTGCAGCAAGCAGGAGCTACTCCTGTTTGCAGCGCACAGGCTTCTCATTGCAGTGGCTTCTCTTGTTGCGGAGCACGGACTCTAGGCATGCGGGCTTCAGTAGTTGTGGCTCGCGGGCTCTAGAGTGCAGGCTCAGTAGTTGTGGCGCACAGGCTTAGTTGCTCCGCCGCACGTGGGATCTTCGTGGACCAGGGATCGAACCCTTGTCCTCTGCATTGGCAGGCGGATTCTTAACCACTGCGCCACCAGGGAAGTCCCTTGACAACCTTTCTTATTTCTTCTATTTTGATGGATATATTTCAGTTTTCTACTTTTGTCATTCATATTTCGTTAGAAAATTATTCCTCTCAAGGAGAATTTGGTGTTGTCTTTTAATAGCCGAAACTTCTCCATCTCTGGTTATTTCTCAGTTCCTAATTTGTGTGTTTCAGCTTTTTCTCTTTTTCTCTCCTTTGCTGTGATTGTTATAGTATTTTTCTTTTCCACTTGAAATCAAGGAACAAATTATTCTCCTATTACCACATAGTCTGTTTTTGTCACATTATTGATAATATGTCAAGAAGATTTGCTAACTTTGAAAGTCACGAATACATTGAAGATGATATTTTTTAAAGATCACTGTGCTGTGTGACCTTGAGCAAAGAACTAAATTGCCTGGGATTCTGTTCCCTATTCTACTACTTGAGAAGAATGTGAATTTCTCAAGACCAGGGGCCGTGTTTTCTGAACCTGCCCCAGGGTTTAAGACAGTGACTCTTACGTGGCGGGGTTTCAGTAACAATTTGTTGAACTGAGTTTTTGCTGGAGGGCGGAGAACTTGATTAGATAATTTAGGATTTTCCTTTTTATGAACTGTCCAGCAACGTCATCACTCAGTCTTTATTTAACCATTTACTAGCCACGTTGTTGGAAAAATATTGAATTATTTTATTCTGAACCCAATAAGGCTGATTCTTTTAGCCATTATATAAGGGGAAAATGAAATAGTTAACCATGTGACAAGAAATGAATAAAAAGTTGTTTCACACTCATGCTTAAATCACTGAATTTTCTGGTGTCAGTATTTTTTGTTAGTTGGTTTTTCTAAAACCCAGTCTATAGTGTGTGTCAAGTGGGTAATTCACATGGTTTTGAAAAAGAGAGAAAGGAAAAAAAAGATCTCACACTTCAATACATCCACAGTTCCCCATTAAGCATTAGCTTGAGAGTGGATTTAACAAGTTATAAAAATAAAGCATATTTCTGTATTATTCTCTGTTACTAGCACATTGATCCATGGCTATCACTGCAATTTTGTTTGTTTTCCCTCATGGAACAGTTTCTTCCACTTTGCAGATTATGTCTGAGAGCAATGCCTAATGGCTTTATTTTAGAATTTCCATTTATTTTAGCTATCAGTGGTAAGTGTCTTCTCTCAAAGTCACCTAAAGTGAGTAACTATGGATAATCAACCCTACATTTGGGGCAAGATGTGCCATATCAGACTCTCCTTTCGCTCACTGAAAATTCCATGGAGATATAATCTTATTGAAGAACTAAGTGCTATTATAATCTTGTAAAGACTAATGGTCATATTAGATAATGTTTCATAAGCTTCTAGACTTACAGGGTCATGTTATATAAGCTAGCTAGAAAAACAAGATCATCCAATTGAACTCACTGGAGAATCACGTTTAATTTTCAAACTATTACTTTGATTAATTATATTAATAGAGGCTGTAATAGTGAAATGACTCCTACTTTGGACCCAAGCCCACTCTACCTTTTAAGATGGCAGAGTGACCAATGAGCAACCTATTATTGTTTTCATCCAGGTGTCTTCCTCTTACAAACTAAGTCAGTTTTCCCTTTGAAGAAAAATAAATACATATGGTCATTTATACGTCTTATTTGATTAAGCACAGTAAAGACATTCTATAGAACGTTTTCTAGAATCCCCTCCTGCAAAAAGATAAAGAAGAGCGTAAACATTGGCCTAGCTCTGGGCAACAGCGATCACAGTGTTTTGAGGAGCAATGACTTGAGATAAGGGACCTATCTAAGACAACAATGCAGACCTTACCCTAATGGGATGGATTCACAAAAGCATTATGGCAAAAATTCACTCCTGCTGTCAATATCCCATGCTGTAAAGAAAGGGAGAATGTAATACCGGAGGTTTCTTCTAGTTTTAGATATTCGGTGATCCATGAGGTTTTTTCCCCTATGAGCTCTCATAATTGATGTTCTTACTTGGAGCAATTATTGGGCAAAGAAAGATAAACTATGACCTGAAGAACAATAGACTGATGGTGCAGTAGATGTGCATCCTTCCCTGAGGTATTGGTCTCTTGGCTTTTGTTCAGTAGTGATGGTGAGAAATATTTATGCATGGCAGTAAACTGAAGAAGCACAAATCAGAAGGAGCTGGTGGACTCGAGTTCTTGATTTGCATTATAGAGAGAAGAGTGAAAGGTATTTTAAAACTGAGTTCTTCCACTCACCTTCTTTGAATGACAAATGCTCATTGATAGATGGTGATTTTACTGAATACTGGGGCAAGCAGAAATTACATGTGGAGGGTTTCCCACAGAATCCTCCTTCTGAAGTCCTGACACTTCCCTCCCTTTCCTCTGAGTAATCCACATTATGATGGCACTTCAGCATGAAAGTGAGTTTTCCATTTCATTGCTTGCTAAATTGAAGCTATTTGATAAATGACATACGTGCCACCCATTTCTACAACAGTGTATACAAACGCTGTGGTGTTTGACAGAAAGCAACTGTAAAGCTTTTACTTTTGCATTTTACATACATAGCTCTAGCCCATGTTACCTTGGGAAGTAGCCAGGGTATCGTATCATATACATTCCAACATAGGCTTGAAGATACATTTCAGATAGGAGGAAAGTATAAGGTTGTGTTCTACTTGCAAATAAACAAACAAATAAAACAATTATGTATTCGTTCACCACATGATACCAAACTTCATTATGCACTTTGGAGTTAGCAATCATTTTATCAGAAATTAATCTTGTGTACTTTTTATAAATAGAATGGGTTTTAAGCATCACACGGATACCTTTCATCAACTAATGATGGTGTGAATGATGAGACAGTTTATACTTTCCTGTTGCTTGGCTGCCATTCTTCAAAATGTAACATTAACTCAAAAAAATATTAGAAGTGTACATGAGTTTCCATCTTGAGCTATCACATTCTTTTCTTATATTTTTGGTGTTTCATTGTCAAATTTAACCTCCCCTAGTACCTTAGTAAGAGAAAAATGCCTACTTGTTCTTGAGAAAAATTATATTAAATAAAAGATTGGTGATGTCTGACTTACTTCACTTAGCATGATAATCTCTAGGTCCATCCATGTTGCTGCAAATGGCATTATTTCATTCATTTTTTATGGCTGAGTAATATTCCATTGTATATATATGTATACCACATCTTCTTTATCCACTCATCTGTCAATGGGCACTTAGGACGCTTCCATGTCTTCGTTGTTGTAAATAGTGCTACAGTGAACACTGAGGTGCATGTATCTGTTCGAATTATGGTTTTCTCTCTATATATGTCCAGGAGTGGGGTTGCTGGATCAAATGGTACATCTATTTTTAGTTTTTTAGAGAAAGATAAATATCATATGATATCACTTATATGCGACATCTAAAAAAATGATACAAATGAACTTATTTACAAAAGGGAAACAGACTCACAGACTTAGAAAACAAATGTATGGTTACCAAAGGGGAAGGGTGGGGGGAGGGATAAATTAGGAGGTTGGGATTAACATGTACACACGACTATATATAAAATAGATAACCAACAAGGACCTACTGTATAGCACAGGGAACTATATTCAATATCTTGTAATAACTTATAATGGAAAAGAATCTGAAAAAGAATATATATATGCATATGTATATACATATATATATATCTGAATCACTTTGCTGTACACCTGAAACTAACACATTATAAATCAATCATACACCAATATAAAATTTAAAAAAATTTTTTTTTTAATGATTGGTGATGGAAGTTCACAAATGACAGTTAATTGTCTGTATTGGTTGCGAGTCAGTCAATATACGATCCTGTCATCTTGCTGGCAAATTTAGTATGACTGTGTCATGTTCTCTTTCTATTATTCTCTTTCCCACTTAAAAAAAGAGAGAGAGAGAGAAAATAGAACAAAGAAAAGAAAAACACTTTGCAGCCTTCCCTGGTGGCGCAGTGGTTAAGAATCCGCCTGTCAATGCAGGGGACATGGGTTTGAGCCCTGGTCTGGGAAGATCCCACATGCCGCGGAGCAACTAAGCCTATGGGCCACAACTACTGAGCCTGAGCTCTGGAGACCGTGAGCCACAACTACTGAAGCCTGTGTGCCTAGAGCCCGTGTCCCACAACAAGAGAAGCCACTGCAATGAAGAGTAGCCCCCGCTCACCGCAACTAGAGAAAGCCCACGCGCAGCAACGAAAACCCAACACAGCCAAAAATAAATAAATAAATAAATTAATTAATTAATTAAATTAAAAAAACACTTTGTGACATCAATAGATAATATGCACACTTACAGAGATATACAATAATTTATGAATTTGTGGGAAATACAATAATTTATGAATTTGTGGGAAGTCCATGTCAAACTACAGAATCTTTCTTAGTTGGTGTTCCAGACACAAAATAAGGTCATCTCTTGTTGTGTGAATTCTCAGGACACTACTGGATTGGTAGGAAAACAGAAAAGCCTCTGACCATGATGGAGAGCATTAGGGAGGTCTCAACACATCTCACAAATTTCTCACACAATGTGGAAGGGATCTCATGTGGAGAAGTGGAAAGTGCATGAACCCTGAGGCAAAACACACGTGTGCCTGCTTCTAACTCAATCACTTCTGGGCTGTATCATCTTGACTAAACTGTTTTGACCTTCCTGAGCTTCCATTCCCTCCTGTATAAAATTGGCATGGATATACCTAGGAGGTCGAGTTAAGATTTAAAGTTGATAAAACATATGCCATACCAGACTTCGTGAGTGCTCAATAAATATTATTTCTTTCCCACATTTCACAACTACTAATATTAGAAATTTTAACCAGCAGAATTTTTTAAAAAGCACTGCCAGTCTTTTAAAAGACCGGAGACTTTATCTGGAGTCTTCCAACGTCAAAAGCTACCAGAAGGGACAAGGATTTAACGATTAGTAAAATTATTCTTCCTTTTTGTCTGCATGATAGATGATTACTTCAATGGGTGGTTTCATGGCAAGAGCAAAACGGAGATAGTTCTATGAGCATATATTTGACCATTTATTGATAATATTTCATCATTAACAAGATATATGTTAATTTGAGAAAAAGATATCAAAACAAAAAAAGTTTTGTTTTTAAATTAACTTCAGTTCCATGGTTCAAAGACCCATTTTGAAACCCAGCAGGACCCTGTGAGGCTCCTGGGCACAAAACTCTTTCTGGGTCCCCATTTCTTGTTTACAGGAAATAGGTTTCATTCAGCCTCCATGATCTTCCCCTAGTTCCGAAGAGCAGGTTCAAACAGTTGCTGATCAGGGAAGGGAGGGGGTGCAGAGACAAGGGAGGAGAAGCCAAGAAACAATAGTGCAGCCTTGGGGCAGAGTCCTGGTTCCTCCTCAAGGGGTACACGTCACGATATCCTTGAGCTGTTTTGCAGATACTGAAACCCCCACCAGGTGGGAGAAGTTAACTGTATGCTGCCCACAGGCATGTAGACCCGAGACCAGTTGGAACCGGATGGTTGATGATGCTGACTCCTGCTTACCTCCCCGCCAACCAATCAGAAGAATATCCACTAGCTGATCACACCCTCCTTGAACCATTACTATAAAACTCCTCACTACCCACTCTAGGTCAGGACACACAGTGTTGAGGGCACAAGCCCACTGTGCCCCCTTTTGCCTGGCAAAGCAATAAAGCTATTCTTTTCTACTTCACCCAAACCTCTGTCTCTGAGATTCAATTCGGTGTCAGGGTACAGAGGCCGGATTTGGCATCATTCTGTCATGCTTCTTTTACAATGCCATTGTTTTGATTTCTCTTCCTTTACATTTCCTTGGCAATTATTTTTCTCCTTTGGAAGTGAGCTCCAAATCAAAATAAGATTTTTCCTTTGGCATTCCGGACTTTGGCTAGAACAGATTCTGTGCTGAATAATGAAGTGTTACCTCATGGTTCTCTTATCTGAGTTTCTGAGCCAAATACTTTTGTTTTCATGCTTATGAGAGACACAAAACTACTGAAAAGTTAGACTTCATCATTAACTTAAGTGCTGGCGCTTCCAGTCTTCGTGTGTTAGCAAATAATCAGACTCTAGTGGTGAGGAAAGCCAGCCTTGTTATCATTAAAGGACCTGTGAATCTTCACTTCTGTGTACACAATTTTTAGACAGTTTACAAGGTCTAAACCATTAAACACCAAGCCAAATTGGAAGAAAGGTTTTAAATTGTTAATACCATTAAGGATTAATTTTAAATTTGGATCATAAAGGTTTCTTTAGCCTAACTAGCATAAAAAATACATTCATTAAACCTGAGTCTTTACATGGTGGTTTTTGAGGAAAACTATGGTTCCAGATATAAATTACTTCCTGGTCCTTCCCTATAGAACCAAAATAAAAGAGGAAATGATATTTATTATATCTTCACTGTTGTTTGGTCCCTTTTAAAGAATAGCTGCATCTGGATGATTTTGAAAAACTGTCCATTCTCAAAATGGATCATAGCATTTTTGTTTCATCATATTTTTATTAATAATACTTGAGTTTTATATGAAAATGTGATGTTTATAGTTTGTCTACTTTCTCTGATAGAAAAGCAGTGCATGCCTGTAGAATATGTAGGAAATACAGAAACTTATAGAGAGGAAAATAAAAATCTCATCACCAGATGTAATAGCTATCATTGTGTTAAAACATTTCCTTCACTACATTTTCAGTTTTTGATTATTTTTTTAATTTTTTACACAGTCAAGTTCATATTAATATACAGCTTTATGAAAAGATATTGTCACTTTACTCTTTAACATATATTTTCTCCATCTATTGAAAACATCTTGAAAACATTACTTTAATTGGTACATATGATATACATTTATTTAACTATTCTTTTACTCTTTAAATATTAGACTATGTACTCCTGACTTCCTTCTATTTTTTAATTTTATAAGTGGTATGGCAATCAATGTCTATTGGATAAACCTTTTTTCTGAATTTCAAATTTCTTCTTTTCAGTATATTTCTGAAAATATAGAAATGGGCATGAGCATTTTAAGGCAAATTGGATTCCAAGAGGGATATACCTGTCCACTCACCTGTGAGGGGACTTTGCAATCACCTTTTCCCAATGCTCAGCTGGCTTTGAGACCTGTGGTATTCATCTACTACCTTCCTCAATTAAAAAGTCCTTGAATAGATTGAAAGACCTTCACATTAGCTTTTCTTTGTTCTCAGTGTGGGAGAGAGAAGCCCCAAATGAGGCACACCTAGACACAACCCAGAAACTTTGTTTAGGAACTGTGTGTTGAGGATAAATGAGATCACCCAGATTCACAACACACACACAGGATGCTGTCAAGGGGTCAGAATATGAAAAGGGGCTGAGGTCTATATCTAGGAAAGAGAGACAAGATTTCACCTTAAATAGGTGAACAAAATGGTTGGTCTCTCACTCAAAAAACTGGTTTGCCTCATTTGAATCATTGGGAAATGAAATGGAACTTCCTAAAATTCTAAGGGAATTTGGTAGTAGGAAAAAAAAACTTTAGTTCTAAAGTTCCTCCTAGAGTTCCCTGGTGACCTAGTGGTTAGGATTCTGGGCTTTCACTGAGGTGGCCTGGGTTCAATCCCTGGTTGGGGAACTGAGATCCTGCAAGACGTGCATCACAGCCAAAATAAAAGAAAAAGAAGAAAAAAAAAGTTCCTCCTAGAACTCTCTTTCTTGCCCTTCCCCAGAGTCAGAAATGTCACCAGTTTCTTAAAAATAAGTACCTTTTCTAACTTTGGAAGTATGGTGGGAATGACAGCTTGCTGAAAAAAATTTACCCAAGTTGATTTCTTTCCAAAACATCTCTCTCATTGATTCTGCAATCTCATTGATTCAGCCATTTCTGAAAACTCCATGTGACTTTAATGAGCCAAAGGTTTCCTGAGTGGCCACAGTCCTCCATGCTACACGTGTCCCATTCCTATTTTCCAGACCTCATCACTGTACAGTTGAGTGATCTCATCTCTTTGTGTCTCTGTTTTGTCACCTACAAACTATTAGAGTTAGATATTAGAGTTAGCTCATTAATAGATGAGCTTTGGGGTCCCCTCATTGCTGTATGATTCTGGTCTGCCTTTGTTTCTTTTGTTGTTCATTTAGGCTCTACAATTAATTATTGTGATGATTTACATTGACTTAAACCTCTTTCTTACTCTGGACTTTAATTCCAGAAATTGTTACTATTCATGACCTATTTTTCAGTTGTCTGGGCCCATTCCGACTACCATATTCTAAGCCATAAGTACCAACCACATATGCTTTCTAAAGCCAGACAAAACAACATAAACCATGCTGAAAGTCATAGGGAACTATGGGACTTGAGAACGTGTTCCAAGTAAAGGCAAAATAATTTGCATACTAAAAAAATTCCAAGGATTGTATTTTTTTAAGATTAATTAACTTATTTGGCTGTGTCAGATCCTAGTTGCGGCACGCAGGATCTTCGCTGAGGCATGCAGGATCCTTTGCTGCGGTGCGAGGGCTTCTCTAGTTGCGGCGTGCGGTCTTCTCTCTAGTTGAGACGCGTAGGCTCAGTAGTTGCAGCACGTGGGCTTAATTGTCCCGTGGCATGTGAGATCTTAGTTCCCCGACCAGGGATCAAATTCATGTCCCCTGCATTGGAAGGCAGATTCTTAACAACTGGACCACCAAGGAAGTCCTGGGATTGTGCTATTTTTGTCACCTGGAATTTTGCAACCCCTTTAGAACGTTTCTTTGTATAACCATTATGTTACCTCCATTGAGAGAAAAGGCTACAAGCATTAATTTTGTTTTGATGTTACAGTGTGCTCTCTTATTTATTCAGCATGTTGGGTTGAAGTAATCATCCACATTGAACTCTCTGGCTTTTTATGCTATTTAAATAGTCAGTGCCCATAAATGCTTCTTCAAGAACCAGAGACTTCAGATAACAGGAAGTTCCTCTATTACAAGGAAATAATAAACATACTTTCAGTTGATGCATAATCAATGGAAAGCATGGACATTGCAGAATATAGTTGAGAAATCCCCAAATTGAAAAGTCTACACCAGAAGAGTGGACCCAAGGAAATGCACCCGCTGTGGCCACCAACAAACCTTGGTTCATGACGACAGCCTTAACCCTCACAGCGTGAGCCGCTGACCCGGTGCATCTCCAGCCTACGAGCACCAAGTGAGTCAGTCCTCATCATGGTTAAAATGTGAGCAAAAATAAGGTTTGGCTGTCTGCTCCAAGGATCTTCTCTGCCAGCTGACAAATAATCTTTTTTCTAGTCTTCAGTCAATCATGATAAACGTCAACCTAAAAATCTCCCTGGGATGAAACAGCCACACATCCAGCATTGAATCTCTTGATTTTAAAAGATTAGCAAATTGTCAGTTGTAGCGGGATTTTGTTTGTTTGTTTATCTTTTCAGTTTGTTCAGTGTGTGTTCAGTGTGTTCAGTTTGTTCAGTGTGTGTTCATTCTCTTGTGCTCTTTTTATATTTCTTCATGTATAAAATTCAAGGGCTTATTCACTCATCAATTGAGTAACTACCAAACAATGATTTTATGTTATGATCTGTTCCAAGGTTTACTTATACTATCTAATCTCAATGATTCCTTTTTGGTTAGTAAACTTCCTACTGGAGAACCAGCTTATGGCTCCCCTTCACTATCAGACTTTGTATTCCTGCTCTGAACCCACAGAAGGGCCATGGAACAAACCCAAAAGGCAGCTACTCACAATTCCATAACTGACGGGTCCTACCACTTAATGATACAGTTAAATGGTCCTGGCCACTGCTCCGAAGCCTCTCTGAAAGCCACTGTGGTCTTGGCTTCCTCCCTCCAACGTTGCCCTGGAGGGTCCTGATGCCTAAGCCACTAGACCCTCTTTCCTAGGTCTTTAAATACCAGATAGATGTTCTAAAAGAAGGCTTTTAATGTTGTTTCTCAGAATCTGAGAATTTACAGCCAGTCACCCCATTTTACATGGAAGACAAAACCAACTAGCATAATTTGCTCCATCTTTTCCCTTCTTTACCCCATCCTACATACAACTATCTCCACAGCTCTTCTCTGATCCCATCCAGAGGCTTAGAAGAGGAGGTTTAGCATTTCTGCTTTTGTAAACCTAATCCCTCTGGTAATCTGACTTGTACCTCACCTCACCTACTCAAAGATCAGTCTTCAGCTCTTAACCTATTCTTCTCCAGCTCCTTCTCTCTGTGTGGTCCCTTCCCATTTGGCTTCAATCATGTACAGTTCTTCTGTGCATAAGAGGCACACACATTCCTTTTCTTGGTCATCTAGCCCATTCCATTTTTCCCAAAGTAATCTCTGTCAGGACACCAGAATCACCTTCTAGTCAAATCCAATAATTTCTAGTTGTTTCTTCCTGTCCTCATTCTGTATGACCTATTGGATTTGACAGACTTTTGTTGATATCATAGTTGGTAGAGCAGATGTAGCAGTCCTTCAATAACTTGAGCAGGAAAATACAAATAAAGAAAGGCAGGTAGCCTCCCATGGAGTTTAGTGAATTCATTCTGCTCCTGGAATCTGTTAAAAGCTAGGCAGGCATCCATTATCCATTAATCTAGACCTATACTCTTGCCCTTGGAGTAAGGAGTTGAGACCTGTTTTGTTGTATCAAATTAGGTGTCCTAATGTAACACCTTCATGCCAAGACAGGGTGACCTTAGAAGTGACCATCTGCTTTCTAAAACCTTTACTCCCTAGCTGCTGAGGATGTAGGTCTCCAACTATCTCCCTGCAAGAGTGTCTTGTGAGTCTCACATCCCTGACCCCTCTTTTAGTTTGCTATTGAGTTTGGTTTCATACTTGAAGGCCTTCCAGTTCTCATCTGCAGGACAGAATTGACCAGCAGATTGGATCACAATAATGTCTGGAACTCCAAGAAAATAAATGTCATTGGGATTGGGAGTGTCCAAGGTAAGGACACGGCACTGTATTCCCCTCAGCTCGTTGCCAGCTGCACTGTGATACCAGCGTCCAACATTGCTGTTGCCACTAAACAGAGAATTGGAGAATGTGAAGAAGCTTATAGATCAAAACAACAAAACGCATATTATTTTTTTTTACCACTCATCCTCATTATTATTGAAAAAATAAGAGAAATATAAATATATGTATCCGTCGTTAGTAGCACTAAAAAATCAGAAAGAGACAATCAACAGATCAGAACCCTCAGAGTATTTTTACTTCAGTTCAAAGCTGTAACATGATCCCCTATGGGAAAGGGGAGACCTACCTTTGGAGAGAACCAGAGAGAGTTGGGCATCCAGAGCTTTGCCCCAGTGACTCTTAGCACCATGACAAAATGGCACCTCCCCATCGGCAAGGGAGACCCTTCCCGTCTCACTCTGTCCACTGCCACCACCCTGGTTGGCATCAGTCACCTTCCCCCCGATCTGAATTTGCAAATACTTCTTAACTAGTGTCCCCACTTCAATGCATGTTTTTTTCTAAATTCTACTCTTCACAGAGCAGCCAGCGATTCTATTAAAACATAAAGTCACATTATTCACTTGCTCAAAATCTCACAGAGTAAATTCCTGGTTTGTAACAGTGACTCCCTAGACCTTATCCAAACTCACCCAGGACAAGCTAATGGGCTGGGTGGTTTCCCACTCTGTCAGAACTTGCCTTAGACAGTGAGAAGGAAAATAGCTGTACTCACCAAGTGCTGGCAGGTATGAAGAAAATTGACAAGAGCATGATTAAAATAGTTAACTCTAGAAGATAAGTTGGATTGGGAGAAAGCTCAGGGGATAATGGACTGAAGTGATGTGAAAGTTGCCCAAAATGATGACGTGAGTTGGCTTGGAACACCGTGGCCTTGATTAAACGTGGAGTCGTGGCGAATGGTGGAGATGAGGAGCTGGATGGAGGCATGGCAGGAGGGCGTTTGAGTTGGCGGAGCTGAGGGCTGTCCCAGGGCACGAAGTGTAGGGGTCTGGAAGCATGAAGTAAGCCAATTCCAGCACCATTGACATGTGAGGTTGGAGGGGAGATCTGACTTGAGAAGGATGAACAGGAAAGAGAGTCTTCAAGCCTCACCCCTTGTTTCCTTTATTTTTTAAAAATTTATTTATTTTATTTATTTTGGCTGCGTTGGGTATTCATTGCTGTGCGCGGGCTTTCTCTAATGTGGCGAGCAGGGGATGTTCTTCATTGTGGTGCGCGGGCTTCTCATTGCAGTGGCTTCTCTTGTTGTGGAGTACAGACTCTAGGCATGCAGGTTTCAGTAGTTGTGGCTCGCGGGCTCTAGAGCGCAGGCTCAGTAGTTGTGGCACATGGGCTCAGTAGTTGTGGCTCGCGGGCTCTAGAGCACAGGCTCAGTAGTTGTGGCATGCGGGCTTAGTTGCTCCGCAGCATGTGGGATCTTCCCGGACCAGGGATCGAACCCGTGTCCCCTGCATTGGCAGGTGGATTCTTAACAACTGTGCCACCAAGGAAGACCCCCCCCCCCCGTTTCCTTTAAATTAAGGAATTGGAGTGGCTGTTTCAGAAAGAGATTGAAGAAACAGAGGATATTATTGTGGAGTATGAATTGCAGCAAATTAAATAAGGGGATTTTGGAGAGGAGGAAGAGATACACTAAGTGAAAAAGCAAGTTTCAGAAAAGTGTGTATGATACAATTCGATTTTAATTAAATATATATGTCAACCCCCTTATCTATATGTAGAAGGATGTAAACACCAAAGTCCTAACAATAGATTTCAGAAAGTTTTCACGGTCAGCAATATATATTTCTGTATTGGTTTTTTACTTTTCGCAGCTATCATGTATTACCTCTGTGATTGGAGTAAAAAAATAAACGATTTTTTTAATTACCTGAAACAAATCAGAGTAAATACAATTGTACCTCAACAAGGATGGAGAACGTCATGGAGTTGTCACAGAATTTTCAGAAGCAGGAGATAAGTGTTATACTTCTAGGAGGATGTTTATCTTTTGACTTAGAGGTTTATGGATAAAGTTATTCTGTCGGATGCAGTGCAGGTAAGTTCAATTATATTTTAAGAAATTTTATGTTCTTTTAAAGAAGGGTTAGGACATCACTCAACTTTCTGGAATGTCAGTTTATCAGTTAAAACACAGGTTGTTAGGGGTTTTTTCATTATTTGTAATTAGAAGTTCTGAACTCAAATCTTGGTCCCAGCTGTTACTAGCTTTGTGACCATGGGTAAGTCACTTAGTTTTTCTAAACTACAGTCTCCTTATCTGTAAGATGGAAATAGTAATACCCACCTATAGGATTGTTGTAAGAATTAAATAAGACAAGAATGTAAAAGTTTTCAGTACGATGCCTGACTCTGTAAAACCTCAATAAATTGAGCCCATTAATAGCTATTGCTATATGAATTAACTCTGAAAATAGCTTTAATATGTCAGTTCTTTGTTAATTGCATTACATTTTCAAAAATTTGACAAAAATATAAGCAGAATAAAGCTGTAATATGCAAAATGCTCTGCGGTTTGTCAAGAAAAAGATTGAACTACCTCATTGATCATTATTACTTGGAATTAAAGCGATCTGGAGTTTACCAAAATGTAAAATTTACCAAATGTTAGCTCAAATATTCTTGTTGGTATTTACTAACTTAAAATTGATCCTTTTTATAACCTTTCTTTATCACATACTAGATGTCATGCGATTTCTTTCTGAAGAGTTTAAAATAAAAACAGAGACATCGTCAAATGTCTCATTTCTACTCAAGTGATTTTCTTCAAAACTAGAAGACACAATTTATTGTTTGTCATCCAAAAGTAATTGTGACTATTTTTAAACTTTCAGGGATATAACGGTGAAATGTTAAACTCCCAAGTCTTCAAATATTTCAAAGGCAAAAAATGTGCTTTTCAAATGAGAAAAACAATTCTGAAGAAAATATATCATGGCAATTTCTCATTATATTTGCCATTTAGACACTTCACTCTATTGTCTCTCAGTTTTCCCATGCTCTGATTTCTTAATCCTTAAATTCTGATTTAAGGAAATTTTAGAATAGGATATATTATCCTGGAATTTGACAGTGGTGCCTTCTGGGAAAGTGTGATGTTTTAGGCTGATACACATTTTACAAACTCAAAACAGAAGAAAGTGTTGAAAAAAGTGGAAACTACAGAAACTGAAGCCAGGGAATCCTAAAAACAAATAAAATTCCTGAGATTAGGAAAAGTGAATCAGTAGGAATGTGTTTCATAACATACCCAGCAAGTGGTTCGGGCAACCATCATATCCCATGGTTACCTATCATTGCATAATGAACTACCCCAAACTTAAATACCTTAAACAGCAACCATTTTGCCTGCTGATGATTCTGTGGGGCAGAAATTGGGACCGACCACAGCAGAAATGTCTTCTCTTTGCTCCATGTGATGTATGCTGGGGCTGGGAAGTTCACTGTTCCCTCACTCACATAACTGGACCAAGGCAGCTTAAAAAGCTGGGGCCTCTCCAAGCATCAGTCTCTCTGGCAGGGTTGAAAGGGCGAGCAAGCAGAAAGAGGAAATTGCTGCCGTATCAATTTGGTACCTACATTCTATTCCAATTTAAAAGGTTAGAGAAATTGAGTACATATTCTGTTGGGGAAGTGAAAAAGAATTGAGAGCCATATTGAATCCAGGACAGCAAAGGTGAAGTTCTGTCTGTTGGAGGCTCTTAATATTTTGAACAACAAAGAAAGTAGAATTTATTTTACAGAAATTGACAATAAAGCAATGAACACTTCAAGGACAGTATTGGGTCTTTCTCATCTTCAAATTCTCATTACCGAGTACTGTGTCTGGCACACTGCAAGCATTTAATAAATGGAAGTTAAGAGAATGGATAAATTTTGTCAATCAGGGTGTTTCGGTGTAGGCTAGTTTATGCAGTTGTAACAAATAACCCCCAAATCTTACAAGCTGTCTTAGATGAGCTGAAGCTCTGCTCTAAGTTGTCATTATTTTGGAATCCAGACCGAAGGAATAGGCACTCTTTGAGACATGGCTAGCTCTGTGGGAGAGGGAAAAGAGAAAATGACAGACGTTCAAATGGCTCTTAAAATTTCACCTGGAAATGGTACATGTCACTTTGATCACATTTCATCGGCCAAAGCCTGCTAGCAATAAGGCAAGGATGTGTAGTCCTCCAAGGGAAAAACAATGGATATTTGGAATAATAACAGAACCCATCATATCAAGATATTGGTAAACAGTACATTATTATTGGTTTTATTTTTTCTGAGCAAACAAGATTGCAGAAACATTACCTTTTATAAGGATTATTAGCATACGATTTTCACAGGGTATCGTTCCAGATGCTCTTTAAAAAGAACCACTGAGATGTTGTTCCTTCCTTGAAAGAAGATGTTGACACAAAATCACAGCGGAACAAGTCTATTAAACTAGAACTCTAATAGATAGTAACACATTGTTAAATTGCTACTAAAGGTAATCCTTTTGTTGAAGTTAATAGAAAATAAATGTCCATCCAATTCAATAATACGGTTTGCATGGACAGCTTCTTCCTGAAATTGAATTGTCTTGAAGGGACAGGTGTGCAACCAGGGTGGGCCAGTTAGTGTGAACAATTTGGTTTAATTTTTCAGTTGCCTTTGTGCAATTCTGGTTTCTATGAATTCCACTTTATTTGCAAATGAAGCACTGAGGACATAGTCTACATGTTGTTTGGTAGCTTCAGAAGGATGAAGACTTCTGAAGGGTGTTACACACAGTTGATCACATTTTGTGAGGCATATCGTGCTCTGTTTCTAAATACATGTAGTGGCCATTATTTTGGTATTTATCTACATAGGATGTTTCCCTGCTGCAGGTTTGAAAAAAAATACGACTGGCTTCAGAACATATTTTCAAATGATTAGCTGAAAAGTGCTGCTTGTGACCTGGAAACATGGGAGATCATTAGTAAATTGCAGTCCTTGCAAGAACAATTTCCATTCTTTTTCATTTTTTGCCTTTGGACCAAAAACCACAAGGCACGGAAAGGACATGGTCTCTCTTAATTATAGATGTCTGCGCTTGTCCCATCACTTCCCTGCCTGTGTTGCTTTCAAAAGGGGAAAAGCAGTTCTGCCAGCCAGAGAAGCAGTTGCTGCTCTGAAGTTGGTTGGCAGGTTAGTTTACAGATTAACGTTTTGTGGACACGTGTTTATTCTTTGTGATCTAGGATTAGGCATAGGCAAAGCATGAATTCATTAAAGAAGAAAACTTGAATTTCATCAAGTTTTAGAACTTTTGCTTTTCATAAGTCATTATTTTAAAAATGAAAGGACAAACCATAGATGGGGAGAAGATATTTGCAAATAAGATACTTATAAAGAACTTGCATCCAGAATACACAAAGAACTCTCAAAACCCAATAATAAGAAAACAAGCAATAAAACAATAAGCAAAAGATTTGAATGGACACTTTACCAAAGTAGATACATAATTGACAATGAAAATATACTCAACATTTTTGGTCCTTAGGGAAATGCAGATTAAAACTACACAGAGATACCACTACATACCCATTTATGATAAAAACACTGACCACACCAAGAGTTGGCAATGACATGGGGCACCTGGAATGCTCATACACTGCTAGTGAGAATGTGAAATGATACAACAACTTTGGAAAACAATTTGGCAGTCTCTAAGAAACATATCATGTGATTCAGCCATTTCTCTCTTACCCAAGAGAAATGAGATATGTTCATACAAAGCCTTGAATATGAATGTTTAGAGCATCTTTATTTGCAATTGCCAGAAACTGAAATACCCATCAACAGATGAACGAATAACAAATTGTACTATATCAATACAATGAAAAACATTCAGCCCTAAAAATAAGATAAAGTATTGATACATGAAACAACATGAATTAATCTCAAAATAATTATATTACGTTTAAAACAGCCAGACAAGAGTACATGCTATATGAGTCTATTTATATACATTTTTCTAAAATGCAAACTAATCTACAGTGATAGAAAATGATAGATTAGTGGTTACCTGGGAAGAAGGAGAGGTGAAAAAGGATTTACAAAAGGGTATAAGGAAATTTGGAGGCTGATGGATCTCTTCACTATGGTCAATGATGGTTTCATGGGTGCATTCACATGTCAAAATTGATCAAATTGTACAGTCAAAATATATGCAGTTTATTGTGCATCAATTAAAGCCATTAAAATATTATGATGAAATTTCCCCTGATTTAAGCATGCAGAAATTTCTAGTACAGCCTCTCTCCTCCAGGTATGGCAGTTCTCCAAATGTATTTTGTGAATGGCCACCTATTTTATCTGCTCTCAAAGTCACATTTAACACACTCCCTCCAAATTTCTTATAAAAGGAATGTTAGTAAAGACCCTTAAGACCCTGAATTTATACGCATGTTTGTATTTTTGCATTTCCAATTATGCTGGGATTAATGCTTTCAAGGTCTCATCTTTTTTTTTTTTTTTTTAAGGGGTGGAGAGGGAGGCTGAACCTTCTCTTCGTTCCATCCCCGCCGTCTTCTTTTTTTTTTTTTAATTAATTAATTAATTTATTTATTTTTATGTTTTTGGCTGTGTTGGGTCTTCGTTTTCTATGCGAGGGCTTCCTCTAGTTGCGGCGAACGGGGGCCACTCTTCATCGCGGTGCGCGGGCCTCTCACTATCGCGGCCTCTCTTCTTGCGGAGCACAGGCTCCAGACGCGCAGGCTCAGTAGTTGTGGCTCATGGGCCCAGCTGCTCCGCGGCATGTGGGATCTTCCTGGACCAGGGCTCGAACCCGTGTCCCCTGCATTGGCAGGCAGATTCTCAACCACTGCGCCACCAGGGAAGCCCAAGGTCTCATCTTTTTTTTTTTTTTTTTTTTTTAAACTCCGCAACCGGGCATCCTCTCTGTTCCTTCCTTGCCTTCTCTCTCCATGTTAACCCATCCCATTTAGCAATCTACTCTTTTTTTTTTTTTTTTTTATTTTGGGCTGTGTTGGGTCTTCGTTCCTGTACGAGGGTTCTCTAGTTGCGGCGAGCGGGGGCCACTCTTCATCGCGGTGCGCGGGCCTCTCACTATCGCGGCCTCTCTTGTTGCGGAGCACAGGCTCCAGACGCACAGGCTCAGTAGTTGTGGCGCACGGGCCTAGTTGCTCCGCGGCATGTGGGATCTTCCCAGACCAGGGCTCGAACCCGTGTCCCCTGCACTGGCAGGCGGACTCTCAACCACTGCGCCACCAGGGAAGCCCCAAGGTCTCATCTTTATGGTCATTAATCCCAAGTCCAGATGGCACTGTATGCAGAGAGAGGCTAAATTTCATCCTCATCTGTCTTTAGAAGACTGCAAAAATACTCCTACTCGTAGGTGCTCTGTGTTTCATGGGAAAGAGACATGCTCATCTGGAAGAAGCTCACCCTTAAAAAGGAATCCTACATTTAGAAAACGAAAGCAGACCCCCAGCATGTGGCATATGTTTCACATAGCGCATGTCACAGCCGCCACTGATCTGAGTAGTCACGGACTCCATGCATGGGCCACTGATGCCACCCCCTTGTTTTTCTGTCTCTGGGCTTTTTAGATGCTAGAAAGCCCTCTCAGCCAGTGACCCAGGCCAGAATTGACAGGATTTAATGCTCTGTGGGCCACCCTCAATTAATGGATCAAGAGAGTTGACAGAAACTACCTACATTCTGCAGTCCTTCAGATGGGAAATTCTAAGGCACAGAGTATGTGCTGCTGAAATTGAGCAGGGCTCCTGGGCACAAAAGCCTTTTTGTGTCCCCCACTTCTTGATTACAGGAAATAAGTTCCATTCAGCCTCCATGACCTCCCCTGAGTTCCAAAGGGCAGGTTCAAACAGCTGCTAATCAGGGAAGGGAGGGGGTGCAGAGACAAGAGAGGAGAAGTCAAGACACAACAGTGCAGCCTTGGGGCAGGGCCCTGGTTCCCCCTCAAGGGGTACACGTCACAATATCTTTGAGCTGTTGTGCAGATACTGAAACACCCACCAGGTGGGAGAAGTTAACTGCTGCCCACAAGCACGTAGACCCCAGATGGTTGGAACCAGAAGGTTGATGATGCTGACTCCCAATGACCTCACCACCAGCCAATCAGAAGAATATCCATGAGCTGACCACGCCCTGCTCCTTGAACCATTGCTATAAAACTCCTCACTACCCACTCCAGGGCAGAACACACAGTTTTGAGGGCATTAGCCCACTGTGGCCCCCTTTGCCTGGCAAAGCAATAAATCTACTCTTTTCTACTCACCCAAAACTGCCTCTCTGAGATTTAATTCTATGCCAGGGTACGGAGGCCAGATTTGGCTTCAATGCCACAGAGGTACGCGGGCAAGACTGAAACCCAGTGTACAGTGCTAAACAAGTAAGTGACACACTCTGACTGCCTTTGATAACTTCTCTGTTTCCCTCTTCCCGACTCCTCATTCTGAGGCAGGAGATAGACGGACCCCCCGGGGCAAATGTTTGGAGTTCATTCCCTGAGGACAGATAATCCAAGAGGAGAATAGCAGGACAATTGAGAGAGGAGGCTGGGCCCTGGCCAGATAGAAGATAAGAGACCACATATTTCTCATTCTTGAAGACCTCCCTGAATACACATGTGCAGAAATTCTCCCTGGAGGTCAAAAGGGGAGTGATGCTAAGTGATGTTCTCTACCCATAGGCCTCTTTGGTGGAATCCGTCTTGGTTAAGAGATGCACGCGCACACACATGGGAGGACCCTGGGATATACCAAACACGGCCTTTGAACCAGACCAATCAAAATGACTGGAAGAAATTCCCCATATAAGTGATTTAAACCGCCACGAGGGCACGACTCTCTCTCTGAGTCAGCCCACCCGAGTGTCTATCCACACGCACTGTACTTATTTTTCTCCTTATAAATACTTTACTTGTTTCACTACATTCCGTCTTTGTGGGAATTCTTTTTCTGCAAAGCCGTAGGGCCAAGGCCGTGTCACTGACTGCGGGACTAGTGGCTACGATTCGGTGCTCTCACCGCTGCGACCCGACCTCAGTCACTGGTCGGGAACTGAAACCCTGCTTCAAGCCGCTGCAGCCCAAGGCCACCCGAGATCAATTCTTGCTTCCAGGAATCACCTCCCAAGTGAAGTTAAATATGGCTTAGTCCTCGTCTCAGATTCCACGTCTCACCATCACCACATCAGAAACTGCACTTTCAAACCATGAAGAAGATCAACATCGAGCTTACGGTTGGTCCGTAATATAAGTTGAGCACAGAGCTTTGGTAGTGGAGTGGAGTGCGCTTTCAAAACCCTAATGCCTGAGAGAAATCTTGAAAAATTTTTTTATTAAATAAATTTATTTATTTATTTATTTATTTATTTATTTATTTATTTATTTATGGGTCTTTGTTACTGCACGCGGGCTTTCTCTAGTTGCTGTGAGCGGGGGCTACTCTTCGTTGCGGTACACAGGTTTCTCATTGGGTGGCTTTTCTTGTTGTGGAGCACGGGCTCCAGGTGCACGGGCTTCAGTAGTTGTGGCACTCGGGCTCAGTAGTTGTGGCTCGCGGGCTCTAGAGCGTGGGCTCAGTAGTTGTGGCACACGGGCTTAGTTGCTCCGCGGCATGTGGGATCTTCCCGCACCAGGGCTCGAACCTGGGTCCCCTGCATTGACAGGCAGATTCTTAACCACTGTGCCACCACGGAAGCCCTTCAAATTTTTTTTTAACTACTACATTGTGACTAAAATTTTGACCTTCTAGTCACAGTTAAATAAAAATATTGCTTGAGCAAGGGGAATGAGAAATAAATATTTATATTTAAAATCGGAATAAGAGAAACCCCAACCAGATTGGGCTCATTACCATTTGACAATCAATGGCACAGTTACACATGAAAACATGATCTGCTTAGAAATCACATGGCAGTGCCCCAGACTGGCATAATGACATTAGAATTCTCACTACATACTACTATGTCTGATTCTGCCTCATATATTGACTATTTATTTTGTCCCCAAATTCTTGCTGTCATCAGATACAACTGTCGATGAAATTAGCAGGCAGGAAGATTAAACACCTATTTAAAAATATGCTCAGAAAGTTAAAGGGATTATGATTAGAACAAAAAGAGGGAAATAAAGATATAAAAAAGAACCAAATGGAACTTCTAGAGCTGAATATCACAATATCTGAAATGAAAATTTCACTGTATAGGTGTAACTGCAGACTAGATGCTGACAATAAATGTCAATGAACTTGAAAACATAGCAGTAGAAATGATCCAAACCGAAGTTCAGAGAGAAAAAAATAGTTTAAAAAATGAACAGAACCTCAGGGGCCTTTGTGACAATAGCAAGGGATTTAACATATATGTAACTGAAGTCCCAGAAAGAGAGGAGAAAGAGAGAAACACCAAAAATATTTGAAGAAATAATGACAAAAACTAGCAGGTTTTCAAATTTGTTGAAAAGTAAACCCCACAGATCCATGACATTAATAAATCCCAACCAGAATAAACACACTGTAAACGATACCAAAGCACATCATATCCAAATTGCTGAAATAAGAGATAAAGAGACAAATCTCAAAAGCACACATACGAGAGAAAAAGCACATTTTATATACAAAGAAAAAAAGAGGGCTTCCCTGGTAGTGCAGTGGTTGAGAATCTGCCTGCCAATGCAGGGGACACGGGCTCGAGCCCTGGTCTGGGAGGATCCCACATGCCGCGGAGCAACTGGGCCCGTGAGCCACAACTACTGAGCCTGCGCGTCTGGAGCCCGTGCTCCGCAACAAGAGAGGCCGCGATAGTGAGAGGCCCGCGCACCGCGATGAAGAGTGGCCCCCGCTCGCCGCAACTAGAGAAAGCCCTCTCACAGAAACGAAGACCCAACACAGCCATAAATAAATAAAAATTTTTAAAAAAAAGTAAAAAAAAAAAAAGTAAAAGCTTTCATTGATTAAAAAAAAGATAAAATAAATGTTTACTTTTTATCATAAACAATGCAAGAGCGAAGATAATGAAGCAACCTCTTTAGTGTGTTTAAAGAAGTCAACCTAGAATTCTATATACAGGAAGGGTAAGCTGAGATGAAGTGAGACAGTGGCATGGACATATACACACTACCAAACGTAAAATAGATAGCTAGTGGGAAGCAGCCGCATAGCACAGGGAGATCAGCTCGGTGCTTTGTGACCACCTAGAGGGGTGGGATAGGGAGGGTGGGAGGGAGACGCAACAGGGAGGAGATATGGGGATATATGTATATGTAGAGCTGATTCACTTTGTTATAAAGCAATTATACTCCAATAAATATGTTAAAAAAAAAAGCCAAAAATAAATATTTTTTTTAGACCAAAGGAAACTGAGTTAACTCATCATCAGTAGACCTTCACTAAAAGAAATGCTAAAGAAAGACTTTAGGCTGAAGGTAAAATAATATTAGACTGAAACTCAAATCATTAAAAAGAAATGATAAAAATAGCAAATATGGGGCTTCCCTGGTGGCGCAGTGGTTGAGAATCTGCCTGCCAATGCAGGGGACATGGGTTCGAGCACTGGTCTGGGAAGATCCCACATGCCGCGGAGCAACTGGGCCCGTGAGCCACAGCTACTGAGCCTGCGCGTCTGGAGCCTGTGCTCTGCAACAAGAGAGGCCGAGATAGTGAGAGGCCCGCGCACCGCGATGAAGAGTGGCCCCCGCTTGCCGCAACTGGAGAAAGCCCTCGCACAGAAACGAAGACCCAACACAGCCATAAATAAATAAATAAATAAATTTTTTAAAAAAATAGCAAATATGTGTTTAAATACAAAGATGATGACCTACTTGTTACTATCATTATGACCTAATTGTTACTATCTTTAAGATATTTGGTTACAAATTATGAATGATCCTGATCATTTTTGTAGAGTCTAGTAGCTTTTTGTCTATTTTTAAGTCACAAAAAGCTTCAATAAGTTGAAGTTCTTCCTAAGAAAGAAAGAAAGATATTTGGTTAAATCAAAAATAATAGCAACTAATAGCAACATACTATGGGATTATAATATGTATATAAGTAAAACCTATGAAAACTATTAAAGAAAACACTGGAGAGGTGACAGGATTGGGTTCATTGCAATATGAGTCTCATAAGTGAAATAACACACTATTATATGAAGGTAGCTACAATAGCAAAAGAAATACATTGTACATTATAAACTCTTAGCAACAATTAAATCATTTTTTAAAAAATGACATGTAGCTAATAAGCCAACAGAGAGGGTGAAATGGACTACTAACAATAAGTAATAACTCAAAAGAAGTCAAAAAAGACTGGGAAGAAACAGATGGGACAAATAGAAAAAAAAAAAATAGTAAAATCCTGGGTATAAAACCAACTTCTAACCCTTTATCTACATTTTTATATAGATATCAATGTAGGTCACCCAATAGTCCAGATAAAAGCAGAGATTATCACATTAGGTTAAAAAGCAAAACTCAACTATATAGTTTCTATATAAAATGCATTTTAAATATATTCACAGAGGTAAAATTTGAGAATAGAAAGTATATACCATACAAACACAAATTATAAGAATGACATCATTAATGTCAGGGACAGTCGACTCCTCAATAAGCAATATTATCAAAGACTAAGAGGAACATTTTATAATAATATCTAGTTTAGTTGATAGTATTGTACCGTGGTTAATTTCTTACTTTTGATAAATGCATCACGGCTGTAACATGTCAACATTAGAGGAAGATAGGTAAAGGATAAAGAGTAACACTTTATATAATCTTTGCAACTCTTCCATAAATCTAAAATTATTAGTTTTAAAATTTAAAGGCATCCTGATTGAAAAGGAAGATGAAAAACTCTTTATTCACAGATGGCATGATTAATTCTGAAGAAAATCTTAAAGACTCTACAAACAAGATACGAGACCCAATGTATGAATTTAGCTAATGTGCTGGATCAAGATTAATATACTAAAATTATTTAATATATACTAGCGATGAACAAGCTGGAGTTGAAATTTTAAAATACCATTCGCAATACCATCACCATGTAAAATAGGGATAAATGTGATATGAGGTATGTAAGACCTATACATGGAAAACTACAAACATTGCTGTAAGAAAACAAAGAAGATTTAAGCAAATGGAGAGATTTACCTTGTTTGAGGATTAGAAGACTTAATACGTTTAAGATGTCATTTCTCCTTAAATTTATCTAGCGATTCAGTGCAATACCAAAAAAAATCCCAGTAGAAAGTTTTAATAGGAATTGACAAGCTGATTCAAGTATTCATATAAAAATGCAGAGGACCTAGATTAGCTAAAACAACTTGCAAAAAAAAAAAGGCCAAAGTTAGAAAAGTTGTACTACATGATTTCAAGACAGTATGATATTGGCATAAGTTTAGAGAAATAGATCAGTAGGACAAAATATAGAGTCCTGAAGTAGGCTTGCACATATACGATCTAGTGATTTTTGACAAAGGTGCAAAGGCAATTCAGTGGAGAAAGGATACATTCTTCAACAAATGGGCCTGAAAAATTTAACATCCAGAAATGCAAAACAAAATTGATATACAAAGAATGCAAAAAAATAAGTGTTGATTTCTATTTTAAACCATACACAAAAATAACTCTAGTAGATGATAGACTAAATGTAAAACCCAAAACTATAGAACTTATAAAAAGAAACACTGGAAAAATTCTCTGTGATTTTAAGTTAGGGAAAGGTTTCTTATATGCACCAAAATCACAATCCATAAAAGAAATGTATAAACTGGACTTCATTAAAAGTAAGGATTCTCTCTCTGAAAGACATTCTTAAGAGCGTGAAAAGATACGTTTTTGCAAATCACATATCTATTAAGGGACTTTTAAACAGAATATATAATGAACTCTCAAAACTAAATAATAACAAAACAAGACACCCAAACAAAAAATGGGCAAAGGATTTAAACATAAACAGATAGCAAAAAGATCACCCAGAAGGGGTTCACAATCATTAGTTATTAGAGAAATGCCAATTAAAACAACAAAGAGAGGGGACTTCCCTGGCAGTCCCGTGGTTAAGACTTCGCCTTCCGGTGCAGGGGGTGCAGGTTCGATCCCTGGTCAGGCAGCTAAGATCCCACATGCCTCTCAGCCTAAAAACCAAAAAATAAAACAGAAGCAATATTGTAACAAACTCAATAAAGGCTTTAAAAAAGGTCCACATCCAAAAAATCTTTAAAAAAAAAATCATACAACAAAGAGATACCACTATACCTATTATAATGTCTAAAATTAAAAAGACTTGACCATACTAAGTGTTGCTTAAAGCGTGGAGCAACTGGAACTTTCATACACGCCTGATGGGGCTGTAAAATGGTGCCACAAACTTGGAAAACAGTTTGGTAATTTCGTAAAATGTTAAATATACACTCATAATAGGACCTAGCTATTCCTCTCTCAGGGTTTTACCCAAGAGAATTGAGAGCCTATGCTTATATAAAGACTTGTACGCAAACATTCACAGCAGCTTTATTCGTAATAGTAAAAACTGAAATCCACCCCATTGTCTACCAACAGCTGAAAGGAGAAACAAATTGTGTTATATCCATAGAATGGAACTCTTCTCAACAAGAAAAAGAACAAGTTATTGCCCACATGCAAAAAAAAAAAAAAAAGATGAACCTTGAAATAATTATGCTGAATGAAAGAAGCCAGATCACGAGATTACATAGTATATGATTCTATTTATATAATATTTTAGAAAATACAGAGTAATGCATAATGATAGGAAGTAAATCTGGTTGCCTAAGCATAGGGGATGGGTTGGTGGGGAGGGACGGGAGAAGAATTGCAAAAGAAGCTTTGGGTTTGAAGCAAATATTTATTGTATTTGTTGGGGTGATGATTTCTCAAGTACATACATATGTCAGAGCATCAGATTGTATAATTTAAATGTTTGCAGTTAGTATGTGTCAAATATACCTTTAAGAAACTATAAAAATGACACATAAAAATATTAGCATAGTGGCATAGAAACTTTAAAATATCTGACTACCTGGTGGTTATCAATCTTCATTAAATTATTACACATACTCCATAAAACTATGCACATTACATAAATGGGTACATGCAGGATACTCGAGCTCAATTCTAGTATTACATTCCCTAAAGTGGGAAATAAAAGAAGTATACAAATTGGAAAAAAACCGACTAGACAGATTAGTTTTTTTATGGCTTCACAATTAACTCTGTATTCGGAAAGAACAAATTCTTCTTGGAAAGTTAGCATCAAAGCTTTCAAATTCTCATACTGGACTGTGATCTTGAGTTTTCAGAATATTGCACTTGGATCCTCATCCAAATAAAAGGCACTAAGTGCCTATTTGTGTGGAGTAGACTCTGAACAGAGAGCATGCTGGGTACTGCACAATTATCTCCATCCTCTAGGAATTGACTGTTTCTGAGAACATGTACAAAGTCAAAATCAAGTAGCCTTGTCAAAAAAAAAATAAAATAAATACTCAACACTGGATACGTTGCAGTGACTTATCTTTTCCCTGGTGCCATTAGGTCAGTGTGAGGGCATCATTTTTGAAACAGATTCACTGGCTTTTGACAAAGTAATGTGTTTATGTGCATTTGGTTAGGGAGCCTGCCTTCATTTTAACATTTTTCATTTTTTGCTCAGGCTTTTAGCTAGATGTACAAATAGCTTTTCCAATCAATTTTGTATTTTCCATGAATATTGAGAGCAGGAGTGGATAAACCTGAGGTAAACCCAAGGATTTTTAGGACATCTGTAGGCTATAGACAGAGCACCTCGTACCTAGAGGGCTGGGACAACACATCTCAGGTACCTAGCTCATTTCCTGGTACATGATGAAGGAAGGAAGGAATGAACGACTGAATGAGAGGAAGGAAGGAAGGGAGGGAGGAAGGAAGGAAGGGAGGGAGGGAGGGAGGGAGGAAGGAAGGAAGGGAGGGAGGGAGGAAGGAAGGAAGGGAGGGAGGAGGGAAGGAAGGAAGGGAGGAGGGAAGGAAGGAAGGGAGGAGGGAAGGAAGGAAGGGAGGAAGGGAGGAGGGAAGGAAGGGAGGGAGGAGGGAAGGAAGGAAGGGAGGAGGGAAGGAAGGAAGGGAGGAGGGAAGGAAGGAAGGGAGGAAGGGAGGAGGGAAGGAAGGAAGGGAGGAAGGAAGGAAGGAAGGGAGGAGGGAAGGAAGGAAGGGAGGAAGGAAGGAAGGGAGGAGGGAAGGAAGGGAGGAAGGAAGGAAGGAAGGGAGGAGGGAAGGAAGGAAGGAAGGGAGGAGGGAAGGAAGGAAGGGAGGAAGGAAGGAAGGAAGGGAGAGAAAGAAAAAGAAAGAAAGAAAGAAAGGGAGGGAGGGAGGGAGGTTGGGAGGGAGGGAGGGAGGGAAGGAGGAGGGGAGGAAGAGATAAGGGAATGTATTAATTCTTCAGAAAAGTATATTTCCACTTGGGAGATACACATATGTATTAACATGTAGGTGGTTTACCATGTGTGTTAGTTATCTATTGCTGCATAAAATATACCCTCAAATTTAGCAGCTTAAAACAACATTATCTCACACAGTTTCTGTAGGACAGGAATTCAGAAGTGGCATAGCTGAGCTGTCTGGCTTGGGGTCTCTTATCAAATATTATAGTCAAGATGTCAGCCAGAGGGGGCTTCCCTGGTGGCGCAGTGGTTGAGAATCTGCCTGCCGATGCAGGGGACACGGGTTCGAGCCCTGGTCTGGGAGGATCCCACATGCCGCGGAGCAACTAGGCCCGTGAGCCACAACTACTGAGCCTGCGCGTCTGGAGCCTGTGCTCCGCAACAAGAGAGGCCGCGACAGTGAGAGGCCCGCGCACCGCGATGAAGAGTGGCCCCCGCTTGCCGCAACTAGAGAAAGCCCTCGCACAGAAACGAAGACCCAACACAGCCATAAATAAATAAATAAATGAATTAATTAAAAAAACAAAAACAAAAACAAAAAGATGTCAGCCAGAGCTGCTCAGAAAAGACTGGGCCTGGAACAGCCACTCCCCGAGTAGCTCCCTCGAGTGAATGTGAGCGATTCTGGCTCCTGGCAGAGGGCCGCAGTTCCTCACCACGCGGTTCCCCCACTCAGCGGCATGTGTTCCTCATGTGACACGGTATCTGGTTCCCCCAAGAGTGAGATGTCCCCGAGAACAAGATGGAAGCTGCAGTGATTTTTATGACCTAGTCTCATAAGCGACACCCCATCACTTCTGCAATATCTTCTTTGATTCACAGGCCAACTCTATTCCGTGGAGCAGACTACATAAGGGCATAAAAGAGCAGACGGGGAGAGTCACTGGGGCCCACGTTGCAGTCTGGCTACCGCACCGTGCTCTGGATCCTTTAGAGCATTTCCCTAGCTATGGTAGCATTGACATACGAGCACTGCTTGAGCTCTGCAGAAAGCACCAAGCTCATCATCACCATGGTTCTGTGCCCTCAGTTTACCTGTCTATATCGACTATAGGTTCTTTGGGTAGGTGACCAACAAAAGGGACCTGTACATTTTTACTTGAAGGATCTTGAATCTGCAAAGCTGATACTGTTGGTATGCCACCCAGACCTCCTCCCATCCTGATCCCTTTTACCATTTATGCGCACTCCTTTTCTGGCTTCAGGTTTTTGTTGTTAGTTTTGGTTTTTAGGGTTTATTTTGCCTTTGCCTGCCTGTTCCTGCCACTCTCTTTGAAATACTACCCTTGTGCTGCTAGAGTCACTTCAATTTCATGCACAGAGGGCTAAAAGTGCCTTGGGTTTTATGTCCCCTTGGGCCAAGTTTTAGCCAGTTTCCATATGGGGGTGTAAAATCCCAGCTCACTTGTTTTGGGTTAAAGACAGATTATGAGCAATGTAACACTACAGGTTTCCCTTCAAAATAAGACTGACGTGATCCCTGTAGAACTTTGCCCGACATCACACCTTGGTTTAGCTTCATCCTTTTCTTATACCTGCTTTCCCCACTCCCTGGTTTTTCCTTGGATCCCTGCCCCAAGAAAGAATGTGCACATGAATCCTTGTCTCAGGGTTAGATTCTGGGAAACCTGAACTCAGGCAACTAAGTGCTTACAGTCACAAGGGATAAAAAATTCAACTCAAACAGGCGTAAACAATAAAAGCAGTTTATTGGTTCAGAAAACTAAATATTCTTGCAATAGGGAAAGTTCCAGTGATCAGTGACGACATGAAAGACATGGTTTCTTTACGTTTCTTTGTTCTCCATTATGTTTCATTTTCAAGCTGCCTTCCCTCATGGTGGAAAAAGGCCTGCAGCAGTTCCAGCCTTCCATCTGCACATTATCATACATAAGACAAGAGGCAGGCTTTTATGACCATTACTTTGCAAATCAAGAATGATTTTTTCCAGTTTTCTTTCAGAAAACATCTTGTGTCTTCTTGGCCTAAACTGGGTGATGTGCCCAACAATCAAGTGATCCCTGTGGCCCAGGGAATGGACTGGTCTGTGTTACCTGAACCAGTCACTACGGCAAGGTAAACAGGGTTAACTGATTGGGTTAGTCCCACCAGTGTCCACATCCAGTTGAAGGTGAGTCACCTTATCCAGAGGACAGACACCTGCATGTCAACCAGCGCCTTGTTAGAAAGTAGGAATCTGGGGATAGACAAATGAATGCCCACCATACTCACATTGGAGTCTTAGGAGCTGTTGAAGGACCTTGGCTTTGGAAAGAAAAAAAAAGATTCAGGACCTCATTCCCAGAAGAGCACGTGGCCTCTCCTTTCAAAGTTCTACCACCTTAAAGATACTCAGGACGAATCACTCTTGCTCGGTGTTTCTTCATTCCAAACTTTAAATTCCTCAGAGAGCAAATCTGATTGACACAATTTGATCAGACGTCCAATCACCATGGTCCAAAGGGCAGGATCATCCAGTAAAAGCATTGCTAACTACAACTTAACTCCTCCATTCCTAAAAAAGGCAGCTGCTTGGCTGTTGGAGAGGCAGCTCCAGTGCCATTCGGGCTAGGAAATCAGTTAGGCTCTGACTGGACTCATCTTCGTCCTCAGGGCTGTGTTAACACCATTAGAAGCCCTGAGCCCTGGTTACCATGTTTCCCCGATCACCACGTAGAACTCAGAATGAAAACAATTCTAACAATAACAGCAATGGAAGGAGGGTCGATAAAACTGTATTTCCCATGATCACAGTTTCAGTGCTTTTTCTCTTAAAAATCTTTTTTTTTTTTTTTTTTAAAGCATTATTAGTACCCTAAACCCCCATTGGGTGTCTTGAGTGACTCAACATGGATCAATCTCATAAAGTTGACTGTGGCATTCAGGATCAAATTCAGTGAGCACTGAATAAATAGGGTAGCAGCAGAAGGGAGATGCACAGCATACAAGAGTGAAGTCTCTAAAAGGTATTGCTGAAGGCTTCTGTATCAATGCCCGTCCCCGCCGCCGCCCCAATCTTGTCAGATCTCACTCTACCGGTGCATCCCAAGACCTTCTACTGCCAGTACCAGCCACTCTGCGGCTGAAGGCTTTCCTCAGCCAAAGAAGCCTACTCAGCCTAAACCGTGTCTTGGGCAGTTAAACCCCTGGGGGCAATCCTCAGCCAACAAGGAAAGTGATGAGAATAAGTACCCTCCAGTGGGACAGCTCTGAGGCCATGCCACACGGTCTTCCAGAGCCTTCCAACGGGACTGAATCTCAGTTGACCACAGTGGCTTCTTCCCTTCTCTGACTCACTCCTCCTCTTCCCTTCCAGTGATTCTAAGGATCATCTCCAAAATAAACTAATTGCAGTCCAAACATTATCTCAGGATTCTGTGGGAATCAAAACCAAAGACAGACAGTGCCCAAGGAGAGGCTATAACCAAGGGAAGGCTGTGGTCTTGCCACTGCAAAGCCTCCAAGGGTACCATTTCCTTGATGAATTGATAAACATAGGCTGGGATTCAACCATACAGATATAGAAACTAGACTTCTTCAGTTCATTGACAGGATCAGTGTTTAGTGTTAAACTAAGTACATGTGACTATAGACTAAATGCCAGAAATTCAATGAATAACTTTAGGGTGTTCCTGGTAAAAGTAAGGTTCTTGTCTCATCAGAGAAAGAATTCAGAAATGAGACAGAGAGATCAAGAAAGTAAATGAGGGTTTATTTAAGTAGGAATACCCTCTCAGAGGGAGAGCGGGCAGACAGGTGAGGACCTGCCCTGGGTGTTTTTGGCAAGAGGGTTATGAGGAGCATGCAAATGAGGGGACGGACTATTCACTGGGGAAGGGGGGGTTTGGGGGTCGTATTCTCTGATTTCATCCCAGCTCCATCTTCCGGAGGGCAGGAGGGATTTTTGTCCTTATTTATCCTTGATTGGAAGTGTCATGGCGTCGGTGCATGATCAGAACTTCTTAGCTGCAAGGCTAATTGTATTGTAATGAGAGCGCAATAACCAACAGGTTACGTTTGGACCCTGGAGATTCCCGCCTTTCCCCTGTTTCTTTGTCTGCTTCCAGGACACTGATCACCCCAGAATGTGTGGTTTCCTGTCAGTCTAGAGGTTCCTGCTTTTCTTTGTCTGCCCAAGGACCCCCGCTGTTTACAAGATGCGTGGTTTCCTGCCACCTGGCCCCTGCCCCCCTTTCTCCGCTCATACCTAGCTACCTGCCTGCTGCAACACAGGAAGTGTGATGGTACATTAGGGTACGTATGTTCCATCAGAAGGAGGGATGTTTCCGCTGAAAGGGGTAACTTGGATAGAAAACTGGGCTCGAAGATGTCAACTTGACAGTCCACGCTTGTTGTAGAGAGAGTTCCTAAACATAAACTGGAGGTCATAAGAATTCTGGCCATTGGCCAGCGGGGTCTCTATTGTGGGGCAGGTGAGGTTCATCAGACCTCACCATGGCCTGGATAAAGAGCTCCACACACATGCATTTCATTTTGTTCTATATCACTGCCAACCTAGCACATTTCTGATTATTTACTGAGCTTTGGGTACCTTGATGGGGGTCCTATCGACAGAAAGTAAAAGCTTACTTTCTCAGGATAAACTCTGTCTTACCATTGTTGCAGCAGGCAGGTAGCTAGGTATGAGCAGAGAAAGGGGGGCAGGGCCAGGTGGCAGGAAACCACGCATCTTGTAAACAGCGGGGGTCCTTGGGCAGACAAAGAAAAGCAGGAACCTCTAGACTGACAGGAAACCACACATTCTGGGGTGATCAGTGTCCTGGAAGCAGACAAAGAAACAGGGGAAAGGCGGGAATCTCTAGTGTCCAAATGTAACTAACATGTTGACATTACGCTCTCATTACAATAAAATCAGCCTTACAGATAAGAAGTTCGCATCATTCCCCGACGCCATGACACGTCTAATCTAAGTGAAATAAGGACAAAAATCTCTCCTCCCCTCGGGAAGGTGGAGCTGGGATGAAATTCAGGGAATATGACCCCTAAACCCCTCCTTCCCCAGTGAATATTCCATCCCCTCATTTGTAGGCCCGTCATAACCCGCTTGCCAAAGACACTCTGGGCAGTTCCTCACCTGTCTGTCTGCTCTCCCTCCGAGAGCGTATTCCTGCTTAAATAAACCCTCACTTCACTTTCTTGATCTCCCTGTCTTGTTTCTGAAGTCTTTCTGAGATGAGATAAAAACCTTGCCTCCCTGGGAGCAGGTGGGACACGGCGTCCCCTCCCCGGTGTGGGCTCCCTTGATTTTTGTCCCTAGAGGACAACCTCCTTTCCAGATATTGAGTGGGATCCTCATTACTAACCACAATTTTTTTAAACTTTTAAAAATACCTCACTCTCCTCTAAAAATAACTTAAGGTAACTCACAATAATGCATAAAATACCACAAGAGAATATAAATAGGAAAAAGTGAGAGGAAATGTAGGTAAAAATCTAGGAAAGGATCCCAAAACGAAGCTAGGAATGATGTTAAAATCAATACAGCAGGCCACTTTAATTCTGAGTTTTCTTAATACCCCAAAGGGATTAAACCTACAAATATAAACCCTCTCGTGGGAATCCCAGCATTCATAGTTTCTGGGTCCTGACCTTTGTGCTCTATCTTGGACACAAGGCCTTTTGCTCACCCACACAGGACCACACCGGAGCCTCCATCAAATTAAAGGGAGGCTGTCATACAGAGTGAAGTAAGTCAGAAAGAGAAAAACAAATATTGTTTGATATGGCTTATATGTGGAATCTAGAAAAATGATACAGATGCACTTATCTGCAAAGCAGAAATAGAGACACAGATATACAGAACAGACGTATGGACACCAAGGGGGAAAAAGGGGCTTGGGCTGAATTGGGAGATTGGGATTGACACATATACACTCCTATGTATAAAATAGATAACATAAGGACCTACTGTGCAGCAGGGGGAACTCTACTCCGTGCTCTGTGGTGACCTAAATGGGAAGGACATCCAGAAAAGAGGGGATAAAGGTACACGTATGGCTGACTCACTTTGCTGTGCAGCAGGAACTAGCACAGTATTTATTGTAAAGCAGCTATGCTCCAATAAAAATTAATAAAAAAAAATTAAAGGGAGCACAGTTCAAAGGGTTTACAAGCTTTCCTGCCGCGTCGAGTCAAAACAGCAATAAGAAAAGGTAGAGTTCACCCTCCCTCCCCCAATTCCCTCCTGCCTACAAGAAACAGAGTCGAAGAGGCGCCAGGAGAATAAACAGACTTAGTGTCCTCTACAAACAGTGGCTGACGCTCTTTGTCACTTGAAAAGAATTAAGCTGAAAATATGAATGGCTTTGCTGTTGTTCACACTAATGCAGACACTTCCCCCCCTTCCCTTCCTGCCACCACTTTCGCCATTTATTTTCAGGGTGACAATTTCCAGAGCCTTCCTCTTTGATTTTCTTATAATGAAATTCACGAAAGGAGAGGACAGAGAGCTTCTCGAGGAGAATTATAAGCTTGACAGACTCTGGCCATTTAAACTATTTTAAGTCCTAAACACTTCAAGAGAACACAGCTCACCAGCAGCAATCACAAAGAAACTAGGAAAGGAAAGGGCTTTACTGCCAGGAAAACAGATAAAACGGAGTAGCACCATTCTGCCCTACACGAATCGAATCCTCCTTCCTTTATTCCTCAGGCTGAGTCTGCCCTGTGCTGTTGGTTTCATGGGGCCCGAGGCGGAGCTCTTCGAGAAGCAGCCTCTGGTTCTATCCGCATCCCTGAGATCTGAGGTCTTTGCAGGCCGACAGATAGCCAGTCTCCGGCTGGCTTTCCTTTGTTAGAAAAGATAACCGCGTTTCAGAGATGCACAGAAATCTTACTTTGCCGTCCACGCTGAAAGATTCCTGGGCCCTTTGATTTCCCCACACGGTCTGCTGACAGAGGACTGCTCTTTGACATTTAAACTTGCCCATTGTTTCGCCGAAGAAGCAGTTATGAAAACCCTGCTCCCCTTCTGAAATTAAAAAATAAAAAAAAATAAGGAAGTGAATTGTCTTGTGAATGATTGGCTACATTTCTGCAATTGTGGTAAGGCCAGTACCTACCACAGAAGACTAGTATGAAAATTAAAAGAAAATAAATGTAAAGTGCTATGTGTGGTGTCTGATACGTAGTAAGCACTCATTTACTTAGTAACGTTTTTTAGCATTTTCTTGCTTTTTTTTTTTTTTTTTAAACTTTGGGTTTATTTATTTATTTATTTATGGCTGTGTTGGGTCTTCGTTTCTGTGCAAGGGCTTTCTCTAGCTGTGGCAAGCGGGGGCCACTCTTCATCGCGGTGCGCGGGCCTCTCACCGTCGCGGCCTCTCTTGTTGCGGAGCACGGGCTCCAGACGCGCAGGCTCAGTAGTTGTGGCTCACGGGCCCAGCTGCTCCGCGGCATGTGGGATCTTCCCAGACCAGGGCTCGAACCCGTGTCCCCTGCATTGGCAGGCAGACTCTCAACCACTGCGCCACCAGGGAAGCCCCATTTTCTTGCTTTTTACAGGAACGTACATTGAGCACATATTCTGTGTCATGTACTGTAATAGACACTTTCTTTGGTACAAAAGCCCTGAAAAATGGGCTTTTTAAAATTTGCCTTTTTCTGATTATAGTGTAATACATACTCTTCGAAGAAAACTTAAAAAATAAAGAAATTATAAAGAGAAATTATTTATTTCCTCACCACCCAGAATTAATCACAGTCTGTTTGATTGTTTTGTCCTAATTCTTACCCTTGTGTATAAAATATATGTACTTTACCAAATTAGACTCATACTGCAGATAAATGTGGCTTCCTATATTCATTTAACGCCATAGCATGAGCCTTGTCCCAGTACATTTAATATATTTTTTTAAAACATCTTTATTGAAGTATAATTGCCTTACAATGGTGTGTTAGCTTCTGCTTTACAACAAAGTTAATCAGTTATACATATACAATATGTTCCCCATTTAATATTTTTGAATAACATTTGTTATTGGATATGCCACCAAAAAGCTGCTTAATAATTTACTTAATATTCTGCAAGGCAGCTATTGCTGTTCCAGTTTATAGCTGGGAGAATGGATTATAGGACAGCTGAGTGTTATGCTGAGGCAGGACAGTTTATGGGGAGCAGACCCAGAATTATTATTATTTTGTACAATTTCCTGTTGAATCCCATTACATACAGATTCTCTTAAGTATTCCTGGATTGCTCCATATTTCACAGTCTAAAATCAAAAGGAGCTACGAGTGATTGGCAATTGGAGGAAAAAAAATGGTTAATTAAAAATTAAATACGATGCTTAAAATCCTTAGAACTCCTAAGTTTTCATGTTTTTCCCATGAATTGAATGAATTAGTAATGCAGTTTAGATAACAATGAGTCTAACCTTCTCTGTTAAAAAAGGATGAATAAACTATGAAAAATGAAAGGTCACAGTTTTCAAAGGTAACTGTCTCTCCCTTTTTTGTATACTTTTCTTTCTTTTTCTGTCTGACAAAATGTTCCGTTAGAGCTAATTGGTCAACATTAGGAAAGTGTACAAAAGGAATTTCATTCCGTGTGGAAGATTTGGAACTGGTAGCAAGAAAAGGAGTTGCTCCGGGTGAAAGTCTGATATTTCAATCTCAATAAAATTATGCAGGACGCAGCCCGCTGCTGATGGTATCTTCTGTGGAGGCTTCCCCAGAGCCTACAGCTCACTGCTCCTCTTTTCTTGGGTTCTCAGTCTTTTAGAGAATCCATCACCCCCATCACTTTGACTGTGCTCTTCTTAGACGTTTTCTTAATCCAAAAATCAAGCTCATTTTTATTCAGACTCCAATCTCTTTTCTTCAACTACCAACTGGGAATTTTTATTTAGAGGGCCTAGAATGACTTCAAACTCAATGTCTTTAGAAGCAAAATTTGGAGTGTCTTTCCAGCATCGCCATCTATGTCTACACCCTCCTTTACCCTGGAAATCTTGCATCTTCTCTGACTCACTCTTCTTCATTGTTCTCCATCCTCAAAGACTAATTCTTATAATTTTTCCCATCCAACTGAGATTTTGTCATACTGAGTGAAGTAAGTCAGACAGAGAAAGACAATATCACTTATAGGTGGAATCTAAAAAAAAAAAAAAGGTATAGATGAAATTATTTACAAAACAGAAGTAGAATCACAGATGCAGAAAACAAACTTATCATTACCGGGGGGAAGGGGGGGATAAATTGGGAGATTGGGATGGACATATACACACTACTATATATAAAATAGATAACTAATAAGGACCTACTGTACAGCACAGGGAACTCTACTCAATACTCTGTAATAACCTATATGGGAAAAGAATCTAAAAAAGAATGGATACGTGTATATGTATAACTGATTCACTTTGCTGTACACCTGAAACTAACACAACATTGTAAATCAACTATACTCCAATTAAAATTTTAAAAATTAAGAAGATGTAGCACATATATACAATGGAATATTACTCAACCATAAAAAGAAACGAAATTGAGTTATTTGTATGAGGTGGATGGACCTAGAGTCTGTCATACAGAGTGAAGTAAGTCAGAAAGAGAAAAACAAATACCATATGCTAACACATATATATGGAATCAAAAAAAAAAGAAAGGTTCTGTTGAACCTAGGGGCAGGACAGGAATAAAGACGCAGACGTAGAGAACAGACTTGAGGACACGGGGAGGGGGAAGGGTAAGCTGGGACAAAGTGAGAGTGGCATGGACATATATACACTACCAAATGTAAAATAGATAGCTAGTGGGAAGCAGCCGCATAGCACAGGGAGATCAGCTCGGTGCTTTGTGACCACCTAGAGGGGTGGGATAGGGAGGGTGGGAGGGAGACGCAAGAGGGAGGGGATATGGGGATATATGTATGCATATAGCTGATTCACTTTGTTATACAGCAGAAACGAACACACCATTGTAAAGCAATTATACTCCAATAAAGATGTTTAAAAAAAATAATTAAATGAAATTAAAAAAATTTTCCCATCCACAATGGGATCCCGTTGTCACAAAGTCCTGTAATAACATCTGCTCGCATTATCTCAGCAGCGCCCCCTTCAGTCCACTCAGCGCACCGCCTTGCTCTGTTCGTACGGCTGCTCCAGGTACCATCAGGGCATCCCTCCGGACGAACCCCCAGTGACTCCCTTCACCAAGTGTAATTTCCTTTGTTGCATTCTTAGAACCTTTCCTACTATGTCCCCATTTTGGTACAACCCTATTCTTTTTCATTCTGCTCTGTGTACTTTCTATATTTCTCCAGCGTCCAAAGTCCCAGAGATGACTGCTCTTTCAACTCACAATTTTTCCATTAGTTTACGCAGGTACGCAAAATAGATGTTCTCTGAAGACAGGGTTTATTTCCGAGTGTCCGTTCACTAAAGGGCCTGGTACACAGTAGAAATTCCACAGTTATTCATTGACTCATTAAATGCTAAATTCTCATTTTTGAGAGAAAGGAGTACGTATTGTAGTTGCCAATAAACACATCTATCATACCAATATCCTAGGCCATAGAATAAGTTTTAATTTATACAAATTATAGTCACTAACTTCTTGCGTTGGCTCTTGTAACTATTACAGCTGATGCACTGCCTCAGAGCTTATAGGCTGAGAGGGACCCTTGTGGCCTACTCCCCAGGCAAAAATATATTGTTGCCCAGGTCAAGGGTGTGGCAGTCAGTGGGAATGAAGTTCCAGCTGCGCTGGGTTGGCAAGGATCCAGTGGGCTAACTCCCTAGTCTCTGCTCATACCCCCGTTGGCTTGATCGGATTGTGGCTTGTGGAACCTTGAAGAAGAGAGGGAAACTCGCTCTTGTCTCCAAGGAGTGGCTGGTGGGGAGGACCCTGTGTCCAATGCTCTCTCCCCACTCAACTGAAACCTCCTTGCTTAGTCAAGCTCACTTCTCCTGACTATAGAAGAAAGAGAAAATTCATGTTGTATGTGGAAAGAGGAAAACAAATTACATACTGCATCAGGCCTCATTTTCCAAGTTACATCTCTTATAGATAAGTCAAGTGTTGCTTGAATTTGGCCACTTAGAAGCAAGGGATCAACGGTAGCAGTGAGTTTGATGTCCAAGTCAGTGGTTCCCAGCTATTGGCTGTTTATCAGGGTCATGGAAGGTGAAGGGATGCTGTCAAAGATACTGATGTCTGGGCCCAAACAACCACAGATAATGATTTTAGCTCGAAAGGCTCAGGCATGTGCATTTTTTAAAAAAGCTCCGCAGGGAATTTTGATGAGCATTCAGGGTTGGAAACCATCATTTTAAGATGTAGCAGCAGGGGGTAGATGTATGTGTAAGTTCCTTTCTCTCTTAGGAGTCTATGATTTGACTGAATAAACAAAGTACTATGTCAAAGAAAGTAATTCTGGGCCAGAAGAACATGACTTGGTGGAGAAAGAATATGTTCTGAAGCCCATATCATTAAATTTTATTATCCCACATAGTAGACTGTAACGCAGCTATATGCTTAAGCTACTCTCCTTCCTAAAGTTAGAGGAAACAGGCCTACTGGCTGCCCTGTTGGGTTCTGAATGGCCACAATTTGCAACACCTAATGACCTTCCATCTCAGGGCTAAGGAGTATCAATATTTTAAACCTAATTAGAAAGAGCCTTTGCAATCTTTTCAAGTAGGAAACTTTCAAAATTGAATCAACAAGTAGAAACGGTTCAAGCAGGAAATTAGTCAACAAGGACGAACTCACAGGAAATTGACATATTTAATATGAGGGAAAGAGAAACCACTATTTTCTCAAAATATTTAGTTGAACTCCTTAAGACCCCTCTAATTCCTGGAAGATTTGTCACTTTCTCCTGTGTTCCTTTCCATTTTCCTATTCAGATAATATGTTTGAATTTCCATATGAAATGTCAGATTACATCACCAGTCCCCCACTAACAAAGTTACACGGAAACATTTTCATCTTTCACAGAGAGGAGCTTTTATTCATGTATGCCACTACCTTTAGTGTGCTTTTGATGTAAAGCATCACCAAATGAGAAGTTGTCATTTTGAAATAGATGTGATCATTCTCAGAAACAGGAGAAAGTTTTATTTCAGAACTTAGTCTGCCCTATGGCTGGTCTTGAAAATATACTTTCCAGTGACACTGTTGGGAGAGTCTTATATAGACCCCTCTTAGCCAATCAACAGAACTTGAATGGCTTGGTTTCTGTTGATTTAGGGTAGCCTCAGAAAGGAAAAGATGTATTTTCCACTTCAAAATAAGGTCCCGTGATCTGAAACTCTGCATAATATATTCATTCCTTTGGATTAATTTGTTGCTGCATGTGAGACAAACTTATTTGCAGTCATTTACACCATAGTATGAGCTAGTTCACTAGCCACTTTCTGATGTGACTGCCAGCTGTTATTTTATTTGGATCAGAGAGAATAAGATGGATAGTGCCATTTCTAGGATAGCAAATTGCTGTGAAGACCACCAGCCCCTTGGGGAAAGGGCAGGAATTCCTCTGTAGCAGTTAAAGACTTGTGTCTGAAGCAGCAATGAAATAGGGCAGCCTGGGGCCAAGGAAAATGTTCCTCCAGTAGCACTAAGAAATGATCTGAGATGCAAATGCATACCCTTAGCTTCTCTGTCCACACCCCTTAGCTATCAGCTGGAAGAAGAAAATGGGTGAGCTCCTAAAATCCCCACATAGATTCCTGGGATTCTGTGGGTGAATTTTGAAGGTCCTTTTCCTCCAGGGCTTGTTTCCCTTTGACCAGTTTTCAACTGTGCAATAGTCGTGAAGTGGGGAGAGGGCTGTAGAGGGATGGTGTGGGATAGTCCCCAGCAGGGTGAGGGGATTGGACCGTGAACTCTTCCCCAGGTCCTACTGGGGGCATCCTGAAGGTCAGAGCAATCTCAACATCAGAGGAGGGCCCGGGAGAGGATGAAGAGACATGCTCAGAAGAGAGAAGTGGAAACATCACCTGGTGATTTCTCTCTGTCACTGTGGTGCCATCGTTTTCCCTCTCACCCAAGTTGAACCTTTGTAAGGCATCTTAGATTCTTTCTCTGCTGTCAGTCACCAAGCACGATCCATCTTCCCTGAATATTCCAACAGTGGCGTCTCTCCTCCACGGCTCCACAACACTTCTTAGTCAGACCTGTGTCACCTGACACCTGGGCTGGGGCAGTTTTTCTTCTACCTGATCTCCTGGCCACCAGGACCCATCAATCTGCAGCTCACAATATAGCCAGAAAGATGTCCTCCAAGGGTAACTTTTCCCCCCCCAAACTCTTAAAAGATCTCCTTGTCACCCCTAAAGGGTTCACCGGATTGGGGGACCCTTACCGCTGACAGTTCTGAGGATCCTTTTGGAGACTTGTGGTGCCGGCGTCACCTCACAAGATCCCACACCACCAAGCCCGTTCCCTTTCCGTTTCCCTATCCATCGCCATCCTTCTAAGTGAAAAGTTTGCCATATGTGCTTGATGGCGTTCACACTCTTCGAAAACCTACTGATTTCCCTTTTTAGCCAAGAGACAGTAGGCTCAGAGACTTTGCAGGCAAAAATGTCTAGCAAGAGTTTACTAAAGTACTTTGTTCTCACTTTACTTCTTTCATCATTATATTGATTGCAAAGTATACGGGTTATTACTGACCATAGTAATAAAGTTTTTTTTTTTTTTTTTTATAAAGTAAGTTTATTCAAGTTTTTTAAAAAAGGTAAATCAATTTAAAGAAAATATTAGGTAAGAGTTACTGCATGACTCAGATCTGGCCAAAATTGTGAAGGTGAAACTGACGGAAGTTTGGAAAACACTGGCCCCGTGGAATGTAGTCCATCACTTACCGTGCCGCCCAAGGCCTCCAGTATCTGTATGTCTCCACGCCCCCTTCTCCAGCCATAACCTGATAACCATCTCATCCTGGGGCACCGCGCCCCTGCCTGGCGTGAGGGTTCTGGCTACTTCTCATCTAACAATGACTTCTGTGTCCTTTGGGTCTCAGCTCAGTTTTCTGCTTTTCTGAGTCATTCTCCTGCCATCTCCCCACCCCTCCCAGCTCCTTCTGTCCACCAGGAGAACTGGCCTTTCTGGATTTATTTATTCTTCATCTATTCTATGGCAGACCCCCTGTGTCTGCTCTGCCCCCTGCCCCTAGTGGGGCTGAGACCGTGTGTAAAGGAATGATATGACGGCAATGTAGTGCAGTAACTACTATGATCACAGTAGTTAATGTTTATTGAGTGTGTATTATGTGCCAGACATTCTGCTTATACATATTTTAAGTTTTCTTCATACTAAGAGTACGACAAAGGAAGTACTATTAATATGGCCATTTTACAGATGAGAAAACTGAGACCTAAGGAACTCAAATAACTTTCTCCAGGCCACAGAACTACAGACAGTAAATAACGGTGCCAGGGAGGCAGTGGCAAGGGAGGGCAGGTTTTGGATGTGTGCTGTTGGTTCGAGACACATTTAAATGTAAATGCATCTGGATGCCACGGTCTCTTAACATTTGCTAGGACACAGAGGGACAGCAAGGAGATCAGAGACCTTGCCTGAAGCAGGAGCCAGCAGTGCCTGAAACGCTTCTCTTCTGCCCTGTATCTGTGAGGGGAACTTAACAGAGAAGACATCAAACAGTGTCTGCGAGCATCCCAACTGGACACATTAGGGTTCGTGATGGTAGAAGCTGATTACACTTCTCTGAGATTCTAAAATGATGTAGTTATCTCTTGTGCAGTCTAAAAGCTCACGTCTGTACAATAGCAGTGGGTTTTCATGCATAAGTCTCCTTTCTGCTCACACCCACCCGGCGACGTAAATATTAGTCCATTTTACAGTTAAGAAAACTGAGGCCCAGGGAAGGTAAGCCCTTTGTCCCAGATCAAAGAACTGCTTCATGCAAAGAGGTGGGGCTCAAATGTGAATGGCTGGTCACAAAACCAATGTTTCGTTTATTTATTTTTATGATACCATATCTGCTCCCTTAGTGAAGAGGTAAGAGTTTTGTTGGTTTGGATTCACATTACATCCGAAAATGACATGCCAGCTTGGAGGGGGGGATGATTTCTGGTCTAGGATGATGTGGGAAAAGAATAGGATTATTAGAAACAAATCCTAGACTTGATATCACAGTGAATATGTCACCGGCAGGATGGTGGTTCCTCAGTTCTTGTCCTCTCAAAGAGAAAGAATTCAGCTGAGAGACATAGAGCAGATTTAAGTAGCAAGAGTTTTTTGTTTGTTTTTTTTTAAATTTATTTGTTTATTATTTTTTTGGCTGTGTTGGGTCTTCGTTTCTGGGCGAGGGCTTTCTCCAGTTGCGGCGAGCGGGGGCCACTCTTCATCGCGGTGTGCGGGCCCCTCACTATCACGGCCTCTCTTGTTGTGGAGCACAGGCTCCAGACGCGCAGGCTCAGTAGTTGTGGCTCACGGGCCTAGTTGCTCCGCGGCATGTGGGATCTTCCCAGACCAGGGCTCGAACCCGTGTCCCCTGCATTGGCAAGCGGATTCTCAACCACTGTGCCACCAGGGAAGCCCCGCAAGAGTTTTATTAAGCAGTGTGAAAGTACACTCTTGAGAAGGGAGGAGAGAGGGCTGTCTGGGAACCAGAAGCAGCCTCTCTATGGGGTCGGGTTGGGTGTTTTAGAGTGGTGGTCCCTCCCCGTGTCCTGCATCATTTGACTGACAAATTGATTGACAGCTTTAGGTTATATCACTTTTCTCCTAGTGTGCAGGAGCTTACCCATAAGCACCCAAGTGAAGCCCATAAGGGGCAAAAACCGCAATGCTAATTTATTACAAATACAGCATAATGAACCCCGGGTTACTCTGAGTCACGTTTTAGGTCCTGGTGTGCCTGCACCAACCTATGATGGTGGCTTTATCTTGCTTGGTCTTGATATGGCTGGAAACCTAGCAGTGGTCCTCGACCAGAAAAGGGGGGATCTCTGGGCATGTTCTGATCACCAGTGTCCAGGTGGGGGAGGGATGAATGACCCCTTCCCGGATGGGGTGTGACCTGCTCATGTCTGACTAACTACCTAACAAATTCAGTAAAGCATTGGCGCTCTGTGGAATGGTTGTGTCCAGGGTGGCATCTCTGTGGGGCACCATCAGTTTTGCCCACAGAGGCTAGAAGGTATACCTTCCGGGCAGAGCCACGCACCCTCTCTTCTTCGTGATCAGCCAGGCTCAGGTCTGAGGTTCGTCTCCTCTTCTGCTGCTCACTTCCCATCCTCAAACCCAGATGGCTGGACCGCTTGCAGTGTCTACGGTTCCGTGCGACTGTTTTCAGACAGTGATGCAGAAACTCAGCATCAACTGTGGGCAAAAGACTGAGGGGGCAGAATGCTGCCAGTTAAGAGGTATCATAGGATGTGAAACCACTTTCTTGATCCTCCCTGCCCACCGCCGCCCTCTAAAGATGGGCTTGCACTTCCATCAGGTTGTGGACGACCGTTCTTGACCTTGACTCAATCCATCTTTTTGTCCCCAGGCTTTACCCACACCAGACTCCTCCCCATTTCCCTGGGAGGTTCGTGACTCTCATGGCCTCATAACCTTTAACATTTCTGGATCTAGAATGACCTGCTTTATCTTTTCCGTATGTAAAACCCTGCCCATCCTTAACACTCAGCTCAGATACCCTCTCTATGGGGAAGTCCTCACCATTTCCCCCTCTATCCTTTTCTCTGAAACTGCGTAACCCCTTAGTTCTGATACCACACGTTGCAGTACTTACAAGCACTTGTTTTAGAGTCATATAGATCTAGGCCTAAAATCCAGTTCCTCCAATTACTAATAACAACATTGGGAAAGTTATTAATTGCTCTGAATATCTCCAAATTCATCTCAAAGTAGGGATAATAATCGTAGCTTGCTCAGGAAGCTGGTTTGGAGCTAAATGACAAGGAATGATACACATATAGCATGATACCAAGGTGAAGACAAAATACTATAACAATTAGTTTTATTTCCTTGGCTACAAATAAGATTTTCCACTCCATCCTTTGTAGAGCAGTTACTGGGATACTGGTGTACATTGATCACAGCCTCAGTTTCCCCAGCGGGTGCAGTCTCTGGGGACCGACAGGGAGAGAGCGAGGAAGGGGAAAATGATGAGGGCAGGACAGTGAAGACGGTGCAGGTTTTATCTGCCGTCTTCTGCCGGGGAGAAGGCTGCCACAGATGGAAAAGTCACCCCTGCTCTTCCAGGTTACAGCCATTTAAGCCAGAACATCCACAAACTGATGGATTTCTACACACCACAGCTTCACCTCTGAGATGCCTGGCTCTTGTCACGGCTTCCAGACAAAAGTTTGCAACTCTGGCTTTTCCCACTGGCTAGCAATAAAGATTCCTCACCTCATCTCTTGAAACCCTCTCAACACGTGCATCTTGGACCTCCCCTTGTAAGGACCCTAATTTTAATTCCCAAGACCCAGGAACATCGCTGCGAGGCTTTCCTGTGCAAAATTTTACTGTCTCTCTCCATAGATAGAAAGAACTAATACTCACGTAGAGCTTACTTATGCTAGGTATTCTTTTGAGCCCTTTAATTCATTCAGCCATTTAGTTTCCATAATGATCAGAGTGAGTAATTTCTATTATTCTCCCTATTTTACAGATGAGGAAATGAGGCAGCAAGAGGCTCACTTACCTAAGGTTACACAGTTAATAAGTGGCAGAGCTGGGATTCACACCAGAGCCTGTGATTGTCACCAGTAAGTAACACCCCTTTAATGGACAGATAGATGGAAAGTCAGTTATATAGTTATGCATCTAAAGATTGACTTAAACTCTCTCTTTGAGGCTCACTTCCCCTTAAACTGAATTAGGTACCCCCTTTTCTCCTTCTCTTATCACTCTGGATCTGCCTCAAGAGAGATAACGTATTTTATTTCTCTTTGCCACACCAGTGTCTAGCACAGTGCCTGATTACAGAGGTGTTTGGTGAATGAACGAATAAGTGTTTGGGACGATGTCTGTCTATTACATCTATGGGAACCAATCGATAATATTCCACTTCTGGAAAGTAGGGCTTGTGCTTTAATAGTTTTAATATGCCCCCAAATGCTTAGCAGCTGTCTCATAATAAATGCTACCTAAAAGCTGGTGGAAGGAATGAAAGAATAAAGCATTTTCTGGAACCCCCTGATGCAATCTGCCCCTGCTCCTTCCTGGGCTCTGAGGTTCACTTGTCTAATGCTTTAGCCCCCTCAGGCTCCATTTGTGTAGCTTATTCATGTTTAAAAATGAAGATGACATTCTTCTATCCTAGAAATACTCTCAGCTCCAGTTGCTATTTTTAAAAGGACAAGTGCTGTAGTGGTTACAGATCTATGTGAGGAACAGCGGGAGTTTACCATTCGTTGGTGCTGTGGAATCATTCGAACATTTATGGTTCATTTCTCCGTTTCTTTCACCATTAGGTTTTCTTAGTTCCTGAGCTGGATTATGTCCTCCATGTTACGAGAAAAACTGTACTAAATCTGATAGTGAGTCTGTGTCCAGGGAGTCTGGAAAAGTAAGCTCTCTCTCTCTCTCTCTCTTTCTGTCTCTTGTCAAAAATGAGTGTGTGACACAAATGATCTTATTTACACAACAGAAATAGACTTACAGATATCAAAAACAAACTTATAGTTACCAAAGGGGAAACGTGGGGGGAAGGGATAAATTAGGAGCTTGGGATTAACGTACACACACCACTACATATAAAATAATCAACAAAGACCTACTGTATAGCACAGGGAACTCTACTCAATATTCTGTGATAACCTATATGAGAAAAAAATCTGAAAAAGAATGAATGGATATGTATACGTATAACTGAATCACTTTGCCATACACCTGAAATTAACACCACACTGTAAATCAACAATACTCCAATAAAATTAAAAATAAAGATAAAGTAATATTGCTGGAAAGGGATTCAAAGTATTTAAGGGTCAAAAACATTATGCTGAGTGAAAGGAGTCAGATGGAAAAGACTACGTATTATATGACTCCTTCTGTTTTTTCCTTTATTTTAAAGTTTTAAAAACCTTACAAAGTTTTTAAACTTTTTTAAAATTTAAAGTTTAAAGTTGGTAATTTTATTTATTTTTAAAAAATGTTATTGGAGTATAGTTGATTTACAATGTTGTGTTAGTTTCAGGTGTACAACAAAGTGAATCAGTTATATATATACATAGATCCACTCTTTTTTTTTTTTTAGATTCTTTTCCCATATAGGCCATTACAGAGTATTGAATAGAGTTCCCTGTGCTATACAGTAGGTTCTTATTAGTTATCTATTTTATATATCGTAGTGTTTTTATATATAGTAGTGTCATCTATTTGAATGTTAGGAAAAGGCACATCTATCGCAGCAGAAAGCAGATCAGGACTACCCTGGGCTGAGTGTGGGAACAGCATGGACCACATGACCACAAATGGGCATAAAGATGCTTTTGGAGTTGGGGCAGGCATGGAAAGTTTCTAAAACTGGATTGTAGTGCTGGTTACAAAACTCTGTATGTGTAATGATTTGTAAAAACCATTGAATTATACACGTAAAGCGAGTGAATTTTATGATATGTAAATTGTAACTCATAAAGGATCTCAGTAAAAAAAAAAAAAAAGAAATGGGTGCGTGTGTGTGTCCTGAGAAGGGTTAGCTACCCTCAACATAGCACACCGAGCTCACGCTATCCGAGGCACTGTGAGAGTTGTGAAAAGAATGAATTTTAGATAGTTCTCCTCTTCCGTTCTCCCGGTCTCTTATTAAGGAGAATATGCCTGGGAAAATCATCTGCCACATTCTCCATGTTGATTTGCAGCTGTACAGACACCTGGAGCCACGGGGACTGTGGGTCCCTTTCAGGTGATGACATCAACCTCTGGTAGGTAATGAAGTCCAACATCCAAGGCATCCCATGAGCCTGCCCCCAACCTGGGAGTCACAGCTTGCCCAGTGCCCTCATATTCTACCAGGGTTGGCCACTGGGACCAATAGCATCTTATGAAAAGAGTGAATGTCTCTTCTGAGATGCGATTAGACTCGCCCTAGAGCTTTCACCTCAGTCAACTGCTCTCTCAGACGGTTCACTCTGAGGAAGCCAGCTGTCACCTTGTCAGCCATCCTTCGGACAGGTCCACATGATGGGGAACTGGAGCTTTCTGCCAGCACCCACGTGAGTGAGTTTGGATCTTCTAATCCAGTGAAGCAATGGGACAACTGCAGCCCTAGGAAACATCTTGACCACAACTTCTAGAGAGACCTTCCACCAGAACCACCCATCTGAGTGCTCCCTGACTCCTAACCCTCAGAAGCTGACGTCATTAATCTTTGTTATCTTAAACTGCTAAGTTTGGGGATAATTTTTAGGCAGAAATAGTTAACTAGTACAGCTTTGCAGTGAGATCAGAGAGTTGATATCAAACAGACTGGGGCTGGCATCACCCCTGTCTGGCTGTGTGACCTCTGTGGGCTCTTTACCTCTCTGAGGCCCAGGTTTCTCATTTAAAATATTAACTTTATCTCATAATTCTGACCTCATAAAGATACGATTAAATGGGGAAAAAAGTATGTGGCACACTTAATGCTGGGATTGCCCAGTGTTAGTGAGAGTTTAGTGCTCATTAATTCATAATTAACTTAAAGAAGTACCAGATATTAATCTAAATATTTTTAAGAACACCTCCTTGGTTCCTTAAAAAACTAAAAATAGAGCTACCATACGAGCCAGCAATCCCACTACTGGGCATAGACCCTGAGAAAACCATAATTCAAAAAGAGTCATGTACCACAATGTTCATTGCAGCTCTATTTACAATAGCCAGGACATGGAAGCAACCTAAGTGTCCATCGACAGATGAATGGATAGAGAAGATGTGGCACATATATACAATGGAATATTACACACCCATAAAATGAAATGAAATTGAGTTATTTTAGTGAGGTGGATGGACCTAGAGTCTGTCATACAGAGTGATGTAAGTCAGAAAGAGAAAAACAAATACCATATGCTAACACATATATATGGAATCTAAAAAAAAAAAAAAAAAAAAAAAATTTCTGAAAAACCTAAGGGTAGGACAGGAATAAAGACGCAGATGTAGAGAATGGACTTGAGGACACGGGGAGGGGGAAGGGTAAGCTGGGACGAAGTGAGAGAGTGGCATGGACATATATACACTACCAAATGTAAAATAGATAGCTAGTGGGAAGCAGCTGCATAGCACAGGGAGATTAGTTCGGTGCTTTGTGACCCCCCTAGAGGGGTGGGATAGGGAGGGTGGGAGGGAGACGCAACAGGGAGGAGATATGGGGATATATGTATATGTATAGCTGAGTCACTTTGTTATAGCAGAAATCAGCACATCATTGTAAAGCAATTATACTCCACTAAAGATGTTAAAAAAAAACCCAAAACACCTCCTTAATCTACATTTGGTGTGCAAATAGTTTCTAATGAAAACCACTGGAGAAAACAGATTGACTAATAAGAATCCAATGGGCAGTACAGATAAGATGGAGGGGAAGCAGGTTAAAAATGGTGGATGTCTGGTGACACAGAAGGGGCCCCATGGCATGATTCATTTATGTATTAACATAAATCCCCACGGAGAGATTTTTAGCTTGCCAGCAGGACCTGGAAGGTTTTTGCATGATGGCCTGTATCCTGATGGGATGTCCTGCTCAGGCAGACGTGAACAGTCTCTTTTCTCCTTCAGGATGTTGTGTTGTAAATTCTTAAAACTTCCTATTTTCCTGGAACTACATCACTCCCACAAGCAGGCTGTGAGAACCTCTCCCAGGTGACCAGGTACACAGGTGTAGGAAGGCTGGTCCCTGCCAGGAGTTCCCTTTCTTGCCCTCCCCTGCTGTGACCTAGTGACAGCCAAATGCAGCAGTGAAATCCCCTCCCGTCTTTGGCTCCTGCCCTCCACCCTGAGCCCCTGGAAAGGCCTTTGCCCCCCGGGTCCTCACTCTCTCGGCTTCTCCCCTGTTTGATTGAGTCTGCTCCCTGGTCCTGAGGCAGGAGATAGATGGGCTCCAGGTCAGACCTTTACAGCCAGCCCCCTGTTTATACTTTGAGATGGAAATAACAACAGAAACAGGGTAAACAGCTGGACTTTGTCTCCTGTGGACACTTTAAGATAACAGTTACGGCAGGGACAGAGAGGGGCTAAATGCCTGCTTGGGTAAAAGATCAAGAGGTCACATATTTCCCATCCTTAAGGCCAGAGAGATCTCGACTGCACATGCACAGAAAGACTCCTCAGGGGTCAAAAAGGGAGGGATGCCAGACCATAATAAGTTTTGCTAACTTCCCAAAGGCCCTTGTGCTGAAATCCATCTTGGCTAGAGGATGTGCACGCACATAGGGGAGCCCTGAGTCAAAGAAGTCAAAGAATAAAGCAAGATGATTGGCAGAGGAAAACAAAGACCCGGAAGACTTATAAATGACTTAACCTTCTGAAAGGCACGACTCTTTCTGAGCTCACCCATGTATCTGTCTGCATGTACAGTTAAGTCCCCTACATACAAACGAGTTCCGTTCTGAGAGCACGTTTATAAGTCCAATTTGTTTGTAAGTCCAACGAACTTAGCCTAGGTACCCAACTAACACAATCGGCTATATAGTACTACTGTACTGTAATAGGTTTATAATACTTTTCACACAAATAATACATAAAAAAACACACACAAAATTTTTTTTAATCTTGCAGTACAGTACCTTGAAAAGTACAGTAGTACCAGCTCCATCACCGCTGCTTTCACACTTGCTTCCAGATATCCTGGGCTTGAAGCAAAGATACTGTACTACTGTACTCTGAACACTACTGTACAGTAAAGTACACAGAAGCACAACCACTTGTAGAGGATGCACGCACGTGACAGTGTACACCAGACACAGGAACTAACTTAAGTGACTGGACATGCAAACACACATTCACTTCTTTGAAAGTTTGCAACTTGAAGGTTCGTATGTTGGGAACTTAACTATATTCTGCTTTTCTAATAAACACCTTACTTTCCTCTCTACCTTCCGTCTCCTTGTCAAATTCTTTCCTCAGGGCGGACAAGACCTGGGGCCCAGATTCTAGCCCCTGGCCGTCGTGGTCTGGTGGTTAGGATTTTGTACTCTCACTGCCGTGACCAGGATTTGACCCCTGGTCAAGGAACTGAGATCTTGCTTCAAGCTGCTGTTCACTGCTGTCTCCCCCAGATCAGTCCCTCCTCCCACGTGGCCCCTGCGTGGTATGTTGTGCCCCGTCTCTCGGACCTGTGAGTGTAATAAATGTCTCTCACTTTCTTACGCCTCTCTTGTGTTATTTCATGTCTGCTCCTGACTGATTATCAAAAAAAACCCCGTTTTAAGTAACATAATGATCACTTAACAACACAGATGGTTTATCCTCAAGAAAATTTTTACTAGAGATGAGGAAATGGTTTCCCATTGTACAGAGAGAAACCCTGAAGCCCTCTAGCTGGAGGTGCCTGGCTAGACACGTGTGGGCTGAGAAGCCTGGCCCTGCTCTCAGCCTCTGAGTCTCTTATCTCATCCCTGAGACGCAAGGACACAGCCCAGGGCATCTGAGACACCTTCAACCTCTTATTCTTGCTTCACCAGAAAGCCAAGCATAGCAACGTGTGCCCAACACTTGTTCAGTAAAACCCTTCCCCCTGGTGTAGTATTAAAAAAGTCCTTCAGCTGAAGATATTAATATGCTGAGGCTCTAATATTTGGGGGAGCGTGTCCTGGACCCGATAAATGACAACAGCATTCTCAGAATCGGGGTCAGCTGAGGTCACTTTTCTTTTTGCTGGACTGGGGGACTCTGCTTGTTCCCAAGGTGCACTTGGGCTGGTCACCAGGGCAGCGCTCACCAAAGTGTGTTTCTTGGAAGCCCAGACTGCCCGACCACTTTGAGTTATTCCTTCATGGTCTGCACTCTCAACTCCTCAAGTCTGTACCCAAATGTCACCTTCTCAGTGAGGTCTTTCCTAGCCACTGTATCTAAAAATGCAGCTGTTCCCCCAATACTTCTCCTACCCTCTCTTCTTTTCCCCTCGGGACTTAGCACCCTTAACAAACTAAATATTTACTTATTTTGCCTATACTAGGATGTGCGTCGAGAAATTGTTTTATTTACCTCATGTCCTCAGAGCCTAGAACCTTGTCCGGCACCTTGTATGTACTCCATAAATATTTGTTGCATTAATTAATATTGGTAAAATGACAAGAAGGTACATACACCTTGCTTTGCAATGTTGCAATTCCCTAGTATGTTACAGCATCATTTAAAAAAATTTTTTTTTAATTTATTTATTTAATTTATTTTATTTTTGGCTGCGTTGAGTCTTCGTTGCTGCACGCGGGCTTTCTCTAGTTGTGGTGAGCAGGGGCTACTCTTCGTTGTGGTGCGCGGGCTTCTCATCGCCATGGCTTCCCTTGTTGCGGAGCACGGGTTCCAGGCGCATAGGCTTCAGTAGTTGTGGCTCGTGGGCTCTAGAACACAGGCTCAGTAGTTGTGGCGCACGGGCCTAGCTGCTCCGCGGCATGTGGGATCTTCCTGGACCAGGACTCGAACCCGTGTCCCCTGCATTGGCAGGTGGATTCTTAACCACTGCGCCACCAGGGAAGCCCTGTTACAGCATCTTAATATCTGCAAAATCTTCCCTACGCCTTGCCACATTCTGTTCCTCACCGTAGGTTGACACAGCCAGCACTATTGTAACATTACCAAATTCGGGTCTGCTCCCTCGTGAGGTAAAGCCAGCCTCCCCACACAGGGTTGAGGTGAAGGAAAGTGTGACGTTTGTTGCAGGAGCTAAGCCACGAGTACAGGTGGGTCATGCTCAAAAGACCCGAACTCCAGGTTGGTTTTCAGGGAAGGGTTTTTAAAGGCCAGGTGAGGAAGGGGAGTCACAGGGTATGAGATCAGCTCGTGCACGATTCTCTGATGGGTTGGTGGTGAGGTAACAGGGTGGTGCCACAGGGGTCAACACCACCAATCCTCAGGCTCTAGTAGGTCTGGGGGCTACATGCTCATGGTCATCATGCAGTTAACTTCTTCCATTTGGTGGGGGTTTTAGTATCTGTAAAACCACTCAGGAATGTGCATCAGACGCTGTTATTCATGTCCTTCAGGGAGGAACTAAAGATTCTGTGACTGCTACATGGCTGAACTATTGTTTCAGTTGTTACCAGTTCTCCTGGTCCAACTGTTATTTTTTATTATTTTTTGTTACTACACGTTCACAACCTTTCAGTCATTAATTTTGAGCCAGCCTTTTGTGAGTCAGGGGAGGCCTGGGAGACCACAGCTTTTCTACAAACAAGAGACAGGCAGAGGGCACGGGGTCTGTCCCAGGAAGGTCCCCAGAGAGTCCTGCTCAGTTCCGCTATTATGATCCTCACTTTGTGAAAGGTCAGGCTCAGAGTGGTGAAGTGATTTTCCTAAATTCACACAGCTGAGAAGTGTCACGGCATCCCACAGCGGTGTGCTATGACTCTTGAGTGTTTTCTCCTTACAGATGTGGTTAGTGATTTAGGGGAGATGCAGAGAAGAATTCTGAAAACCTTTGATGTTTTTCAAAGAAAGCTTTGATATTTCTTAAAGCCCAAGCCTTACTCTTTCTCCCCTTTCTTCTGAAGAACAATACATTCATCAAACAGCATTTATTCTGGTAGGATCAACGATCAGATCAGAAACATTTAAAGAAAAATGTTACCTTTTTTTCTTGCTAAAGAATTTCACATTTTGGAAAACATCCAGGTGGGAGCATGGGCAGGGTCAGGCTACAGGGTAGCTTGGGGGCTCCTCCTATCCTACCCCACAGGGTTTGTTTCCTTCTCAGCACAGGCTTGTGGGGTGAAATGAAGCTACGTACCACTGGATGGGGCTCCAGACAACATGTCCAGCCTTGTTTCTCCAGAGAACCAGGCTGAATGCATTCAGGGACCTCCAGGAGAATTTTGTTAATTATAGCCGGCAAAAGCGCAATGGCTGCAGACAGACTTGGGTTCTGATCTCTGCCTTGCCACTTGCCATCTGTGTGACCTTTGGCAAGTTAATTAACTTGTCTGAACCTTGATTCCTTATATGAAAAACAGCATCGATTCTTGTGCCAGGCTGCCTGACCTAGAACCCTCGTGTCTCTGCTAACCAGGTGGGTAAACTTGGGCAAGATAGGTAACGTGTTCTGTCTTGCTTTCCTTATCTCTAACGGGGATAATATCAATACCCAGATCTTTATGGTGATGTGAGAATGATATCATCACATTTTCTGTCTTGCTTTCCTCATCTCTAACGGGGATAATATCAATACCCAGATCTTTATGGTGATGTGAGAATGATATCATCACTCTACCACTGGACTCAGTTGTTTCTTATGAGCACCGAATGAAATACATGTGTTGTCTTGGGTTGGCCTCCCGCGGAAGCAGACGCTGTGGCTATAATTTGGCTGTGGACCGTTTGTCTGGGAGCGGGGTCTCAAGAGGCACTGGGAGGGGGTCATGAAGCTGCAGGAGAAGGAAGAGAAGGCGGCTGCCAGCCAGGTGTGCCCTGTGGCCAGGTTACCGCTGTGGGCGCAGGAGACGCCGACCTGGGGGCGGGGGGCTTTGGGAAACTGGGTCAGACGTGCCTGAAAGCTGTGTCTCTGAGGGGTGAGGGTTGGCTGCCGTCCGCGCTCTTCGGAGTTGCTTCTCGAACATTCTGAGCAGGGCTGGAGCAGCCTCCCTGCAGGGGCGAGGGCTGCGGGCAGGCACACAGCGCGGTTCCAGATTCCGGTCCTGCGCAGGGCGCGCACCAGGCAGAGAACCTGCCTCCTATTAAGTTTCCAGTGAATGTCTGAAACCTCCCCTCTGCCTTTTAAAAAAGTTTCCATGGCCCGATTCTATCCTTCAAGTCTACTCTGGCTATATTGGCGATTCCCTCCAAGGAGTGAGACAGAGATGGAGGGCCAGTGGTTTGCTTGAGAGGTGACACCACGGTGTCGCGCGGTGGGGGGCCGGGGGAGCGGCAGGGAGAAGACAGCCCCCCCGCAGAGGCTGCATCACCAGCTACCAGGGTCCCGGGGTGGGCGCCTGGGACTCAGCCCTTCGGGCACTCTGGAGACTTTACAGGCACCTCAGAACCATCTCTGCGCGGGGCAGGGATGCTGGGTGGCGTTTATCTACCAAGCCCCTGCCCGTCACGGGATGATGGCTGCATTCTTTCTCTCCAGGGTGAGGGAGAATTGTGGCCCGTATCTCTCTTTCCTATCCTATTTCAGTGCCCAGTTCCTAATAGTTAAGGCGCGGGTCTCCAGGGTAAGAACTAGAGGTTAGTGAATTTTAACCAGCTCTCATCCACGTAGCTTCTGTTGTATCAGAAAACAGTTTGAGCAAGTTCTGGGCTAGGACAGTGCCTTTGGGCCATCACCTCACCATCCTCATTAAGGCAACACCGCACTGGCTCTGTCCCTTCCTGGTGTGGCAAGTGGAGACACGGTTGCCTCACCCTGCCTGACCCTGCGCTGACACCTATGTGACCCAGACAGAGCATAACCCAGGCTCTCGGGATGTCTGAGTTGGTCTCTCCCATGTGCTGTTCACACGCCACGTCCGTGTGGCAAGCACATCCCAGAGACTGGAATTGCAGTTGCTGATGCCAAACACATTTCAGAAATGCTTGGGGGTTGAGTCAGGCTGGGAGTGATTTCACTGAGTGAAACGTGCAGCTGACATTTCTGGTGGCTCCGCTCCTCCAGGTTGGGTTACCTTTGCTTCATGATGGTGTAAACCACCAGGGAGCAGGACTTGCAAGCGACGGCTCTGCCAGCTCCAGCTCGGGCTGCTCCCAGGCTGGGGCGCTCACTGGGATGGGGGCGGGTAGACCACTAGTTCAATCCAACACCATTACTCCCTGGAGACTCTTTGTCACAGGATGGTCCTGGCTGCAACTGGTTTGGAAAACTTATGGAGCACCTCAGACTTACATGCTAAGAGCCACAAGACATAGATCATATGCAGAGTTCTTCAAGGAGCTAGAAATCTATTTGAGGTGATAAGCATAAACAGATTGGCAAATACCCAGCAATTCTCTGCAGCGTATAGGTGTGCCAAAAAGACATAAATAATAAAAATGACTGCAGGATGCAGAGGAGAAAAAAGATAGAGCCTATCAGCTGATGTGACCAAGGTTAATCACCATTATAAGGTGGAGACCAAGCAGAGCCTTGAAATTTAGGTAGGTGGGATTTAGGTAAGTCAGGAAGAAGAGGAACAGGAAGATAAAACACATCCATTCAAAAAGCACCCAGTAGCACAGAGCAAAGCCTGGACTTCTCAGTCTGTCACTTAGGGCCTCTCCTGTCCGTCTGGGTAGCCGTCCTGATCTACAGTCATGCATTCATTCCATCGGAACTTCTCTGCACTTACAGTCTCCCCTCAGTGTTCCCGACGGATTGGGTCCAGAATCCCCACAGAGTCCAAAATTCTGGGATACTCAAGTCCCTTATTTAACCTATGCACATCTCCCCATTTACTTTAAATCATCTTTAGACTGCTTATAATACCTAATAATACAATGCTAACCTATGTAAACTGTTGTCTGTATGTGGCAAATTCAAGTTTTGCTTTTTGGAACTTTGTGGAATTTTTTTTCTGAATATCTTTGCTCTGCGGTTGGTTGAATGCACAGATGCAGAGCTGGTGGATTTGGACGGTTGACTGTACTCTGCACAGGCAGTATTTTGTGCACTGCAGATACAACAGTGAACCGGACGGGGGCGGAGTATGTGTCCTGGTGGCATAGACGGGTGATGGATATATGAATAGGTAAGAAGCCAAGGTGACGTTAGAGATTGTGGTTAGGGTGGTGTCTTTTCTATAGGTTTGTTGGGAATGGTTTCTCTGAAAGAGACATTTGTGTTGAGTCTTGAATGAGGAGAAGGAGGTAACCACCCAGAGAACGAGGGAAGAACTTTGGCCAGAGGAACAGCAAGGGGAAAGCCCAGAGGAGGTAACGGCCTTCTCCTGTTCCAGGGACGTAAGAAGGTCATGGGCCTGAGATGGGAGGTGCGGTTAATGCAGGTGTATTACGGTGAGGGCAAGATGGGGGAAGTTGTGCACGCCGGAGAAAGGGGTTTAGGGTTTTATAAGAGGAACGGGAAACAGCGGAGGGAGGAGATAGCATGATTTCTACCTTGACCAACGTATGGAAAATCACGCGAGCCAGGCACTAAAGGTGAAAGCAGAAGCAAGGAGGGTCCACAGGAAGCCTTTGCAGCATTCCATGTGAGCGATGGATCCTGGGCCTGATGGTGGACATGAAGACAAATGGGTGAATTCGAATTTCAGTTTGAAGTAGAGTGTACAGGACCCACTGACCCCTTACCCTGTACCATTCCATCAGTAATCGTGTCTCATCCCAGTTCCTCCCAACCCATATCCCACACACCCTTCAACCACAACAGACAAAGCTCTCCTCCTCCAGCCACATCCCACCCTCATGATGGCTCTAAAATAGAGTTTATTCATCATAACTACCTCTCAAGGCTACTCTCATCCTTCAGGACCAGTCACATCTGATCTCTCCAAAGGCCTCCCAAATCCTCCATTAGAACTTTCCTTCTTTAATACTCCCTTTGTACTTTATTCATAGCCATCGTGACAATCACTTTAAAGTGGAGGTATTAATATGATATTTTTTTCAGCTTTGGAGGTACCATTCCAGTGAGTATCTCCCTTGATACTGCTTTGGATGCAGTAGACACTCAGTAAGTGTTATATTGCATTGAATTGAAGTGAATGACATAAAGAGTAAAAGTCCAGTATTTTAGCGTGGGGAAACTCTCCAGGAACGATGATATCCTGATGATGGCAGTAATGATAATTATGATGACAACTATAATGATGACATTGATCACAGCCACCCTTCACTGAGCACCTGGGATATACTGGACACTTCGCTAAACGCTTTCCACATTTTATTCTCACAGCAATCCTACGACGCAAGATTTATTATTATTGCTATTTTCCAGATGAGGAAACTGTGTGGTAGAAATATTAAGTAAGTCACTCTAGTTCATACAGACAGTGGGGACAGTGCCTTTACTCTTAGAAAGCCTTGCTCTAAGGAAGATCTCTAGGATGCTTGTACAGAAGATCAGGTGTAGGGAGATGGGAATAGAGACAGGAAAACCAGGTGGGAGACTCTTGTGAGAGTCCTGGCAAGAGACAGTAAGTTTGAACATGTGCAGTTCCCACAATGGAGAAGAGAGGATGGATTCTAGACACAGTAGTTGATGACTAATTGGATGTAGGGAGTGAGAGGGAGGTAGTTGAAGACCCTGTCAAGGTTTCTGTTGAGGCAGTTGGGTAGCTGTTGGCACCAACAGACTCTATGGAGAAAGCAAGACTTGCAAAGAAAAATAACTGGACATACTACGGTGTGATGTGTTGACACTGAGACATCTGTGAGACGTCAGTTCTGCTCTAACACTTATTTTGAAACCTTGAATTGGTTCCAATGTTATTAATACATTAAGGAACAGTTTGAGAATAACGAAATTTTGTGTCTGCTCATGTGTGATTTCATCTACAAGAAGCACTAGGTGAATACAGAAAAGAGAACTGAGCTGGACCAAGCCACACAGGAATATCAGAACTCACATATTCACACACACACAGATACATACGTCACACATCTACCAGCTACCTCAGGTCACCTGTGTTATGAGCCACTCCTACCCACATCTAGTACTACACATTTCTTTTTTTTTTTTCCTGTTAAGCCTTTGGCTATATGGAATCTACTCCCCAGCACTGTTTTTTTTTTTAATATTTATTTATTTGGTTGCACCAGGTCTTAGTTGCAGCAGGCTGGCTCCTTAGTTGCGGCTCCAGGGCTCCTTAGTTGTGGCATGTGAACTCCTAGTTGCGGCATGCATGTGGGATCTAGTTCCCCAACCAGGGATCGAACCCGGGCCCCCTGCATTGGGAGCATGGAGTCTTATCCACTGTGCCACCAGGGAAGTCCCGTCCCCAGTACTTTGAATTTTCACTAGTGCAGTGATAATTATTGTTAATAATCATACAATTTTGTGTAACTGCAAGTTCAGAAGTATTTCTTAAGTTATCAGTGACAAAATGATTAGATATTATTTATTAAAATTTCACTAGTAAGTGTATTTATCAGTTTTTAAATCTTTTGAAAATGAATACATATATATATATATATATATATATATATATATATATATATATATATATATATATATAGCATGTATGAAATTTTAGATGACTAAACAAAATTAAACCAACCAGGACATGATTTTATCCAACCGTACTATATAGTGAAGTGTTTGATATAATATAAATAGAAGAAAGTTCTAGGGCTAATATTTGGTATCTACAATTTATATCTAGTTAACTGGAAATTACAACATATTACTATGCTTCATGCCCTATGAATGCAATAGATATCTGACATGGTAGAGTTAGTTTCTCTGATTGTTCACAGGGAAAATTATATCCAGCAAATCTGTCATTTACGTATGGGTGAAACCACGATGAGTGATAATGTTTTGTAGTGCTACATGTTTCTGAATGATTTCACATATCCCTCTTTCTACCACTTCACAATAATTCACAAAGTACAGTGATTCCAAAGCACACTTCTACAGGCAAACTTCAGGTCTTTTTCAAGGTAAAGTGCTGTATTTATTGCAGTATTGTGTACTTCTTAACTGGTTAATATGTGTAAATTGTAACATTGATTTTATTAGGTTTCATCTTTTTTTTTTTTTTTTTAATGTGTCATGAATAGAATTCTGGACTGTGGTTCCCCTAACCCTATTTTTTCCCTATAAGCCCTAGTGCTTTTATTGTGTAATTTTGCATAATGTTGCATCATAGCTGGGTCCTTGATCAGAGGTTGTCAAACTATGGTCCACAGGCCTAATCTGGACGATTGCCTATTTTTGTGAATAGAATATTATTGGAACACAGCCATGCCACTTTGTTTATATATTGGCTACGGCTGCTTTTGAACTACAGTGACAGACTTGAACATCTGTGACAGAGACCCAGTGGCCCATAAAGCCTAATGTATTTAGTCTCTGGCCTTTTACAGAAAAAGTCTGTTAATGCCTGACCTAGATCAAAAGGAACATGAAGGATCCAAATGAGGGTGTCTAACCAAAGTTAAGAGAGTGAGGCTAAGTTCGCCAATCCGAGCTCATAAACCCTTCATTCCAAAGTCAAGGTCAAGATAACTGATACAAATAAACACATTTGCAAGAGGATGAAAGAACTCAGTTACCAGTACTGCATACCCAACAGACATAATAAATACTGGGAAAATATTTTTGAAAAACTATGATATTAGATGTTTCCAAAAAATCATCAATATATACATCATGGGAAAAATTAGAACTTTCTTGGGATTTCTTAAATTTATTTCATATTTTTAGTTGTTTTACTTTGAACTGCATATGGCATGGTCGGGGGTGGGGGGGGCAACTCTTCCATACTTAGGGCCTACAAGGTCTTAATTCAAGGAAGAATTGTGTCTCCAGGACTGGACTTTACAGGCAGGCCGACAAAGGGCTGTCAACATTTTGTGGCTATTTCTCTTCCCAAACCACCAACTGTCTTTTTAGAAGCTGACCTGGCTCTTCTACTTTCCAATAGACCACTTCAGTATAAATTCCAGCCCCATCATTTTCTGTTATTTGGGGGAAATTAGTTAAGCGCTCTCTGCTTCTTAATTCTCAACTATACATTGGGGATAGATAGTCGATAATCCATATAAAGTTCTTAGAACAGTATCTGGTACACATTTAGGTGTTCAGAAAATGTTATTATAAATGCCTGTTTAAACTCCCAATATACGTTCCCCCAAGAATATTTAGTAAAAACTGAAAGGGGAGAAGTAGGAGTGGCATCTTTTCCAATTAGAAGGAATTAGTCTTTTCCCTATCAACCTTAGATCTTTGAAGTTAAACCGTTCTTCCTGTCCTAACTGGTATAAAATGGTCCTTCAATCACTCTTTTACCCATATGAATGCAAACCACTTTTGAAAGTACTTTAGTCCAGAAGGAGAGGAATGACCCATAAGGACGGACACGCGAGGTTCTCTACTTAAATCATCACAACTGTACTGCAGGGGTCACACTATCCTCACTTCGCGGGTGATTCAACCAAGGTTTAGAATAGCTCCTTAGCTTGCTCAAGACACATAGTTTCTTTGGCTTTATTGATGGTTCTCATCCAGGAGCATTTTTGCCCTCTGGGGGGCATTTGGCCATGTGAGGGGATGGAGGTGGGGCAGGGGTGGCACTAACCTCTAGTAGGTAGAGGGCAGGGATACTGGTAAACATCTTACAGTGCCCAGAACAGCCTCCAATTACCTGTCCCCAATGTAAATGGTACCAAGGTTGAGAACCCTGGGTGAGATCACGCTGCTTCAGAGGTGTTTTTATTTGTTTTGTTTAAAGAAAATAAGTGAAAAGAAAGTACATGCATATAATGAGACAGTCTGGGACCTGGAACCTGGGACCCTTTGCTGCAGTGCTTGCACCTGAACAAATGTCTCCTCAAGCTACAAAATACAGAGGAACTATAAGGGACTAAAAATAACTGCGTGCATGCACAGTTGGGGCAAATTATGCACAACAAGATACAAAAAGACCAACTGCCACTTCTGAGGAGCCGGGAGCAAAAGCAGGGGGTCAGGAGCAAAAGGAGGGCACTGCGCATGACTCCTGCACTCAGCACCACCTAAGGGGTGGGCAGACCACCTAAGCCACCCCTCTGGCTGGACCCCTGGACACACCCCTATAAGGAACCAGCTCGCGCCCCCTCAGGGAGTGAGTGAGCAAGGGAACCTGTTGCTTGTTCTCGCTCCCCTCTGCTGCAGCAGGGGCCCCAGTAAAGCCTTGCCTGGATTTCTTGTCTCCTCTGATCAATTTCTATTGATTGGGGAAGGCCAAGAAATCTGATTGGTGACAATAAGATTTCTAAAGAACTTGCTGAAATGGTTTCATTCGATTATTATTCAGTGTTGCTGATGAAATGGGACTCTTTTCTAAAAGTCTTTAAAGTGGATGATTTAACATCTATTTTTAACCTCTTCCACTGCTCTCTGAGACTTGGTAATATGGCTTTTTGTAAAATGCTTGGAACATGTCAAGGAGAGAGGGAGATGCTTTTCGACACTGCAAATACCAAGTGGACATTGCCCTACATTAGCAGAATTCCCTGAGAAGAAGCTCAAGCGGCCAGACGTGATTGTTAGGGCCACTGTGAATTATGCTGTGCTAAGCAGTGATACTTAGAGGAAGTGTTCTGGGGTATTTTTTTTTGTAAAGCTGTGATTCACATCCCTTTGGGACTCTGGCAGACAAGAAGCAAATGCTGTTGCTGCCTCATTCCAGTCCGCTTACAGGAGAGGGCATCCAGCTACTGTGATTTTTGGCTGCTAAGGGTCCATGGCTGCCTCCAGGGAGGTCATGCCCCTTCCTACGGAGCAGAGGCCCAAGATAGACTTGTTACTGACCAGGGTTCTTGGCCTTCCGCAATCAATAGAAATTGATCAGAGGCCAGACATGAAATCCAGGCAAGGCTTCTGGGGGGCTCCTGCTGCAGCAGAGGGGAGTGAGCACAAGTTACAGGTTCCCTTGCTCGCTCCAGTCTGGGGAGTGAGCTGATTCCTTACATGGGGTGAGAGTAGGGGCGGGTCCAGGGATCGGGTCGCAGGGGTGGCTTAGGTGGTCTGCCCGCCCCCTTTGGTGGTGGTGTGTGCAGGGGGCATGCGCAGTGCCCTGCTTTTGCTCCTGACCCTCTGCTTTTGCTTCCGGCTCCTCAGAAGTGGCAGTTGGGCTTTTTGGACTTTTTGTATCTTGTTGTCCATAATTTGCCCCAACTGGACATGCACACAGTTATTTTCAGTCCCTTATAGTTTCTTTGTATTGTGTTGCTGGAGGAGACTTTGTCCAGGTGCGAGCACTGCAGCAAAGGGTCCCAGGTCCCAGGTCCCAGCGTGTCTCAGACTGACAAAGGGCTGTGAAAGGACGGTCCCCTGCCTGGAGGAAGACCATCTCCATGGCACACTTCATACTCCAGAGCTCTCCATGCGATCCGGTTGCAGCTGGACGCCGGCTACGATTTTGCTTAGCTTCCTTCCCCTGTTCTGTTCGACTCCCTACACCCCCTTTCTCCTGAGAGCAGCCCCCAGGTCATCACTTTCACAAAAGTACCCCCTGGGGCTCTGGGTCTATGGAACCTGGCCCCAGGACACGTGGGGTCAGCAAGTCCAGACGATGAGGAGTATTCCAGGTCCTTCCTCACGGCACACTCTGTCCTCCCCTGTAGTCCTGCTCCTCAGCCAGGGGCCCGAAGGAGACACAGGGGACCCACTGGAACTCAGGCAGGTGTGGTCGGAGAGGATTCCAAGCTCTACCTGAGGAGCAAGGGTTTGCTGGGAGGCTGTCTCTCCCAACCCACACTTTTCCCTGAGAGAGCAATTTGTCTCTTGGGCCTGAAACCAGGCCCCAAGGCAATGGGAGCTTTGCCAGACACCCAGCTCCCATCAAGGTTAATGGGGAGGAATTTTTCTTACGTAACCATTCTTAATCAATTTACACATTTAGGATTATCCACACAAAGTAGTCTGTGAAACTGCATCCCTTAACAATACTATTAATCATGTCTTAAGCGAATAGATCTAATTGAATGTTACTCTTTTCTTCCATGATCCCTGGAGTTCTAGAGAAATAGCTTGATCTATTTATACTCCTCGGTTCACAAAGACAGATTACGGTCACCAAATAATTAAAATGACAATTAGGGCTATTTCCTAATCATAATTCTGCAAACAGTCCTTGGTGAATGCAGGCTTTTTTTTTTTTTTTTTTTTTTTGGTAATGACAGGTTTTTAAAATACACAGTCATCGAGTTCAAGGGAAATTTATGTTTTTTCTCTTTATTCTGACCACATTTCCAGATGGACATTTTTTTCTAAGTGAACACACACATTTATTTATTCATTCCTCACTTGTTAGTCTAATATCACCTGTGGACCAGGCACTATTCTAGGTACTGAAGATACAAATATGAGAATAAACAACAGACAGACAAAACCCTGCCCTCTTGCAGCTCACTTTCTAACGGGGAGACAGATAAGAAACAGAATACACTGATAAATATACAGTATATTATGATATCAGATGTTGATAAATGAAAGGAAGAAACATTTAGCAGAATAGCACCTCACCTTAATGAAGGAGATGATAATTTAGATAAAATTGTGACACAGTGTTTCTCATCAGATGACAATTTCGCCGAGACCTGGATGAAGTGAGAGAGCCAGGCAGATGGGTTTTGGGGGAAGAGCTTTGAGTCAGGGAACAGTTAGTGCTAAACCTCTGAGATGCCAACATGATTGGCAGGTTCAAAGAGCATCAGGGTTGCTGAGTGCAGCCCAGATGGCAGGATGGAGCATGGGGTCGGCAAGGAGGCGGCTGTGTCTTACCAGAGGTGCCAAATAGCGTGGGCAAGTCAGTTCTTTTTTTAAAAATTATTTTAATTTTATTTTTTATTATTTTTTATTGAAGTAGAGTTGATTTACAATGTCGTGTTAATTACTGCTGTACAGCAAATTGATTCAGTTGTACATACACATATGTTCTTTTTTTCATATTCTTTTCCATTATGGTTTATCACAGGATGTTGACTACAGTTCCCTGTGCTATACAGTAGGACCTTGCTGTTTATCCATCCTATATATAATAGTTTACATCTGCTAATCCCACCCTCCCACTCCATCATGTGAGTTCTTCATAATCCCTCCTATTACAGGACAACTGGCTTCCTCTGCCCCCGTTACTAAAGGCTAGTGACACCTCACTTATTATGGCAATCAAAAATATGCCCTACTGATTTCCAATGGCACACTGGGATGTGGGATTCGTCCCAGTGAAGGACTAAGCTTTCCAACAAGGAAGTGACATGATCAGGTTCACATAGTTGAGGTCACTATGGCTGCTGCATAGAAAACAGATCGAATGGGTGGAGAGTTGAAGAAGATCAACCATTTAGATGGTTCTTACAGTGGTCCAGGTGAAAGACAATAATGGCCAGACTATGAGGTATCAGTGGAGGTGGTGAGAAGCAGCTGGTTTCGGGGCAGAATCTGAAAGTGGAGCTGGCAGGATATGCTGATGTTGGAAGTGTCCTGGAAAACGTTAAGGTTTGCTGTTGCCATGACTGTTCTTGTTTTGCTTATCATGTTCGAAATAATGCAGATGGCTATTTTATCCTCCTCTGTGTGTCATTTGTGTGTGTGTGTGTGTGTGTGTGTGTGCGCGTGTGCGTGAGCGTGTGTGGAAGCTTTTACATCTGAGTGTCCCTTCTATCCCTGGCTTTCCTCGCCTCAACACTACTATGCTGGAGAACTGTTCTGTCAATTGCAGGATGTTTAACAACATCCCTGACCTTTACACACTAAATGCAAGAGGGCAGTATGTGCATGTAGTACATTCCTCCTCGTGTGACAACCAAAAATGTCTCCAGACATTGTGCAGTTTTTCTAGGGAGTAAGACTGTCACCAGTGGAGAATCACTGCTCTCAGCAAAGGTGGCACCGAGGCTGTCTCTACCGGAGTGACCTCGGGCAAGTCATTGAGTCTCTCAGGGCTCAGTGTTTTCCTTTGTGCTTATCATAAGTGTGAGTAAGATGTCTGCTAACCCAAGCTGGAAACTGTATGAATTAGTTAACCAACTCTGTCTTCCTAAGGAATTAACTTCCACTGAATTTCGGATGAATAGTGTCTCAAAAATATCTTAACAAAAACACAAAATTAGTTTCTCTTTTGGGAGTGAAAAAATGTCCCCACCAATTATACAGCTCATTTTCTCAATGTTGGCCAAGATTTGAACAGGGAATATTTGCTAATAGGCATTCCCAGATTCTGAAAAAGCATCTGCAATTTCCAGGACAATTGAGGACTTATAACCACAGCTGTCCATGGGTGGTTTTCTGTGGTCCTTATTGGGCAGTTTGGTCCAGTAAAGTGTAGCTGTTTGTTGACGACATTGAATTATGGCAGACACTGCTAGGGATTATTCTGTTCCATCACATCTGCTTCTTTGCCCAATTAGAGCTGTAGGTAATAATGGTACATTTTCTCTTATCTACCCTGAAATTTGTGATTGAGAGGTGTTCATGATCAAAAGGATGGCACTCATTTGAATAAACTGAGGCTGAGATGGGCTTGTGGGCTCTCCTCTAAGCAGTGTGGAGCTGGAAACACAGCCTGGGCCTCTTCATCTGAGGTCTGGGCTTTGCTGGGCACAACTGCAAGGTCTGCTTTTTTGCCAGATGTTGAGGAAGCGAGTCAGCACACAGATTTACCATGGGCTATGAAGGTGCATTTACAAAACCATGGATACAACAGAAAGTCAAACCACATTGTTATATATTTGTGTATGTGCTGTAAGATGGCTGAAAGCTGTTCTGTGTGTGTGTGTGTTCTCTATTTGGATGACCTATATGTAGGGTTTCTACTTTATGAAATCTATGGATGCTTTTTATTAAATGAAAAAGAAAAATCAATTTTCTATATGTAATGTCTGCATTCTAGCTTTTCTAAGCTTGGCCACTGCCAGAGATTTTTAAGGAAAGCAGAGTCAGCTGAATGTACCTGCCTTTTTTGGCTTTGCCTGAATTCTAGATGGCCAGGGATTTCTTTCCTGGCCATACTCAGTTGTCAATGCTTGATGCTAAATGGTGGATTGATTTGTGACATTGATTAAATTAAGCAGCATATGTACAGAGTGGTCCCAAGAGGACTGAATCTGGTGACTGACAGGAGAAACCTTGAGATGACTTTCGTTATTCTGACAACTAAGCTCTTCGGAGATGGCAGTGATGTGGTCCACCATGAAGAAGGCCCAACATTTATCGAGCATCTGGCCTCTGAAGAGCTCTGTCAATCAGGGTTCTACCTGGAAAAGTGGTTGAATAAGAAAACAGAATACATTTATATCCCAAGGCAGGTCATCAACATACTTTAGAAGCCATTAGGTCTACTTATTGGAAGTTCTAAAAATTTCATTGGCCAGAGGAATTGCAAAGAAATGATTATTCCCTTTATTCTTTCCTTCAACAAATATTTGAACATTTGTTTTCACAGAGCTTAATGCTAGGCAGAAAGGGGAAGACAAATTCAATAGGACATAGGCCTTCTCTTAAGGAGTTCATGAGTTCGTATGGTTCAGACTGACATGGATAGTTCTAATTGGACTACATACACATGACAAAATAAAACTCATCCAGTGATAGAGGAGAGGTCACATATGCAAAATAACAGAAAAAAGTACAGTTAATTCTAGTTATGAAAGGAGATGTGTTTAGTGAGTATCTTAATTTGGATGCTTCAACCACAAATAACAGAACACTGTACGCAATTAAAAGTGGCTTAAACCGGTGCTGGGGATCTTGTCAACATGCAGATTCTGATTCAGTATTTCTGGGGTGTTACCCAGGATTCTGCAGTTTTAACACGTTTGGAGTTATGTTGATATAGTTCGTCCAGTGGCCACCCTTTGAGCAGCAGGAACTTTTAAAACAAGATTTTGTATTATCTCACATAACAAAAGTTTGGAGGTAGGCAGGTGATGACAGGGCTGATTTAAAAGCTCAAACAACATTCATAAGGACCCAGGCGCTTTCCATTCTTCTTCTCCCCATCCTCGGCGTCATGGCTCTGTCTTCAGGCTTTTCCCTCAAGGTCTCAAGATGGCTGCCAGGGCTCTAGGCATCACACACAGGCATGACAAAGTGCATGAGCAGCAGAAGATGAATAGTGCTCCTCTTGTGATTCTTTTCAGAGGAGGAAAGGCTTTTACTAAAAAATTCTTGGCACCAAGCTTCCCCTTAGTTTCCAATGACTGAAATCATGTCTGATGCCCGTCCTTCACTGCAAAGGCAGCTGGGAAAGTGAGTCTGAAACCGAGCAGGACCCTGTGGGGCTCCTGGGCATGGAAGTCTTTCTGTGTCCCCCGTTTCTTGTTTGTAGGGAATAGACTTCAGCCTCCATGACCTTCCCTGAGATCCAAAGGGCAGGTTCAAACAGTTGCTGATCAGGGAAGGGAGGGGGTGCAGAGACAAGAGAGGAGAAGCCAAGACACAATAGTGCAGCCTTGGGGCAGGGCCCTGGTTCCCCCTCAAGGGATACACGTAACAATATCTTTGAGCTGTTTCGAAGATACTGAAACCCCTACTAGGTGGGAGAAGTTAAAGGTATGCTGCCCACAGGCATGTAAACCCCAGACGAGATGTAATCAGAAGGTTGATGATGCCGACTCCCACTAACCAATCAGAAGAATGTCCACTAGCTGATCACACCCTCTTTGAACCATTACTATAAAACTCCTCACTACCCCTCCAGGTTGGGACACACAGTTTTGGGAGTATTTGCCTGCTGTGGCCCCCTTTGCCTGGCAAAGCAATAAAGCTCTTCTTCTCTATTTCACCCAAAACTCTGTCTCCGAGATTTAATTCAGTACTGGTGCTCAGAGGCCAGATTCTGGCTGCAAGTGTTCAGCCGCTACAGTGAGATACGGGCTCTCATGGCAGAATGGTGGGGAGGAGAATGGTCATTCTGTTGGGCAGTCAACTGCATCCATCAGTGGGGCTGGCATTCTCTTGGCCATGGAAATCTTGTAGGGCTAGGAATACCCCGCTGAGCTGGTACAGGGAAGGGAAGATTGCCATCCATCATATCACGTGTCACTTAGATTATGTCAGAGCCATCTCTCTCTACAGGTGCACGCCTCACCCCCCCCCCCCTTTCTGTTGTCTGCATTCAGAACACTAACCTTTCTCACCTAGAGGACTGTAATCGAGTCCTAAATGACCTCACTACCTCATCCCTCCATTTACACCTCTCTCCACCCTGCATAGAGAGTCAGAGACTTCTATCCTGCAAATGTGACTGTGATATACCTTGTTCAAAATTCTTTAATGGTTCCTCATATCCTTCATGATAAATGTTAATATTAAAATATTAACTCCACAGTATAGTATACTCTTCAAGTCTCATTGAAATTTCCTCTCTACTACTTGTCCTGCCACCTCTCCCAACACTCTCCATTAAAGGCCAATGTCTTTGGGGTGGGTGGGGGTTCCCTGGTGGCCTAGTGGTTAGGATTCTGAGCTTTCACTGCCGTGGCTCATGTTCAGTCCCTGGTCGGGGAACTGAGATCCCGCAAGCCACGTAGCATAGCCAAAAAAAAAAAAAAAAAGTCAACATCTTCGATGTTAAAGAGAATACTAATTCTCTTTAGTATTGCTAGAGACCAACGGTTGCTAGGACCAACGAGTAAATTCTTTGGGTGTAAAGTCATCTACTTAAGAACTCCTTTCAATATCTCTGCAGATCATGAAAAGTGATGATTGGAATTCCCCTGATTTGGAACATCTACATTTTCTGATCTACTCCATATGCTAGATGCTTAATTATCAAGGTCATCTTCAAATATGCCAGGAGGCTCCAGTGAAGACTCTAGGGTCTTTCCACTCACTGAGGGAGTCAAAGTCATTTGGAGTCGAAGTTCGTATTTCCTTAACATTACCCTTAGTTTGCCTTCCCTTCCATGATTGATTAAGTTCTACCCAAGACTGGAGGACTTTCCAGCGTACTGACTTTTCAATAGGCATGGTTTTTGTTTATTGATGTCTCTGCCCAGCCTCTCATTGCTTTTATTATTCAGCCAGATGTGGGTCATAGACTCCTTCTTTTCCCTTCCTGTCCCTCACAGCCCCTCTCTCCCCTACCAAATCCAACATGGAGCCTGTCATATCTTAGGTGCCTAGGAAATGTTCTTTCCATTTTCTTTCTTAGGAACTTATTTAACACCTCTTATCAGGTTTGGTGCTAGGGGCTTAAAGATCCAACACATGGCTCCAGACTTTAGGTGATCACACGTGTTCTCCATGGCCATGTTAGTTTGATGATTGCCATGTTGAAAGCATGTCCATGGAGCACTGACAATGGGGAGGAAATAGCCCTTAGGTCTTCCTGATGGGTTAGGAAAGACAATTTGGGGAGGGTGTTGGTGACAGAAACCTAAAAGCAAGGAGAACCTGGCTGCAGAAGTGGAGATGCCATTTCCCTAATGATTAGTGATATAGAGCATCCTATCATGTGTTTGTTGGCCATCTGTATGTCTTCTTTGGAGAAATGTTTATTTAGGTCTTCTACCGATTTTGGGATTGGGTTGCTTGTTTTTTTGATAGTGAGCTGCATGAGCTGTTTGTATTGTGGACACAGGGTGGGAAGGGGAGGGTGGGATGAATTGAGAGAGTGGCATGGACATATATACACTACCATGTGTAAAATAGATAGTTAGTGGGAAGCAGCCGCATAGCACAGGGAGATCAGCTCGGTGCTTTGTGACCACCTAGAGGGGTGGGATGTGGAGGGTGGGAGGGAGACGCAAAAGGGAGGGGATATGGGGATATATGTATACGTATAGCTGATTCACTTTGTTGTACAGCAGAAAACTAACACAACATTGTAAAGCAATTATAATCGAATAAAGATTATATTAGAAAAAAAAAAAAGAAGTGGAGTTGCCAGGCAGGATCCCAGTGAGAGGCACGTTGGTGTGGGGAATTTGACAGAACCGTGAGCCGCTAAGCTTGGCTGGACCTAGAAGAAGGGGGAGTGGTAGAAGGTGAGGCTAATGAAAGAAGCAGCAGATAATGAATTTGGAGGCTGTATGGGAAGTGAAGACTTTTATCATGAACCACTGAAGAATTTTGAGCATGGCACGTCACAGTCACATCTGCAGGCTAGAGGGCCACTCCAGCTGCTGTGCTGAGAAGGGAGGGAGTGGGAGAGAGCCTTTCAGGAGGGAGTTCAGAGTTCAAGTGAGAAATGACCATGTTCCGAATCAAGACAGCAGCAGAGGGCGTCTGATAGCGTGGTGTGGACCATTAGAGAGCTATTTGGGAGGTACACTTGGTTCTGTTAGGTGATGCATATGCAAGAGAGGAATATGCCTTCCAGGTCCCTTCATTCTGAAGAGATCCCCCCTCGCTGGAATTGCTGCATGACTTCTTGGGTACAAAGTTGTGTGCCAGACATATCCAGGAGCCTGCAACTGTAACTCAGGCTTGATTCCTGGTCAAACTCACTAGCAAACGCCTCTCCCCGCTTAACTCTTAAGGAATTGAATACCATCGCTCACAGAAGCAGAACACTGGCCACGTGTGAGTATTGCACTTTTCCTCTTGGGTATGATCTCTATTTTTATTGAACAACTGTCAGGAGACCATGCAGCATTGCCAAAAACACACCGAAAATAGAATGAAGGCAATTACCTCAGCAAAGATTAACACAGAAAGTAAAATTGCACTTATGTAATGCTCATCTTCCAGGTACCGAGACCAGCCTGCCGCTGGTTTCTGTGTGTCTGTTTCAGCATCATAATAGCACCATCCCTGACCACGTCGGAGGGACCGACTCTCTCCACGATTCCCTCTTCCTGTGTTCTCTAAGCCTTTTCTCAGAGCAGACACCGGAACACCGAGTTGCTCCCAGGGATGAGTTCCCAACGAGACGCTGCAAACAGATGAGAGATGATATTAGCTAACAACATTTCAGCACTCCTCTGGTGTTTGGCAACTACTTGTCAGTGAACTTCAGGAAAATACTTGTTTTTTTGGAGAACGTCAGGCCTGAGAGGAACTTTGCAGATGACTGCCGAAGACGAGAGGCCAATCCTCTCGTTCTCCAGAGGAAGTCACTGAAGCCTAGGGGATTAAGTGACTTGACTGTGACTTCCTTTGTCCCTTGAGTTTAGAGAAAAGACTGAAACCTCAGCCTCCACCCCAACAAGGGCATTTCCCCTACACCCCTGGCTTTTTGCAAAGAAACAGGGACGATAGGAAAAGCTTCCCTGTCAAATCCCTAACACCCCCCGTGGGTGGAGAAAACTTTAATACAAAAGAAGGAAATCAACCCCATAATTAGATACAGCACCAACTCAAGACCAACTAGCAGCAATATTGCGCTGGCTTCCATGAGAGCTACAGGAGGAAAAGAAAGCCTGCATCAGCCACTAGAGCCTCACATGTGGGTCTGCTGGAGTGATCCCATTTTCATAAAATCCAGCTAATAACAAAAATAGCTACAACTAATTGCTAAGGAGGGCCACTTGGGCATCTATTGTTAAGGTCACCCTGCTTTTTTCCCCCCCAAATCTCTGGCGTTGCAAACTGAGCTGGCTCATTGCAGTCTATTAAACTGTGGTCATAAAATGATTAACCTCGCTGCTGGAACTCTGACCACACCTTGTCAGGCCAAATCTTATAGCAGAAAAGTAACAGGGGGACATGGAAGATAACGGAGATCTTAGGAACAAATGGGATACCTGAGACACAGTGATGATTCTGTCCTGTGCACCTAGGTCCCTATTATTTTAGTTAGAGAGAGAGAGGCTATTTGCCAAATACATTGATGTCATATACACTATCTCTTGATGTCATATACACTATCTCAATTCATTCTTAAAACCGCCATATGAGAGGATTATTAGAAAATGTTGTCCCTTATAAGCAGAAAAACTGAGTCAGAAAGGTTTTGAACCTCCCCAAATTTGGACCTTCTCAAGTTTAGACCCACTTAAAAAAACTATTCTGCAATCATCTCATATTTACAGAAGAGTTGCAAGTTTAGTCCAGAGCATTCTCATAGACCTTTTACCCAGATTCCCCTAATCTTAACATTTAACATCACCAGGTAGACCTAACTTTGACAGGTTTATTGAGACGTAACTCACATACCATATAATTCACCCATTTAAAGTGTACTGTTCAATGGTTTTTTTAGTACATTAACAGATATGGGTAACCACCACTAGAGTCAATTTTAGAACATTTTCATGACCTCAAAAAGAAACCCCATACTTTTTAGCTATCACTTTCCTTCCCCCTCCTCCACCCCAACCCTAAGCAACCACTAATCTGGTTTATGTCCCTATAGCTCTCCTGGACATTTCATATGAATATGATTATATAATATGTAGTCTTCTGTGACTGGATTCTTTCACTTACCATAATGTTTTCAAGGCCCATCCATGCTGTAGCATGTACTTTATTTCTTTTAATGGCCAAATAATATTCCACTGTATGGCTATAACATATTTTGTCTATTTGTCACTTGATGTATATTTGGGTTGATTCCACCTTTTGGCTTTTATGAATCATGTGGACCTATTCTAGAATCAAACGTAGAATCAAAATGTCTACTGTATTGCTAACAAAGCTGATGGGAGAACATGATTTTAGATCTGTAAGGACCTGGAGGGTGTCCTAATATATCACTCTTGAATTAAATTCACTTATCCATCCAGATGCTAATTAAAGACCTTTCCTTGAGGGCGAGTCCTCAAACACATGGCAGAGGGCCGTCCAAACACACATGGCCTATGGATTTACCATCACCAAAAGGGGGGAATGTAATGGATAATGCTCAGTTTCTTTCTTCAAATTCATCAAGCCGGTAATTTGACCTTCTCCTTTAGGGATCAGTAGGGGCCAGAGAGATGACTTAGGTTACCCCAGAAGCAGACCCTTGAGATAAAGGTGAGAGTTCAATTTATTTGGAAAGTTCTATGAGAGGTGTAGGAAAGGGAAACAAGGAAGCCAGTAAAGGCTTCACTTTTGAGTAAGTTAGCGCTGCGGATAATTGGGGCACAGTGATGCTGAGGGCCTCTGGGAGACAGTGTGGACCGTGCCTTCGAGTCATAACAGCAGAGGAGTTGTGTAGACTCTCTACCCATCAACTCCCATCAGTCACTGGGGGAGGTGCAGTCAGACTCCTGGCACTCCAGGCTACCCCGCAGAGGACCAGGTGCCTGCAGTTGGAAGATGTGGGGCTGAGAATGGAGCTGCCACCGGGCGATGGTGGAGGACCAACAGTTACCAGGGACAGGGGGTGTCATGACGTCCCCTTACGGAAAGGCAGGGGGAGCAAGAGGAGGGCTTCCATCCTGACGATGAGACTTTCCAAGGAGACACTGATTAGTGAATACCAGAGGCAGCACCTCCGACCTGCACTTATTCATCTGTAGAATGAGGACTCATTCTGTGTTCACTACACCCTTGATAACTGGGGCTGAAATCATTTATGAAGCAATATTCCAGTCCAACCCTACCCGGAAGGTATTTCTGCCTATGGATATATATGTTAATATCTAATTGTGGTGTGGTGGAGAGAGCACACATCTTGGAGACTCACGCTCCTGGGCGCAAATCTTGACCCCAACCTACATCATCTGTGTGCAAACTGAGCGAACAGTTTAGTCTCTGAGAACAAGTTACCTCAATGCAAAGTTGTCCCCCACTTCCACTCCAAAGTCTGGTAACAAATTATGTGAGATGTTTGATGACACGTGGGACTGTGGCTGGTTTATAATGTGAGTTCAATAAGTGGTAGTTTTTCATACTTCTCACTGGGAGCAAGGAAGAAATACATTAACTCATTCAACAGATATTTATCAAACCCCTACTATGTGCAGAATTCTATTGTCATTACTGGGGAAAATGACAAAGAATTCAAACCTCTGGCCTCATGAAGCCACCATTCTAATAAATCACAAACACTCGGATCCTGTTTCTGCATGTCAGGTCCTATTTTTATTGCCTAGAAAAATAGGGTTCAATTTATGTTATTCACTGGGCTTTTAACTTCTCAAAACATAAGCTTCATACCAAAGTGTCCCCAAAACGTTCTCTCTCCAACCTTTAATCAAATATATTCTGAGAAGCGTTTCTCAAATATTTTTTATGTTGCATTGGTTGGAATCCTTTTGGTCCCAAGTGACAGAAACTTTGAATTTGTTAAAGCAAGAGACACATTTATTGAAAAGAGACGATGAATAAAAAGCTGTGGCTGGACCTCCAGACAGCTGGACCCAGGGACTCAATTGCTGTCCCTCTCATATCTGTCCCTGTGTGGCAGCTTTATGTCACACAGCAGTGTGGCTTTCTCCACATGGCAGACAGCATTCCTGCCCATGGCTTCTACAATTCACATCTTGTATCGTAAGCAACCAGAGAGACTAACCGAATGCTCCCAGTTTACTAGTCCAACATTCTGATAATTCCAGCTTGGGACAGGGATTCTCTTGGGTCATTCAGCTTTGTAGTTACATGACGTCTCCCATGGTCACCTTCCTGGCAGGAAGCATGTATAAATAGCTGCTCGGAAAGCTGGAGAAATGAACAGACAACAGAGCTAGAAGAAGCCACATCTTATTCAGTCCACATAAGGTGCCCATCAGTAGAAATGAGCCCACAATCCATTACTACCTGCAAATTTTTCTAGTATGTTCAAAACAAACACATTAAAAAGGGATTACTCACCATTTATGTGTCAGGGAAGTGATAATAATGTCTTTATCACACATATTAATATTCTTGAGTGCTTCAAAAGTACTGTGGAACTTAAAAACATTTTCCAGTTTCAGAGAATTAATTAGCTTCCCTGTGGAGCAGCTCGCAAGCAGTATTGCCATCCTGGAGATGGAATGATTGAGTTGGAAAGGCAAGCGATGCTGAATTATTCATCTTTGCAATAACGGTATATCAGGCATCCACACCATGCGTGGCTCTGGGCTGAGGGTTGTGAGGGCGTAAACAGATTGAAATAAAGTCCTTGCTCTCAAGGATCTTACAGTCTAGTTGGGGAGGTGAGCTTGTCAACCTCTAGCTCAAATACAAATCAAAACAAAGGGCCCAGAAAGGACGGAGAGACATGAGAAGCTACAGGAGGCTCTGAGGGTATGAGATAGGGCTGGGAAGAAAGTTAAATTGCAGAGACTCATGAAAGCCATGTTTAGGAATTTGGTCTTTCACTATGTGGAGCTACTGTTAAATAAGTAAATAAATAAATATTATGAGCTCATTTAAATGGCTAATCGTAAAATTATTGTTATTTTTTTGGTACTAAACAATAAACTCATTTCTCCCACCTCCACCAACCCCTAAACCCCCGCCTCTGGTAACCACTAATGTGTTCTCTGTATCTATGAGTTTGGTTTTTTTGTCTGTTTGCTTTTGGTTTTGGTTTGTTTGTTTGGAGTCCACATATGAGTTGAGCTCCTACAGCGTTTGTCTTTCTCTGTCTAAGTTATTTCACTTCGCATAATACTTTCAAGGTCCATCCATGTTGTCACAAATGGCAGGATTTCCTTCTTTTTTTTATAGCTGAATAATATTCCATTATACATATGTAAACTATGTTTTCTGTATCCATTCATCTGTTGCTAGACCCTTAGGTTGTTTCCATATCTTAGCTATTGCAAGTAATGCTGCGAGAAACATGAGGGTATAGGTATCTTTTCAAGACAGTGATCTTGTTTCGTTCAAATAAATACCCAGAAGTCGGATTTCTGGGTCATATGGTAGTTCTATTTTTAATGTTCTTGAGGAACCTCCATACTGTTTTCCATAGTGGCTGCACCAATTTACTTTCCTAGCTAGTCCTCCCATTCTTAACGAAATAATCTCAATACGTGGAAGAAAAATGGATCCGTTTGCCTAAATCTTTCAAATGATCGGTTTGCCTGGTGAGTTCTGGATGAAAACTTATAGTATCGTGTGAAGACTGGATGGTTTGTATAATGGGCGTTTCTTAACATATCAGATGTTCATTACCCGTGGAAGTTCTGATGCCTATGCTCTCTTTGTGAACCACACTGCCGCGAAGTGAGCAAATCTATGAGAAACTGTGGAGAGATGCACACAGAGGGGTCAACGTGGAAGGAACGTGAGGACACGGCCCTCAGCTCCTGCCGGATGTCGAGAGTCCAGTTCAGGCTGCCAGGCTCGAGAGTGAGCCATTCGGGAGGTACTGAAACTTCCAGCTCTGAGTTCAGTGACCCTCAGCTGACCCAGAGCCCGCGGAAATGAGCCTGCCTTCCCGAGAGCCTCGTCCAAATTCCAGATTCAGGATAAGGAAGGATTGTTATTTTAAGCCAAGAAGTTCTAGGGTGGTTCCTTATAAAGAAGAGTCAACGGGAACACCTTCCACAAAAGACCCATGACAGTAACACCTTTTTGCCTTGAGCCCGTTCATTCCTTGGACAGCAGGGTTTTAGACACCCCAACTATTCAGATTTCAGAAATTCAACTCAAGGGCTCAGAGAAATGCATTTCCATTTCTGCGGAGAGTTTCAAAGGGAGACGATTCAAAATTCAAGGAATTTCCTTGACACGCAAAATTACTGAAACATATTGCTTCTAAAACAATTGACCCCTATTTCGAAAACGAGTTAAACTGAAAACACCAGTAAATGATGTTTGCCTCTGTATTTCTGTAACATAACATACACAGGCAAGTTTTACGAAAGCTCCACCTCTGACCCAGAGGGCCCACTATTGTAGATGTGAAGGTCACAGACTCTCATGGCCCTTCAGTGCCAGGCTTTCTTCTCTGATTCGCTAATCACAGGTTACGAATATAGCTCCTCATCCCTTCTCTCTCCTCTGCTTTTTTTTATTGGCTCTCAAGATAAGGCAGGGGCAGCAATCGGCCAGCTCTTCATATTAAGCAGGATATTTTGCTGAGCTGGGACTTGACTCCTAGTTGCTACAAAACAAATCTAAGTTTATATGGAAGGTGACAAACTCCATGCCCTGTCATTTATTCTTTTTATAGCATGGGCGATACCAAGAGTCAGCAAGTCTTGTTGATTACATGAATCGACCAGAGCAGAAAGCATCCTAGTCTAGAGATTTCCTGTGTCAATAGTTAGAAATTGTTTGTTTTAATTAAGAGAAAACTAATTCCACTGCTTCTGATTACTACATACATTTTTACAAAGAAACCCATAATCCCAGTATTAACAGGGATAAACACAGTTTATCCCTCTTAATACTGGAGTGCGTATTACTCTAGATGGGAGTCTAAATACATATAGATGTAATAAAAAATGTATTATACTTTAAACTCATTTTTAAACATTTAACGATTGCCAAAGAAAAACATATGGAGATTTTACTATGCCCTAGGCACTGCACTAAGTTCTTCATAAATACTATTTCATTTAAAGCACAACACTATGAGATAAATAACATCAACCCAATTATTGGAGGTCACGGTCACAGCTGGCACGTTGAAATGTCTGACTCTAAACCGAGATCTGTCCATTCCAGATTTTAATTTTCACTATTCTCTCATCCCTGCATCTGATTTTTTCAATTAAAATTGTATTATAACCATCATTCCTGACAATATTCACCTATCCACTACAACAACAGTTGAATGTCTGACTAATACTCCATTTATAGTTCTTCAAAATATTTCACCATTTCTCTCTTGTTAAGACATTTGAGTTTGGTTTTGTTTGTTTTTAATTTTCTACTAGTATCGATATAAACAACGGCAATAAATACCCTTGTAGATAAATCTTGTTGTACATCCTTAATTACTTCCTGAGGATGAATTTCTAGAAATAGAGTCATCGGGACAATGACATACAAACATTTTATGCTTTCAATAGTAAAATTTCCCTTCAGAAAAACTATACCAAATTACACACCTGCCATTTATTTATCTGTGAATTCATTTAAAACAAAACAAAAAAACCCAAATAAACAAAACTACAACCTTTCCAATCTCAGTATCATCTTAGAAATAGAAAATATCTTAGGAGTCTTTTTTCTTTTTTCTTTTTTTCTAATCTCCTACACATTATGGACCTTTTTCACAGTGCATACCTGATCTGGGGTATCTGTCCTATAATTCATAGGAAGTGGAGACAGAAAACAAAGAATGATTTAAAATATCCCTAAACCACAAAGCACAAACAGTCAGCAATGAAATACTGCTCTAACAGTTCAAAAATGCATCCAGAATAAGAGAGACTCATAGGGAAAATGAGGAAATCTTGGCAGGATTCCAACATACTTGACACAGGTTACAAAATGATAAAGATTTTCTGGTCCTTCTCCACCTGGAATGGGTTTGCTCTAGGTTTTGGCAGCTGAGTATATACCACTTGCCATATGCAGTTGTGCAACAGCTTGGTTTTCTTTGCCTTCGGAAATTCCACAAACAGAGGTGGGGTGGTCAGTGGGAAGATTGTTTAGAAACAAAAATGAATTAAATAGTGTTACATTTCTAGGTCATAGGGGCTGTGAGTTTAACTTTTTGTGTCTTCTCTTCCACCCAAACTCTGAAAAATTTCATCGCTGAGCCCCTTTAATTTTAGGGCCACTGGGATTTAGCTGAAAGAGAAAGTGACCTTCCGCTGGTTAAGCTTTCCTTGAGTACGTTACCCATTAGATACAAAACATTGCTGGATGTTGCAGTGGAAAAAAATAATAATAATACAGGTCAGTGAAGCAATAGAAATCTATAACAAATCTATAAATATGTAAATTCTGCAAATGATTGGCAAATACATCTGTGACAGCAAAGAGAAGGGAAAGATTAATTCTACCTGGTGAGGGGATGAGGATAGGGGTGGAAAAGAACGTGATATCAGTAGACCGTGGCAAGGCCGGGTCCTCTGGACCTTTTTTTTTTTTTTTTCTTCTTCTTTTGGTGTAGATCTGATAAAGAATTGAAATCATGAAACAATAACATTATGAAAACCAATAATTTGCTTTATTCTTACACACACTTTCTTCGGGGATATATAGACTCCATTTCGGCTGCACGTTCAAAGCCATCCTGGAAGAGGAAGGAAAAATTGAAATTTCTCACACCTCCTCTGCTTTGGGAAACTGGACTGGTTGAGGGTAGGGCTGAGGGTCCAGGACTCAGTCCCAAAACTTTGGGCTTCAGGAGCTGCAGGGGACCATTCCGGGGTCTGATCTTGTAGTCGTCGGGGCGGGGGTATCCCACTTTATTCACCCTACCGCAAAATCGCCTAGTGCAACACTTAGCACCCAGTAAGCAATGGTTTGTCCAAAGGATTTCATGCATCAGCCTTTTTCCCCGTTAGAGGACCATCCCCCCATCAGCACGTTACGCTCCCTCTGCCAGCTCGGTTCATCTCCGATCTCCAGAGTTAGAAAAGCAGGAGAAAGCATCGGCCCGGAGTACCCTGAGAGTGGAGCTCTGCCACGGGGCGGGGGGGGGGGGGGGGGGGGCCGGGGTGGGGGGAGGGAGGGCGGCGAAGGCGGCGGGCCGAGCGAACACTCCCACCTCAGCTTCCTCCCCCCGCAGCAATCGCCCAGCCCCCGCCCTCTCTCTCCATCCCGGACCACCGCCCGCGAGGCGGGAGAGCGGCGCCCGCGCCGCCGAGGCTGGCTCCGGCGGTCACGTTCGTCCCCTGCAGCTCTTGCAGTCCCCTCCTCCCTCCTCCCCGGCCCGGGTCTGGAGGCGATTCCCCTCTAGCGACTGAGCCGAGCGTTTCTGGGCGAGCGGCGCTTCGCCCCCTCCCGGCTTTGTCTCCTCCTCCGGCGAGGCTCCGGGCCCGGCGCAGGGTCTGCAGCGGCCGCCGCAGCGGCGGGAGCCCAGCGGTGCCTCCCGGCGCGGCCGCCCGGGGCCGCACCCTCTCTCGGCGGAGGCGCCGGCGGACAGCGGCCCAGCCACGCACCGCCCGCGTCCCGCGCACCAACGCCGCAGCCGCCGCGGGAGAACCAGCCCACCCGGCCGGCCGGGTCCGAGGCCGGCAGCCCCGCTGGCAGTCGGGTGGGGACGGCGGCTGCTACGGGTCTGGCGGTGCCCCCTGCGCTGCGAGGATGGAGCAACCACCCCGGCCGCGGACCGGCGCAAGGTAAGGTGCAGCCGCCTGTTGCTTTTCGCAAAGCGCGGCGTCGTCCCCTCGGCCCGGGCGCCTAGGCCATCCCTCCCGGCACCGGTAGAGGACAACTATCACCCCATTTCTGAGTCTTGTCCAACCACCCCCCCCTCCCCGCCCCCGGCTCCCTGGCGCAGATCCTTGGAGAGACCCCCCCCGGGGAGTTGGGGGCGGGGGTGGGCGGTCTACCCTCTTTGCTCGCGTGCCGTCGGCTGCAGTGCAACGGTCTGCAAACTTTTGTGCCCCCTCCCTGCGTGGTGCTCAGCCAGCGCGGTGCAAGTTGCGTGTCCAGTTCTCGCTTGCGCCCTTCCCCCACTCCTCCCCCCACCCCACCCCGAACCTCCCCTCGCCCTAGGCATCTGCCTGTTTTCTTCGTGCGTTCTTGCCAGTCGACTTTTCGCTCCCTGCAGCTCCCGCTAGAGAGGCGAGGGTTTGGGACCCAGCGGGGCTGATCCTGCCTGTAGGGGTTGAGTGGGAGCGGAGATGGAGAGCTGGTATATAGGTGGGACGTGGGGGGAGGCTGCCCCCGCCCCTGGGGCTCCGTCCGGCGCGGCGGGAGTCGGCCCGCTCTTGCATTTGCCACCTCCAGCTCGGGAATGAACCCCCTGGAGTGGCTCGAGGCCGTGCGCCGTGGGAAGGCAAGTGCAGCTGCGGGTGGGTGAAGTAAGTGGTTAGGGGAGGGACAGGGTGCTGGTGAGGCGGGGGAGGAAGCTGAGGATGGGGACGGATCTGGTTGAGGGTGGGACCAAAAGGCTCCGCTAAAGGGGGCGAGGGGCCGGCCCCGGGCCGCCTTCGGACGTGGAGGAAAAGGAATTTGAGCCTGGGAGCGGGGGACCGGGTGCGTACAGACAGATGGCGGAGGGGTTGATACCTGAGAAACGCAGAGGGGCAGACCCGAGCCCTGGAATGCCGGGCGCCGGCGGCCTTGGGAAGGCAGGCTTCTGGGTGCCTGGGATGGGGCGACCTTTCTCCCCGGGAGAAACAGACCTCCCGATTCTGTGTACGTTGGCGTCCTGGGCGGTGACTGAGTGGTCAGATCAGGGACCAGGGGAGCTTTTCCCTGCTCGAAGAGGACCCCCGTGTCCCCTCCTTTCTCCGACACCGGCTTCCACACCCTTCCACTCCCCACGCCCACCCTCCCTGCCCCGCGCCGGGGAGTTAGGGATGTTTCCACGGCCGCAGGGTGGGAAGGGGATTCCGGTACTCCGGCGGCAGGCTTGGCTGCTGGGTTGGGGAGAGTCCCAGCGCCTGGCGAGTAGACCTCGGTCCCAACTGGTTGGAGGACAGCGCAGGGGGCGGAGGCTGCAGTGGGAGCCCCCGCCCCCTCTCGCGCCCCTCCCCACCTCGCACCTGGGCGGAGCGAGGGACCCGGGGAGCCCCAGACGCCCGGGAGGCTCGGAGGCGCGGCACTGGAGGGCGTGCGGCGAAACGCAGGGCGCTGGGCTAAGGAGTGTGGGCATCGGGGGAGGCGAGGCCCGGCTCCCAGACCCGGGGCCCCAGGCAGAGGTGCGTCTGCCCACCTCTCAGCCCCCCAGGTAGATCCTCTGGTTGTTGCAGACGCTTTGGCGGATGCGGAAAGGCGAGGCGCTTTCCTCCTTTGCACCCCGGCAATCTGGAAGGGGGCCTAGACTGCTGTGGCGAGGCAAGGGCGGTCCCTGGGATCCTCTGATGCTGGCGGGGGACACCCCGGGCTGTCAAAGGCCTGGAAGCGCCTCCTTTAACCCTTCTCTCTCTGAGGAGGTGCACGCCCCTCTCCAAGTGGCGCCTTGGGCTGAGAATCCAATTCCCGGCTGGTTCCTCCTGGCTCCATAGGAGGCGAATTTGGAGGTTGCGTGGGTCAGGAGCCCCGTAAATCCCTCTGGTCTTCCCTGTGCAGCTCTCCCACGTGCAGGCTTTGAGGGGGCACCACCGGCTCTGCGGTTGCCCTGCGGACATCTTCTGCTCTCCGGACCCGAGCTGGGAGAAGGCAGAGCTCAGCGCAGCCCCCTTTTCTGGGCCCTACGCCCTGGCCAGACCCTTCCGGAAGAGACATCGACTGGCCAGGGCTCCGGAGGAATCCTGAGTTCGGTCACTCCCATCGGGGCCCCCCCGGAAGCCGCGAGCTCCCTGTCTCCCCACAGCAAGCTCCAGAGTCCCAGGCAGCGGACAGGGGATGCCCTCGGAGCAGGCTGGGGTGCACCTGCTGAGCGCAAACTCCACACCCTCCCCGGCCAGGCGTCGAGGGGGATAGAGCGTTGGCCTCCTCCGAATTCCCTGGATAACCGAGGTAGGATCCCAGAATTAAGTCCCTCACTCGGCACCACTGAACTCTGGACACCCCAGGACCTGGTTCTTTCTGGGTGCTTGTCGCCCGGTTTTGTGCTCGGGCCACTTGCTTTGCCTGTAGAAACAGATTGGAACGTGTCCCTTGGCAACTCTTGAAGGAAGACTTAAAATCCACACCAAGGTTTTTTTTTTTTTTTTTTTTTTTTTTTCAGGTTGCTGAGCTATTCTGGGGAGACAGGTAGTAATAATAACCATCAGCACTTGCATTTACTCTGTGCCAGGCTCTAAAGATTTCATTCATGGGCACTAATCCTCACAACAACCCTGGAAGGTAGTTATTACTCCCATTTTACTGGTGGGGAAACTAAGCCATGGAGAAATTAATTTCCTTGCTCATTGTCACCCAGCCAGTAAGTGATGGGACTGGTTAGGCTTGCGGGTAGAGAACACTGGTGTGCCCCCTTCTTTGAACCCCATTTGGTACCAAAGAACCTTTGTCCCAGGGAAGCATGGGTGAGGCCCCCCGTTTTCTGCTCAAACCCCAGGCCATGCTGGCAGTGCCATCCTTGCCCTGGAGGCCCCTGTAGCTGTGACGCTGGGGAGACCGATGGTGCATATACCCCCTCAGAGCCCCATGGGGCGCACCTCCAGAGGATGGGGTCCTGGCACCGGAAGCAGATTTAGGGAATTGGCTGCTGGCGCTGGATTTCTTTTCTGAATCTTTTGGAGGACATTCCCTTTGTAAACGTGAGGAGGAATGGAAGGGGGATCCGAATGTGAGCAGGGCTCTGCTCTAGGGCCACACACCGTAGACACAGTATTCTGCAAACGAGTCCCTTTCTAGTGACCGAATCACAGAATATTAGAGTCGGCTCAGATATCACCCTTCCCAATCCAGAAGCCGGGAGGGGCCTTCTTGATGTGGTCAAGGCCACACAGTGTGTTTCTGGTACCACTAGTACTAGAACCACCGTCTTCTGACCCATGGTCAAAATAAGCTCTGTTTATGCATGTATAGATTAGGTTCACTGTGGCTGTTTTTCAGCATCTTAAAATTAATTCGTGAAAATTTAACTAGGGAAACGCTTGTTTATTTAAAAAGTAGACCATTTTGCTAATTTCTCATAAATGCCTCCATCTGCATAACCAGAAAAAGCCGCTTTCATGTAGTGGATAAACCACAACAAATGTGTGTCTTTTGCCAAACATTGCAGTATACTATTGATAAGCCTTCCAATAAAAAAATTAACTAACCATGCAACCCTTTAGATGATTCTAAATAAAATTTAATGGATTCTCAACCATTTTAGCCAAGTCCTTCTGTCAAGTTGAGTGGCTCTGTCCTGCCCCAAACCCAATTATTTGTGAAAATAAGAAAATGTTGGACCTCAGAGGGAAAAATCCTTTTGCATCCAATGAGATGATTTGGCGTTATCTCTTTGGGACTTCTGACCATTGGGTTAAACTTTAGGCCGATGTCAATTTGAGGGAAAATCACATCTTTCTAGTGGACATACTTGAGGCTCAGAAAGGGGAAAATAATTCTTTGTCCTTTTCTCACTCGCTGAGTCCCTTTAACAAAGGGGACTTTCTCTAGCAGTTTAGGGATTCCATATGCCCCTAGGCATTCTTGTAGGACAGAATTTTGATTTCTAAGAGCATCCCATGTCTTTTCTCTGTAGCTACAATACTAAGATGTTCTTCCCCTGGAGCTGAACCAACAAAAAGTCAGTAAACAGAGAGGAGAATTGGGAAAGCCTGTTTCTCAGAGTCACATTGTGTGTGTGTGTTTGGGGGGTGGGCGGTAGCTAAGAGTTACAGGCGGATGGTGGAAATTTGGTGCCTTTTATGTCACCTGGAACAAGATTTCCATCCCTGATGCTGTGCTAAACCAGGACAGAGGCCCTCGGGCAGTGATGAGTGGGGTTGGGGTGAAGGAGGAAGAGGCAGAGGATGAGGGGGATGGAAAGGAGGCTTGGCTGATGAAGGGCCTTGGGGTGGCAGAGATGGCCCCGGAGAGCCTGCACTGAGAGATGCTGTCCTTCCCCCCCTTCCCCTCCTACCCACCTCCTCAGTCCGCCATCTGTGTTGGGTTGACTGATCTGAATCCCAGCGTCCTCAGTTATCTCAGGGGAAGCATTCACTTTCTAGAGAATTCATTAGAAACGCATATTGTTTTTATGTAAGGAGGGGAAAATATGCACAGATGCCCCAGTCCTCAGGGAGAGCCCTGAACCTCAGATCATCCCAGAAGGGTGATCTTCTGAAGGTGGGGATACTGCTTTAGTTGGATTATTGCAGTGTTAGAGAATAAAAGATGTGGCATTGAGATCAGGTGTGACAACATCCCAGAGGAATGGTTTCTTTTTTGGGAACCTCAGGAAGAAGAATTCTTTTGCACCTGGGCAGACATCCTGGTTTCCAATTCCTAGCTTTTCAGGGGTGTCAGGGAGTTAGCTGTATCCTTATCCCATGTGTGTGGTCCATACCCCCTCTACTTACTTACTTACTCATTCCTGTGTGGCCCACATAACACTTCTACTGGGGCAATTCGTTGGGGGTGTATTTATCTTAAATCATATAAACACAAGTTTGTTGACAGAATAACAATTATTATTAAGCAACAGGCTCTGGGAAAATGTTATTTAAAAAAAGAAACCTTTTTGTTCAGAACACAATGAATAAATATTTGTATGCAATACACAGTAAGAAGTATCGATAAAATTTTTGGTTTTGGTGAGATACTTAAAAATAAAAGAGAATCAAGAACCAGAGCATCTGAACTTGACCAATTTTTAATAACAAGAGAAGCCAAATAATAAGGATCTGTGGAATTAGAAGAGGACAGCAGGGGGAAGAAAAGAAAAAGAAAACATAAGCAAGTAGAACCTGAGAAGCTATTCCCTCATGGATTTTATTTTAAATAAAAACATAATATCTTAATCTATGGTTAGATTTGAATAATCCATAGGATTAATAGAGTTACTATTTTATCTTCAGATTGTGGCTTCCATGAGCTTTATTCTACAAGTGATTGGGAACCATGATGGCAGCCCTTGTACCTGCCATACTAGTATCTACCTACCTGTGCTTTGTAAAAACCTGGTGAATTAATACATCACAAGATGACATATGAAATGACCATTTGATATAAGAATGAAGTCTGCAACCTTCTCAAGAGCTGACAGGCCTGGAACATATTTTTCCAAAGTGAATAAGCTAAGAGTAAGGGCTGTATAATTCATTTAAATAAATAAATAAATAAAGAATACATATTGAAAAAGAACCACCCGGATAAAAACAAGATTTTTCTCTTTCAGAGGATAAATTAACAGATAGTGAAGTTTATAAAATTTATGGTTTCAATTTCTCCTAAGCTCTCTGAGCTGCTTTTTATGTTAATACTTGTCCAGTGACAGTTTTTGAAAAAGGATTTAAGACACTTTTTGAAAAAGGATTTATGCCTTTTTAAAAAAGTTATTTTATTTATTTATTTTTGGCCGTGCTGGGTTTTCGTTTCTGCGTGCGGGCTTTCTCTAGTTGCGGTGAGCTGGGGCTGCTCTTCATTGCGATCCACGGGCTTCTTATTGCAGTGGCTTCTCTTGCTGCGGAGCACGGGCTCTAGGCACGCGGGCTTCAGTAGTCGTGGCACGTGGGCTCGGTAGTTGTGGCTCGCGGGTTCTAGAGCGCAGGCTCAGTAGTTGTGGAGCACGGGCTTAGTTGCTCTGCATCATGTGGGATCTTCCCGGACCAGGGCTTGAACCCGTGTCTCCTGCATTGGCAGGCAGATTCTTAGCCACTGCGCCACCAGGGAAGCCCTGTGCCTTTTATTAGAAGTAAAATGGAAAACAAATATAAAAAATAAAATATTGTGAGTCATTCTCAAGCATGGAACAATACAAATTTAGATTGGTTTCCTTCTGTTTCTTCTTTCTTTCTTCTTCTTCCTTTTTTTTTTTTTTATTTATTTAGTTAGTTGCAGCGGGTCTTAGTTGTGGCAGATGGGCTCCTTAGTTGTGGCAGGCGAACTCTTAGTTGCAGCATGCATGTGGGATCTAGTTCCCTGACCAGGGATCAAACCCAGGCCCCCTGCATTGGGAGCGTGGAGTCTTATCCACTGTGCCACCAGGGAAGTCCCTCTCCTCTAGTTTTTCAACCTCAGTTCTGGTCTAGAAAAGCAGTCCTTGCATAGGCCTGCATACAGAGGGCTCGCCCTGGTAGCAGTGACTAAGCGGTATCCCTTCCTTGGCTACATTGGGAATTTATGCTCTGAGACGAATCCTGGTCCAGCTTGCTGACCTTCCCTAGACATCTGGTCATGAGCAATTAGCAAGCAGGAAAGTTTTCCATCCTTTCTACAGATTATATTTAAGCTTGGGTTGGCAAAGTCGCATCATCTCCTGCCATGGAGTGTTTTGTAGTCATTTATTCGGGTGGTCGGTCTGTTTTTTAGTTGCTTCTCAAAAACACTTCCTACCAACAAAATTAATACCCTTCCCTAACGAAAGGTATAAAGTAGACCCTTGGTGCTCAAAGCATCTGCTACAAAACTCATGAGAGAGGGATGGCTGAGAGCCACCAGGTCAGGAGGCCCAGGAGAGAGGCCACAGAGAAGCAGTGGCCGGGGGGGTGGGGGGGTGGGTAGGGAGAAAGGGAGTAGGAGGGGCAAGCATCAGGGGAAACGGACCACCCAAAGGAAGGGGGCCCAGCGGTTAACACAGGAAGACTGAGAGATACTTGGTAAAAGCCAAATCCAAAGGATAAGGAAAAAAGGCATAAAAATAAGAGAAGATGAAGAAAGCTAATGGGTGTGATAAAGGCCTGAAGAAGAGGTGTACAAGTTATTAATAATGCACCTAAATAATTCCTCAAGGTCTAGATCAACCCAGAGGCAGGCTGAGACCTCAGCCAGAGGGCAGGCTCTCTTTCCCACACTCCCTGTCCTTGGTTAATGTGACTTCTCCATCACCAGGCCAAGGGCTCTTCATCTTATTTATGCCATGGTGCCCTTTGGCAGTCTGACACATTTAGGGACCCTATGTTTAGATATATAAATTGCAATACGTAAGATTATAACACGAGCTGTATAAACCATTGTGACCTACTAGTGTACGCACAACAGGATCTGATGGTGGGCCAGTGGGATGAGTATAATGCTGCTGTGGGTAACTGCAGACCTGCACCGTGATAGGGAAACGTCCCATCTGTACGCTTGGGTGGCAACATCACCGGTCCCGGTCCTGTGCTTAAGGTCTGTGGCCTGCATTTATAATAGAGTGAAACGCTAAACTGTAGTTCAACATTAGTAAACAAATTCATGACTTTTGTCCCATTCGGGCTCATGGGTTGCTTGAATCCTGTTGAAGATGCCTTGGAGGTCTGCGAGTGGGGTGACCATATCTTTCATGGCCGGGATACTTTTGAGAATGAAAGGGAGCATAGTTGTTGCTCTAAGAAGTGGGTGTGAATTGGGATGGGCCTGGGCAAATTGTAGCACAGGGTCCCTCAGCTGTGGAGACCTCCTTGGGGTCTCTCTTCCCAGATCAGTTTTCACTTCTCTGGCCCAAGGAATTGGCATTATCTGCCCTATTCCTAGGGATCACCCTTGTAGATACTGATGGGCATTGGGAAGTGGAGAACACCTCTAGCTGAAAGAAGCCACATGTCAGGGCCACAGCCGGGCGATGGGATGCCTTTGTGAGAACTGGAAAATGGGCTCCCTTCGAGGAGCCGCAGCTTCTGGCTCCTGGCTGTGTGAACACCGGCCTGCATTTCATTTCCCAGTGGCTGCCTTGGCCGCATGTCCAGAAGCGTCGGCCAATTTCTCCTGAAGCGAGGTTGAATTACTAGACTACAGTGCATTTCAGCCCAAAGTTTCAACTTCTCCCAACAGTTTTTTTTTTTTTTCAAAGCAGAGCTGCCACAATGGCTTTTCAAGGTTCACTTCCTGTCCCTACCCACTTCTTACTTATCAGGAAATGGCCTCAGTGTGGGCAGGTGGATGGAGACCCATGGGAAGAGGCCAGGATCTGGAGAATTCTTAAACTGGGTCATAAGACCTCGAGTGACGGAGAAGGACTGAGGTCACGGAGTGTTCCCTAAGCACGTGGCTCATATTGTCCGGTGCTGGGGGAAGATGACCGCAGGTCCCTGAGCCTGGGGATCGCCGTGCGTCTGTCTGTACCGACTGGTCAAGTGGAACCTGCTTAGTAGAAAAAAAGTCTCTTCTAAGAAAGCCTGTGACTCTGCAGGGGGGGATGCAGCATCTCAGAAACCTTGTCTTTAGGTGCATGTAGAGTATTTGATCAGCAGCCGGGCAACCAGCTTTGGCCCTAACCAGCTGGGTGGTGATGGGCTGGTTAGGATGACTGCCCGCTGCTCCCCTTCCTCAGACAGAGGATGCTTGGAAGCTAGATGGTTTCTGAAGCCCCTTCCAGTGCGGTGGTCTGCAAGGGCATTGTTCTATTTATACGCCATTCGCTGGCCTTCCTCTTTAAGCGGGTCCAGGCTCACTTTCCTGCTTAGGGCTTCCAGACCTTACGTACCACAGATCCAACAATGACAGATGGAGGCACTCCGCCATCCTTAGGGTCTGTGACTAGAGTGAGGGGATGGGGGTGGGAAGGTGGAGGGAAGAGTAGCCGGGAGGCGAAGGGATAGAGTAGGAAAGGAGTGGACCAACTGATAACTTTCCTTTTGCAACAGTAATAATCGCTCAGGAAAGATGGAGGGAAGATGGAGGAGGAGTTCCTAAAATTTTGACTGTGTGTTCATCTGTGTCTAACTCTTTATAACCGTGTAATCATGTGAATCCCTGCTAAAAACTTTTCAGTTACTCCTGGTCGTCTCCAGGAGGGTTACATCCTTATGATGGTTTAATAGGTCCTTTGTCACCTGGTCCTGCCTATCTCTCCATCTGTCATTTTCCTGGGCATACCTACGCCCTGGTGTGTTCCAGCTGGTGTGTTAGTACTAGTTAGTAGTGACAAGGCTTCTCACTTCTCTGAAACTCTACCCTTGGTGATGCCACATGGCAGCCTGAAATCAGCTACGGCAGGGGCATCTACACCACAGAAACTGACAGGCATTATAAAGCAGTGCTGTTTTCCCAGGGAGTCTCGTGTTAAAACTGACTAGCACACACCACTGCCCCTGCCTCGCCCAAAGACTTGCACTTCCTGCCACAAAAGCTTCTCTTTCCCGTCTCTCCATCTGCACTTCCCGACTCCTGATAGCTCATCTGTCTTTCTTTCCTTCTCTCTTCCTTTCCCTTCTAATTTCCCTCCCTCCCTTCCTTCTAAGGGTCCATCCACCTTCTCATCCAGAGGTTGCCAGACTCCGTTCTCATCCCTCTCCTGCCCCTTCATAGTTGAGTGAGTGAATCTGGCAGAATTTCCTAACTTTTAACATGCCCCAGTTTTCTCTACGTAAAATGGGTGTAATCATTGGTCGTTGTGAGGCTTAAATGAGTTAATACGTATAAGGTACTGTGACTAGTACATGATAAGTACTATTTAAAAGTCTTTGTTTCTAGTATTGATCACAACATCATGGATCGCTTGCTATGTACCCGGCACTGAATATTGCACATAGGAAGAGAGGTTCAACAAAACAAGCACAAGACAATGTTTAAGAGCCTTGAGCAAAGCCTGGTTAGTTCTTCCAGGCATATCAGAATGGACTTCATGGAGCCAGGGGCGTTGAAACTGAATCCTGAAAGACTGATGGCAAAACCCCGCCAAACTGGCAAGACAGACAGAGGCATCTCAGGAGGAAGAGAGTCACGTGGGCACCGGCACACAAGAGGGAACAGCATGGTCTGTTAAGTTTCTGTGTAGCTGAGCGTGAGACCGTGGAGGGAGAGGGGCTCTGATCATATCTGGGTTATGGTAACGTCCACAGGGAAGTCAGCTGCGGTCTCCTCTTAGCTCTGCCTTTCTGTTGCCTGCAGCAGTGCGGGTCTGAGCTTCGGATTTGCCAAAAAAAAATGTCAGACATCCAGATTTGTATGCGAAAGCTCCTAATGGTTAATGGTAGAACTCATTCAATTAAAAAATAAACAAAATTAACAAAACAAAGCCTATCCGGAGGCTATATCCAGCCTCCTGTGGGAGAATGGGATTCTAGGTCCTCAAGCTGTGCCAGGATAAGGTCTGCAGTTGAATACCTGACTTCGAATGTGGTTCTACTGGGCTCAGTGTGGCCCACAGGTGACAGTGCCTCAGGGTCTCGGAGCCCTGGTTTTCTGCCAAACGGCCTCGCCACAAAGAACCTTTTGGCTTATGGAGATAAAAGCCCTTGCAAAGAACCCGACACGTGTTAGAATTTTTCCCAGACCCCACGGACTGTGGCAGAGGTGTCCCCTCAGTACAGCCCAAGCCTGATCTCCGTCACCCAAAGATACCCAGATAGTCTTACCTGCCTTTTTAATTTTAACAATAGATGGGGGAAGAGAAATGTAGGAGTATTTTTTTTTCCCCTTCATTCTGTTAAAAACATCACAAGGAGCTTGACATTCCATTTTGGAAGGCTGGATGTCACAGATCCAACTGAGAGCGATTGATTGCTTCTGCTTGGATTTAAGATCCTGGGGAAAAGGTGCACTCGACTTCTGTGCGGTGTGTGTTGATTGTTCTTTCGAAGCGGGGGAGAGTCTCTGAGAAGCAGTCAGCCCCGCTAGGTGTTAGTCGGGGTCCTGTCAAGATCTGCACTTAACGTTTGTGAAATTTCCCCTCTTTTGAGTCCCTTCCATTCCAGGCTGGCTTTGATCGAGCAGGTTTTAAGAAAACGATCAAACCTTAGAAGAGAGGAATTATTTCTAGTTGAGGGAGCTTGGTGGATGCTGGCTTCCGTAAAGTAGAGAGGTGGCTAGGCCAGCAGCCTACTTCATCAGGCCTGATGAAAAGCACCCTGTAATTGCAGCTTTGTGATGATAATACATTGAATCCTGGTGTTATTCTGATTTGGGGTTATCTGTATTTGTTTCCTTGTATTGCCTGATTGAACTTGATCATGAGAAGCTTCGGAGTTGCAGGCAGGCCTTGGAGTAAGGACACCTGACTTAACAAAAGCACCTCAGATCTGGATTCTGGCCTCACTGCCGAGCTCCTACCACCTCTTCTCCAGGAGCTGATCTGAGCCTCAGGGTCTGTCTCACTCGCGTCCAAGCCCTAAGCCCCCTGGGCCCTCAGGACTGAGGTGTCTGGTGCTGCTGTAGCTCTCACCCCCTGTTGGTGTCTGGGGTCCCGTCCCATACCAACCACTTCAGGAACCGAACCCCAGAAAAACCAAGGTCCTCCTCTTCTGAGGTGGATTTGAAACACTTAAGTTTATTGAATTAACATTATGGGTCAAATAGCACAATTGCTGTGAAGGAGGTGTTGAAGGCCTAACCCCTAATGTGATGGTGTTTAGAGATGGGGCCTTTGGGAGGTGATTAGGTTTGGGTGAGGTCAGGAGGGTAGGGCCAGACACCGGAGAGCTTGCTTCCTCTTTTCCAGGCACACACACCCAGGAAAGGCCACATCAGGATACAGCAAGAGCATGGCCATCCGTAACCCAAGGAGAGGGCCCTCATCAGACCCTGACCATGCTGGCACCTTGATCTTGGACTCCAGTCACTAGAACTGAGAGAAATAAATTCCTGTTGCACCCGGTCTATGGAATTTATAACAAAGTTAACAGGCAGCCTGAGATGACTAACATAGGAGGTTACTATAATTTAGCCTGGCACCTAGCCGTCTTGTGAAACATATCTGGGCAAAGATGTGCCTTTTTCATACCATGGTGTCTGAGGCTTACCACCAGCCTAGCACTTAGTAGGCACTCAGGAACTTCTTGTTGAATGAGAGAATGAGTGAACACTAATGAATGGAGTGGGAAACGTCCAATTTATAAACAAACATTTAGAAAACAGTTCATTTGAGTGTTGGAAATTTCCTGCAGCTGTGGTCTGGAGATGAAGGAAACGTAAATTCTTTTAGAGAAGAAGCTGTTAACACCCTGAACTTTTTACTAGTTCACCCCACATAGGGTCTCCTGGAGCGCTTCTCCGTAAAGAGATGCTGAGTTGAGCTGCTGGCCTACCAAAAAAACATAATTAACTTAATGTTAGTAAAATGACAAAGAAAAGTCATTTCTTTATACACGAGTCATAGAACCTCAACATTGGAAAGGACTCGTGAGGTCCTTTTTCATTCTAAATACCCAATGGGCAGGTTGCCATAGAAGGAAGTGATTTTTTTCTGGCAAAATCGTGGCTTTCGGGGTCCTTCTTGTTCCTCTGAGAGATCCTTCAGACGCTAGGAGGACTTTCCTCCATGGCTTTTGCAATTTGAGAATGGAGATACTGTTTCCTCAAGATGCTATTCATCTTTATTCATATCTGGGTGCAGATGAGCTAAGAATGTGTGGGTGTGGGATTTGAAGCGTCTGACGTGCTTAGGTAACAGTTGGCGTGCCAGTTGTATAATGAAGAATAAGTATTGACAGCGTTAAATTGTGGCTGAATCTTGGTTTTGGTGTTTAAAAAAAAAAAGAAAAGAAAAACAGAATAAAATTTCTAAAAGCGACAGCGTTGTTTTTATGCCAGGGGTGTTTTCTAAATGTTGGGACAACAGTGCTGGGAAATGTGGGCCTCCCATACGTGTCACTTTCTTCTGCCTAGCCTGGTTTTACTACTACCCCGCATAACTTTCTTTTTAATTGGCAAGGGCTGTACTGTTTCTAAATATACATTTGTGTTGTACTCGATGGATGGAGGGAAATAGCTTTGGAAATAACAGGTAGAATTTTAATTCACTTTTCATATTGAAGGTGGAAGAGCCAACTGGTTTCTCAGGAAAATTAATGGCATTTTATTGAGTTACTAGGTAGTTACTGTTTGCTTCCCAAGCTCCAAAAACTCTAAGTCATCATCAGCTTCCAGGGCTTTCATCAGGTGAAGCTGTGCACCATTACTTCTTTAAGAAGCAATGTTCCTTTCTCCACCTTTTCTGTGTGCTGACAAGAATAGAGACAGAAATACAGAGAGACTTTCTGCTACTCACTTGTGGGTGGAGTAGGCAGTGTGAGTGTTACCTGACGGGAGCTGGGTAGCATTGTGGATTCTACTAGGTACAGGTGCCTCTAGTTAAAAAACACATGGATGTTCAGGGTCCTGGATTAGTAATGTAATGCTTAGGTCAGGGGGTTTTAACCATTTTTCCTGCTATGTATCCTTTTGGCAGTCTAGTGAAACCTAGGTATCTCTTCTTATTTTAAAAAAATTTTATTTAAACAAATTAATATTTGTTTAAATAAAATGTAAAATATTAATTAATAAATATTAAAGTTAATATTTTTAATTTGTTTAAATAAAATGTAAAAAACATTTTTAAGTGTAAAAGTATGTAGGATTACAAAGAACAAAAAAGAAATATAGACAAACACACTGATTTTCACAGAGCTTACAAATGTATGCATGACCTATATCACTGCCCAATCTGTCAACAATATTTTAAAAATTACTTTAAATAACACACTTTGTTAGCTTAACCATCAGATGTGTCTGAACTTGCCTGTTATAGACTTATAGCCCACATGCCTCTCATATTTCAAAAGACAGTGTTAACTTATGAAGAATTAAAAATTCTCATTTGAACGGTCCAGTTTTGCGAAACTCTAACAAATAATTTAAATGGCTGATTTCTTCCCACGTATTCATAAAGGACAAGCAAGTGTAGATACGTAAGACCATAAAGCATCCTAGTTGTGTGGTCGCTAGGTGGAGAAGGCACCTTCCCTGTTTTGTAGCTGAACGACGACCAGATTAGAAATTGACTAAGAGTTGCCCCTGTATAGTATGAGGGGCTATAGTCAGGAAGAATGAACTACCATAAAGTTATGATGCACGTAAACGATATTTCAGGATTTCTGGAACAACTGTGTTGTCATGTGGAAAAAAGCTGTGATTTTTTTACTGCTCATGTCACAGGTACCGATAATACTAATGTAGTTTGTTGCTTGCCTTGAAATTTGAAGGAAATGCTAAATTCCAGTTGGAGATCAGTGGAGAAAAAAAATCAGAAAAGACCTTCCACGGTTGTGGATCCCTTGTATTCTAGCTATGGCCACAATATACGGAGGGGTAGGGCATGGACCCTGAGTTAAAAACCTCTGTCTCAAGGTGTGAGTAAACACCTGATAACAAACAAAGCAGTTTTCAGATGGATAAGACCCATTAGAAGGGATCATAAAAAGAATGTCATTTTCTGTTTGGTACTTTATTTAACAAACATGGCTAAGGAGTGTGGCTGGCCTCCTAACTGGTCCCTTCGGAGAGACATGCCATTGATTTGATCTAAAATAGTGTTGGGTCTTCTTTGAGAGCGGGGAGTATAATATTTTGAATATTTTCATCAGTGTTCATTCTTAAACTGTTTTGGGGTGGTTTGAAATAAGCCAAAGTTGTTTGAAGTAAGGCTGTTGAATGCAGAGGGTGATCGAGGTGTGTAGACCCCAGATTGGGACTTGAAAATCCCAAGGCTTCTTTTCAGAGATGACTCACCAGCTACGCTGAAGGCTGCTCCATCATGGGTGGAGGTGGGGTAGGGATGAGATCCAGAAAAGACTGTGTTTCTAACATGATAGCATCTTTGGAGTCAGCCTTTGGTCCTCTGGGGTGACAACTTTATACACGCACTTCACTCTATAGAGTAACGTTCCAAGACAGTTTCAAAATATTTAGTGACAATATTCAGTGTCACAGTTTACACAGTCTTGACTAGAACTGCCCCGCCCAGCAGAACCTATGCAATTTCAGCTTTCCAGTAGCTACACTACACATGTAGAAAGAAAAAGGTGAAATTAGTTTGAATAGTATATTTTACTTAACCCAGTATCTCCAAAAGTATCATTTAAACTCAAAACCAAATTAAAATTTATTAAATGTTTTCCACACCGAGTCTTTGAAATCTCGTGTGTATTTTATACCCACAGCACATTGCACTTTGGACACTGAATTTTCATCAGAAACACTTGACCTATATTTAGATTTCATAAAATGTACCGTTGAAAAATCAGATTTACATATCCAAGTTGTAGCAAATATACTTAAGCGTTTTCTAATAACTGAATGAGTATTAGTTTTTAATTTTTAAATAAATCACAATTAAAATTCAACCTTTAGCTTCTCAGTCTTGCAGGCCCCATTTCCAGGGCTGAGTGGCCACACGTGACTGCTGGTTACCATACTGGATGGTGCAGGTCAAGACTGTATGGGGCTATATATACCGTAGGACCTACTATATAGCACAGGGAACTCTACTCAATACTCTGTAATGGCCTATATGGGAAAAGAATCTAAAAAAAGTGGATATATGTACATGTATAACTCATTTACTTTGCTGTACACTGGAAACTAATACAACATTGTAAATTAACTATACTCCAATAAAAATTAAAAAAAAAAAAAACAAACTGTATGGGACACCACTGGAGAGAAATCCATAGGCACCAAGCAGACAGTCAAAACTCATTGGCAAAATTATGGAGAGAGGCTTTTCTTTGCAGTTGTCTGTCTTTTCTGTGAATCAGTCCTATTAGTCTTTTTGTTAATCGAGTATTTTTCCAGAAGCTCCTGATCTTTTCTTTAGAACCTTTCATATGACCACCCCCCCAAAAAGGCCTTTTCTTAGGACTATTGATCCCCTCCATCCAGGGGCATCCTATGGCTTCTGCCTCCTAGAAGGAAGGTTCAGGGATCAGGGTAGGTGATTAGCTGGAGACAGGAAGCTCATGCCTCTGCCCCAGGTTCTCAAGACTGAGAGTAAAGTTTTCTGACTCTGAGCCCCACTGGATGTCCAGTACCTCTGATTCTGATTCTGAAAAATTGGGGTGGAGCCCAGGAAACTGCATTTTTATCAAGTCTTCCTTGCTCTCCCTACCTTCCCCCACCAAGTGACTCAGAACAGCTTAATTTAAGAACTGCTGACCTAAGCATCCCTCCTCCCACGTATTCTTTTTGCTAGTGGTTCATAAGGTGTGTTCTGAGGACCCTCTTCATCAGAAGGCCCTGTGTCTCCTTAAACTGAAGAGTTGTAGGTCTTGCCCTAAACCAGCTAAATCAGAATATCTGAAGGTGTGACACTAGGAATCGGCATTTTTAACAAGCTCCCCAAGTAATTCTTATGCCTCCTAAAGTTTAAAGACTTTAAACCTTATGCATTGTGACCACCTAGAGGGGTGGGATAGGGAGGGTGGGAGGGAGACACAAGAGGGAGGGGATATGGGGATATATGTATACACACAGCTGATTCACTTTGTTATACAGCAGCAACTAACACAACAGTGTAAAGCAATTATACTCCAATAAAGATGTAAACAAACAAACAAACAAACCTTATGCAGACCTTCCTGCTTAGAAATTTGGAATTCTTCAATTCCATCCTTTCTCATTCATCCTTCCCCGACGTCTGACCTTTAGAAACCCACTTGCCATATTTATTCTACCTCCCCTGTGTTAGGGTTATTTAACGAATATGCATTTGTTCCAGGGACTGGGGAAAGAAAAATATAGATCGTGAGATCCTGTCTCTGACAGCAGAGAGCTTGCAGACTTAGGAGGGAGAGGCAGATTTATGGAAAACTGAGGTCATAAAGCACTACAGGTGGAGTGCCACATATATGTGCTGGGCACCTTGAGGACACGAAGAAGACAAGAGTCATTTATGCACCTGGGTCGGGAGTTGATGAGAATGGCTTCAAAAGGGCTTCAGAGACCTGCTACCAACCAGAGTTCTTGGCCTCCTTAATCAATAGAAGTTGACTAGAGGCCAGACAAGAAACTCAGGCAAGGCTTTATTGGGTCCCCTGCTGCAGCAGAGGGGAGCGAGAACAAGCAACAGGTTCCCTTGCTTGCTCCCTGAGGGGGGGGAGCTGGTTCCTTATATGGGGTGTGGAAGGGGTGTGTCCAGAGGTCGGGCCCCAGGGGTGGCTTAGGTGGTCTGCCCACCCTTAGGTGGTGTTGTGTGCAGGGGGCATGCGCAGGACCCTGCGTTTGCTCCCAGCTCTTCAGAAGTGGCAGTTGGCTTTTTTGGGGTTTTTTTTTTTGGTCTTTTTGTATCTTGTTGTCCATAATATGCCCCAACTGCACATGCCACAGAACTGTCCAGTCTGATGCTGTGGCTTCACAGATTTCTGCTGTGGGTGACCTTCACTTGAAACCCCCAGGCAAGGGAACTCTGGAGAACAAGGCCAAACAAAGCAAAGTCAACCCAATACAAAACCACTGCAGCTCCTTGGGACACCTGTGCTGGGTTTGGCTCCATGCAGGAGGGAGTGGGGTGATGGGTGGGACGTCCAGCCTCGAGGTCCCTGCTAAATCCATAAGGACTTTACCTCTGGATAGCAGTGGCTTCTACGTTGGAGGTGTGACCTGATAAATGAATTTTCTTTATGAGAATAACTCAGGCAGTGGTTCTCACATTTCTGGCATCAGAAACAGTTTAGACTCTCAACCATGATGGAGGATCCCAGAGAGTTTTTGTTGACATGGGTTATATTATCCATATTTACCAAATATGCTAAATTAGAAGTTAAAACTGAGAAATTAAAAAAAAAAGTTTACTAATTCATTAAAAATAACAATAGTAAGCACATTTTGTGTAACATAAAAGCAATTTTTTTGTGAAAAATAATTCATTTTCCAAAACAAAAATTCAGTGAGGAGAGTGGCATCGTGTTACGTTTCTGCACATCACATTAATATCTGATTCCCACGCCTGCTTCTGTGTTCATTCTGTTGTGATAGCCCGTGGCAGAAAGCCTTGGGAAAACCCTAGTCCACTTGTGACAGGTGAAGAGTAGAAAAGACAAGTCATGTCTTTAGTGTCGTGTCTGTGGTATTATGGAAATAGTCTATATCATAACTGGAGTCAAGTCATATCTACAGAATGATGGAAAGAGTCTCATCCTCATCGATCCCTGGGAAGGGCCTCAGGAACCCCCCAGGAGTCGCTGGACCACATTTTGAAAGCCATTGGTGAGGAGGGTGTGTGACCAGGAGCAGGCAGTGTGACCAGGAAACGGGGAGGAGACCTCGTAACAGTGTTGGAGGAGGTGAGGGAGGGCCTGCAGCAACGTGTATCAGCGGGGCTGAGAAGGGAGGGTGAGGGACAGATGCCAAGGAGACAGATGCCACAGAACCAACCAAGCGGGTGTGGGGATGAAAGACGGGAGAGGCCCTGAGGATGTCCTGGGTCAGTGGAGATCCACCAGCTGCTGGTATCCAGCCCTGAGCTGGCCAGGCCTCTGTTCCTCAGGGTCACAGCTGAGGGGGAAGGGAGGTGTCAGGTCCAGCCCTAGAGTAATTGTCTGCCGGTCTAAAGCTGCCTTCTATGGTGTGATTATACATTGGCAGGAATGTATCTTTTAGGATGGGCAGAGTTCCTGAAAGCCTTCCAGGCTGCGCGGTTCACGTATGCAGGGACACAGGGAGAGAAGGCTGTTCGGTGAGTAGCAAAGATGACAAGGGTTGAGGTTTGGGGAACGCCCTTCTCTTTGGGACTGGACGCATTTGTGGTGAAAGAGCATTCACAAGGCACTCAGGAAGCCAGAACGTGGTTTTACACAATGTAAGTGTGTGTGCACATGCGTATGTGTATATGTGTGTTCTATATATATGTGTATAAATACGGTTTTATATATGTATATGGTGTGTATGGTTTTATATATAAATAGCTATATAGGCTAAGGGAGCTGCGTATCTGAAGTTGTGGATGAAAGTCCTGGTTTACCACCAACTCCCAGGGTGACTCTGGACAACCCACTAGGCATCTCAGGGTCTCGAGCTCCTTGTCTGGGAAACGTAGAAGGTATGAAACGTAGGAATTGTGTGATCCAATCCAGGTATTTTACAGGCCACAAAGAGTGATCTTCTGGAGGACACAGCGATTCCATCAGTGTCAGCGTTTGCTCAAGTAATGTTTTCCCGGCCCTGTTTTCAATCTTGCCTGCTGAGGGATTGGGAAATGAACAGAGAAGCAATCCATCTGGTGTCAAGGGACAGCAGCTGGGTCTCTCAGGAGCTGCAGGTCTCGTCATTGGTTTGAATGTGGTCCCCGGCTTGGCCTGGCAACCTGGCCCCCTCTTGTTTCCTTAGTCCTTGAGAAAGCCTTTTGTGCTAATTCTGTCCACACGCGTGTGCCCACAGAGCAGTTTGACCCTACTCTGCTCAGTGATTCCCCACGTGTGCAACGGGAGGTGGTTTTAGATGTGCACAGATGGTATCTATGTATACTTTGATAGTATAGAAAAATAGAGCAAGCATAGCAAAACCATTTAAATTGGTATTATTTTATAGGCTAAGAGTTTAAATAAGTAAATTGAATTTTAAAAAGATTGCATAAATGCTAATGCAGGTAAAACTTGGATGTAACAAAATTCTTTTTTTTTGAACAAATTTATTTATTTATTTATTTTTGGCTGCGTTGGGTCTTCCTTGCTGTACTCAGGCTTTCTCTAGTTGCGGCAAGTGGGGGCTACTCTTCGTTGCAGTGCACGGGCTTCTCATTGCAGTGGCTTCTCTTGTGGCACGGGCTCTAGGCGCCCAGGCTTCAGTAGTTGTGGCACGTGGGCTCAGTAGTTGTGGCGCATGGGCTTAGTTGCTCCACAGCATGTGGGATCTTCCCGAACCAGGGCTCGAACCCATGTGCCCTGCATTGGCAGGTGGATTCTTAACCACTGTGCCACCAGGGAAGCCCTGTAGGAAAATTCTTTTTTTTTTTATTAATTAATTAATTTATTTATGGCTGTGTTGGGTCTTCGTTTCTGTGTGAGGGCTTCCTCTAGTTGCGGCGAGCGGGGGCCACTCTTCATCACGGTGCGCGGGCCTCTCACTGTCGCGGCCTCTCTTGCTGTGGAGCACAGACTCCAGACGCGCAGGCTCAGCAGTTGTGGCTCACGGGCCCAGTTGCTCCGCGGCATGTGGGATCTTCCCAGACCAGGGTTCGAACCCGTGTCCCCTGCATTGGCAGGCAGATTCTCAATCACTGTGCCACCAGGGAAGCCCAAGAGAGGCAAAATTCTTGAAGGCAGGATGTGAGTGACTAATATGTGAGTAACATTAACTTAATCATATTAATGGGGCTTTTAACAAATTCAGAAAAGGAGATGGTCTTATCAGGTGATCCCTGATCCTGATACCTATGTCGGAGTGTTTTTATTTTTCATGGGTTTGGTATTTCAGCCTAAAAATTCCTTCTGGGGACCTGAGCTTTTTATATCTACTTTGTATTGGTCATGTTAGGTACTTAAAATGTTAGATTTTAACCTGGATTTAACTAAGGGAAAAAATCAGGCAAATTAAAATGAAGGGAAATTCTGTAAAACGACTGACCCTGTACTCTACAAAAATGGCAATGTCAGAAACACCACCCCCTCCAAAACAAACAGAAAGAAAGCCATGGCTTGGGGACCATTCTAGACTAAAGGAAACTAGAGGTTTGACAGCTAAATATAATGCGTGATCCTTGATTGGACCCTGGATCAAAAAATAAGAAGTTATAAAGGACATGTTGGGACACTTAGGGAAATTTGAAAATCAACTGCTTATTAGACAAGAATAGAGTTATCGATTTTAAATTTCCCAAGTGTGATAATCTTCATATAGGGGACTATTCTTGGTCTTAGGAGACTCATGGTGAAGTACTGAGGGTTGAAGTACATTAATGTCTACAACTAACTCTCAAGTAGTTCAAGCCAAAATATACATACATTCACATATACCCACATGCATACATAATGCCCATATACACACACAGATACATACACACAAAAAACACACATGTGCACATACAGACATAGACATGCAGACATACATGCCCATATACACACAGATACATACAAAGACACACTTATGCATATACATAGACATAGACATGTAGACATGCATGCCCATATACACACAGATACAAACACTCAAAGACACACTTATGCACATACATAGACATAGACATACCTGCCCATACACACAGACACACATGCATACCTTCACACATACACACTCACATATGTGCAAGGAGAGGGAAAGCAAGTGTGACAGCAAATTAACAGTTGGTTCATCCAAAGTGCCCATTGTGCAATTCTTGTACCCTTTTCATAGATTCAGACTTAAATGTTTTTCAAAATAAAAAGTTGCAGAAACTATTAGACTTTGTGAAGTAGAGAAATCTCAGTGATAATCTAAGACTTTCATCAAGTAGAAGTAAGTGTTGAGAATGTGGATAACAGTTTCTCGAGCTTACTACTGTTACCAAACCAAACTTGGGTCCACTCACCCGCACACAGTAAATCCAACCTACTGACACCAGGTTGTGTTGAAGAAAGTATAGCATTTATTGCAGGTACCAAGCAAGGAGAACAGGCAGCTCTCGTTCAAAAGACCTGAGGTGCCCAGTGGCTTTCACGGAAGGGGTTTTAAAGGCAGTGGGAGGGAGGGGGCTGTAGGTGCGTGATTAGCTTGTGCCCAGTTCTCAGACTGGTTGACATCAAGGTGAAGTTTCAAGAATCATTGACCTTCTGGTTTCAACCAGTCTGGGGTCTCTGTTCTTGCAGTCAGCAGTTTTCATGTGGTGGGTTCTGCTTCCCGTACAAACAACTTAGGAAGGTGTGTCAGGCCTTTATCTATAGCTTTCAGGAAACTGGGAGTTCGGTGACTCTGTGATGTGGCGGATTTATAGTCTAAAGCGTTACCAGTTCCCCAGCCCAACATCTATTCTTTGTTTCTCCATCTTCACGTTTCCCATCATTAACTCTCGATTCAGCCTTTTACTTCCAAAGACAAGGAAACAGGGGCTTGTGCACGGTTTCACTAAGGAACGTGCTTCCATAGTGCATAGACCTACAGCTGCTCCACAGCTAAGATTCCCTCCTCCAAGTAACCGTTAGACATAGTTGGTCTCTGATCAGCAGAGCCAAGGGTGGTTCACGGTGACTGCCTGGATTCTAGTTTGCACAGGCTTTACTATGACCGCTGATTAAACAACACTGTTACGTACCGAATAGCCTCTGGTATAATAAGACTTTTGTGAATTCAGAAGTCCTTCACTAAATACTCATCAAGGACTTCCATGCTCCAGGCATTGTTCCTCGGGGCTCATGGAAGACCTTTGAGATCCTGCTTCTCATGGAAGTTGTGCTCTGGGTGGGAGGGATAGAAGTCGCTAAGCAAGGAATGAGATGGACTGGGTGATTTCAAAAATTGCTAAGTCTTGTAAAGAAAAAGAAAATCATGAGGGTGACAGGACAGAGAGCGATGAGGCAGGTGCGACAGGATAGTCATGACGTGAAGGCTTCTCTGAGGAGGTGACCCATCATCAAGCTCACGAGGAAGAATGTTTTATTTTACATGTCTCTGTTATTGACTCCTCATTCCCCCAGCCTTCAAGTTTACCCTTGATGTCAAAGTCAAGGATCTTCTGAAACCTGAGTGGTGCCTGCTGGGCTGCCACGGGGTCTGTGCGTCTGGTTTATCCACGCCAAGTGACTGCAGGGTGTGTTCGTTTCCTCGTTCTCTTGTTTGATGAAGGTGGATGTTCTCTGTGTACTTTTCATCTTTATGATGGACTTTTAAGAAAGTTAAATCTAAAAACCACAGAAAGCCCATCATTTGCTCACACTGACACATGGTGATGAAAGTGAGTTATTGCCCCCGAATAATGCCGCAGGAAGTCTTCCAACCAGCAGTTTTCAGGAACGCCGCACTGGCACCCCTCTGAATTACTATCTGCTTTTGCTAATTCACTATGACAGGTTTCTAAAGCAATTCAAGTTCATGTAAAAGCGGTGACAGAGAGATTATTCAAACTTGCGTAAAGGAGGGTGGAGGAAAGAACTATATGACATTCTCCTTGTAGCACCAAGCAAGATCCATTGAGATTCATTTCCTGGAGGCATTAAATATGTTTTATTTTTTCCTTTTCAGCTACCTTTTCAGTTTCATCTGATAATTGTATTCTATCTGCAGTGCTTGAATTTATCCCAGAGCATAGAACCAGTGAGCTGATTCTCTAGCCCGGAGGCCGCCAAGGACAGGATGTGTAGACAGTATTCCTTAGCATTAGAGAAATTCCAATTTTTAAAATTCAGGCCAAAATGATGTCCCTCATATAAAATCACTCAGGAGATAGGCTGGCAGGTAAAAAAGATTCTACGTAGGATTCAAGATATCTGTGTTCCTTTATTTCCCGTTTCCACCTAGGTGAACCAGAGCTGGCCTTCCGGATGGCAGGGTGTGGGCCATAGCACAGCACATAAAGGATCTAGAGTCCGAGAGCCTCGTCCGAGGTCCAGCCCCTCCACTTACAGCTGTGAACTTGGCTCCAGGCCTGGCCCAAAGTAAACACTCAGCAGACGTGAACCTGCTTTCCTCCTTCCCCCCGTCTTGTTTCTTTATGCCTAGTGGCTCACACTCCCACCCACCTCTCACCACCCACCCGCTCAGCCCCGGCCAGTCTGCTGGCCTTCGTTCTGTCTGTAGGAGACTCTGAACCTCTTCCTGCTCCAAACCTGCTGAGTTTGCACTTGATGCTGCTCCCTGGGTCCCCCCTTCAGATCACCCGTGGCTGCTCTCAGCTTAGCTCTCAGCTCAGACTTCGCCACTCAGAGCAGCTCCCATCCTCGATCACACCAACACATTACCCTGATGGGTTTTCCTTATGGCTTCTCTCCCTCTCCTAAGTTATCTTGATGCTTCCTTTGCTGGTTTTGATGATCTTTCCACCCTGAGCTCCGTGGGAGCAGTGGCCTTGACTACTGTGGGTGCACCAGCCCCTGGCATATACTAGTTGCTCACTAAATATTAGTTGCATGGGAGTTACGGGGGACTCCTTGCGAGGTGGAGGAGCCTCGTGGAGCCGGTCTGAAGGTCAGATGGTACGAGGTTTCTGAGAGGACTTTAGAAGTTATAAAACTCTATGCAAATAACACATCGTTCAGTCTTCCCTCCCATGGAAGCACCCCTTTCCCATTGCCCCAAACTAAGGCATACTCTTCATATTCCTGCAGCATTTTCTGTAAAGGTCTGGCATTTCTGACACATGCCTTAACTCCTGATACATCTCATTAGCAGGAGTTTCAAATGAAACTCGGAGGAATTTGAAGCCAGAGGAAAAATTCTCCGGCTTGGAAACTGGTCATCAGCAAGCCGTTCCCAGGTGCAGCTTCGGTGCCGGGGAGCGCGCAGAGCCCGCAGCATTGCAGTGATGCCCAGCTTTCAAGCTCCACACAGCTTCCCTGGGCCAAGCGTGGCTTCAAGATAACGGCATCCTGTGCCTGGTTTGGGGAAGAGGAGACAAATGCACAGAGTTCAGCTCAGAGGTGAGCACAGCCCTTGTTCCTTGTGTCCCTTCAAGACAGCAGTGCTGTGATCCAGGAGGGCAGCGTTGGTCATAAGCCTCTAAGCACATCCTGCCTGGGTGCAGCGTAAGGACTTTTTCTTCCCCGTCTACCTACCTGTGTGGAAAATTTTCAACCTTTACCATTTATCACCTTTTCAGGCTTCGATCAAGACGTAGCCTTTAGATTCCATATATATGTGTTAGCATACGGTATTTGTTTTTCTCTTTCTGACTTACTTCACTCTGCATGGCAGACTCTGGGTCCATCCACCTCGAGACAAAGTGAGAGAGTGGCATGGACATATATACACTACCAAATGTAAACTAGATAGCTAGTGGGAAGCAGCCTCATAACACAGGGAGATCAGCTCAGTGCTCTGTGACCACCTGGAGGGGTGGGATAAGGAGGGTGGGAGGGAGACGCAAGAGGGAGGAGATATGGGGATATATGTATACGTATAGCTGATTCACTTTGTTACACAGCAGAAGCTAACGCACCATTGTAAAGCAATTATACTCCAATAAAGATGTTTTAAAAAAAAAGATGTAGTATTTTGGCTTTGAAAGAGCTTCATTTAAATTGTGGAAGGAAAAGAAGGGGGTTTCAGAAATCTCAATCCATGATTCATGTTTAGAAAGATGTGTTTTTTTGGAAGTGTGACAATCATCCTGAGAGAGACTGGGTCAGGCAGTGGACAGCACTGATTTTGGATGGCCAAAGCCCTCTCGGCCACCTCGTTATAGACACAGTATGCAAGGGTCCTGTGCCTTTTCCTCTGCCCACTCCCTCTCAGGTTTTCCAGGAAATGAAAAGGGATTCGAGTTTCAGTGGAAATTGGAATCTCTAGTTTAAGAAAATGAAAACAAACCTTGAATTTGGGAAAAAAATTACTTTATCTGTGGCTCTCAAGATGGATAGTCTCCCTCTTTATTGAAGTGTAAAGATTTTCGTAAACTGGGTCAGAAAAAGATATTGCACATCCACCGTGTTCCTCTCCCCTCCCCAGAGGACCAGATCCTGTCCACCTCCTGGGACATGCGGTTTCTTTGTCAAACTCCTCACATAAATGTCCATATCTACTGAAAAAAAAAAAGTATATAGCACAAGGATGTTGAGGCTTGATGCAAAAATATTTTAATTATATTCTTTTTAATTTTTAATTAGAATGAACAATGCAACACGAAATTTCTTTTTTAAGCAAAAATTTCCCTAGCTTTATTGAGATATAACTGACATATAACATTGTGTAAGTTTAAGGTGTGCATTATAATGATTCAATATATGTACACATTGTGAAACGATTACCACAGCAAGTTTTGTTAACACATTCATCACTTCATATAGTTATAAAACATTTTTTTGAGAACTTTTAAGATCTACTGTCTTAGCAACTTTTAAATATACAATACAGTATTGTTAACTATTGTCACCAGCTGTACGTTACATCCCCAGAATGTTTTCATCTTATAACTGGAAGTTTGTACCCTTTGAACACTTTCATCGATTTTCCCTATACAATGAGTAAACTTGAAGAATGGACAATATCTGTTCTTAGAATTGAACTTCGTTTTAACAACATCCTGAGCCTAACTTATCTGTAATAAATAACTGAGCATAGGAGAAGTGACTAAATTTTTTATCAGTATCTAGAAATAAATACTTGAACCTTTAAACTTGCTTGACAAGAACCACACTTTCATCTCCTACTAAGTAGAGGCTAAGACTATTACAGTTTACAGATTTCGTCTTACAAACATTATACCATTAGACAGGTAGACTGCTAGTGTTCATGAGAAGCTAAGAGGATCCAGGGACATTGAAGGTCATGGCCATGGCAACACCAAATTTCTAACATGGACTATGCCTTAAAATCAGCAAATTATCTGTAATAAAGATAAATATAGTGACTTTATAAACTCTCTTAAACTTACATTCCTCCCTTAAGTCAACTGATAAATAAGAATGGGGCACTTTTCTCTTCTGGAGAACTTAAGGGTTCTTATATGGAGCTTTGAAGAGGAGAGTTGAATTAATTAGCACAGAAGCCATCACAAATTAAAACAGCTCTGAAATACTGCTCAATCAGAGGATTAAAACGCACCTCTTTTTCCAATTGAAGTTACGTATGTTTTCAAGGAAAGAATTAGAAACAGAAGGTAGATCCTAAATTCCTAAGGGACTAAGGGTTTCACATCATCTGACTCAAGGCCAGGTTGTCTGGGGTGAGGCCAACCACCAGACAGAATGTTCCTGAACACTATGCAAGTGATTCTTTTGCTTGTTTGCTTGTTTTGAAGGACGGAAAGCTTTTTACTGGCTTTTGTGGAGAAACTAACAGTTGAGCTCTAACGCTCAAAGAAAATTCTTTGTTCCTCATACTTCTCTGTATTGCTTCTTCGGGAACCTTTAGGTCAGAACATTTCATCTTTGATTCAGCATACTGCATCAACGAATCGAAAGGAACTTTCCTAGATGCCAGTTGTGGGACTATTTTCCCCATACCCTTATCTTCATGGTCTCCAAATTAAAAATAAATTCAGACTCTGAGTTTGAATTTGTGGTGTTTGATCCCTTGTCTAATGTCATATATTTCCATTCTATTTGAAGGAGAATTTCCTCGGTTTGGGCCTTTATCACTTTTTGCCTTTATGTATCCAACTTTGCTCCTTCTTTACCCCCTTCCTCAGCTCAGTTCTTACTTTATATTTCCACCAGATTTGGTTTTTTTTTAAAAATACCACTTTGAGTGGGTTACCTCTTTGCTTAAAGCATTTGGTGACCCTCAGTTGTCTATAACGTCAGATTCCTAAACCCGGCGTGCGAGGCCGCCGTGGCCCTATTTTACTCTCCTGATATATTTCATGGTGCATCTCACGTCGGACCGTCATCCAAACTGTCGTTTGACTCTTTAACACACTCTGCATCTTCTCTCTCCTCTTCCTCTTTACTTATCCAAAGCCATTGCATCCTTTTGAGACCTGGGTCAAATACTAATGCAGAAGTTTTCCTTCCTCACCCCTGACTAAAGTAATCCCTCCTTTTAAATAAACTTCTATCTCTTGAATTTATTTGCTCTATGTTTTTTGCCTTTCGTAAGCTGTGTCCCAGACTATATGTCTTAGGGTCCCAGACCACGTCTCATAACTTTGCGTACCCCCATTCACTGCCTATCTCACCAACTTACACATTGTAAGTATCGAGTAATATCTGTTATTTGCTCTCAAAAGTGAGGTAATGCTCTTTCTAATAAACAGGAAGGCTGGCTGGCTTCCAGTTTGAAGGAGTCAAATGAGCTTTTCTGTTGAGCTTCCACAGCCATGTCAGATCACTTGACTTTCAGGATGCGGGCTGCTGTATCCCAGGTTCTGAAAGGTCCATGAAGGAAAGTGTCAAACATATTTGGAAGAAGGGATCCTGCTAGATCTGGAAATGAGGAGAGAGGGGTCACCCATCTCAGCCCATCGGTGGCATCTCTAGGGGGGCAGTGGGAGTGGCACATCCTGGGGGCAGGTAATAATAGCAGGCACGTAGAGAATTTAAAACTAACGTGAAATGGACTCAGTTGTTTTGTTTCTTATCGTCACCAAACACTAGCGTATCTAAATAATGTCAGTGATAAAATACTCTTTCTTCCCCAAAATATGTTGTTGTGGTTACTGTTAAATTTTAATAATATACGTAAGCTCCAAATTAGCTCATTGTTATCATTATTTAATAAACGCTGTAGTCTACGTGGAAGTTAATTCCAGGGGAGAAGTCCCGGCTATGCAGACTGTTCCCAGTAATCCTGTGTGTCCCAGGACACACCCGTTCTGGGACCTTTCTCCTGCTTCAGGCACAGCTCAGGTCTCCAGAACCTTTGATATTCTTGCATTTAAATAGTACCTTTGGAATAAACCACAAGAACACAATGATTTTAAAAATGAATAAACCTTGAGTTACATGCATTCTGTCATTCTCTGAGGCCATTTTTCGTTTTTATTTGTGTTTATCGTTGGGATACTTCACGTATGTGATTTCGTTTGGTGAGGGCACATTTCACGATTATCACGGAAAATCACTTTTTCAGATAGAGGAGGGGTATGTTAAAAACGAATTACTCTGAGAGTACTATGTAGGAAGAATTTCTGTGTATCCGTTGTGCTCCTTTTACTGAAGAACAGTTTCCAAAGAGGTCTCCAGAGACGGCTCTACACAAATGTCAGAGAGGCTTTTTCTATCCAGCAGCTGCAAGATGTGATCACTCCTCTACCCTCTCCTGCCCGATCTCTAGCATTCTTACCCCAGTGAGTCTTTCTCCATAGCACTTATCACCTCCTGATATATTATACATGAGTGTGTGTGTGTGTGTGTGTGTGTGTGTGTGTGTGTGTGTGTGTTCGCTTGTCAGTATTGTCGCCTCTGTTAGTCTCAGGTTCCATAGGGTCAGGAAATTTGTTTTATCGACGCAGTATCCCAGGCGCCTGTCAGATGGTCTGGCCTGTGGTCGACACTCAATCCATATTTGCTGAGTGACTGAATAAATGAACGAATGAGAGAAGTGTCAGAATAAATCCCACAGAGGCCTTTCGTTTATTTTCTTCTCTCCGGAGCCCATCTGAAGCGGGGAGAATGAACAGACCTTCAGACGGGTTCCAGAAGTACCTTTTGCCGATCTTAAAAGAACGTGGTTTTCTTGAGGTCGGTGGAAAATTGCCTCAGCTTCCCTCCGCATCCGTTTAACCTGTAAACCTAACTGGGAAGGTGGCGGTATAATAAGAATGACCATATATTGACAATGTACTATAATTAGGCCCTTTAAAATGTCTTATCTCAATGAATTCTCAAAAAGCCATTGTATAGGTGAGAAAATGACGCCACCAGCGTGGTCATCTGGGCCTGCCCCGTCCCCCCAGGACGGGGACCGGGAAGGAAGGTCCAGGTCCCCAGGACCACGGACCGGGAAGGAAGAGCAGCTGGGGCCCGCGAGGCAGAGCCCGGCCCTTCGCGAGATCCTCTCCATCTCTCACAGCCTCTGCTGCCTTGGCACCTGCTACCGCCGGCATATGCTACCGCGAAGTGTTAGGTGTCAGCGCGTCACCGCACAGCTGGGAAGTGGGGCGGAAGAGAGAAGCAAAAGGACGAGCACAGCAGAGCCGGGGAGCGTAATGCAAGGCTTCGGAGAGGTGGGAGAGCGGTGTCAGCTCAAATCCTGCAAGAATACAGAAGACGGTCCTCTGGGGAAGGATGTGTAGGAAGCCTTTATTCCAGAAGAGTCGTGCGCGAGGAAGACGGGCCATTTTCAAACATCCGTGTACTAAGTTAAGTCTGCCTCTGCAAAAGTTCGCCTTATTTTCTGTCTCACTCTTTGAATTCCTCACCCTAGAGCCCCGCTTTTTTTTTTTTTTCTTTAACACTCCATAAATGTTTTAGAGATAAGTCACTTTTTTAAAAAGTGCATGCATTTTTTAATTCCAAAGTTTAAAATTCTACTAACAAAGTGATAACAACACTAGGGAAAATAAACAAAGCATCTACACACAGCACTACAAAAGATTTTCCATTTTTTCTGGGTCTTTTCCTTTCCGGTCGTTGTGCATATGCATTCCCGCTTTTATTATGGCATATGCTTCTATCTTTAATGTGCTAGGATCTGTTTCCAGACGGAGTTGTTTCCACGGCTACCAGTACAAGCAAGGCATCACCAGGGCCAAGGATGAACTGAAAGGGTGAGAGCATCCCTGGTAGATTTACTCTTAGGGAGAGGTCTCCCCCAAACCAGAGGCTGAGCTTGTGAGATAAGAGAATGAAGGAGGTATCAGAGAAGATTCTAAGGAAGAGAGAACAAAAGGGCCTAAAAGACTGAATACAAAACATGGAATGTAGGTGGGGACAGAGAAGAATGAGGGGAGGAGAAGATATTAGTGGGAATTAATGAAAGGAAAATGACTTGCATCTCCCTGACATTTAGCTCGGCTGACTTGTACTAGCCACAGTCTCTGTCTGGACAGTTTCTCCGTGAAATCTGGAATGTCTGTCATTTTTCTACAGGCAGAGTAACGAAAATGGCAAAGAATGATTTAAAATATTCTCAAAGATGCACTTGGATATACATGTGAGGTCAGATGTTGCAGACCTTGGTCTGTCATTAATAATGTTTTAGGAGAAACAGACATGCCATTTCTCACTGATTTCAGAAACTGGGAGGCTGAGAGAGATGGAGTATAAAACAAAACCTGTAAACTGTCAGAAGAACTCACAGAAAAAAAGCTGACAGTGTCTTTTAAACAACAGTAAGATAACCTGAAGTCTGGCAGAGATTGTGAGAGCTCTTGATCATGCTGGGTATCTTAGGCTCTTAAATCATTTCTCTGGTTACGACTCATGGCCAGGTGTCAGATTTTACCATGACTTATAATGGCACCCATTTAAACTCATTCTGAACTGCTTCTTTTGGAGAACAGACTATCCCCACCTGTATGCCATGAGGGAGTTAGGCACAGCCATACTGAGAGATGCCATATTAAAAACAATGGTTTCTCTAATCGATAGCATTTAGTTTATAGAGGTGAATTATATCATGTGGAAATTGGAGACAAAAAATTTTAGTGTCCATACTTGGTGGCACCAGATGGCTATTGTTTTTTCCATGTTTAATTAACAACCTAAAATAGCCTGCATGATACTTTTCCTAGATGTGGAAGCAGTCCAATGCTTGGCTGAATTGTGCTGCCTTCCTGTTCCTGGTGGTCTGTTTTTAATAACGTGTACGATAATGTAATAGAGTCATGATTGAAAAGCCATCAGAGATTTGGGTGTCCTGGAACAAGACCAGGGTGGACGTAGCAAGCCCAGGCCCAGATGGGTTCAGGAACCTGAAATGAATGCTCAAGCCTTTCTTGGCCAATCCATCCATGCCGAGGTGAGCAAATATGAGACTGACCATCCGGTTGCAGGGGCCTGGAGAAGATCACAAGTGTCTATAGCAATGGTTCTCAAACTTTGCTGCAGACTGGAGTCTCCTGCAGAGGTTCTACAGTCCTCCAAGGCCTGAGCTCTGCTCTAGAAACCAGGATTTCTAAGGCTGGAGCTAAGGCATCAGTAGTTTAAAATATCTCCCAGGTGGTTCTGATACATGGCTATAAAATAAGGTAAGGTATAATAATGCTCATGAGACATGCAGATAGCTCAAGGAGTACTTCAAAGAGAAATAGCAAAGACTTCTTTGGCAGGGAGTAAGGAGGGGATGGTAGGTGGAAGGTACAACCTGGGCAAAAACAGAAATAAGAAAGCAGGTAGTGGGCCAGTGTGAAGTTCCTGTTGCCTAGAGCATGGAAGCGTAGAGGAAGAGCAGGGGAGAATGTCAGGGAGCATCAGAATATGCTGGAAAGGGGCTTGGATGCCAGGCTCATACCATCTTAGTGGAAAACCGGTCTCACTATTCATACATAGACGTTTAACCTTAGGAACCAGTACCATAAAAATAAAGTTGTTTCTTGTTAGATACCGTCACCTGCCAATGATTCTGTCTTTAACACCTTTAACTCTTCGCAAGAGGAGATTTGCAAGTGGTGTTAAAGCTGGACTAGCACTGAGCAGGGTGGTGGCAGTGAGGATGGAGGAGAGGGGCTGGGGGTGAGACAGCTCAGGGACAGACACACCCAGGCCTTGGCCAGTGGCCCTTGTTGACTCTGTCCGGGGTGATGGGCATTTCATCAGTGTTGCCCCAGAGAATGCAGAGTCTGCCGTGTGTCAGCTTGAATGCTGAGATACCTACAAGGGGTTGGCTGAGAAACATGGTAAAAATCACAACAGCAAATCTCTGAATGTGCTTTCAGATCTAATCATCCCCCCCCCCCTTTTTTTTTTAATTTAAAAAAAAAATAAATTTATTTATTTATTTTTGGCTGTGTTGGGTCTTCGTTTCTGTACGAGGGTTCTCTAGTTGCGGCAAGCGGGGGCCACTCTTCATCGCGGTGCGCTGGCTTCTATCGCGGCCTCTCTTGTTGCGGAGCACAGGCTCAGCAGTTGTGGCTCACGGGCCCAGTTGCTCCGCGGCATGTGGGATCTTCCCAGACCAGGGCTCGAACCCGTGTCCCCTGCATCGGCAGGCAGATTCTCAACCACTGCGCCACCAGGGAAGCCCCATAATCATCCCCTTTTATTCTGCTTGCAGGAAAGGCAGCTCCCAATGGTTTGATAATCCCAGGAAGAATGTACTTGTTCTCACTGTGAATGAACTGAACTGGTACCATGTAATTTAACTCAACATACTTGGATTTAGAGAGTGTCATTTTTAAAATGCAATATTGAGTAACATAAGAATTTGAAATGTCATGGAATTTGAAAACCGTGTACCGCATGGCTATTGTTTTATATGGGCACATTTTATTTTGGTGATGGTTGGATTAGGTTTGAAGCAATGGAAAAATTGTTGTGTCCATATGTGCGTGTGTGTGTGTGTGAGATGGTCACGAAGCACTAGGGTAAATGGGAATTTTCCAAAGTAAAGTTTTGAAATTACTAGCCAAAGAAAGTAATGAAAGAAATAAGCCTGCAGTCATAGAACAAATATTATGACCCTATATTTAAAGTCAGTGGCCAAGAGATAAGGAGATGTAATTCTCTCTAACCCTCTGGAGTTCTCTTAAGGACTCTGAGAGGTGTAATCGTGTCTGTATTTGGGTTACATGCTGCTTTGATTACGTAGACTATTAGTAAAATCCAATCCACAGCCTCCTACGATGACGTGACTAAGCCGTTTTGCTGATCGTAGATCTTACTTGGCAGGGTGACCTAGAATTATTAGTGGAAGCCGGTAGTACTGGAGACAAATGCGCTTCTGCTCATTTCACTAACTCATCTGTCCCAGTGGCATCAACAGCACTTACCTTTACCTTTTTAATTGTCTTAACTGTCTTTTGTAGCTGCGTCCTCTTTAGAATAACAAATGAAGAGCTGCAGTCTCTACTTCTCCACTATTAACCACCCATATTACCCTCAGCTACAATTCTACTTGTGTTGTGGTGATAGAAAAGCTCACACAAGCTGAAGATGAATAATGCCTATTGGTGACTAAATATCCTTTATGTACCGGGGTCTGTGCCGAGCATGTCACTTAAGTCGTGATATAGCTTAAACTTCACCATAACATTATTGCTGTTTAGTGTCGCTATGTTACCGATGAGGAAACCAAGACTCAGAGAGGCTACGAGAGCAGCCAGGATTTGCGTAGCTAATAAGTGATAGAGCAGGACTTCAAACTGAGGTGTGTTCACAAAGCCTGGTCTCTTCTGCTTCTCTACCCTGCCTCCAAATGGCTCTGCCTGCTTGCTCGGATCCCCGAATGCCCTGAAGAATCACAGCAGGGATGGATTTGATAGTCTCTGGAGTAGAGCAGGAGGCATGGAGCTGCTGCCCCACTGAGCTGGCGTTCACTACAGCTTGTGTATCACAGCCAAGAAAATCCATAACGGATCCACCAAAACATGTCATGACTCAACACAGTGAAAGTTTATTTCTTAATCACGTGATTGTCCGATTTGAGGGCAATTTGAGGCTGGTGGTGAGGTGGGAAGGGGACTTGTCTCCACGCATTCAGGGACCGAGAGGGACTATGGCACTCTCGTCATCAATACATAGCTTCCAAGTTTGTCACTGTTGTCTCCATTGCACTCAGCCAGGAGCAGAGCAGGCTTAGAAGTGTGTACCTGGGAGACTTTTACGGACCAAGCCTTGGAAGAGGCATACATGCCTTGCATTCCCATTTCATTGGCTAACATTCAGTTGCATGGCTATCGCTAATTGCAAAGGAGGCTGTGAAATATAGTCAAGCCATGTTTGCAAGAAGAAGAGGAAATAGATTTTAGGGAGTATTCATACCAGGGAAGAAGAAGAACGCTCCCCAGTCAGGAATCCAAAGATTGAGGTTTCAGTCCTGACGACCCATTGTAGAGCCACTTGATAAGTTTTTCATCTGAAAATCAGAATCACCGTCCCCTGCTGCTTTCTACTCCATAGGATAATTTAAGATCGAAATTAGAATTAAATAAGATATGTGGGCATGCTTTATAAGCAACTTCATAAGACTTAGCATGGGAGAGTAGACAAAGTTCTAGACTGGGACGTGGAATCCAAGTTGATATTCTTTTTTCCACTACTCCGTGGCCGTGCAAGCATGACTCACTCATTTGAGGTCTCTGAGCTGGGAAGCCTTTTCTGTTAAGTTAGAAGGAAAAGCACTCACCTTACCTTCTTTATAGGGATCCAGAGCATGTACAAATCAGCAGCCTGTGCAAAAGTGTTTGAAAGTCATTAAATGTCAAATTTTTGTTTTTGATATCACTGGGGACTATTTTACTTGGAGAGTGCTTTCTGAACCCAAACTCCCTGCTTTATCCTCTCCTCCTGACTGAATGAAGTAGGACATTTATGCACAAAATAATATTTTTTTCAAAAAATTGAAATAGATGTCTCAGCACACACCATGAGTGGCCATAAACTTCTGAGGGAACAGCCCGAATCACCTCCGTGTTTGAAATTCCCATCATGCCCGGTGTGTACAGTCCCTGCGCAACTGATACTCACTGAATTACATCCAAGTTTCTTTCTTTTTTTCTTTTTATAAACAAGTCAAATGTAAATAGTGTGTCTTTTTTGTTTGTTTTTTATATATTGGAGTACAGTTGATTAACAATGTTGTGTTAGTTTCAGGTGTACAGCAAAGAGATTCAGTTTTACATATACATGTATCTATTCTTTTTCAAATTCTTTTCCCATTTAGGTGATTACAGAATATTGAGTAGAGTTCCCTGTGCTGTACAGTAGCTCCTTGTTGGTTATCTATTTTGAATATAGTAGTGGGAATCTAAATTTAAAAAAGTAAAAAATGATACAAATGAACTTATTTATAAAACAGAAACAGACTCACAGACTTAGAAAACAAACTTATGGTTACCAAAGGGGAAAGGTGGTGGGTAGGGGGATAAATTGGGAGTTTGGGACTGATACATTCAAGTTTCTTATTTATTTATTTATTTATGGCTGCGTTGGGTCTTCATTGCTGTGTGCGGACTTCAGTTGCGGCGAGCGGGGGCTACTCTTCGTTGTGGCGTGCAGTCTTCTCATTGCGGTGGCTTCTCTTGTTGTGGAGCATGGGCTCTAGGTGCACGGGCTTCAGTAGTTGTGGCATGCAGGTTCGGTAGTTGTGGCTCACGGGCTCTAGAGCGCAGGCTCAGTAGTTGTGGCACGCGGGCTCAGTAGTTGTGGCTCGTGGGCTGTAGAGCGCAGGCTCAGTAGTTGTGGCACACGGGCTCAGTAGTTGTGGCACACGGCCTCAGTAGCTGTGGCTTGTGGGCTCAGTAGCTGTGGCTCGTGGGCTGTAGAGCGCGGGCTCAGTAGTTGTGGTGCACGGGCTTAGTTGCTCCGCAGCATGTGGGATCTTCCGAGACCAGGGCTCGAACCCATGTCCCCTGCATTGGCAGGCGGATTCTTAACCACTGTGCCACCAGGGAAGCCCCTGAAGTTTCAAATAGACTATCTGGCCAAAGACAAAGTGACCAAGGGGCCAGCACAGTAATAGTTAGTGACACTGGCAGTAATGTGAAGCTCTCCCCGCTGCCATTCTGTCTTTGAGGGGAGGGTTTATCCTGGCTGATCACATTCCAACTTTCTTAGTTGCTAAGTCACTTCTCTGAATATGATAATAGTCACTTAAACAGACTCATGCTTTCTTTCTGCATTGAGTGGTTCCAGAATTAGAGTGATTCATTAAGTTATCTTCCTTTACCTCTTTTATTTCTCTTGTAACTTCTTAATTCCAGCCAAGGCGCTGATTTCCTTCCAGGTTGCCTTCTGAGTCGAGTCGTGCAGAGGGATGATCGTCTGGTCTGCCTTCTCATTCAGTTCTGGGCTCAGTCAGCTATGAACCGACAGGCAGAGCTTGCTCTGCTAATCGTGGCGTGGGATGATTCACTCTTCCATTTTTCTGGGTTGTTGCAGGTGAGGCTGCATCTGCTTTTTTTCAAGCTTTAATAAGTAACAAGAGACAGTAGAGAAAATCAGGAAGGGACCGGCTGCCTTTAGTTCTAGAATGGTTGCCGAAGTGTAGCACCGAGGATCCAACTTAGGCTAATCTTGACTTTATCCACCCACGGAACAACTAGCAGCATGTCATTCTGTAAATGGCCCCTCCAAGAAAAGAGAAACTGCAAATAAAGCACTTGCAGAGAGGGAACTCTGTGCTTCTCAAACTTTCACGTGCACGGGAATCACCTGGGATTTTCTTACCATGAAGATCCTCATGCATTCGACCTGAAGTGGGACCAGGGGTCTGGCATTTCCAACAAGCTCCCCAGGGATGCTGCTGGGCCAGCTACCACACTTTCAGGAGGGGGAAGAGTTGTTGAGGAAGGGCCCATTCATACCAAGGCCTCATTCTTCATACATATTTTCAGATGATGTAGTTTCTGTAATAAGGAGTAATATCCAGGCTGCACTTGTAGCAACAGATAAGAAATTGCAATCAGGAGGAAAGTGGGATCTTTTATGTCTTTTCAATCTACAGTATTTTACAGAGTTCCTCCTCTGGGTCATTGTGAATTTGCATAAGTTAGGCAGCTCCAATTCTAAGATTGCATTTACACTGACAATGAACAGGAAGGTAACAGCCCATTCCATCTGAGCGATAGGATGGGCGTCACTACCACTAATTACCCGGCAGAAGGGCTCCTTAACTATAAAAGCAGGGATGTATCAGGATCACAGGAAATTAAGGATCTGGGTTGGGCTCAGATGCTAACTTGCTAATGATTTTGCACAGTACATTGGGAGTTTTGGGATATCCAAAAATAAACGTTGGTAGCATGACTTTACAAATATATTTGTATGCTTAAAAGAGGAGGTGGAACCAGATACCTGTACTTCTATTAATAACAGCCACATGCATGGTGCTTCCGAGCACTTTGCAAATATCAACTCATTTCATTCTGACAACAACCTTATGAAGTAGGTACTGTTATTGACTCTATAGATAAAGAAATTGAGTCACAGAAAGGTTAAGTACATTCTCCAAATCACCAGTGTTCAGGTTTTGAATCTGGGTAGGCTGGCTCTTATCATGCTTTTCCTGGACTCACATACCGTGAGGACATGTGAGTTCAAGTTCAGACTCGGCCATTTGCACTTGCCCTTGAATAAGCTCTCTAGTCTCTCTGTCCTCATGATGCCCTGGGAACCTCTCAGGACGGTTGAGAAGTTGAAATAAGACAATGCATGCGAAACGTTATAAATTATATACAACTGTACAGACAGATTCAAAGATTAGATGGATGCATTTGATTACTATTGTTATATTTTGAATAGTATTGTGTAAATAGCCAACTTATGTTTCTTTAGTCCCTATGTTTATATTTCTGCTGCTTCCTCGGAAGAACTAGTTTTGCTGGGACCCTTAAATGAAAAGCAACAACAACAAAAATATTTTTGGATTTGTTTTCTTAGGTTTTTTGAAAATAGACTATTCTGTAGAGGCTAAAAACCAGTTGATGGCCTATCAGCTGATTTCATTCATTCCTAGTTTGTGATATTATTCCCTGGAGGTACTTCTCTGAAGTGTTAGCCCATCTGGATTGAAATGATTTTCCAATGCCTCTTGCATTTACTTCTTTGTTTGGAAAGGTGTTTTGTGATGAAATCAGTTTCACCCTAGAACTTTGCACTTCGATGTGGATCATGATTTTTTTGTTACCTTGTCTCATCCCAGCATGGTCATCATTCTTCAAAAACCCTCACTTTTCTTATAGTTTTAATGTTCCAGCTGCACCCATTTTTCTCCCTCTGAATCTTAGCAGGAATTAACATAGGGTTTCCCTCATCATTGTATTATTACATCCCCCCTCAGCCCAAGAATTCAGGGGACTTATGAAAATGTGGAACTGTGAGAAGGAAGGATGACGGGGGTTTTGCTTGTGTTGCTGGGGCCAGGATTTCTCTGTCTCTGGCTCCTGGATGCAGGTGATGGAAGTGCCTCCTAATGATTAAATTATGAAAATTATAATTAGAGATTAATTTCCTTTTCTTTTTGTCAGAAATCCATGGAAGTAAACTATTTTATTTTATTTAAAAAATTTTTACTTTATGTTGGAGTATAGTTGATTAACAATGTTGTGTTAGTTTCAGGTGTACAGCAAAGTGATTCAGTTATACATATACGTATATCTATTATTTTTCAAATTTTTTCCCATTTAGGTTATTACAGAATATTGAGTAGAGTTCCCTGTGCTATACAGTAGGTCCTTGTTGGTTATCTGTTTTAAATATAGTAGTATGTATATGTCAGTCCCAAACTCCCAATTTATCCTTCCCCCACGAAAGCAAGTAAAGTTTAAACCAGAACTTGATTCTGTTTCATTCATTTTAGCCAGTCAGAATCTGTTTCCTTTTCGGCAACAGATCATGATAAGTCTTTCAGAGTAAATATTAGAGCTGGATACAGTTAACTCTCTTAAATAAATTAGCAAATTCAAACCAGAACAAAGATGCAGTGAGTTTTATGCATGCAAATAGGTAACATTTTAAAGCTGATTTAATAAAAGGAGAAGCGTCAGACAATTGCATCATCATTTTCTTTTAACTGTGGCTTCTAAGATAGGGTTCATTTAGGTTTCTGGAGTGGCTGGTATAAGCAACTCCAGTAGTTAATATGTGTGTGTCTTCCAGAACGTTGCTTGTCTTCTCCGGTATTGTTCTAGAGCAAACACTGATAGAGAAGGATGGTATGTGAGGACCAGAGACTTCCAAGATATCTAGGTGTGTATTTCTGGTATCAAAATATGCAGACACTATAGAGTGTGGTCAAAGAGGCAGACCTTGAGGTCAGAGAGTATGCAGCTCCACTTCTTAGCTGTGTGACCCTGAGTGAGTCACTTATCTTGCCTCAATGTCTGTTTCCTCATCCATACAAGGGGGATGATAGTAGTACCGACCTCAGGGCTTTGTGGTGTGTGACGTATCATACATTTCTTAAAAAACAAAATTGTTAAGATGAGTTAATTTTGGAAAAGAATCTGAAAAAGAAATGAATATATGTATGTGTATAACTGAGTCACTTTGCTGTACACCTGAAACTAACACAACATTGTAAATCAACTCTACTCCAAGAAAATTTAAAAAATACTTCTTACTCCAGGGAACCTATTCTTCTCTCCAAAAAAAAAAAAAAAAAGAAAGTTAATTTTGATATGAATTTATCTTTGACCTACCATTAATGCATATGGGATCCTAACAGCTCCAATAAATCTTCTTAGACTTTTGAACAATTTCAAAAACACCCTGAATGGATTATGAGTGTCTTTCAAACAAGCCCATAGAAATGCTGACCCCAGAGCTGTGTGCATCTTTAATTGAAATCCCCTCACTATACACACACACACACACACACACACACATACCCACGTATATATTGACCTTTGTTTAGGGGAAGGTCTTGTGCGAACAGCATGTGAAATGTTATAGCTTCTACTGTGGAGCCAAAAGGGTAATTCCTCTCTGAAGACTACACTTACTACCCACAGAACTAGTATAAGTGCCTACACTTCATCCAAAGCACACTACTGTTTTCAATTCATTTTGTTATTACATGGTTATTTAAAGTAAATTGGTAAAATACTAAATAGGAGGATGAAGAAATGACACTCAAAATCTCAATCTTCACCCCTAAATAGTGTTAATATTTTGGTGATTTTTATGACTTTAGGTGGTTTTTTGTTTTTATTTGTGATCATACTATACAGGCAATTTTATATCTTTCCTTTTATTTATATATATAAATACATTATTGCAAAATTTTTAAAACATAATTTTAATGGTTGTGTAACATCACCCTGAACGATGTGTTGTTGATTATCTAGCCAACTTTGTAAACATTTATGCTTCCCCTGGTGATTGCTGTCATACACACTGCTGCCATGAATGTCTCTGTAAATACTGATGCTGTGGCATTTATGGCAGTGGTCACCCGAGCCCTGCGTGTGCCAAACCTGTGACAGTCGTTAGAGTTGGAACTTGTGAAGCCGAATCCGGCCCTTACACCCTGACGAATTGAATCTCAGAGACAGAGGTTTGGGTGAAGTAGAAAAGAATAGCTTTATTGCTTTGCCAGGAAAAGGGGGCCACAGGTGTGCCCCCTTTGAGGAGTGCCCTCAAAACTGTGTGTCCCAACTTGGAGCGGGTAGTGAGGAGTTTTATAGCAATGGTTCAAAGAGGAGGGTGTGGTCAGCTCGTGGACATTCTTCTGATTGGTTGGCGGGGAGGTAAGCAGGCGTCAGCATCATCAACCTACTTGTTCCAACAGGTCTGGGGTCTACATGCCTGTGGGCAGCATAGTTTTAACTTCTCCCACCTGGTGGGGGTTTCAGTATCTGCAAAACAACTCAAAGATACTGTGACGTGTACCCCTTGAGGGGGAACCAGGACCTGCCCCAAGGCTGCACTGTTGTTTCTTGGCTTCTCCTCCCTTGTCTCTGCATCCCCTTCCTTCCCTGATCAGCAACTGTTTGAACCTGCCCTTTGGAACTCAGGGGAGGTCATGGAGGCTGAAGTCTATTCCCTACAAACAAGAAACGGGGGACACAGAAAGACTTCCATGCCCAGGAGCCCCACAGGGTCCTGCTCGGTATCACCTGGTTGATGCAGCCACCATCAATTTCTTACACTGCATTTCCTGATATTCTTAGATTCCTCAGCCTCAAGATCAAAGTCCAGAGTGGGTCTCAGACATTTCAGTTCTTCTGAAAGCCTGGAAGGTCAGGAAAGTGCAGAAAGGTTCAGAATGGTGAGAGGGTATCTATCCTGCTCAGATAAATTGTGCTGATCACTATGTTCCTGGGGTTACAGGTGCTGTCTTTGTGACGCCCCTCAGAAACTTCTAGTAATTATCTGAGGATCCTGTGGCTCCTCTGTGAAATGCTATTGTCCTTAACATATCTCCCCAGCATTCCCTTGGCTGTCCCAGCAAACAGTCATACTCACCTCACCTTGAAAGAAATAAACATTTCAGGTCTTTTCATGAAAGTCTTCCTCTATCCATCTCTTGAATTAAATAATTAAGTCCTTTCTTCTAGCTATTAAAGTTAGCCTGTCCTATCTTTTTTTTTATACATCACTATAGTCAATTTAATTCGTTATTGTTCTTAGACTCTCTGCCATGCCCTAATCATGCTCCACATTCTGGGATTTATGGAGTTTAATACAAGGAAAACATTCTTGTTCGCTAGGGCTGACTGTCATCTGATAGACATGGTACCAACATACCAATTGCTGAGATATTGAAATGCATTAGCACAGATTAATAGTTTCTGCCACTATGTCCCCTTAAAGGGCCCCCATTCACCCCTGAACTTCCTCCCAATCCCACTATGCCCTGGCAAGCCCAGCCCCCTCTCTGAAATTTCTCTGGCATCCAGCTCCTCAGGAGCTGGATGCTCTACAGGAGGTCCCCTAATACGAACCTTCAAGTTGTGAACTTTCAAAGATGTGAACGTGAGTTCGCATGTCCAATCACGTAAGTTAGTTCACATGTCTGGTGTATATTGTCACATGTGTGCATCCTCTGCAAGTGGTTGTGCTTTTGTGTACTTTACTGTACAGTGCTGTAGAGAGTACAGTAGTACAGTATCTTTATTTCAAGCCCAGAACCTGTGCCATCAACATCAGGCATGTGTGAAATTGCAGCTTGCCCTCTGTCTCCTACTGCTGATGATCTTCACCTCTACCATCTCCCACCCCCACTCCCTCCTCCAGTCAGTAACTCTTCTTCTTCTTCTTTTTTTTTTTTTTGCATGCCTTGTCCTTGTTTTCCAGCCCAATGCTCACTTCCTAATGAATACTTTTTTTAAAATTTAATTTTATTTATTTATTTTTTATACAACAGGTTCTTATTAGTTCTCTATTTTATACATATTAGTGTATATATGTCAATCCCAATCTCCCAATTCATCCCACCGCCCCACCCCAACTTTCCCCCTTTGATGTCCATACGTTTGTTCTCTACACCTGTGTCTCTATTTCTGCCCTGCAAACTGGTTCATCTGTACCATTTTTCTAGATTCCACATACATGCGTTAATATATGATATTTGTTTTTCTCTTTCTGACTTACTTACTGTTAGCAGTTGCCTTACGTATTGAGGTGCTCCTATGTTGGGTGCATATATATTTATAATTGTTATATCTTCTTCCTGGATTGATCCCTTGATCATTATGTAGTGTCCTTCCTTGTCTCTTGTAACAGTTTTTATTTTAAAGGCTATTTTATCTAATATGAGTATTGCTACTCCAGCTTTCTTTTGATTTCCATTTGCATGGAATATCTTTTTCCATCCCCTCACTTTCAGTCTGTATGTGTCCCTAGGTCTGAAGTGGTTCTCTTGTAGACAGCATATGTATGGGTCTTGTTTTTGTATCCATTCAGCGAGCCTGTGTCCTGTGGTTGGAGCATTTAATCCATTCACGTTTAAGGTAATTATCAATATGTATGTTCCTATTACCATTTTCTTAATTGTTATCAGTTTGTTTTTGTAGGTCCTTTTCTTCTCTTGTGTTTCCCATTTAGAGAAGTTCCTTTAGCATTTGTTGTAGAGCTGGTTTTGTGGTGCTGAATTCTCTTAGCTTTTGCTTGTCTGTAAAGCTTTTGATTTCTCCATCGAATCTGAATGAGATCCTTGCTGGGTAGGGTAATCTTTGTTGTAGGTTCTTCCCTTTCATCACTTTAAATATATCATGCCACTCCTTTTTGGCTTGTAGAGTTTCTGCTGAGAAATTAGCTGTTACCCTTATGGGAGTTCCCTTGTATGTTATTTGTCGTTTTTCCCTTGTTGCTTTCAATCATTTTTCTTTGTCTTTAATTTTTGTCAATTTGATTACTATGTGTCTCGGTGTGTTTCTCCCTGAGTTTACCCTGCCTGGGACTCTCTGTGCTTCCTGGACTTGGGTGGCTATTTCCTTTCCCATGTTAGGGAAGTTTTTGACTATAATCTCTTCAAATATTTTCTCAGGTCCTTTCTCTCTCTTCTCCTTCTCAGACCCCTATAATGTGAATGTTATTATGTTTAATGTTGTCCCAGAAGTCTCTCAGGCTGTCTTCATTTCTTTTCATTCTTTTTTCTTTATTCTGTTCTGCAACAGTGAATTCCACCATTCTGTCATCCAGGTCACTTATCTGTTCTTCTGCCTCAGTTATTCTGATATTGATTCCTTCTAGTGTATTTTTCATTTCAGTTATTGTATTGTTCATCTCTGTTTGTTTGTTCTTTAATTCTTCTAGGTGTTTGTTCTTTAATTCTTCTAGGTCTTTGCTAAACATTTCTTGCATCTCCTCGATCTTTGCCTCCATTCTTTTTCCGACGTCCTGGATCATCTTCACTATCATTATTCCGAATTCTTTTTCTGGAAGGTTGCCTATCTCTTCCTCATTTAGTTGTTTTTCTGGGGTTTTTTCTTGTTCCTTAATCTGGTATATAGTCCTCTGCCTTTTCATTTTGTCTATCTTTCTGTGAATGTGGTTTCTATTTCACAGGCTGCAGAACTAGTTCTTCTTGTTTCTTCAGTCAGTAATTCTTCTTGCCTGTTCACTCGGTGCCAGACCTTGTATGCCAGCTGTTGTACTGCACTACTGTACCTTTCAAGGTACTGTACTGTAGGATTAAAAATGTCTTCTTTATTTTTTGTGTTTGTTTGTTTGTTTCTGTATTATTTGTGTGAAAACTATTATAAAGCTATTACAGTACAGGACTCTATAGCCGATTGTGTTAGTTGGGTACCTAGGCTAACTTTGTTGGACTTATGACCAAATTGGACTTATGAACATGCTCTCGGAATGGAACTCATTTGTATGTAGGGGACTTACTGTAGCTATGACATTGTCCACACTGATTGGTTTCTGTCTCTATCTTAAGATAAACAGACAGATGTGTGTGTGTGTGTGTGTGTGTGTGTGTGTGTGTTAATACCACCTTTTGCTTTATTCAAATTGGGATTTGAGTCTGTAACTATAAGTTTCTTGGAGAAAATCTACCTGCTCTGGTGGTAGTGATATCATTGATTCCTACCACTGTCTCGTGCTTTTACTCAATCCTTTACTGGAAGCCTTTTCTCAGATTGATGGTGGGTGATGAGGCCAATTGGCATCTCCATTATTTTTAGGAAAGCCTGAAACTGGCCTTTCCTGTTGATATTTCCCTCATTTTGGATACCAAGTAGTTGAAGTCAAATAGAGAAGAAAGGAAGATGTGAGTGTGTGCATCTTTGTTACTCCAGGGGCCTTTCTAAGAATCAAGAGACAGAACAGTTAGGCAGAAGGGTAACTGGACTCTTGCTCTGGCTCTGCCATTCTGTCCCTTTTCCACCCAAGGCATCAGGTGCAAGAGGACAGGGTAAACTGGGTTGTGCTGTGACCCCTCCAGGCACAGTGACATCAGTAAACAACCTCTTCCAAGCCATTTCCCCAGGCTTCCCCCTATTGGCAGCGGCTTTTGGATTGATTGGGTTCTGTCTCTGACAAAGGGGCACATTTAATGGTTAGTCTTTATGAACCACAGTTAGGGTTAGGGATAGGGTTAGGGTTAGGGTTAAGGTTAGGGTTAGGGTTAGGGTTAGGGTTTAAGGTTAAGGTTAAGGTTAGGGTTGTGTTTTGCTTCTGTCCAAACAGGAATCTGTGGGACTCATTTTGCAGTTTGCTTGTTGACAGATCACTCTGGTTATGTTTTTGCTCCCCACCCATTACTATTCATTGTACCGTTTCTTCTTCTAGTAAACTTCTGCGTGTCTTTACGTCTACTTTTATCAAGAATTAGAATTTCGTTAATTAAATACTGAAAATTTTCATAAACTTTCCATTTAAAGTGATCATCCCTAAATTGTGTTTAACTGAAAAGTCTTGTGTATTAATTGTGCCTGGTGTTTTTGTTGATTAAGCAATTCTGTACCAGCACTAATCAGAGCTGCATTATGTCTTTCAGCACTGATGAAGTTTGGCAAAATAGAAAAGATTATGACTCTAAGTTAATTGCAACACTCAAGCCAGAAACCTGGGTTTGTCCTGGTCTCACTCCTCCCTGTCATTCACTACTACATTTATTCAGTTGAAGCCCTGCCAGTTTCACCTCCTAAATCTTTCCTGGGTTCCACATTCTCCTCAAGTTCAGGCGCTTGTTATATCTTGCCTAGACTATCACTGTAGTCTTTGACTTGGTCTCCTTGCTGACAGATTGCCCTCTTAATTCAGCCAGGAGAATCCTTATGCTGAAAACCCATCAGCAATGTCCATCACGCACGGAATAAAGGCCCCACTGGTTAACAGTGCTTAGCAGTCTTTCTGTGTCTCTATTTTTTTCAACTTCATCACCTGCCCCTCTTCAGTTTGAATTTAACACCAGAGGAACGCCAAGTGATGCATGGTCTTCTCTGTTCCTCACTTCCATGTTTTGGTCCATGACTTTGGCAAGAATATTTTGTTCACTTTCCGTATCCTAACTCACTGACCCTCAACCACACTTCAGCAGTTAGCTTGGCCTACTACCTCTTCCAGGAATTTTGGGGGAAATGTTTTCCCAGCACTGTTGAGAATTTCAATATTGTTCTATTGACAAGATCCATTCACGTGTATGCTCCGCACCACGACTCCACTAGCCCTAAGTGCTGTGAGGTCAGAGAGAGTTCTAACCTTGTTATCCGCAGACTCTAGTTAGTACCTAGTCTAGAAAAAATTGCCAGGACACCAGGCTGTAACCAATGAAGTTGAAGTTTTCACGGAAAGAGGTATGTTTGGTTTGGTTCCCTAGAAGCAGACTCTGAGCTGAAGATTCCTGTGAAATTGATTGATTAGGAAGTGGTCCTAGGAAAAGCTGGTGGGGGAGTGGGAAAGTGAGACAAGGAGTTGAAAGGAAGGAGGCCAGGTGAGGTTGTGCTATTGAGAGAGTCCCACAGAGGGTAACTGTGGCTCAGTTCTGCAGGGGGTTCTGGAAACGGTCAGGGCCCCACCAGCAGTGAGGCAGAGGGGTGTTGATACACCCACTGTGCCAGCATTGGCTCAGGGCTGCCTCTCCCCAAAATATAAACTCCCAGTCGCTCAGCTGCCCATGTAGATAGGTCAGTGGGGCTCAACATTTAGCATGTGTCAGAAGAACCTAGGGGACTTATTAAAATACAGTTTGTGGCACTATTTCACCTTTTTATGGCTGAGTAATATTCCACTGTATATATGTGCCACATCTTCTTTATCCATTCATCTGTTGATGGATACTTAGGTTGCTTCCATGTCCTGGCTATTGTAAATAGTGCTGCAGTGAACATTGGGGTGCATGTGTCTTTTTGAATTATGGTTTTCTCCCAGTATATGACCAGTAGTGGGATTGCTGGATTATATGGTAGTTCTATTTTTAGATTTTTGAGGAACCTCCATACTGTTCTCCATAATGATTGTATCAATGTACATTCCCACCAACAGTGTAGGAGGGTCCCCTTTTCTCCACAGCTTCTCCAGCATTTATTGTTTGTAGATTTTTTGATGATGGCCATTCTGACCAGTGTGAGGTGATACCTCATTGTAGTTTTAATTTGCATTTCTCTAGTAATTAGCAACGATGAGTATCTTTCCATGTGTTTTTTGGCCATCTGTATGTCTTCTTTGGAGAAATGTCTATTTAGGTCTTCTGTCTATTTTTTGATTTGGTTGTTTGTTTGTTCGATATTGAGCTGCATGAGCTGCTTGTAAATTTTGGAGATTAATCCCTTGTCGGTTGCTTCATTTGCAAATATTTTCTCCCATTCTGAAGGTTGTCTTTTTGTCTTATTTATGGTTTCCTTTGCTGTGTAAAAGCTTTTAAATTTCATTAGGTCCCATCTGTTTATTTTTGTTTTTATTTTCCTTAATCTAGGAGGTGGATCCAAAAAGATATTGCTGCAATTTATGTCAGAGAGTGTTCTGCCTATGTTTTCCTCCAAGAGTTTTATAGTGTCTGGCCTTACATTTAGCAACCCCACTCCCAGAGTTTCTGATTCAACGGGTTTGGGTGGGATCCACCTTTGCATTTCTTTTTTATTTTTATTTTTCATTTAGTCAGATTTTTTTTTTAACATCTTTATTGGAGTATAATTGCTTTACAATGGTGTGTTAGTTTCTGCTTTATAACAAAGTGAATCAGCTATACATATACATATGTTCCCATATCTGTCCCCCTTGCATCTCCCTCCCTCCCACCCTCCCTATCCCACCCCTCTAGGTGGTCACAAAGCACCGAGCTGATCTCCCTGTGCTATGCGGCTGCTTCCCACTAGCTATCTATTTTACATTTGGTAGTGAATATATGTCCATGCCACTCTCTCACCCTGTCACATCTTACCCTTCCCCCTCCTCATATCCTCAAGTCCATTCTCTAGTAGGTCTGTGTCTTTATTCCCATCTTGCCACTAGGTTCTTCATGACCTTTTTTTTTTTTTTTTTCCCTTAGATTCCATATATATGTGTTAGCATACTGTATTTGTTTTTCTCTTTCTGACTTACTTCACTCTGTATGACAGACTCTAACTCCATCCACCTCACTACAAATACCTCCATTTCATTTATGAGTTCCCCCGTGATGTCGCTGCTGCTTGTCTGTGGATCACACTTTGAGGAGCACTAATTTAAGTTTACAGCAACCCCAGGGTCATCCTACAGTAAATGTATGCGTGCAGGCTCTTGGGAGTGAAACACACCAGAAGCGTTCATCAAGGGATCCACAGAGACAAGGGTAGAGCATCTCCAGCACCTGCTTCTGGGGGTGGGCTCTGACTAATGTCCAAGAGGATTTGAGCTCTTGAGAGCAGGGAGCTGCTGGCCCCATTTATAATCCAAGTAACTCAGGTCCCAATTTGCAGGACTGACTCAGCTGAGCATCCAAATTCAAACCAAACTTCACTTTGCCGTGATTGAAAATCACACTTACTAAACTATTTCTTTTTACCATCTTTGGTCATCTTTTATCCTTCCTCATTCAGTTCTGCTAAAAATATTTCCTGGAGGCACCATTGCTTTGTCTTATTGACATGTTTTTCTTCCCAGCTGAAACTTTGTGTGTTCTTTTATTATAATTGACCAAAATTTCAAAATGTTGTTATTAGAAAAAGGTAGAGTTCAGTCCTGATAAGTATAGAAAAGAGAGTTGAGACAATAAATCATAAAAATATGTACAGTGAAAGAAATAAATAACCAGATACCAAAATTGCTAAATGAGCAAGAAAGAACCTAGAGTAAAAAAAAGTGGTTGATTTGCCAGACATTCTTTGGAAATAGTGAGGAATTTTTTGGCGATTGTGGGAATTATGGTCAAACCTTAAGGTTTGTTTTTATTTTACTAAGAGAGTTTCCATTGCCGTTTCCTCCTGGTTGATTGAAAGAGTTCATGGAGCTCCCAGAGTCACCTAATGTTCTCAAGAGGCGCTCATGTACTGGGAAACCTGTTTAACTTGGTGCTTTGAAATAAATATGAAAGAGCTAAGTGTTTCGTGTCATAATTAAATCTGACATCATGCTGGAATGCTTGCAAAGGTAATAAATCATTCAAAAATCATGAAACGGTCCTTTCATTATGCTTGCTGTTGGCGTTCAGTAATTTAAATCAAGTTCACAGAAACATACTGAGAACCTACTCGGTGTAAAACTTATTCTGTCATGCCTAGAGTGTGGCCATATCTTTATGGACCATAAGGGAGGGAAGGGAGGGCGGATCCCCATGGAGAAAAGGAACTTTGTCCTTAGGACGCTTCTTATGGGACTTCCTTGGTGGTGCAGTGGTTAAGAATCTGCCTGCCAATTCAGGGGACCACGGGTTCGAGCCCTGGTCCGGGAAGATCCCACATGCCGCGGGGCAACTAAGCCCGTGTGCCACAACTACTGAGCCTGCGTGCCTAGAGCCTGTGCTCCGCAACAAGAGAAGCCACCGCAATGAGAAGCCCATGCACCGCAATGAAGAGTAGCCCCCGCTCGCTGCAACTAGAGAAAGCCTGCTCACAGCAATGAAGACCCAACACAGTCAAAAATAAATAAATAAATAAATAAATAAATAAATAAATAAATAAATAAATAAATAAACGATTAAAAAAAAAAAAGACACATGATGTGGATCCTAAATCTAGTCTATGTGTGGAAATTTGAAAGACTACAGAGAGAAGCCTTCAAGGAAGTGTATGAGGAAAATCTGACAACAAATACCTCAGTCATGGTGGAGAAGGAAAGGGCTGGAAAACATACAGGCCATCTTCAAATTCGTGAAAGTTTATGACAAGAGGGTAAGTTGTTCAGCCAAGACAGAAGTACATGTCAAAGAAAGTATCTGATAAGTTCAGTTAAATGATGAAATAAGTGGTTTCTCTTGTGCCAATTAGATTACTTTACAGCTGATCCAATATTTCATCCATGGGCGAAAACAAATGAAGTTCCTTATATCAGGTAGGAGGGAGGGGGGAGTGAGTACCAACTGGCATTCTATCAGGGTAGTTATTGGGTGATTGTCTGCTGAGTCTGAGAGGAAGTTAACCAATTCTGAGTCTTACCATGAGAGAGGAATTGAGCTAAGAAAAATGTTCAAGTAGGTATGCATGTATGCATAATTTCACATACTACTGGACAGATATGGACTCAACCCCATAGGTCATAGTAAACCACATTTTTGAATGATACATGATAATGATAAATATTTACTTTATGAAAATATCATCTCAAAACTAACTATTTTAGGGCAAAGAGTTTGCTTTGAGGGAGTGTGAGACTCTGTCTTGGGATCATATGCTCTTCTACTAAAACAGACCCAATTTTAAAAAAAACGAACAACAAAAAAAGAATTTATCTAATCACAAAAGGGTTGGTGGGATTTTAAGGGTTTACTTGAGAGGAAGTATATGAACACTTATTGTATTCCTTCTACAAGCCTTTATACCTATTATCTCAACCAATCCTCCTGACTATTTAGCAGTAAATATTGCTAATTTTTTAAATAAAAATTTAAAAATTGAATGATTTTAGACATACACAAAGTTATAAAGATAGAACAGAGAGTTTCTGTGTGCCATCACCCGTTTCCCCTGTTGTTCACATCTTATGTTAGTTTGGTTTGGTTGTCCCAGTTACAAATATTGGTGCACTGCCCTCAACCACACTCCAGACATTTTTCGGATGCCGCCTGTTTCCGACTACTGTGCTTTTCTTTTCCAGAGTCCAATCCAGGATCCAGATTATCTTCTGCTTTCCTGCCACCGTCTCTTCTGGTCTGTGATGATATTTCAGGGCTCCCTTCTGTTTCATGACCTTGACAGTTTTGAGGATCACTGATGAGCTATTTCATAGGGTGGAAATTGCTACACCAATAGAAATATATCGACTGCAACGTTTTCATCAAAGATAGGAATTTCAGCTGAAAAGAGGTTTCACTATTGTAGAAAGGAAATTGAAAGTCCCCAGTCCCAAACAACAGAGGAGTTAACCAGAGTTAACATCCGCTAACGTTTTCTCCTATAACCTTACAGAACTTTGCTATGGATGTAATAGTCTACATCTGACCTTTAAAAACAGTGCATGCAGCTAGGACTTCCCTGGCAGTCCAGTGGTTAAGGCTCTGTGCTTCCACTGCAGGGGGTGCAGGTTTGATTCCTGGTCAGGGAACTAAGATCCTGCATGATGTGGCCACTAAATAAATAGATAGATAGATAGATAGATAGATAGATAGATAAACAATAAAATAAAATAGTGCAGCAATATACAAATATTGAATCATTATATTTTATCCCTGAAGCTAATATAATGTTATATGTTAATTATACTTCAATTAAAAAATTGTAAAAATGGCAAAGAAAAGAGGTATCACTAGTAACTTTTGCCAGCAACAACATTTAAAACTAAGAATGAACAGTTTTGTAGCAATGCCTGGGCTCCTTGAATTCTGGGAATTCTCCCTCTGTGATTTTTTTCACTGCTAGTAAAGGCTCCCTTCCAACAAAAAGAAAAAAGCCTCCGTTTAGACAGGCGTACCCAATCCCATGGCCTTTCAGCCCCTGGGAGATTTGCTGAGGATGGTAGCCTTCTAAGTGACTTCTTAAGGATCTCTAACACTTGTATTCACTAACTTAACCTAGTGCATTATTAGGTTTATTAAGGGTTCTAATTCTATATTCTGCTGAAACGCCTGGTGTCAAGAAAAGCTCCATATATTCTATACGATTAGGTTTGGCTGCAAGTAAAAAGACCTGGAAAAAAATTGGCCTGCAAATACAGAGACTTGAAGAAGGAAAATGTTTATTCTCTTCTCACCTAGGAACAACGCGTAGTAGGCAATCCAGACCTGGAATAGAAGCTACAGAAATTACTTAATTAGGGACTTCAGCTCCTTCTGGCTCACCGTTCTGTCATCCCCAGAGTGTGGCCACATCCTCAGGATCCAGAGGGGCGGATAAAACTCTGGTCATCACCTCCACATTCCATGTAATAGCATGGAGCAAGAAGAGGGTGTGTCTTCTCTCTTATAAGAAGACTTTCTGGAAGTACAGCATGATGCAGCCTCTTTATAGCCCCTTAACCAAAACCTAGTCACATGGGCACTCCCGAGCACAAAGGAGGCTGGGGTGTATGATTTTCATGGTGGGGCTCTTGTGTCTGGCAAAAGGGAATATCTCTCACCAAAGATGAAGATGAGACTGGAAACTGGGGGATAAATAGTGGTCGCTACCACACTTGCCAACGCTATTCAACCCCTCATGCACATACAGACACAGATGATTGGTTTACTAACAGTTCTCAGTGCGCCATCCATGTTGGGTCTTTGGACTCAACATTGTTTTGGACCTCTCATTAATTTTTGCATAAACAGTGTTTTGGACCTGTAATTTTCCAATAACTAGATGATGGGAACATATCTGGGGTGCAGGTAAATCCTAAAGGAAATGTATTTGCTGTCTTTGTAGTGTGTCCTTAGGATGCGAGGTGGCTTTCCTTCTCCCTGCAAAAAGGAGCTCTGGCAGGAGAACTGGGAAGCCTTGCTCCAGAGCACATGCTCTTCCAAGAAGTAGCAAGTAAGGCGGTTCTGACAGATCCAGTGTTGGTTACTCAACAGAGTGGTTAGGTATGAGGCTAGAGCGGTTAGTAGGACAGGATCAGGCAGTTTGGGGGACCATGGTGTTACCTTAAAAGTTAACGGGGTGAAGGACTTAAGCAGAAGCGTGACAGGATTACTTGTGCAACGACAAGGTAGTTGTTCTTGCCAGAAACTTAGTTTTTGTGGACTATGTCGTGATGGTAGAATGAACATTTCAGTTTCCATAATTTCCTATGTCACTTTGTAGGAATGGGTCCCCAGGACGACTGGGAGCAGATATTAGGGACATTTTCCAAGAATCTGAGTTTTTGTTTTTTAAAAATTTTTATTGGAGTATAGTTGATTAAAAAATGTTGTGTTAGTTTCAGGTGTACAGCAAAGTGATTCAGTTATACATATACATGTATCTATGCTTTCTCAAATTCTTTTCCCATTTAGGTTGTTACATAATATTGAGCAGAGTTCCCTGTGCTATAGAGTAGGTCCTTATTAGTTATCTATTGATATTTTATATATAGTAGTATGTATATGTTAATCACAACCTCCAAGTTTATCTCTCCCCCGCCCCCAGTAACCATAAGTTTGTTTCCTACATCTGTGACTCTTATCTCTCTTTTGTTAAGTTTACAGACTACTGCTGGGGCCTTTCTGATCAAGCGGTATGGAGCCCTTTTGTTGTTTCTTTGTTTTGCTTTTTTGTTGTTTGTTTTTACTACAAAAGGGATGAATAATTATTCCTGAGAACTTGGAAAACACAGCAAAGCAAATAAACCTCCCTAAACTATTCTAGTCAGCAGTGAATGTTGTTCATTTCAACGTGTGATATTCCGGTTCTTTATTAATGCATATAGGCTGCAAATTTTTGCAGGATAACATGCTGGAATACCTTCCAAAGTCTCTTTTTAGACCATGGAGTCTTTAGTAGGAGAGAAGGGTTCAGTAGTTCTCGTCTGGCAGCTAAAAATCCTGGGGAGCCATGGATTACTTTATAAGGGTCTTCAAATCCACACGCTTATCAAACATCGTCTGTAGATTGAACAACTTAGTATGTTGCACACACGTTCAACCATTGGGTAAACATACAAATATGCTATTCATTGAGATTAATACATGCAAATGCATTCACAAGCCCCACTGAATTTAGAGTAGCTTGTTGCCATTAGTTATTTCTTTCAGTCAATGAATATTAAATAACTTCAACGGTTTTATGGGCCACAGATGAGCTGATGTTCCAAAGGGGTTCTTGTGCTTATAAAGGTGAGAACAAAAAATGCGATGAGGGAAGGAGTGCAGAGTCATTGCTGTTTCCACCCTGTCATACTTCAGCCCACGCTGGTCACATGTGCCCAGGACACCTCTTTTGCCTTTGATTTTCCCATTTAGATCCTTTCATTAAGAGGCAGCAGATTTCTCACATTGTTGGGTGATCCTTCTTCCACAGGTGGATTAACTTTAACTGGCTTAGCTAAATCCAGAAAATGAAAGATTTGATTATCAAAGCAAAAATATTGTCTAAATATACCATTACTTGTAAAATACGGAGATGGTGATTTTTACCTTTTTGCCCCACGGTGACCCCAAGAGTACTATGGCTGAACCCCAACCTTTGCTACTTACTTGAAATGTAGTCTTAAGATTTACTCTCTTAGTACAGTCTGTCCTATTTGAAGAGAGCAAACCAATAACTTGGAAAATAAAAGGTGTTTCCTATTTGCCATTCTAAAGAAAAAACTATCTCACACTTCATTACTTTTCTTTCTCCAGAGTTGACTCTTACTTGAAATCATATGGTTGCTGGTGAAAGATGATTTCCTGGATTTTCCATAAGCAGGATGTGTTAAAAGATACCCCTTCCCAACCAATTATTTTAGTTTAGTTTGTTTTAGTTTGGTTTGGTTCAGTCCTGTTACTTAGGGGTGGAAACTGGCCCCCAGGTGAAAGATAAAGCTCTCCTCTTCCACTACAGTAAATTCCAACTTTAAGCACATTTTTAAAAAACATCTTTATTGGAGTATAATTGCTTTACAATGGTGTGTTAGTTTCTGCTGTACAACAAAGTGCATCAGCTATACGTATACATATATCCCCATATCCCCTCCCTCTTGCGTCTCCCTCTCTCCCACCCGCCCTATCCCACCCCTCTAGGTGGTCACCAAGCACCGAGCTGATCTCCCTGTGCTATGTGGCTGCTTCCCACTAGTGATCTATTTTACATTTGGTAGTGTATATATGTCCATACCACTCTCTCACTTCGTCCCTGCTTACCCTTCCCCCTCCCCGTGTCCTCAAGTCCATTCTCTACGTCTGCATCTTTATTCCTGTCCTGCCCCTAGGTTCTTCAGAACCTTTTATTTTTTTTTAGATTCCGTATATATGTGTTAGCATACGGTATTTGTTTTTCTCTTTCTGACTTACTTCACTCTGTATGACAGACTATGTCCATCCTCGTCACTACAAATAACTCAATTTCATTTCTTTTTATGGCTGAGTAATATTCCAGTGTATATATGTGCCACATCTTCTTTATCCATTCATCTGTCAATGGACACTTAGGTTGCTTCCATGTCCTGGCTATTGTAAATAGAGCTGCAATGAACATTGTGGTACATGACTCTTTTTGAATTATGGTTTTCTCAGGGTATATGCCCAGTAGTGGGATTGCTGGGTCATATGGTAGTTCTATTTTTAGTTTTTTAAGGAACCTCCCTACTGTTCTCCATAGTGGCTGTATCAATTTACATTCCCACCAACAGTGCAAGAGGGTTCCCTTTTCTCCACACCTTCTCCAGCACTTATTGTTTGTAGATTTTTTGATGATGGCCTTTCTGACCAGGGTGAGGTGATGCCTCATTGTAGTTTTTCTTTTTTCTTTTTTTAGTTTTATTTTTGTAAGAGTTTGTAGAGGATTTGTTTTAGTTCTTCTTTAAACTTTTGGTAAAATTCACCAGTGACATTATCTGGGCTTGGCCTTTTCTTTATAGGAAAAAAAAATTTTTTTTAAACATCTTTATTGGAGTACAATTGCTTTACAATGGTGTGTTAATTTCTGCTTTATAACAGACTGAATCAGCTATACATATACATAGATCCCCATATCTCTTCCCTCTTGCATCTCCCTCCCTATCCCACCCCTCTAGGTGGTCACAAAGCACCGAGTTGATCTCCCTCTGCTATGTGGCTGCTTCCCACTAGCTATCTGTTTTACATTTGGTAGTGTATATATGTCCATGCCACTCTCACTTTGTCCCAGCTTACTCTTCCCCCTCCCCGTGTTCTCAAGTCCATTCTCTAGTAGGTCTGCGTCTTTATTCCCATCCTGCCCCTAGGTTCTTCAGAACCATTGTTTTTCTTTTGAGATTCCATATATATCTGTTAGCATATGGTATTTGTTTTTCTCTTTCTGACTTACTTCACTTTGTATGACAGACTCTAGGTCCATCCACCTCAGTACAAATAACTCAATTTCATTTCTTTTTATGGCTGAGTAATATTCCATTGTATATATGTGCCACATCTTCTTCATCCATTCATCTGTTGATGAACACTTAGGTTGCTTCCATGTCCTGGCTATTGTAAATAGAGCTGCAATGAATATTGTGGTACATGACTCTTTTTGAATTTTGGTTTTCTCAGGGTCTATGCCCAGTAGTGGGATTGCTGTGTCATATGGCAGTTCTATTTTTAGTTTCATTGTAGTTTTGATTTGTATTTCTGTAATGATTAGTGATGTTAAGCATCCTTTCATGTGTTGGTTGGCAATCTGTATATCTTCCTTGGAGAAATGTCTATTTTGATCTTCTGCCCATTTTTGGATTGGGTTGTTTGTTTATTTGATATTGAGCTGCATGAGCTGCTTGTATATTTTGGAGATTAATCCTTTGTCAGTTGCTTCGTTTGCAAATATTTTCTCCCATTCTGAGGGTTGTCTTTTCGTCTTGTTTATGGTTTCCTTTGTGTGCAAAAGGTTTTAAGTTTCATTAGGTCCCATTTATTTATTTTTGTTTTTATTTCCATTTCTCTAGGAGGTGGGTCAAAAATGATCTTGCTGTGATTTATGTCATAGAGTGTTCTGCCTATTTTTTCCTCTAAGAGTTTTATAGTGTCTGGCCTTACATTTAGGTCTTTAATCCATTTTGAGTTTATTTTTGTGTATGGTGTTAGGGAGTGTTCTAATTTCATTCTTTTACATGTAGCTGTCCAGTTTTCCCAGCACCACTTATTGAAGAGGGAGTCTTTTCTCCATTGTATAATTTTGCCTCCTTTATCAAAGATAAGGTGACCATATGTGCGTGGGTTTATCTCTGGGTTTTCTATCCTGTTCCATTGATCTATAATTCTGTTTTTGTGCCAGTACCATACTGTCTTGATTACTGTAGCTTTGTAGTATAGTCTGAAGGCAGGGAGTCTGATTCCTCCAGCTCTGTTTTTCTTTCTCAAGATTGCTTTGGCTATTCGGGGTCTTTTGTGTTTCCATACAAATTGTGAAATTTTTTGTTCTACTTCTGTGAAAAATACCATTGGTAGTTTGATAGGGACTGCATTGAATCTGTAGATTGCTTTGGGTAATATAGTCATTTTCACAATATTGATTCTTCCAACCCCAGAATGTGGTATATCTCTCCATCTCTTTCTGTCATCTTTAATTTCTTTCATCAGTGTCTTATACTTTTCTGCATACAGCTCTTTTGTCTCCTTAGGTATGCTTATTCCTAGGTATTTTTATTTTTTTTGCTGCAGTGATTAATGGGAGTGTTTCCTTAATTTCTCTTTCAGATTTTTCATCATTGGTGTATAGGAATACAAGAGATTTCTGTGAATTAGTTGTGCATCCTACTACTTTACCAAATTCACGGATTAGCTCTGGTAGTTTTCTAGTAGCATCTTTAGGATTCTCTATGTATAGTATCATGTCATCTGTAATCAGTGACAGTTTTACTTCTTCTTTTACGATTTGGAATCCTTTTATTTCTTTTTCTTCTCTGACTTCTGTTGCTAGACTTCCAAAACTCTGTTGAATAATAGTGGACAACCTTGTCTTCTTCTTGATCTTAGAGGAAATGCTTTCAGTTTTTCACCATTGAGAATGATGTCGGCTGTGGGTTTGTCATATATGGCCTTTATTATGTTGAGGTAAGTTCCCTCTGTGCCTACTTTCTGGAGAGTTTTTATCATAAATTCGTGTTGAATTTTGTCGAGAGCTTTTTCTGCATCTATTGAGATTATCCTATGATTTTTCTCCTTCAGTTTGTTAATATTGTATATCACATTGATTGTTTTGTGTATATTGAAGAATCCTTGCATTCCTGGGACAAACCCCACTTGATCATAGTGTATGATCCTTTTAATGTGCTGTTGGATTCTGTTTGCTAGTATTTTGTTGAGGATGTTTGCATCCATATTCATCAGTGATATTGGCCTGTAGTTTTCTTTTTTTGTGACCTCTTTGTTTGGTTTTGGTATCAGGGTGATGGTGGCCTCGTAGAATGAGTTGAGGGGTGTTCCTCCCTCTGCTATATTTTGGTAGAGATTGAGAAGGAAACGTGTTAGCTCTTCTCTAAATGTGTGATAGAATTCACCTGTGAAGCCGTCTGGTCCTGGGCTTTTGTTTGTTGGAAGATTTTAAATCACAGTTTCAATTTCACTGCTCGTGATTGGCCTGTTTATATTTTCTGTTTCTTCCTGGTTCAGTCTCAGAAGGTTGTGCTTTTCTAAGCATTTGTCCATTTCTTCCAGGTTGTCCATTTTATTGGCATAGAGTTGCTTGTAGTAATCTCTCATGGTCCTTTGTATTTCTGCAGTGTCAGTTGTTACTTTCTTTTTCATTTCTAATTCTGTTGATTTGAGTCTTCACCCTTTTTTTCTTGATGAGTCTGGCTAATGGTTTATCAATTTTGTTTATCTTTTCAAAGAACGAGCTTTTAGTTTTATTGATCTTTGTTATCATTTCCTTCATTTCTTTTTCATTTATTTCTGAACTGATCTTTATGATTTCTTTCCTTGTGTTAACTTTGAAGATTTTTTGTTCTTCTTTCTCTGATTGTTTTAGGTGTAAGGTTAAGTTGTTTATTTGAGATGTTTCTTGTTTCTTGAGGTAGGATTTTATTGCTTTAAACTTCCCTCTTAGACTGCATCCCATAGGTTTTGGGTCGTCCTGTTTTCATTGTCATTTCTTTCTATGTATTTTTTGATATCCTGTTTGATTTCTTCAGTGATCTCTTGGTTATTTAGTAGTGAATTGTTGAGCCTCCATGTGCGCATATTTTTTACAGTTTTTTTCCTGTAATTGATGTCTAGTCTCATAGCATTGTGGTCAGAAAAGATACTTGATATGATTTCAATTTTCTTAAATTTAACAGTGCTTGTTTTGTGACCCAAGATACGATCTATCCTGGTGAATGTTCCATGAGTGCTTGAGAAGAAAGTGTATTCTGTTGTTTTTGGATGGAATGTCCCATAAATATCACTTAAGTCCATATTGTTTAATGTATCATTTAAAGCTTGTGTTTCCTTATTTATTTTCATTTTGGTTGATCTGTCCATTGGTGGAAGTGGCATGTTAAAGTCCCCTACTATTATTGTGTTACTGTCGATTTCCCCTTATATGGCTGTTAGCATTTGCCTTTTGTATTGAGGTGCTCCTATGTTGGGTGCATAAATATTTACAATTGTTATATCTTCTTCTTGGATTGATCCCTTGATCATTATGTAGTGTCCTTCCTTGTCTCTTGTAATAGTCTTTATTTTAAAGTCTATTTTGTCTGATATGACAATTGCTACTCCAGCTTTCTTTTGATTTCCATTTCCATGAAATATCTTTTTCCATCCCCTCACTTTCAGTTTGTAAGTGTCCCTAGGTCTGAAGTGGGTCTCTTGCAGACAGCCTATATACAGGTCTTATTTTTTGTATCCATTCAGCCAGTCTGTGTCTTTTGGTGGGAGCATTTAATCCGTTTACATTTAAGGTAATTATCGATAGGTATGTTCCTATTACCATTTTCTTAATTGTCTTGGGTTTGTTACTGTAGGTCTTTTCCTTCTGTTGTGTTTCCTACCTAGAGAAGTTCCTTTAGCATTTGTTGTAAAGCTGGTTTAGTGGTGCTGAATTCTCTTAGCTTTTGCCTGTCTGAAAAGGTTTTAATATCTCCATCGAATCTCAGTGAGATCCTGCTGGGTAGAATAATCTTGGTTGTAGGTTTTTCCCTTTCATCACTTTAAATGTATCCTGCCACTCCCTTCCGGCTTGCAGAGTTTCTGCTGAAAGATCAGCTGTTAACCTTATGGGGATTCCCTTGTATGTTATTTGTTGCTTTCCCCTTGCTGCTTTTAATATTTTTTCTTTGTATTTAATTTTTGAATAGTTTGATTAATATGTGTCTTGGCATGTTTCTCCTTGGATTTATTCTGTATGAGACTCTCTGTGCTTCCTGGATTTGATTGACTATTTCTTTTCCCATATTAGGGACGTTTTTGACTATAATCTCTTCAAATATTTTCTCAGTCTCTTTGTTTTTCTCTTCTTCTTATGGGACCCCTATAATTCGAATGTTGGTGTGTTTAAGGTTGTCCCAGAGTTCTCTGAGACTGTCATCAATTCTTTTCATTCTTTTTTCTTTATTCTGCTCTGTTGTAATTATTTCCACTATTTTATCTTCCAGGTCACTTATCCATTCTTCTGCCTCAGTTATTCTGCTATTGATTATTTCTAGAGAATTTTTAATTTCACTCATTGTTTGTTTGCTCTTCAGTTCTCCTAGGTCCTTGTTAAACGTTTCTTGTGTTTTCTCCATTCTATTTCCAAAATTTTAAACCATGTTTACTATCATTACTCTGAATTCTTTTTCAGGTAGGCTGCCTATTTCCTCTTCATTTGTTTGGTCCGGTGGGTTTTTACCTTGCTCCTTCATCTGCTGCATATTTCTCTGTCTTTTCATTTTGCTTAACTTACTGTGTTTGGGGTGTCCTTTTTGCAGGCTGCAGCTTCGTAGTTCCCATTGTTTTTGGTGTCTGCCCCCAGTGGGTAAGGTTGGTTCAGTGGGTTGTGTAGGCTTCCTGGTGGAGGGGACTGGTGCCTGTGTTCTGGTGGATGGGCTGGATGTTGTCTTTCTGGTGGGCAGGACCGTGTCCGGTGGTGTGTTTTGGTGTGTCTGTGAACTTAGTGTGATTTTAAGCAGCCTCTCTGCTAATGGGTGGGGTTGTGTTCCTGTCTTGCTAGTTGTTTGGCATAGGGTGTCCAGCACTGTAGCTTGCTGGTCATTGCATGGAGCTGGATCTTAGCATTGAGATGGAGATGTCTGGGAGAGCTCTTCCTGATTGATATTATGTATGGCCAGGAGGTCTCTGGTGGTCCAATGTCCTGAACTCAGCTCTCCCCCCTCAGAGGCTCAGGCCTCACACCCAGCCAGGTGACACCAAGACCCTGTCAGCCACATGGCCAGGTACGTGGGGAGTTTTGTGCCTTTTGGGAAGCCTGAGGTCTTCTGTCCTCATTCAGTGGGTGTTCTGTAGGAGCTGTTCCACATGCGGATGTATTTCTGATGTATTTGTGGGGAGGAAGGTGACCTCCACGTCTTACTCCTCCACCATCTTGAACATCCCTAAGCACATTTTTTTTTAAGCTTAATAAAATGCTCTTTACCCTCTCTACACCCTGCTTAGCTTTCTCTTTGTAAATTGCTTAAGTTAATATCCCTGACCCGCTCTGTGTCTGAGTTTGCTATCAGTTTAGAGCCTCATCCTCATCATTTCTCTCCTTTGTCCCATTCACTTTTATCCTGCATGTGCTGTCCATTACTTTCATCACAGGAGAAGTGAGGGTGGCTTAGAGAATGATGGACATTTCCTGGAGTATGCTCAGCTCCAAGGAGAAGTTATTTCATCACTTTTACTTTCAGCAATTAGAGACAGGAAGCAGTCTCCTAGAATGTGGAGACACAGTGTGTTACTCAAAATAATTCAAGGGATTTGACTTTGAGGCCCATCCCCTCCTTCCTACTTGCTGGAATGGCACAGTGGATGATACAGGGAATTTTCATTCTGTTATTATCCTGAAGACTTGAAGTCTTGTTTCTTCTTTCTGAGCTTTTTTTTTTTTTTTTTTTTTTGGCCCTGCGGCATATGTGGGATCTTAGTTCCTTGAACAGGGATCAAACCCACGCCCCCTGCATTGGAAACATGGAGTCTTAGCCACTGGACCGCCAGGGAAGTCCCTGAGCTTTGAGCTTTTTAACCTATAAAATGGAGCTAATGTTTTTCCCAGGTTTTTGGGTCATGAAATATCACACGTGCTATAAAAATATCAGGAATTATTACTGCATCAAAGATTTTATGAGAAAGCTGAAGGCAAAGGACATTTATTTTATATTTTTGAGGGTTTTTTAAAATTTTTATTTTATATTGGACTATAGTTGATTTACAATGTTGTGCTAGCTGCAGGTGTACAGTGAATTGATTCAGTTATACATATACATATATCTATTCTTTTTCAAATTCTTTTCCCGTTTAGGTTATTACAGAATATTGAGCAGTGTTCCTTGTGCTATACAGTATGTCCATGTTGTTTATCTGTTTTATATATAGTAGTGTGTGTATGTTAATCCCAAACTCCCAATTTATCTCTCCCCCTCCACCTTTCCCCCTGGTAACTATAAGTTTGTTTTCTAGTCTGTGAGTCTATTTCTGTTTTGTAAATAAGTTAATTTTTTTTTTTTTAGATTCCACATATAAGCAATATCATATGGTATTTGTCTTTCTCTGTCTGACTTACTTCACTTAGTATGATAATCTCTAGGTCCATCCATGTTGCTGAAGTGGCATTATTTTGTTCTTTTTATGGCTGAGTAATATTCCATTGTATATACATACCATGTCTTATTTACCCACTCCTCTGTTGATGGACACTGAGGTTGCATGCATGTCTTGGCTATTGTGAATAGTGCTGCAATGAACATTGGGGTGCATGTATTCTTTCAAACCATGGTTTTCTCCAGATATATGCCCAAGAGTCGGATTTCTGGATCATATGGTAGCTCTATTTTTAGTTTTTTTAAAATTAGTTTCTTTATTGTAGAAGGAGATCATGAGTCCGGGTATGGCTTCCCAGCCATAGTAGCTAACTATATGACCTTGGGCAAGTTATTTGACCTCTGTGTATCTCAGTTTCCCTGAGCATGAAATAGAGATAATCATAGTAACTACCTCATTAGGTTAGGAGAGTGGAAAGCAACAATGCACATAAAGAGTTCAGGGTGGTATTGGGAGAATAGCAAGCTGCACTTGAGGTGAGGTGAGGATGCTGGGTGAGAGGTGGGCTCGTTACTCACTGTCCAAAAGGGCCTCTCACCCAGCCTCATAGCACTTGGGATTCCAATTCTAGCCTCAGCATCTGTCGATGTTGCCATGTGAAACAAACCTTAGCGATCACTCCTGAATTGTCCAAACAAAGGTGTGTTGTGGTGAGCCATCATTTCTGCACATATGTCAAATCAAAAAAAGTAAAAAATCAAAGTGTTCATAGGTTGCTTTCATTTTTTTCCTAGAAGTCATAACTTAAAAAAAAAAACACCAAAAAAAGAATGTGAATTGTCTAAAACTGAGGTTACACTGTCTTTTATTTCTCTTAAGCTAAGGTTTTCATTTCAAGCAGTAACTGCAGTGCTGTGTCTTTAGACGTACCTGTGTGAGATGAAAGCCCATCTACATGGAAGGGGGATTGTGGAATTTGTAGATGGGGAGAAAAACTTGGCACCAGATTTGAGCCACAGTACAATGAAAGTCTCCTTCTGTTAAGGTTTTTCTCAACTGCCTGGGGTGGTTTTGAGGGGCAGTCTTAGGAAATGGGGCAGCTCCATGGGGTGGGGTGGATACTCAGACCTACTAGTGAGTGCTTGCCTGTTCCATACCTGATTCCAGGCTGTAACACGGCAGGGAGAAGAACCCAGTGGTCCTGGTCCCCCGGTGTGGGGTGGGTGGGAGCAGCGCCCTCAGTCTTTCTTCCTGGTTTGCGTCTCTCTGGCTGCTCTTCCTTCTGTGATGTCATAGGCCCTGTGAGGTCTCGGCCACCATCTCCCTGAGGTTGTCCCCATCCCTGTTTCAGTCCTTGGATAGCATCCTTCTCAACCTTCTTAGTGAAGAGTCACCAGGTCTGACACCTGGGTGTCAGCCTAGACCAAGTTCTACCCATTGTCCCTCCTGACTATTTATAGGAGACCATGTGCTCAAATACAATTTAAAATGGATTCAGAGTAGTTTATGTGAGCTCTTGTGTTGATGTCCCATGACTTGACTTGAAATAATTAGAAATATCCTGGGATTTCCCAAGCAGAAAGGACAAGAATCCTCCTCTCGTCATTTTCTAGTTTGGATGTATATTTTCTGTGTCCTGTAGTACGATGCCTTCCCTATGGAGTGCTTTCCCACCTGATTTCAGATATAAAGGTGGATGAACTCTGCTAGTGCCAAAGGCATTTTCTAAACACAGCCACGTGACTTGGTGAGTGACACTCACCCTTCTCCACTGAATTCCTTGTTCCTGGGTTGTGCACCACATCAGAAAGCTAAACAGGCTGCAGGAGACCCAGTCTCAACCCCTGGCCTTCTGTAGATGGTACATAACAAGTAATAATAAATAACAAAGAAACAAATAGATCTGCTGTTGAGGGGGTTCTGAACTAAGTCAACTCCATGATTTGAGAGAAGTCATGTAAACCACTTGAATGTTTAGAGCAAGCATACTCTGCATTTTACAGGAGAGGTTAGATTGAGTTAGTTTTTGAATTAATGGTGCAGCACCATCAGAAATGTGGCTATGACGTTTACCATATCCCAAAGTTAATTGATGGAGATTTTTCTGAAGTCTGTGTGACGTTAAATATCTCCAATTCAACAGGTTAATTATGCACATTTGGTCAATATATGTTGTCATGCTCTCACAGGACAAAAGCAAACACATGTACTGATGAATGAAAAATATTAAGATGAAATTAAATGGACCAAAATAAAATGTAAGCTCTTGACTAATGTAGCTAAATCAAAAAAAGAAAAGTAAAATATTATGCAAATTACAGCACTTGGCTTCTATTTCTGTTTTCTCATAAAAAAAGAATGAAGGATGATCTTTAAAATTTCCAAATGAATGGTATATTTTAAAACAAGTTTTCTTAAAGAATAAAAACATGCTATCAGTTACCTCAGAAATTATTGCTGTTAAAATCCAGGTTCATTGCGGAAGCAGCGCCCACGTTCTTTCTTACCCATCATACCTCGCACAGAGTTTGACCTTCAGTAAATGTATATAATAAGCATTTTTAGTTAACTAGGTGGATTTATAAATGCGTACCAGACCTCACAACCTGGAAGTCCCACAAGTACTTCAAACTGAGCATTTATAAAAATGAACTCAAATTTGCTCCTTTCTTATCTGCTCCTTGCATATTTTCTTTCTCAGTGAAGAGTCACCAGGTTTGACCTGAGTGTCAACATGGACTGAGTCCTATTAATTGGCCCTCCTGACTATTTCTCAAATAACATGTGCTTAAATAGAATTTAAATGGGTTCAAAGTAGTTTTATATTGGCTATTGTGTTGATGTTCCATGACTTGACTTGAAATAACTGGAAGCACCCTGAGGTACCACAAGCAGAAAGGACAAGAATCCTCTTTATTGGTGTTTTGTGTATGTTTTCTGTGTACTGTAGGAGAATGTCTTATGTACAGAGTTCTTCCTGATTTCTATTGCATTTAAGTAATAGGTTGGTAGATACCATTCAGGTAGAAACTTGTGTCATTTTCTTAAAATAAATGGAGACTTTCAGGTATACCCTGGAAACAAAGCCAGAGATTCTAACAGTCAGGTCTGCAATGTGATACCATGATCAGTAACTTGCAGCTGACAGACTGGCAGGCCTGTGAGTCTGGCTGGGTCTTTGCAGTGGCTCTGGGTACCACATCCCCCTTCTTTCAGCATTTACCACCTTCAGCCAGATACACAATCTTCCAACTACCCACCGCCTTCCTGGCGCTCCAGAGAGAGAGATGGTCAGAAAAGCAGCTAGTGGCATGGAAACAGTTAATCCTCAACTTCTTTGTTTGCCCAGAATATTCCAAGCTGTGTGAAGAAGCCCCAGTGAGGGTTGTTTCCATTTTTGCCAAACAGAAATGAAACTGGAGGTTTGATAATGATAAGGATAAAAATAAGGTTAAATGGAATATTTTTCCTTACCTTGCCGAATATATATGCATATATATTATATGTACATACCTACAGGTACTGAGATTGACAATTAATAATTATATACAAAGCATACAGGAAAGTTATTTTAATTTTTCTGCATTTAAATTCAAAAATATAATTTATATTTTTAAAAATAGAGTGATATAAAATGCTTTCATGGTTGTTTCTTAGGAAAGGCTAAGCTCTTAGTCTTAAGTGTTCCCCTTCTTATTTTCATGGTGAACATGTCACTTTTAGGAAATAATGGTGGTGACAGGCTAGGCGAAATGTAGCAACCCTATGTCAGTCCTTGGTCTGCTTCATTTCCAAATTGTACACTGCTGTGAACAGTGGGCTAGAAGCGTGGTTTTGGAAGGTGGCGGTCTAGGCTTCATTGTAGGCACTGCCCTGGATTCACATGTAGAATGGAAATGTTTGCCACTCAGAATCACGGTATAAAGTAGGAGCTGGGTAAGGTCTCGGAATAGACTAGGAATGACACTAGTCTAGGCGTCAGGGAGCATGGATTCCCATTCTCGCTCCATCACTGATTGGTCATGAGAAAAATGTGTATTTTTCTTATCTCCCCCTTAGAAAAAAAGTGAAAACTAGAATTCCTCTTCCGTAAATATTTGGGTGGACTTTCTGTTGACAACATGTCTGCTGGCCTATAACAAGTCCAAACAGATTTGATGAGAAAAGATTTTAATGAATATGGGATAACACTGGATTCTTGGCCTTGGGTAGCCAAAATCTGGACAACTAGAACCATTCATTGGCATATTCATTCAGTCATCAAACTTCTGAACAAGAAGGCACAAAGTCCTCAAGGATGGACATTCTGTGGTATTGTAGGTTTTTGTAGGAGAGATGATGGCATGTGGTGGCCTTGGTGCGATCACAACAGCCAGCATGACTTTTCTAATGAATAAATCAGACCATCTTGCTTCTCTGTGTAAAATTCTCCAATGGCTTTTATCATGCTTAAAATAAACCCCAGCCCCCTCCATGTTCTGTGAGGACCTCCGTGGTCTGGCCCCTCCTGACCTCCCTAAACCTCTCACTACCAACCTGCCCCTGCCCACTTACTGGGCTTCTCACTCTTCCTCAAAGAAAGCTGAGGGTGTCTCAGGGTCTTAGCACATGCTGTTCCTTCTGCCTGGAACACTGTTCCCCCCACCAGCTTCATGAATCATTTCTCTGCTCAAAAGTTACCTCCTTGGAGAGGCTTCTACCAACTCTTCTATCTGAAATAGCACCCCAGAACACTCCTTTTATTCTGCTTTATTATTTTATGGAAGAAATGTCAAATATGCTTAAATAGCCCATTTTTTTAAATTGAGAAAGGGATGCACAGAGCTTTAGTATTAACTGAAATTGATGGTGGAACCTTAGGTTGTTTCCATAGGAATCTGAATCTCCTGGTTCTTGCCATTTCAAGTTTTTTTCTTCTTATATGGGTCCAAAGGTATCAATAAATTGTGGTTATTGTCCCAAAGTTTCAAGAACTTTCCCAGTAAAAATATTCATGGAGAAAAAAATGACATGCATAAATGCTCTTTTTGAAGTTTCTATGTTTAGGAATCCTGTTAAGTTGCATTTTGAAATGTATGTCTTCTTAATTTAGGGATAGACTATGTCTTAATTTCTCAAATAAATAAAAAGAAGTTCTGATGGGAATTTCTCCTGGACGAGGTCTAATGCGATGGGCAGAGATTGTAAATTTCCCAATGGGTCTGGGACGTAGGATTTTACATTTTATCCATTTGCTGGAAGGTTATCCCAGAAATGTCATACACACGTAATGTACTTCTGTAGTTTCCTTAAGCCTCTCTCACTCCAACTCACAAAAGTGCAGTTTCTACTCCACAGCACAGAGCTGTTCAAACAATTGACCTTTTACACCTTCAAAGCGAATGCCTGCCAAAAGCCTATGGATAATATGCAAACATTCTTTGGGCTTTGCATTTGGTGGAGGAAACTATAGCCGGCTTCTCCCTCTTGGTCTCCAAGAACTTTTATTTCATTGTGATCAAAAGAATCAAAGTATGTTCCAGCCCAGAGAGAGAATCTATTTTTGCATATCTCAAAACACAGATTTCCAACTATTTCAGACAAGTATCCTAATCTAGAAAGATGACTTTATCTTTCCTATTTCATTATTAATCATCGAGTTTTCTTTTAGAAGCTAAAACCCAGAGGTAACATTGGACAGATAAGAGGAAATCTGTTCTTTTGTTCTCTCAAAAATGTGTTTTTGTCACTTACATGCTACACAAGACAATTTAAATACTGTGGTCTAGATCAGGCTTTAAAAAAAATAGCTTTTAAGGGAGTGAGAAAGAAGTAGGGAAAGATTGGAAGGTGAGATAGTAATATATAGTTTCTGTTCTCATTGGCATTTACTTGTTCTTTTTATTGTTCTTTTGTGTTTATGGAAGTTCTTTTCGACAGGTAATCTGAGATCACAGTAAATTGTGTTAACAAACATAATTATAGGTGTTGATTTTATGGTTAAAAACATGTAATATTGAATATGTAGTTATAACAGGGAAAGCAATTTGAAAACGAAGGCTGAATTAAATGTACTTATGAGAACACGGTAGCACGTGAAATCTCTCTTCCTCACAAGCTAATAGGCAAGAATAGATGTAAACCGCATCAATGCCACTCAGCAAGGGATGATATTCTATCATGTTGATGAACCCAAGATTATGAATTGGCAGATATGGGTCAAAATCCAAGCTGTGCCACTGACTCAAGCAAGCTTTTCTGAGCTTTCATTCCTTCATCTATGACAGGGAAGACTGTGGTTCCCACCTCTCTGGGTAGCTCTGAGGGTGGGATAGGATGATGCAATGTGTATAGAACATCTGGTCCAAAGTAAGGGCTAAATAACTATCAGCACCACAATTATAATCACTATATTATCATTAATGTCAATCACCGTCTGATACTAGAGTAGAAGCCAGATGGCTGACGAACCTGGTATAAACAAAAGTATTTCTGAAATGGGCAAAGGCTCTTGAAAATGTAAACAAAATGATTCATTTAATAAACCAGTCTGTGCAATGTGTTTACCAGAGTTAGCAGTTAACCACACCCATTTTACACCGTAGCCAAGTTATACAGTTAATACCGAATCCCTTCTCACTCGGGACTTGGCAAATGTTTTGTAACCACTCCTTCCTCTTTGTTCAACCCATTTATTTTACGTTCATTTTGTTTTTCTCACATGCTACCTAGAATTTAGATCCCTCTGGACATTACCTGTATCCAGGTATCACCACCTTTCCCTTGCGGACTCTAAATGCATTCTCCTTCTCCTTTGCTCCCCTCCCAGTGCATACACACATGTCACCTGCAGAAGAGAACTTCTTTGGTGGCTCTCTCGTCACCTGGCTTACTGCATGACTAAATTTTCTTTTGCCTTTTTTCCTGGTGGTGAGGAAGAGCTATTTATTTTCCCCCAGGAAGTCCTGTCCTTGAGATGGGAAAATACGCTTCCTGGCCGAGTGCCTCTGGAAAGACAGTCCCCAGCCTGGAGAAAAAGCAGACACCCCCTTTGGTGGTGGCATTGTTCACTCTAAAGCACCCCTGGACCCGTGCACTGCCCCCACTCAGGACGCTTACACCGGGGGCATCGTTACCCCAGTGGGGTGGGTCTCTCCTTCCACTGCAGTTGCATGTGGTGTCCGCCCACAGAATGTCAGCACCAAAAGCTTGCTGTTTTTCCTCCTTCTACATCAATTATCTCGTATTTCCCTTTTCCGTTGTGTTTACCCCAAACAATGCAAAATCTGAGATTTCCTAATTGACACCCTGTGTTTCTTTACACAGGCGTTCTGCAGCATGTACGAAGAGCGGCACACTAAAACAATTCTGGCTGCATTTTTTTTTTCTATACCAGTTAAACCTGGGCAGCTCAGTTCGGGAGATCTTTTATATTCTAGTCATGCTTAGTTCTTAGGCATGCTGAGGAGGCAGCTGCACCTTTGGGAAATGGGAGGAGCTTCGGAAAGGTCAGGACCTGGGAAAGGGAAACTGAGGAGGCTCTGAGGCTTCCCTTGGCCCATCCGGGAAGGGGACAGCAGTTCAGGCCACACCTATAATAGGGGCATGGCAGGCACTGGCTTGACACCGGGTGGCATTAACATCACAGCCATCTCGTCTGTTGGGTAAGTTGCAGCACAGACCACAGCTGGACCCTCTAACCGCTGGCAAAGCCAGATTTGAGCACTTGCAGCACCTCCGTTCCTGGGGACCCAGCAGAAGCTCTAGCAAGATGTAGAAACATGAAGAACGGGAGTGACAGGAGTATTCCGGGAGTTGGAGCCCCAAAGAGCAGGGAGGTTCCTGGCAGGGATCCCCCCAGGGTTTGTAGAATGCAGATCAGGAATGAAAGCGCAGCCATTTTCAAAGGTCTGGTCCAGCGTGGACGGGCTGTGGCTATGTGGGCTCATGGGTGCCGGAGGTCTCTGCCTGTTGAAGCAGTGAATGCATTCCAGACTACACTCATAAAGTCCTGCCTGCTCCAAGCCAGTTGCTTCTACCACCCTGCCCAGGCCAGTGGTCATCAGTTCTTCTGGGCCAAGAGAGAAGCCACTCAGGTTTCCATTTTGTATCCTGCTGCTTATTTTACAGAGTTGGGATGCTCACTTTTCCTAAAATACGTGCAACAGAATTTCTGGGGAATAAACCTCTGTTCTTACCTTGTGACACTTCACCAGACACATCTTGGTGCCGGCACTTTGGGCTGTTTTCTGAGTGTCAGGCACGGTGAAGTCTGACAGAGGCTGATCCACTGCCCACATGGCTTGTTCCTCTCAGTATTTTCTCAGGATCCTTCTAGCTGAAGCGCCTGCCTTGGCCTTGTCCCATTTCTGCTGGTGAATCAGCCAATTTAGACAGTTTGCCTAAGTTATTCAGAGGGATCGCGGCTGGATGAACAATTCCCTTGGGAGCTCCCCCAAAACCTTTTAAAAAATAAAGTTGGGAAAGTTCCAGCCCTCTCTGTGAAGGCTTTGCATTTTCTGCTAGTGGCCAAGGAACCAAAGGTGAGAGCAGATTGCTTGGAACTGGTCAGTGGAGCTGGTTCCCAGGGCATCAAGTCAGAGAATCATTCTACGTGCCATTTAAAAGACCAGGCAGTGTCAGGAATTGGGTGAGTTGGTAGGAAAATCTTGATGGTGTCCTGGCCTTGAGCATGATGTGTGCTGCAACCGTGTTGACAGTTTTCTACCTCTTTTCTGACAATGTCCAGTCCTTTGCCCCAGCTTTCTTACTGACTTACTATAAACATATTTAGTTCAGAATGAACTTGATATTCATGTGGAATTCAGAACTCTGATTTTCCCTGTCAGCAGCTCTCCATTCCCCACACTGGAATATTTACAGTGGCTCAAATGTACTCTTTTGCCTTCTTGACTTTGCTGGAGTGTGTGTGTGTGTGTGTGTGTGTGTGTGTGTGTGTGTGTGTGTGTATGTGTGTGTGTGTGTGTATGTGTGTGTGTGTGTATGTGTGTGTGTGTGTGTGTGTGTATGCGGGGTGTGTGTGTGTGTGTATGTGTGTGTGTGTGTGTGTGTGTGTGTGTGCGCGCTTCCTAAAATGGTTCCTCTCCTGAGTCTCTGCTTGTCAAAGGGCTTCTCATCTTACTAGCCTGTGTCCATGGACAAATCATTAAGCTTCTCTGAACCTTAGTTTCTTTATCTGTAGAAGGAAGATAAGCAAGTTACAATGGTGAGGATGGGCTTGGTAATGCTGCATTAATAAATGATCCCCAGATCTCAGTGGCTTAGAAGGACAAAAGTTGGGGAATTCCCTGGCGGTCCAGTGGTTAGGACTCTGAGCTTTCACTGCCGGGGGCGCAGGTTCAATCCCTGGTCAGGGAACTAAGATCCCACAAGCCACGTGGTGCAGCAAAAAAATAAATAAATAAGAAGGACGAAAGTTTATTTCTCATTCATGCTATGTGTCCGGTATGTATCAGTGACAGGATCTGCTTTTCCCAGTTACTTATTGACCCAGGAAGATGGAGGAGGGGATTAAAAGGGTCCTTAATTCTCACCGAAGTTCTGCTCAGAATTCATTCACCAAAGTGATCACATGGCCACAACTAACTGCAAAGAAGGTGGGGAGGTGTAGCCCTCCCCTTCCCTCAAGGAGTGCTGACGATTTTCTGAAGCACTTTGATGACAGCACCCCCTCCGTCAAGGCACCTGGTAAACCCTAGACTATCATACAGCTGTCAGGCGGAGTCACTATACTTTCTCTTTGCAAGGGCCAGCGTCAATCTGGAGATAAGAGAGAGACAGAGCGCGCGCGCGCACACACACACACACACACACACACACACACACACACACATACACACACACACAGACTGAGAGAGAGAGAGAGAGAGAAAGAAGTAGCTAGCGTGAATTCTACACCAGTTCAAATACTACCTTAACCAGTTACTAACTCTGTGATCTTGGGCAAATTAACGTCTCTGGGCGTCAATTTCTTCACCTGGAAAATGGGGACAGCAATTGTAAATTCCTCCAGAGGTGATTATGCATGTTAAATGTTAGTGATTGTGAAATTATCAGATGGAGTACCTGATGCCATATATGTATTTGCTTATTAAATGGAATACAACTGGCTTTTTTCTTTTAATATTAAGATGTGGTAGATTTTATATATATATACATATATATATATTTCTGTGTGTATGTTTGTGCATATATGTGTGTGTATTCATCTTGTTTTTAAAAATAGCTACATACTATTCTGTTTTTTGGCCATATCTTAATTGCCGTTCAATTGATTAAAACTTCCTGTAGTACAATTCAAGAAGACCATGGTTTCGTGCGTCTCCATTCATTGCCCTGTTTCCTGCCTTACCCACCTCAGACGTAGGGTCTAAAGACTGTGTCTAATGCCATTTGGTGGGGAAGTATGTCCAGATTTACTGATAATTTAGTCCAGTCTCTCTGTTATGACATCTTTATCTGGTGGCAAACATTCTCTTATGGTTGTATTGCCAAAACTTCCCCCAGATAGAAAGTACCATGTTCTTGGGTTTGGCCCCAAATGGTCACTTTCCCATTAATGGACTCAGCTGTGGTATAGGAGGCATACAGACTCTACCCCTTGCCCTCACCTGGTGAACGCCACGCTTGACCCCTTCACTGTTCCCTGCAAAGCTTGGACCCGATCTGGGTGCCATAACATTTGCTGAATGATGTAGCTGTGACTTCTTAGTGCTCCCTGTTCCTTAGGGTCACTTCACCTGCTTCTTTTAATTTTCAATTCGAAGGCCAATCTCATTATCCTGTTTCCATTTCACTCATGCATAGCCGTTTTCTCTCCTGCATCCCCCATCTCCCCAACTTATATTTCTTCTTTTATGTGCTTTATAGCTTCTCCTGTATACACCAATATCATAACCAAAAGTAAATCTTTTAGCTCAGAAAAAAATGATCAGCTGTACATCCCAGGCAACTGAGCTTTCACTTGTTGAGCTTTCAGGGGAGAAGCCTCTGGAAATGGGACTCTATACCCAAGAGGTTTATTAAGAAGTGCCTTTGGGCTCAACATTTGTGGACGAGATGGGCTGGGCTGGAGAGAGGAAGAAGTTTAACTGTGATGCAGGTCCTGCAGCAGCCTCAGCCAGCCCCATAGCTGCTCAGATTGGGCCGCCGTGGCCAGGACTTTCTCTCCTACATTGGTCAGTCATTGGATGTAGGCTCTTCCTGGAAGGCAAAGTCACTCTGCCATGGACACAGTCCCCAAAGGGGATCCTGTCCGTCGGCATCCCAGTAGCTGGGACAAGCCCTCCACTGCAGGGCCGTGTGGGTGGCACATCACAGGGTCCACTGCAGAGCAGGACAGGACATTGGGAACCAGAGTCCAATCCCTTCCTCTTACATAAGCTCAGAGAGAAGAGGACATTCCCTGCCCTCTCCTGCCATCCTACCTGTGTGGGTGATAGCGGGGTTAAAGGTCTTACTGTGGTTTGTTTTCCTTTCATTATCTTTTAAGGTTTTCTTACAGTCCTTACTTGTTTCTGCTTTTGCGGTCCTTGCCATAATCTTTTCAGAATACTTTCTTTTTGTTGCTATGACAATCCGTGCATCTTCTGTATTATAATTGCTCTCAATATGGTCTCAGCACCCCTTTTCCTCTAGTTCTGAGGGGATAAGATGAGTCCAAACATGAGCTTGTTTAATAAAATTCGGGCTACTCTGTGTGACACCCTTTCCCTTTTCTTTGAAGAAGTTGCTTTTGGAGTGGGTGTTCCCCCTGCCTTTCTTCTGTCATCCCACAGATCATCTCCGTCCTTCCCACTCAACATTGCCTGGCAGCAAGGGCGACGGGAATAGCACGGAGAATGGGAACCCACAGAAGAGCTGCAGCCTTCTCCCCCTTGTATACTTGCGAGCTGAGCTGCTAACAAGTGACAGAATTGATTCATTTGAATTTCATCTTCTTTCATTTCCTCTGCCTTCCCTCTGGTGCTAGTGATAATAAGGGGTGGAAAATGACCTGGGACCCAGGAGGTAGATGAAAGCGAGAACCGGGGTCGAGAGAATCCAGAGTCTGACTAATCAAACATTAGCCCTTGGCTCCTCTACCCTCCTGCAGGTGTATCACCTTGTGGCCACGGGGCAGAGCCTCCAAACAAGGAGACATTCCCAAAGCGGTCTCGGGAAGGGTGCCTGTCAGGGTGTTAACACTGTAGAGACATCTCATTGAAGCTTCCATCCTGGTCATCGCAGAAAGAGGCTCAGGTACCCCAGGTCACCTGGGAAGACATAACATGGAAGTTTTGTGATAGATTAAAAGGAAAGAGGTCTTTAAAAATATGTCCACAAACAGATACCCAGGCATCTGCCCTTCTCAGGTCAGCAGATAAGAGTAATTCTCCCCTGCAGAGGATAACAGACATACGTTTTATTTTTATTTATTTTATTTTATTTTTTTATTGAAGTATCGTTGATTTACAATGTTGTGTTAATTACTGCTGTATAGCAAAGTGATTCAGTTATACATATATATATATATACACATGTATACGTTCTTTTTATATATATATTGTTTTCCGTTATGATTTATCACAAGATATTGAATATAGTTCTCTGTGCTATACAGTAGGACCTTGTTGTTTATCCATTCTCTATATAATAGTTTGCATCTGCTAATCCCAAACTCCCACTCCATCCCTCCCCCATCCCCCTCCCCCTTGGCAACCACCAGTCTGTTCTCTATGTCCATGATTCTATTTCTGTTTTGTAGATAAGTTCATTTGTGTCATATTTTAGATTCCCCATATAAGTGATATCATATGGTATTTGTCTTGGTCTGACTTACTTCACTTAGTATGATAATCTCTAGGTCCATCCATGTTGCTGCAAATGGCATTATTTCATTCTTTTTGACCCTGAGTAGTATTCCATTGTATGTATGTACCACATCTTCTTTATCCATTCATCTGTTGATGGACATTTAGGTTGTTTCCACAGACATACATTTTAAATAAAGGACCACAGAAGGAAGGGTGCTTGCTGCTTTATTGTGCTGGGGGAAAAGTCAAGTCTCATCAGGGAATATCTGCCAGCATCAGCAGAGAATAATGACCTTTTCCAAACCACCCCAATCATCACTGCTTAGAGTAGGCTTTTCAATCACTCTCTCCTACTTCTGCCTACAGAAAGGCAAGCACAGCCCCTGCCGTATATAATTGCTGATCTGCTGGAACAGATCTACCTGGATCCCCAAAGAGATAAGAGTCTACTACGTGGATACTAGAAGAGTCAGCTCTTCCTGTGGTCCAGGCCTCGGTTTCCCCATCACGGGATGAGCGCCATCTCTTTCTGCAGCTGGAGAGAGCTCGGTGTGTCAGTCCTGCCAAGGTTGCCTCAATTCCGGGGAATTCCCTGCCGCTGAGCACAAAGAGGCCTCGTAGACTCAGAGACCCTTCATCTCCCCCAGGGTCGGTGATTAGATGAGACACGGTACAGGCAAAGAGGGAAATGCTGCGAATTTAAAGTGAAAAATACAGTTGGTACAGATTCAGTCTCTGTCTGCCACTGCTTCCCCATAAATATTTTACCTTCGTGTTTTGACTTCGTGTTTCTGAAACTCGTAGGCCAGGCCAATGTCACAGGCTTGATGACAGTGTGTCTGGGGGGCTGGGCCCCATCTCGACGTGTTAAACACGGTGAGCCCTCCCAGGGCCCGACCTCCTGCAACTGTGGCCATGCTTGGCTGTCGTCCTCCTGATCTTGTTAGATGCTGGTTTTCTTTTTTTTTTTTAACATCTTCATTGGAGTATAATTGCTTTACGTTGTTGTGTTAGTTTCTGCTGTATAACAAAGTGAATCAGCTATACGTATACATATATCCCCATATCCCCTCCTTCTTGCGTCTCCCTCCCACCCTCCCTATCCCACCCCTCTAGGGGGTCACAAAGCACCGAGCTGGTCTCCCTGTGCTATGCGGCTGCTTCCCACTAGCTATCTATTTTACATTTGGTAGTGTATATATGTACATGCCACTCTCTCACTTTGTCACAGCTTACCCTTCCCCCTCCCCATGTCCTCAAGTGCATTCTCTACGTCTGCGTCTTTATTCCTGTCCTGCCTCTAAGTTCCTCAGAACCTTTTTTTTTTTTTTAGATTCCATATATATGTGTTAGAGGCTGGTTTTCTTGAATTGGTCGCTGTCGTCTCCCCTTCCTCAGTGTGAAAAGCTACCTGTTTTTATTCTGAGCCCGACTGCAAGAGAAGCAGCTCACACTTAATGGTGCTCTCTCTCTTCCTGCGTTTCCACACGGGTTGCCGTCTAGATGAAAGCGGGGGAAGTCTGCACCCCATCAGGCTCTTAGCTTCTTGAGAAACTTCCGCTTTGTTTTCAGCCGTTCAGCCCTTCTCTGAGCAAAGAGGTCCTGAGCGCCTGCTGTGTCATTGGCCCCAAGACAGCCCTGGGGAGGCTCGCACCCACCCACGCCTGGGCATTTGCTCTACCCTGTCCACACTCCCACCTGTTGCTTTAGGAACTGCTGAGGTGGAAAGGGTAAAAAGGAAAGAAGTGCTTGGTATGTGGAGGGGGGGAGCGGTGTCCCCCTCATGCGTAGATCAACTGTTTCTACGTCAGGGAGTTGGGAGACCAGCCCAGACTCACGTCCCTCCCATTCTCACATCCCGAGACCCTGTGCAAAGCAAAAAGCCGCAGGTGGGGTAAAAAGAACACACTGTTCCCTGACCAATCATTCTTTCAGCTGAATACGTATAAAACTTGGTTTAATGCAATAGCAGTTTGGTCACAATTCCTGAAACCGTCCTATAGGCAATGAAGTTTGTGACTGCAGCTTAATATTGTGACGGTTTACATGTTTTAAATTGTGCAAGCATTTAGAGGAGACAAAATGGGAATTTGTTATCTTTTTCTGGGAGTGCCTTTCTCTTCTCTGCTTGACTTTCTTATCTTCTCCTGGACTGATTCTTACCTTTTTTACTTATGTTACCTGGCTGGTTGGCTCCCCGAGATAGAGTGAATGCTAGGATGGAGAACACAAATTCCGTTTCATTTACATTGGCATCTTATGTCTGAGCGAGGAGATGGGAAGTCTTACTGCATCCTGCAGACAATTAAATGAGTTTGGAAAGTTTTCATTTGGTTTGTTGTTGACAAAAACTAAGTCCCTGTTCATTTTTCTGGGTGATTCCCAGAGGAAAACCAAGCCAACACAGGGCCCTACATTTCCCTGTGGAACTTCGGTGAACTACGTAGTATGGAGATCTCAGTTCTGATTTCCGTTTTTTGTTTTGTTGAGTTTCCTTACGTAAAAGGAAGTTTTGGGGAAGAAATCTATGTTTAACTGAGAAGATAAAGGACTCAGGTGGAGAACAGGAAGAGGTAAAAACAATTCTAGACTAGATCCAACCCACTGATCTAAAAAGCACTGCTTCATTAACCCACTGGCGTAATTTCGTAAACAGGAGGCGGCCTGTCTGATGAGCTTTCTGTTAGAATTAAATTGTCATCAGTAATATCCAAGCAAGTTCTTCGTATGACTTTATGGATATTGGTTGTTTTTTTCCATTCTATCTTCTTCTTTAAGGAGGACTTAAGTTTTTTTAACGCAGATTAGCATATTTATTTATTTAAAAAAATTTTTAATTTTATATTGGAGTATAGTTGATTCACAATGTTGTGTTAGTTTCAGGTGTACAGCAAAGTAATTTAATTATACATATTCATATATCTATTCTTTTTCAGATTCTTTTCCCACGTAGGTTATTACAGAGTACTGAGTAGAGTTCCCTGTGCTACACAGTAGAGGACTTAAGTTTTTTGAAAAACATGTATCACAGGATAAAATTAATGAGGAAAAGTTACATATTGCGTGATCCCCCATGTGATCACTGAGACGATGAAAGTAGGGTACTTAACAGAATGAAGACTCTAAGTCTGAAATCAAAGGCAAATCACATGAAGATTGAGGATGATTTATACACCACTTGGTTTTTGCTAACAGATTGGAGGGGTAGCAATTCTACTTGGTTTGACAGACAGTCATTCTGGAAAGGAAAAATTATGAGGTTCTAGAAGGAAGGATAATCTGAATGCAAACGAGTTCTCTGTTCACCTTAAATTGAAATCAGGGTTCAGGTGTCAGCCCCAGGTTATCAGCCTGGATTATTCGGTGACAATTTATGTGAGGTCACAGGTCTGGGCAGGCTTGCTGATGGGTGAATGGCCAACCTGAAATTGAAGAAAACAATCCTTCGGGGTTCTACCTTCAGGTGTCTGTAATGGAGAGCAGGTTTCATTTGATGGGAACCTTTTACAGACAAACAATAGGTGAGAATCTCAGAGTAACTATATGCTGGCAGTAGCTCCTGAATTAATAAAACATTATTTATTTCAGTTCTGTTTCATCATGATTGTTAAAACGTAACATTTCAATTCTTCACGGAATCTCTAGAAACTTTGGTTTCCCTGTAGCTGTCTCTTTGATATTTGTCTCTGTGTCTACATGCTAGTTTCTGAAGCCTGGCAGACGGGCAAGCACTAGGACGGCTATAACACAAATGCCCAGAACGACCACACAGGATCCTTCTCCAAGAGTAGACTTCAAGCAGAAATCACTCAACAAAGAGAAATAACTAACATCTATTGTGCACTGACTTTGTGCCAGGTACTATTTTAACTGCTTTGCCTAAATAATCTCAATCCTCACTACAAATAGAGGTAACTATTGCTTCTAACCTCATTTACAAATGAGGAGACTGAGTCAGGCGAAGTCCTGGACAGAACTGGGGTTCCGTCTCAGACAGTCTGACTCCTGAGCCCCTGCTCCTGGCCGTCGGGCTACACAGACAGAGCACTGACTTCATGCTGGTCACTGAGCCATAGGCACCAGGGATATGGGAGCAAACAGTACTTAGATGTATTATTCAGATTTGACCCTGGCATTGGATGGATATCTTTCATATATGTATCGGTTTTCCTGGGCTACTGGGAGGATCCCATAACAATTTGGAACATTATTGATGATCACGGTCAGCAGGTAGAATTAAATAATTTGGTTTCTACTGACAATGTAACTGCTAATGTCCTTCAGCACTGAGCCATCACAACATTCTTGAATGAGGTTTCTATGAGACTTTAAGAAGTTTACTCTTCTAACTGTTGTTGGTATAAATCTGTTAAATATCAATCAGGCCTTGTGATGATTAACATAAATATGTTAGCTTTTTAAACGGTTAAAATGGTCGTGCGTATCAGCTAGCTTTTGCGACACAACGCTGTCCCCAGACTCGGTGGCATTTATTGCTTACAAGTTCATGAGCACCTGGGTGGCCCTTCTGGTCTTAGCTGGGTTCGCCCATGAGTCTGTGGTCAGCCGCAGGTCAGGGCGGTGGCTCTGACGATCTGGCTGGGCTTTCTCACATGTTGGGAGTGTGGCCGGCTCTAGTTTGGGACAGCGGGCCTCTCCTTCACAGGATCACTCATTAGCCAGTAGGCTAGCCAGGGACTGTCCCCACGGTGGCTGGGGAGAGCCCACGAGCAAAGGCCAGAGCGTGTACTGACACCTGAAAGGGCCTACGCTTAGAACCGGCATAACGTAACTTCTTCCTCGTCTATGGTCAAAGCAAAGCCCAAGGCCAGCCTAGATCCGAGGGGTGGGGAAACAGACCCCACCTCTTGGTGGGAGGAGCTTGCAGGTTACCTGGCGAAAAAGCAGGAATAATACAAGGCAGGGGATCGTGGGAGCCATTTTTGAAAACAATCCACAGCAAAGTAATCCGTTAACTCAGAATTTCCCAAACATACCTGGTCCCCCTGCCAAAGGTCTCCCTTGCCCCGTAGTTTTCATAGCATAACCACCCACAGAATATGATATGTGCTAAATTCAGATTAATTAAAGAACATTTTCCGTGAAAAATGAGCAGTAGTATGCCCATTTTATAGATGAAGAAACTGAGGTTCAGAGCTAAGTAACATACCCTAAAAATCATAAAACTAATAAGTAGTAAGTTACTAGCATTAATTAGTATCTAGTAAGCTGTTGAATGTCAAAGTTTGACAAGCTTAGGTATGTCTAACTCCAAAGCCCTTTCTTTGAATTACCACTCTATAAGGTTTTCAAGGCCTTTAAGGGTCATGTGATTAATGATTTTTTCAAAAATGAAAGTGGTGCCTGAGGATGAGGAAATAGGAGAGGAGAAAATTCAAACATAATAATAGCCCATTTGTTGCAGTCTATTTATAGGCATGAATGTTTTAATCAAGGGGCATTTCTTTCATTAAACAAAATGATCCTTTGTGATAGCTATGGATTATTAATTTTTTCATCTCTTCCTGCAATAAATATTTGGTGGTGGTGGGTGTTTCTGTATGGTAATATTATTTGGCTTGAGAAGGATCCAGTGCAAATAGAATTCTCATTTGCAAAACTTGTCACCTATATTCCTTCAGAATATTTGGGGAAAGTAAGAGTAATAGCAACAGTAGAGGTTGTATTAAATGTTCTTTAATTAGATCTGAATTGACCAATTATCATATTCTGTGGGTGGTTATACTATAAAAACTGCGGGACATGGGAGACCTTTGGAAGGGTGACCAGGTATGTTTGGGAAATTCTGAGTTAACAGGCTACTTTGCTGTAATTTCTCAGAATCTTACGTAGGCTGATGACCATTGTAATTCTCAATGAGTCCATTTCTCAGACTTCCATAACTGCAGAATATTCATTTACTTGGTGCCACTCACAGATGCCTAGTATTCCATAGAACCCTTGGGAAATCTGACCTTGATTCTGATCCCTTTGAAGGTATGTTTGGAGTCAATAGTATTTTGTCAAGCATCTGCTGTGAGAGAGGCACTATTAGAACCACATCAGAAACCCATGAAATAGGTTTTATTCTTATTGATAGTTGAGGAAGCTGAGACTGCAAGCAGTTACTCTGTTTGCTCAAGATCCCCCAGCTGGTACCAAAACTGAAAGTTGACCCTGCTTTTATCTAACTTCACGCCTAGGGTGTGTCCTGCAGCCTTTGCTGAGATTCAGAAAGTGTAAGTGACTTTTTAGGATGACTCAGCTGGTCAGAAGAGACACCATGTCTTACATACTTTTGTAGTCCCTGTAGCTCCTAATAGAAAATAGCTTATCAGTCAGTACCTACAGGCCAGGCCCTTTTTTTATTACCTAGTTATTATTATCCTTATGCTCATGCTCGGCAAAAATTGCAATAGTAGAGAAGAGTATAAGATAAAAAGTAAAAATTCTCCATACCATCAGCTCCAGAACCATACTCTAAAGATAAGACTATTATCCATTTTTTATATGTTCTTCCATAACGTTTTAATTATACAAGTGTGTGTGTGTGTGTATCCTTCTGTTTTGTTTTACACAGATGAGATCATATATGTACATTTTTCACTTAATATATCTTTTGAAACCTTTTATTAAAATATAATTGATGGGGGCTTCCCTGGTGGCACAGTGGTTAAGAATCCGCTTGCCAATGGAGGGGACACAGGTTCGAGCCCTGGTCTGGGAAGATCCCACATGCCACGGAGCAACTAAAAGCCCCTGCACCACGACTACTGAGCCTGAGCTCTAGAGCCTGTGAGCCACAACTACTGAGCCCAAGTGCTACAACTGCTGAAGCCCACGTGCTTAGAGCCCAAGCTCCTCAACAAGAGAAGCCACTGCAGTGAGAAGCCCACGCACCACAAAGAAGAGTAGCCCTGGCTCGCTGCAACTAGAGAAAGCCCACACACAGCAACGAAGACCCAACGCAGCCAGAAATGAATAAGTTAAATAAATAAATTTAAAAATATATATATAATTGATGTGTAACATATTATTTCAGGTATACAACATTGATTTGATATTTGTACATATTGCAAAAAATTGTTACAAGTCTAGTTAATATCCATCATCACGTATAGTTACAACTAGTTGATTTACAGTATTATATTAGTTTCAGGTATATAATGTAGTGATTCTATATTTTAATAGATTATACTCCATACGAAGTTATTATAAAATATTGGCTATATTCCCTGTGCTGTCCATTACATCGTTGTATCTTATTTTTTTTAATACCTAGTAGTTTGTTACCTCTTAATCCCCTTTCCCTATTTTGCCTCTTCCCCCAACCCTCTCCCCACTGTTAAGTTTGTTTTCTGTATCTGTGACACTGTTTCTGTTTTATTATACTCTTTGTTTGTTTTAATTTTTTAGATTTCACATACAAGTGAAAACACACAGTATTTGTCTTTCTCTGACTTACTTCACTATGCATAATACCCTCCAGGTCCATCTATGTTGTTGGAAAAGGCAAGATTTCATTCTTTTTTATGGCTGAATAATATTCCACTGTCTATATATATACCACATTTTATTTATCCATCCTTTATGCAAGTGTTGATGGACACATAGGTTGTTTCCATATCTTGGCTATTGTAAATAATGCTGCTGTGAGCACTGGGGTGCATGTAGCCTTTCAAATTAGTGTTTTCATTTTCTTCAGATATATACCCAGGAGTGGAATTGCTGGTAGATTCCACTACCATCTGGTAGCTCTATTTTTAGTTATATGAGGAACCTCCATACTGTTTTCCATAGTGACTGCACCAATTTACATTCCCACCAACAATGTACTAAGGTTCCTCTTCTCTAAATCCTTGCCAACATTTATTATTTACTTTTTGACAACAGCTATTCTGACAGGTGTGTGGTGATATCTCACTGTGGTTTTGATTTGCATTTCCCTGGTGTTGAGCATCTTTTCATGTGCCAGTTGGCCATCTATGTATCTTCTTTGGCAAAATGTCTATTCAAGTCTTCCCTGTTTTAATCGAGTTGTTTGTTTTTTTGATGTTGAGTTGTATGAGTTTTTTTTGTTTTTTGTTTTTTTTAAATATTTCCTTCTATTTTCTTCTAGATGTTTTTATACTGTTGAAGTGTTACATTTAGGTCTCTGATCCATTTTGAGTTAATTTTTTAAATTTAATTAATTAATTCATGGCTTTGTTGGGTCTTCGTTTCTGTGCAAGGGCTCTCTCTAGCTGCGGCAAGTGGGGGCCACTCTTCATCGCGGTGCGCGGGCCTCTCACTGCCGCGGCCTCTCCTGTTGCGGAGCACAGGCTCCAGACGCACAGGCTCAGCAGCTGTGGCTCACGGGCCCAGCTGCTCTGCGGCATGTGGGATCTTCCCAGACCAGGGCTCGAACCCGTGTCCCCTGCATTGGCAGGCAGACTCTCAACCACTGCGCCACCAGGGAAGCCCCCGTATGAGTTGTTTTTATGTGTTGAATATTTACCCCTTATTGGTCATATCATGTGCAAATATCTTCTCCAATTCAGTAGGTTGTCTTCCCATTTTGTTAATGGTTTCCTTCACTGTGCAAATGCTTTTAAGTTTGATTAGGTCCCATTTGTTTACTTTTGTTTTTATTCCTTTTGCCTTAGGAGACAGATCCTATATATATATATATATATATATATATATATATGGCTACAGTTTATGTCAAAGAGTGTTCTTTCTATGTTCTCTTCTAGGATTTTTATGGTTTCTGGTCTTACATTTAGGTCTTTAATCCATTCAGGGTTTTTTTGTTTGTTTGTTTATCCTGTGAGAAGATGTTCTAATCTCATTTTTTACATGTAGCTGCCCAGTTTCCCAGCACCACTTATTGAAGAGACTGTCTTTTCTTCATTGTATCTTCTTGCCTCCTTTGATGTAGATTAGTTGACCATAGGCACATGGGTTTATTTCTGGGCTCTCTGCTCTGTTCTACTGAGCTATGTGTCCGTTTTTGTGCCAGTACCATAGTGTTTTGATTGCTGTAGCTTTATAGTATAGTCTGAAGTCAGGGAGCATGATACCTCCAGCTTTGTTCTTTTTTCTCAAGATTGCTTTGGCTATTCAGGGTCTTTTGTGGCTCTATAGGAATTTTAAGACTATTTGTTCTAGTTCAGTGAAAAGTGTCATGGGTATTTTGATAGGGATTGCATTAAATATGTAGATTGATTTGTTTAATATGGATATTTTAACAATATTAATTCTTCCAATCCATTAACACAGAATATCTTTCCATTTCTTTGTACCATCTTCAATTTCCTTCATCAGAGCATAGTTTTCAGAGTATAGGTCTATAACCTCCTTGGTTAAGTTTATTCCTGGGTGTTTTATTCTTTTTGATGCGATTTTAAACTGGTTTGTTTTCTTGCTTTCTCTTTCTGCTAGTTCATTTTTAGTGTATAGAAATACAACAGATTTCTCTATGTTAATCTTGTATCCTGCAACAGTTCTTTGGTGGAGACTTTAGGGTTTTCTATATATAGTATCATGTCCTCTGCAAATAGTGACACGATATTTTTTCTTGGGAAGAGAACTTTTAAGATCTATTCTCTTAGCAACTTTTAAATGTATAATGCAGTGTTATTAATTATAATCACCATGCTATACACCCCAGGATTTATTTATTTTATAACTGGAAGTTTGTACCTTATTTGGCATCATTTTTATCAGGATTTGTAGATTGTTTCTTTGTTTTGTATTGATGTACCATATTTATTTAATCAGCCTTTGTGTGACGGATTTTTAGGTTCCTTGTAGGTTTTTTATTTATTCATTTATTTATGTATATATTTTTGCTATAACAAACAGTGCCTCAATGAAGAAACAATATTATACATATATCTTTGCACAGTTACGTTTTTAATGGAAAACAAAACAAAAAAAATGCAGGGTACCATATCATAGAAAAATAGTGTACTATTGCCAAGAAAATATTATAGGAGCTGTAAATAAGCAGGGTTTTTTTTCCATGGCACAGAGTTACAGCGTTCAATAATTGCCTGTTAACATTCTTTTTTTTTTTTTTAAAGATTGCTTTTATTAATTAATTAATTTATTTATTTTATGGCTGTGTTGGGTCTTCGTTTCTGTGCGAGGGCTTTTTCTAGTTGTGGCAAGCGGGGGCCACTCTTCATCGCGGTGCGCAGGCCTCTCACCGTCGCGGCCTCTCTTGTTGCGGAGCACAGGCTCCAGACGCGCAGGCTCAGTAGTTGTGGCTCACGGGCCCAGCCGCTCCGCGGCACGTGGGACCCTCCCAGACCAGGGCTCGAATCTGCGCCCCCTGCATTGGCAGGCAGATTCTCAACCACTGCGCCACCAGGGAAGCCCAAGCAGGTTTTTTTATATACACATTTTTTGACCAAGAAATAGTATCCTGTTTATCTGGTGGGCTGGGTTCTTACCAGGGAGCAAAATGACTGAGCCACGGGTCCCATTAGGCGCCTTTATGACCAAGATCAATGATGGCTAAATGAGGAGAAGGCAACTTAGCCTCCTGGAGCTGCTACCTTCCCCACTGGACGGCTCTGCATGGTTTGTTTTTGATGCTGTAGACACAGATGCAACACGCATTGGACAGATGTAACCAACTTTTTTTGGTCATTTTAAAGACATTGCTCATTATGTTATGCAATGGCCCTTTCAATGATGTAGACCATGAACTGAATTCAGATGACAAGTTGAGAATCCTTTAACCCTATTAATTTCACCACTAGGAATTTATCCAAAAGAGATAAATGCATTGATGCAAAACATTCTTTTCAATTCCACATTGTTTATGAGAACAAAAATGGGGACAAAACCCCAAAATATCTAACAAAATTATAATTAGCTGTTAGATTTAACATATAACTCCATTCACTGGGGCCTCTTTAGCTTCAAGCATAAGGTGAAATTTAAAAGATATTATCCCTTATGCTTTATGGTAACCCTTTCACAGGACCTTCTAAAAATGCTGAAATTTGAAAAAGTTTATCTCTGCCAATAACCAGTCATCCTTCACTGTATTAGATAATTACCATTTTGTAACGACATTATTTATCTTCCACTGGCTACCTGGAAACTCAGAGCTAAGCCAGGTACTTAGTTGCAGCAAAAGTCCTCAACCCAGTGTAATGGGGAGTCAGATAGAACGGACTTTGAGTTCTGTTTCCCACTTACTCTACTGTATTGGTTTCCTATGGTTGCTGAAAAAATTACCAACAACTTTGTGGTTTAAAAAAAGCACATGTCTCTTATAATTCTGGAGGCCATAATTTTGAGTCAGTCTTTCTGGACCTAAATCAGTCTGTTGGCAGGCCCATATCTCCTCCAAAGGCTCTAGGGAAGAATCCATTCCCTGATGCTTCCAGCTTCTGGTGGCAGCCAGCATTCCTTGACTTGTAGCCACATCACTTCAAGCTCTAACTCAGTAGACATCATGCCTTCTCCTCTTCTGTGTCAATTGTCCCTCTGCCTCCTACTTAGAGGGTCACAAAGATTATTCAGGATAGTCCCTCCATCTCAAGATCCCTAACTTAGTCCCATCTGCAAAGTCTCTTTTTCCTAAAAGTAACATTCATGGGTTCTAGGAATTAGGACCTAGATATTTGGGGGGCATCTTTTAGCCAACTACAACCTACCTTATGGCCCCTAAAGATTTATATTCATTCCCATGCAAAATATATTTATTCTACTCCAACATTCCCCAAAGTCTCAACCCATTATAGCATCAATTCAGAATCCAAAATCTCATCTAAATAGCGTCAGCTTTAAAGTCCCAAATCTCATCATCTAAATTATTCAAAGTAGATATGGGGACACTCCAGGTATGATCCACCCTGGGGCAAAATTCCTCTTTATTTTTAAAGTAAAGCATTTGGTTCACTGCCTTGCATATAGTAGAAATGTTAGCCACCATCAGAATTATTCCCTTCATTGCATTAAGGGGAGGGTAACACTTGTAGCCTCCACATTGTCCTAGCAGAGAGAAGACAAGATATAAAATGATGATAATGATAACAATAACAGTAGTAGTAGCAGAAGTGGTGGTAACAGTAACTCTTGCTGAGAGTTTTTCATGCAACTGAAGCTTTAAGTTTTTTTTGTTTTTAATTTTTATTGGAGTATAGCTGCTTTACAATGTTGTTCTAGTTCCTGCTGCACAGCAAAGTGAATCAGCTATACATATACATGTATCCCCTCCTTTTTGGATTTCCTTCCCATTTAGGTCACCACAGGGCACTGAATAGAGTTCCCTGTGCTATACAGTAGGTTCTCATTAGTTATCTCTTTTATACATAGTATCAATAGTGTATATATGTCAATCCCAATCTCCCAGTTCATCCCACCCACCCTTCCCCCCTTGCTATCTGTAAGTTTGTTCTCTACAACTGTGTCTGTATTTCTGCTTTGCAAATAAGTTAATCTGTACCATTTTTCTAGGTTCCACATAGAAGCGATACCATATGGTATTTGTTTTTCTTTTTCTGACTTGCTTCACTCTGTATGACAGTCTCTAGGTCCATCCACGTTTCTGCAAACGGCACTATTTTGTTCCTTTTTATGGCTGAGCAATACATGTTATCTAAATTAATCCTCATGAAACCCCTTTGTGGTACGAACTATTATTACCCCCATGTTCATTTGAGAAAACTGTGGGATAGAGAGGTTACCTAATTAGTAAGGAGCCAAGCCATGATCTCCATGCTGCCCAATTAAAACTAGGTCCACCTGACACATGAGTCTTATGTCAGTGTGCCCTCCTTTTTTTAGTCTTGATATTCATGAAATGCAGTTTTAAAGAATCGCTGCTCCTTTCACCTTGGGTTTCCATTTTGTGTATCTCTGAGGAGATAAGTCAAACTCTGATTAGCATTCCTAAGATTCTCCTGCTTTCAGGAAGGGGTTTCTTCTCCTCTTGAAGTTCTTTTTTGTGGTTGTTTATTTTTAAAACATAGAAGCTCCCCTCCAAATTATCATTTGAAAAAATTCAAAACTTTCAGATAAGTTGAAAAATCGGTACGATGAACACGTTCATCCCTTCACTTTCCATTTACCAATTGTTAATCTTTTGCCACTTTTGTCTTTTTCTTTCTACATGTAAATATAGTTTTGTTTCTGCTGGACAATGTGAAAGTTGCAGTCGTCGTGACTCTTGACCACCAAATCTGGTACCTTCTAAGAACAAGGACTCTCTCCTTTCTACTTATATCATGATAAAACCAAATAAATTTAAATTTTATACAATAATAGCTGACATTGTTTTTACACAAAATTTCTCCCAATCGTTCCAATAATGCCCTTTTCCAACCTTTTTTTTAAAAATCCAGAAGTCAATCTCTCACAACGCCTTTGTTACCAAGGCTGTTGCCCCAGAATCATACCCCGCCCCTCCCTCGAATGGAAACCAATTACTCTTACTTAAGTTTAAGGAGGAAGCTGCAAAGAGGAAAAAACAAGAACTGGTTGGAACCTGCTGGACCCAAGATGACAGAGAATTTGACTTCCAGTGGGTCTTGATCCTCATTATACGCTCATTATATTAGCTAAATGACACTCCCACCAGCACCATGACAGTTGACAGTTGCCATGACAACAGCCAGAAAAGCCCATATAAGGACTGAAAAGGAGTGTTGCCTCAGGTCCTAACCACACCCCTGTTCTCAGATAACTCACAAATATTCTTCCCACTCTTTCCAACCCCCTCCCTTTACTGTGAATCTCCTATATATTTGCTGTCTCCAAATATACAGGAGAAGTTGACTTGCGAACTAAGTTCCTGCTTCTCCATTCTTGGCCGTTGAATAAAGCTTGCGCTATTCCAGTCTCAGCACTGGTTTTGTCATTGGCTGTGCAAATCTGATCAGAAAAAGAGCCTCCCTGGCCAAGACAAAGGGTCTCAGCCCAGGCTAGGACCCCAGGGTGGGTTCAGGCAACTAATTCAGTAACATTTTTAGTTGTCACGTCTCTTTTTTCTTTAATCTAGAACCGTTCTCAGCCTGTTCTTATTTGATTTTGGTTTTGTTTGTTGTTTTTGTTTGTTTTTTCCCTTCAGTGACTCTTTGAGGAATCCTGACCAGTCACCCTGTAAGATGTCTCAAGTTCTGGATTGGTCAGGTCGCTTCCTCTTGATTAGATTCAGGTTAAATATATTTTGGCATACTGTATCTACTGAAAAAAAAAAAAAGCACAACCTAAAAGTTGAGATTTATGTTTTATTTGCGGACAACACCGAGGTCTTAAGCCCGGGAAACAGCCTTTCAGATCGCTCTGAGGGACTGCTGTGAAGAGGTCGGGGGGGGCGGGGGGAGCCAGGATATATAGGAGTTTTTGCAAGAAACACCAGGTAGTTGAAACACCAAAAGATTCCTGTTCATTAAAGAAGACCAGACATCTCAAGTTAAGGAATTTAGTGCTTTTCTATGCATGGGAAGATGCAAGACTCTGGGCTCCTTGAAATCATTCCTTTGATATGCACCTCAGCTTTCTGGGACCGGTATCCTGTGTGTTCACATCCTGAGTCTTTTCAGGGTGCACAGTGTGTGTGGGGGGTGGGGGCGGGGGGGGGGGGAGAGAGTGGCTGCAGCAGCTGGTGGCCTGATGGAAGGCATCCAGTTTCTATCCTGAGTTCCCTCAGGGCTCACCTGGCGGCTGTAATGTGATGGCTGCAGCATCCTTTGTTTACTGATACGGCAGCAACCTTTTTTCATTGACAGCTGTATAAGTGATGTGAGAACTATTTCACAGTTGATTATGCTTAGGAAAAATAAATGTGAGGCTCTGGAAAAAAATGATGATTGATATTGGATACTAAAATAAATACTAAATACTAAATACTAAAACTCATAATAGAGCATAATCTTTGAACAGTCATTGACAGTTTCTGAAGCACATTTCACACATATTTATTTTATTTTATCCTTATAATTATGAGACCAGTGAGGTGGATATTATTGGTGATAGTCCTAAGGCAACTAAGGCATGGGTGTGTAAGTGATTCAGTAAATTCCTAGAATTCAAGGAAGCTGGACTTTGAAGCCAGTTTCTGGACCTTGGGTTTGGATCTGAATCCTATACTTTTGCCACCAAATCATTTGCTAGGGTTAAGTAGGATAAGTTTTTTAAAAATGATAACAATCGTTCACCCCACTCAGAAGTACAACTGAATACAACATAAGTTAGTGCTTTCTAAAAGCAGCTTTCAAGTTGCCTCTGGACCCTGGAGCATCTTTGGGACCCTACATTTATGTAGATTATGTGTTAAGAGTTTGCAAAGCTCTCATGGTTGTAAATGCCTTAGGCACTTACTGAGAAATAATAACAGAGAAGCAGAAGGAAACTGAGACAGATGGGTTCCCACTCAGCCTTCCTATAAACTTGCAGCATGTTGAATAATAAATACAGATGTTAGCCAAGATATAATCTTATCTTTAGTCTTTGTTAGTACCCAGAGAGGGATAGATGCTGGGTTCAAAAAAAAGGTGCTGTTTATTTATTAGTGTCAACTGGAGAAAAAAAAACCCACAACCTAAAAGTTTCCAGTTAAGTTTTATTCGGGGACCTTATGAGGACTATAGCCCAGGAGAGACAGCCTCTCAGGTAGCTCTGAGGGACTGCTCAGAAGAGGTAAGGGAGAAGCCCAGATACATAGGAATTTTTGCTGAAAAAGAACAAAAAACGAACAAAAAACCCCAGGTAGTCAATCAAAAGATTACTGTAGTCACAAACAAACAAACAAAACCCAGACATCTCAAGTTAAGGATTTTAGTGCTTTTCTATATATGGGATATGGTTTGTGGTAGAAGAGAGGTCGTTGGGTGGGGTGGAAGGGTGAAAATGATTTTGCTTTTAGGGATGCCCAGTTTGAAGCCCTGGTGGAATCTTTTGGTGATAGATGTTACCGAGTCCAAGCTCGCTCTGCTTGTCGTGCAACAGGCCAGTAAATCAGGAGACGCGGTGTTGATGCAAGGAATAGCGACTGTATTCGGAAAGCTGGGCATCCAAGAAGATGGCGGACTAGTGTCCTAGAGTACCATCTTATCAGTGTCCTAGAGTACCATCTTATCGGGGTCTGGATGCCAGTTTCTTTTATAGAACAGAGAGCGGGAGGAGGTGAGGAAGTAAAGTAAAAAGGCCATGAATCTTGCAAAATATCTCCTGGTTTTGGCCATATAATTTATTGTCCATTTGTATATCTTGTTTTTCTGTCCATTTTTCTGTTGGATCCATTTCTTATGCCTCTGGGAAGACCTTCTTGTATATTAGAGAAATCAGCCTTTTATTTTATCATTGATCATTTCACTTTGTATATTTGCCATACTGAAATTTTAATTTTAAGTACTTACTTTTATGGTTTTTTATTGGTTTGAATTTTATGTCCTAAATTGAAATACCTTCCTGTTTTTCTATTTTTGGCCTTTTAATCAAATCCTTCTGTTTGGTAGCAGAGTTGCATGGAAGCTAATTGGAAGAAATTGGTGTGTCTGGTATTCCTCTCTGAATCAAGGCATATAGCTATCTCTGAAGAGTTCATGAAACCCTGAGTGTCCCTGGGTATCCCCTAATGATGAGAAGAAAGAAACAGGAAACAAGACAGAGTTGGGTTTTTTTTTTTTAAATTATTTATTTATTTATTTATTTACGGCTGTGTTGGGTCTTCGTTTCTGTGCGAGGGCTTTCTCTAGTTGCGGCGAGCGGGGGCCACTCTTCATCGCGGTGCGCGGGCCTTTCACTGTCGCGGCCTCTCTTGTTGCGGAGCACAGGCTCCAGACGCGCAGGCTCAGCAGTTGTGGCTCACGGGCCTAGTTGCTCCGCGGCACGTGGGATCTTCCCAAACCAGGGCTCGAACCCGTGTGCCCTGCATTGGCAGGCGGATTCTCAACCACTGCGCCACCGGGGAAGCCCAAGACAGAGTTTTTAATCAGCACTGAAAGAATAGTCTTCTCAGGCAGGCTGCCAAGTGCATTTTTTTTTTCTTCTGGAAACAATATTTGGTGGTTGACACCCAATCCCAGCATTAATTGCTGTAGCTCTGAAACTCGTGTGACAGGGAAATGGGAGCAAGACATGGATATAGGGATAAAATGGCCCTCTTTGGGGGCGCAGCTCAGACCTGAACAGCACATCCAGAAATCCTGTAGCTTCCTGGTTGCCCCAGACATATATGAAAGGAATGAGGGTATGAGGATAGGGCAGTATAATGAGTTGAGAAATTTGAAGGGGGAGTCAGGAGGTAGGAAAGATGCTGTTTAATTTGGGCTGTCCTCTTGGTGGGTCTTCTTCCTTTTCAGGAGGGCAGGCGGGAATTGCTGTCACCACTGTTGCATCACCAGTGTGACCCCAAGCCTTCACTGTGTTCCACCCGCTCATTCTGAAGTTAGCAAGGCGGCATCTTTTCCACCAGCAGTATGGCTTGTTTGCTACTTTGGGTTTGCGGGTAGACCTGATGACGAACAGAGCAGGAGGGAGCTGTAGGTTTCCAGGCTTCTCCCTAGCTCTGTCCTCTGCTGGATGATCACTGATGTCTGCAGAATGGCCGGTGTTTTACTCTGAGGCACGTCTCCCCACGGCTTCCTTTCCTAGGAATCAATGTTTACCTTTCCAGTACTTTAAGGCAATGCCAAGCTGATAATCCCTTTGGAAAATAGTAATTCAGCACAATAGAGTGGAGAGGCAGCTCTTCTGTCCTTCCTGCTGAAGATAACCTTGATTCGATGTATTTGGGCATCTAAGGGCTCAGCTCTGTACATCCTGCATCTTTTGTCACTTTATAATGGATGAGAGTGGAGGCTCTAGAGGCTGTCATGGCAACCCAGTGATCCAGCCAATCTCAGAAGATTTTATTCCCTTTTTATGAATCATAGAGAGAAAATGAAATAGTTTGAGTCCAAACTCTTTGAATGCAAGGAATATTCGGTATTTGTACACCCAATAGGCATTCCATCCGGTGTTCAGGTGAACCATGTGGGGCATGAAGGATTTCATCTCAAGAAACTTTGCACCATTTCTTGTCTGTGACCATGACCATTGGACTGATCATTCTGGAGAAACAATAGATTAAGTCTAGAGACGTGTACTGGGAAAAAGTTCTATTCTTCAAATAAGAGTGTGCATTTGTGATTTTTCCAAAGGCCACCATTTTAACATGTAAAACCAACAGACATTTGATGAGGCAGTGCTTATATTCGAAGTAATAAAAATAATCACCGTAGGGAAGAAAAACCACAGCTAGATTGCTCAATACTTCATTGGTTCATTCATACAATGGATATTTATTTAGCCCTTCACACAGGCCAGGCACAATGCTAGGAGTTCAGAATGTTCCTGGAATAATAATAATAACTCTAGCTAACAAGTATTGTGCACTTACTATCTATCACGCATTGTGTTAAATGCTTTACACGGATTATCTCATATAATGCTCAAGTCAACATTGTTATTAGATGCTTTTATAATCTCTATATGAAGAGAAGGGGAGTGAGGTTTAGATAGCATAATGCTCATCAGGATTAGAGCTGAAATACAAACCCAGTGTACTTTTCACTTCTTAATTGTTTACTATTGTCTCTACACAAGGTAGAACTTAGAGTCTAAATTAGAGAACACTTTCCTCCAGATAGACATGGAATCTGTCTCTGGAGAGATGTGGAATGCCCTCCAGAGAAGGCTTTCCTTCTTTCAGCACATACTCAGGTCGCACATGCTCAGGTGATGGAAGTCGCTTGATGACAGGGGCTCCCTTTGTTTTCTCTAATCACACTCATTCCTCCCATCTCCTGTGTCCTTCTCATGTGCTGCTCACAGCCATATTTGCCTTGTCCTACTGCCACACTCTTTCTTCTCTGAGTGTCCTCCCCTCCACACCTGTTCATGCTTTTTCTCTCCCATCTAGACAATTACTACAGTCCCCAAATGCCATGCGATGAAGTTTTGAAGGAAGGAAAACATGGAAGGGAGGTAAACTTCCACTGCAGATGAAATGAGCTGTTGACACACGGCTTAGTACGCCTAGGGGTTCATCTCTAGCATCTCTGGCATTGGAGGGACTCAGGATTCCAAAAGCACATTCATTGCATTCTGCTGTTGCTAATCTTATTTTTTCCATGATGAACAACCCAGTTCATTATGTTTTCAGCTCACATTAATCTTCCTTTCTGTGAGTTTGGTAACATTTGGAGTCATTTCCCTCTGTATTTATCCATCTGGGATCTTTAGAAAAGACAAGTTTGCAGAGAGTCATTTGTTGCTCACTGCTGTAAGGGGAATGAATGTTCTCCTTGTTTCTCAGATCCTGAGAGAGAATCCTCGGAAGTCAGGCATGGATCCCCTCCACAAGGCAGAGGGCCCCCTCCCTGGGACCCGATGGGGTCCTTAATGAGGGATGGAGTAGCAACGTAACAGCATCAGAAGTTACAGCAATCCCTGGATTCTGTTTGCCCTCATGGAGCAGATGGGATTGGGAAAGAGCTGTAGGGGGAGTGGAAAGACTTGTGAGATTAATGAGTCAGAACAAAGTCTTTGGCCTGATTCCTGTCTCTACCACCTGCAAGCTATTTGATCTTGGACAAGTCACATAATCTGTCCAAGATCCACTTGCCTAACCTGTGAGGACGCCTGTCCTCCTTACATGAGAGAGTAGTTTTGAATGTTCACTTATGTTCTCATCTCCATTTTGGGGTAAGTTCATAACCTTGCTCATATCACTAAAGTTTTCCAATTACTTTTGGCCTTTTTCCAACACTAATACATGTATATATATATATATATATATATATATATATATATGATTAGAAAGAAAAATAGGCTATTGAGGAAGTCTTAGAGCCTAGTATTTCTTTTTTTGGGGGGGGTAAATTTTTGTTTAATTTTAGAACATTTCCCTAGAACAGATTACTTGAAAGAAAATTACAATGTCAAAAGATATATATATAGAGAGAGAGAAATGTATATGTATATAAAATTTAATGTTCTCAATAGATATTGCCAAATTTCTTTCCAAAACGTATTCTCAAAAGATGTGTTAATGAGGATGCTATATTATACTATTTTTATAAGCGTATGGATGGTATTTTCAAAAATTACATTGATAGAAGAAAAACATTCATATCTCATTTTATAGTTGCATTTCTTTGGCTGCTAATTACATCATTTTTTTCCAGTTTCATTGACATATAATTTGCATACAGCACTGTATAAGTTTATGGTGCACAGCATAATGATTTGACTTACATATAAGAGGCTAGTATTTCTTAATTCTCTTTTTATACTAAAAAAAAAAAAGGCTTGGAGGTGTGTGTCATATTTAAAGATCTATTGGAGAGGGGATACATTGTTTAGAAAACAAAGAGAGAATCCTTTGGAAATTCAGTTAAGGACATCCTTCCGGGTAAAATGTAATCTTAAGAGGTCACAAAGGAGGCAACTCTTCTGGAGATTCCATGCTGTAGGTCCTTAGCAACATTTTGTTGTGAAGGATGGAATGCACTTATACGTTCCATGGTTCAAGTAAGAGATTTCTTTAGAGAAAATAGTCCAAATTGGGCATCCATTCAAAAACCATGAAAGATATTGTTATCTATGGTCATTAACTGTAAATATCAGTATGATTTCTCACTGCTGCCCAAGTGAAGGGCTCAGTTGCCTTGATGCCTCTGTTATTGTAGGAAGAAGCAAAGGGGTAATTACATCTTATTGCTGTAAAATTTACAAAGGGTTCAGGATGTGGTGAAGGCCAGTAGAAATGAGAGGAATCTGGACTGTCTGCTCTAATTCTGTGCAATGAACAACAAGTCAACATCATTTGGAAATGTCATTTATTGACAGTCCTTTCCCCCAGGACCTGGGATTTGAGCAGGAGACCCCATTACACAGATAACTCCCAGTGGTGTTGATGGAAATTACCTGCATAACCAACTCTCCTGCCCACATAAAATGCCAGATGCCTGAGAGCATTTTCAATTGCAATGTACCTCCCTTTGCAAAAGAGCTAATTGCATCTGCTTTCCTTTCCCTTAGGTACCCAAGCATGGACCGGAATAATGAAGAGATACGTGTATTAGCTGCAGCCCTTTGAACCACGCAAGAAGGAAATCAACAGTGTGGACAGGGCTGGAAGCGTTACCACACTCGCTTGTTGGAATAAATGAAGAATGGGCTTGTGATTATGCTGACATCCCAGCATGAATCTGGTGGACCTGTGGTTAACTCGTTCCCTCTCCATGTGTCTCCTCCTACAAAGTTTTGTTCTTATGATACTGTGCTTTCATTCCGCCAGTATGTGTCCCAAGGGCTGTCTTTGTTCTTCCTCTGGGGGTTTAAATGTCACCTGTAGCAATGCAAATCTCAAGGAAATACCTAGAGATCTTCCTCCTGAAACAGTCTTACTGTATCTGGACTCCAATCAGATCACATCCATCCCCAATGAGATTTTTAAGGACCTCCATCAACTAAGAGTTCTCAACCTGTCCAAAAATGGCATTGAGTTTATCGATGAGCATGCCTTCAAAGGAGTCGCTGAAACTCTGCAGACTCTGGACTTGTCTGACAACCGGATTCAGAGCGTGCACAAAAACGCTTTCAATAACCTGAAGGCCAGGGCCAGGATTGCCAACAACCCCTGGCACTGCGACTGTACGCTCCAGCAAGTTCTGAGGGGCATGGTGTCCAATCACGAGACAGCCCACAATGTGATCTGCAAGACCTCCGTGCTGGATGAACACGCCGGGAGACCGTTCCTCAACGCTGCCAATGACGCTGACCTTTGTAACCTCCCTAAAAAAACGACTGATTATGCCATGCTGGTCACCATGTTTGGCTGGTTCACCATGGTGATCTCGTATGTGGTGTATTATGTGAGGCAAAATCAGGAAGATGCGCGAAGACACCTTGAATACTTGAAATCCCTGCCAAGCAGGCAAAAGAAAGCCGACGAACCCGACGATATTAGTACAGTGGTGTAGTGTCCGAACTGACTGGCATGGAAAAAGAAATCTGTTTGGGATTGCAGTAGAATAAGTGGTTTACTTCTCTCATCCATTGTAAACATTTGAAACTTTGTATCTCAGTTTCTTTTGAATCATGCCACTGTTGAACTTTTAACAAACATGACAGCATAACAAATCATTTTCGTTTAGGTGATCCACCCCTCCGTTGTACTCCTGGTGGCATATTCCTGAGTCAGCTACTTCTCTGAACCTTAGTTCTATCCATCTCAGTATTTAATAATGAAATTTATTTTTTTAATTTGAAACCAAATAAAAGCCTAACTTTGAACCATGAAAACCAGAGTGACTTATTGGTCCAGAAAACAGTACAGTCATTCCATTGCTTTAAAGAGAAACAGACAACTCTTGTGAACCTAAAGAATGATCACAGTGAGAGATGTTATTAAGTTCTACTGTACACTGGGGCGCCATAGCTGAGCTATCAGCCAAGGAAAATATGTCAGACTTCAAAATACTAAGCCTTAGCAAACTTAAGTGATAATACATAGCGTGGCAACCTGCAGAGGCGTAAGTTGGGCTGTCTCTAGGTGTTTGCTACCCAAAAGTCGGTGTGTTTAGCAAAACACACTACTTCTACTCTATGCTAGACACATGGGAAAAAAAAAGGAGCACATATTCTGTCCTCAGGATTACCTTCTGGTGGACAGAGGTGTGTGACCAACATAGAAATAGCCATGCCGAAAAGGAAGGTCTTAATAATCACGTAGCATCAACTGTGTGCAAGCATGGTGTGAGGCATTTGTATACGATGACTCCAAACCCTGACTCCCAGGGGAGAAAGTGACAACCACCCCATCTGCAGAGGGGGAAGCCGTGCGTGAAAGAAGTCCAGTGACCTGCCAAGTAGAAAGTATCAGAACTCGAACTTGAACCAAGTCTCCCTGACTCCAAAGACTGAGGTCTTCTCATTATGTTCTGACTGGGTTGGCTGATAGAGGTATAATTTACATATTAAAAAATGCACCCATGTTAAGCGTACAGTTCCATATATTTGACAAATGCAAACACCTGTGTATCAAGATAGTCTGTCCCTGACATTGTTCAGAGATAGGAGAAAGCTCATTTGGTGCTCGGAGGAGGGAATTGTGTTTCTTCGGGTTTAAGCTGCAGTTAAAGGTCATCCTTGAGACTTGGGTGGGATCTCATCAGATGCTGTAGGTGAGGAAGGTAAAGGAAGCAGAACACAGGGATAAAAGTAGGGAGGTGTCGGGGACCAAGGGGTCTATGTAACAGGAAGCGAGAGACAGGCCTGGAGCCACATCATGGGAACTCGACCCCAGACTCAGGAATAAAAGTAACTAATACTGTTTATGGAACCCTTACTATACACCAAGCACTTTCCTTGGGTTGTCTTGGTTAATCCTACCATTACCCTATGAGATAGTCTTCTGTGAATGACGAATCAGAGACGCAGGAGTTTAAGTAGTTAATTCAGGATCCTAGAGAAGTATTATAAGCTTGTAAGTAGTACTGCAGATATTGAAACCCAGTCAGTCAACTCCAGAACCAACGGACCTCTTAGCTGCTATACTGTATGCTTTGCCGTTGTAGACTTTTACTACTTCAAGTTGCTGGTTTGCCAGACCTAGAGGTTTGCAGACTCCCAAGGGATGGTTTCATTAAGAAATAACAGCAAAAATAGCCCTTTGAGGGGATTAAGTAGGAAGGAAGGATCCTTTGCCATTTTGACGGACGTAGCCTTCTCCAGCTCATATGAGGTTATCTTTGGGCCTTCAGGAATCACATTTCTGCCCTTGGAAAGCACCATGGTTTCTATCTGTAACAATAGTGTCTTGCAAAGTTTAGCAGGGTGAACCCTATGGATCAGCCAGCCCAAGATTTGCCGTCTGACATTCAGAGCAGTATGGCTGGGCTCATGGCACACACCTCACGGCCGCCGGCTTTTCATGCCTGCGTTAGCCTTACTGAAAAGTATGAGGTCTCGTGTAGAAGCCTGAGATGTGAAATTCAGGATGCAGGCCCTAGAACTCCTGCATCCCCGTGAGAAGGAAGCCACATTATCTGCCTGTGCTAACTGGATTTGAACGCCTTGCAGCAACACTGGAGCTTTGCTGAAGATTTAACACCCCCTGGAGGACAACCTTATAATATATCTCTGTGAGTATTACCATAGAAAGATGCCTAACAGAATATGCTTTTTTTTCTCCCTAAAGAATAGAAAAATCAAGGCTTTGCTAAGACAACCTTTTAAAACAGTCAATAAATTAATTGTGTTTATCTGAGTGTGTGAATCACATTCATTTTAGAAAAGCTTTCATAAATCACATAATCCATTTCAGGTTGCTTCTTCCAAAATAATCTGTATATTCTTAGGAATAAGAGCTTATTTTCCTACTGCCCAATTATATTAGTCGAGTGAAAGTACCTGTCAAGGGGAAAAAAACCTCTGAAATGTGTTGATGTAGAGTCCTGGTCTTGTCCAGTTGTGGCCAAGTTCAACTCCCACATTTTAGTTTGTAATTCTCCACATACGTAGAGTTAAAAGCACATCCTAGGTTAATCCCTTTCCCTGCCTGTATGTTTCCAGTTAACAGTGCCATAAGTGCAAGAGCTTAAAAAAACCTAATGTTTTAAATTGCCATGAATTGGAGTATATAAGCCGTTGGAGGAGAAAATTAATTCTTTTTTTTTTTTTTAAACAAATAACAGGCTACAGGACCCCTTCAGGGCCAAAACTGAAAGGAAATACTCTTCCCATCAGCCTGTAGGAATGATGTCAGGGAGTGGAAAGATCTTCCTGAAGCTCACGGCTGGCTATATAGAAAAAGGCCCAATGTGCACACCCTGGCTTTAATCCCAACACGCTCCTTAATTTCCAAACCCTTGCACATGTTTACGTTACGTGGAGAGCAACTTATTTTAGGGCTGTAAGGTTTTTGAAACGAACTATTATCTGATGCACATGGCGTCTTCCCTTCTAAATATTCTACATAACAGCTTCTTTGCTCAGCTCTCTCCTTTGGCATCACTCTTTTAATTTCAACCTTTATTTATTTTTTTTTTAATTTTTATTTTATATTGGAGTGTAGTGGATTAACAATGTTGTGTTCGTTTCAGGTGTACAGCAAAGTGATTCAGTTATACATATATAAGCATGTATTCTTTATACTCAACAAAATGCATTGAGAAAAAAAGAGATGCGAGTTACACAGTTTTACAATGTACAGGCTTGGGAGTAACTCAGATCAAGTCAGAAAATTTACTTTCTATCATTAAATGTCTGGAGTTCGTTGAATGAGTGGACACTCTTTCCAAACCAAATTTCTTCCCAGAATTCAGCTTAAACTAAGGGAATTACAACTTGAAGCTTTTCCTGAGGAGCTTGGTTAGGGTCTTGGAAGCTTGTTTGGTATGCAGGAAATACTTTTTTTTTTTTAATTTATTTTCTTTATACAGCAGGTTCTTATTAGTTATCTATTTTATACATATTAGTGAATACATGTCAATCCCAATATCCCAATTCATCCCACCACCACCACCCTTCACCGCTTTCCCCCCTTGGTGTCCATACGTTTGTTCTCTACATCTGTGTCTCAATTTCTGCCCTGCAAACTGGTTCATCTGTACCATTTTTCTAGGTTCCACATATATATGCAGGAAATACTTTATTTCTCTCTTGCATCTGCCAGAGGAATGGGTTCACTATTCACAGGCCTTCATAGATCTGTCAAAAGCCTGTCTTGCCCAGGCTTAGCGACTGCCTTCTGTATGATCTCGGTCAGTCAGAGGTGGTCACCGAAAGGCTATCACAGCATCAATGTAGCCAGCAGAGGCGACAGGGCAGGGACTCATTCCCAGTCTCAGACAGTCCTAGACTGGAGGCCAGTGGTCTCTGAGCCTCTTCCCAGGATTTAACATGGGTTGAAACATCTGCAGCTGTTGAATAATAATGGTTATCTCAGCAGTTGTTTTCACATAGTATCAATATATATCACAGAGATAAATATCTCAGTAGTTCTCAATGTCCGGTGGGAAACTTGAGAAAGTTACCCTCATGTATTTTTTTAAAATTTTTTATTGGAATATAGTTGAGTTACAATGCTGTGTTAGTTTCAGGTGTACAGCAAAGTGGTTCAGTTATACATATACATGTATCTATTCTTTTTCAGATTCTTTTCCCTTTTGGGTTATTACAGAATATTGAATAGAGTCTCCTGTGCATACAGTAGGTCCTTGTTGGTTATCTGTTTTATATATAGTAGTGTGTATCTGCCAGTCTCAGACTCCCAATTTACCCCTCCCTAACCTCAACCTTTTAAATGAAAAAAGTACCTGAGAATTTTAATCTAATCGTTGACAAAGTGCTTATCTCTGAAGCAAGGCAAATCATAAAACATGCCAACCCGACTCAAACAGTTTTCAGAAAGTGATGAAAAGTTATGTAATGGAAGATTTAACTTTCAAGAACGCATTGGCAAATCATAAGGCACTGATATACAAAGTCTGCCATGTACGTGTTGTTCTTTTTTATGCCCTTCTTTGATTACCCACAATAATTCTTGTTCTGACATCCACCAGCGTAAGGCAGCCTGGGGTGTGGGTAGGTTTTTCTTATCGGTTCATGCATTGAGTTCTCTCATTTGTCTGGCACAGCTGGAGAGTGGAAAATTCTGCTTAATTAAATGTTCACGTTACTAGAGATAGGTGAACTCCTAGAATGTCAGGAATGGAAGAGTCCTAGAGATGATCTCATCCACTGATTTCTCAGGTGTTGACATTGAAATCCCTACAGGCTTGGGGATTAGGGCTCACATCTCCATATACCCGTGCAGTGTCCCTAATAGGCCTCTCCTGATAAACTGCTCCCCAGTCTTCAAAGAAACAGAACAACATAATATTACACACAGTGAAAACATCATTGGCTATCAGCAAGTGTCTTTGAGGGTTTGGAATGCACTTAAGGTTCCTACATTGCCACAGAGTTGTAATAAAGAATATCTATGAATGTTAAGATATAATGAGAGGGGCTTCCCTGGTGGCGCAGTGGTTGAGAATCTGCCTGCTAATGCAGGGGACACGGGTTCGAGCCCTGGTCTGGGAAGATCCCACATGCCACGGAGCAACTGGGCCCGTGAGCCACAACTACTGAGCCTGCGCGTCTGGAGCCTGTGCCCCGCAACGGGAGGGGCCGCGATAGTGAAAGGCCCGCGCACCGCGATGAAGAGCGGTCCCCGCACCGCGATGAAGAGCGGTCCCCGCACCGCGATGAAGAGCGGTCCCCGCACCGCGATGAAGAGTGGCCCCCACTTGCCGCAACTAGAGAAAGCCCTCGCACGAACCGAAGACCCAGCACAGCCAAAAATAAATAAATAAATAAAAATAAAAGTAGCTATAAAAATTTAAAAAAAAAAAAAAGAAAGCTACTGGAAAGTTTAAAAAAAAAAAAAAAAAAAAAGATATAATGAGAGGATTATTTTCCCTTTCACAAATAGGCCCTGGATAATGTGTTCTGTGCTGTGCATGGTCTGGCTTCCCCGTGGAGAGATGGAGAAGATGATCTTGATGCACCTTCCTGGGTAGGGAGAGATGATTAGCATTTGCTTCTTTGAGTAGCAGCATAAACCCAGGGTGGTCAAGTACAACCCTGCCGGCAAAAGGGGAGTGATTGCCCTTATGTGACGTTCTACTCTGTTTCCAGAGCTGTTGTCAGCCTGGCTTCCCAAAGTGGTACCACTGATTATCAAGTTGGCTGGGTCTGACCCAGACAAAGTGAACCTGAGGCTAATTCATTTACCACACATTTGCAAATGCCCTCCTCAGCCCTTTCCAAATCCAAATAGGTGAAGTAGGATTTAGGGAAAAGGAAGACCTGAATTCCTCACCCCGCATTTGCCCAAACCCATTATACGGATGGTCCCAAATACACCACGTGAATTAGTGGGTCACGTAGACCCAGCAGGAGGCACTCTTCAAAGTCCACTTTTTCCATCCAACCCAGGGAATTTATGATCTTGAGGCCACAAGACCACATAGAGTCCTCATAGGGCCACATAGAGCCCTATGTTTCATGGGTGAGTGACAGTAAAAGGAAATCCATTTCTCTTTATGGTTCTAACTTCTTCAACATTAAAAGAACCAGAAAGTGGTGTAAATCACTTAAGAAGTGTGCGCTCTCACACGTGCATGCATGCGAGCGTGTGTCCACATGCATGTTGGGGTAATATGGGGAACTGGGTCCCAAAAGCATCAGGAAAAGAGATAGTGGGAGCAATGAAAACAAAATCTATCTGTCAGTCATTTGATCTAGAGATAGCCCAGGTTTGGGTTTTCCGGGGAAATTATTAGATGTATTTTCAAGACTGTCCCCAAGTTCAGTGAAAACATTTACACTTGTCACTAATGGCAGCTGAGTCGATCAAGTTTGTGAACCGTACTCTTTCTTTAGCTGATGGATCGCCTACATTTTGCTCACTATTTTCAAAAAAGAATCAGTGCATTTACTTTCTTTGCCTGTGGCCGTATGAGCTTCCAACTGACAAAAGTTTTCTGGATCTGACCTAGAAAGCTAAGCCTGTAATGAATACATTGTGGGTTTCTCTGGGGTTGGGACCAAAATTCTCTTTTTTTCTTTTATATTTCATTTATTTTTTTTCCTCAGAGAAGCATTTGCAAAATGAAAGGTGATCTAAAGTCTGGCTGTTGGGCTAAAGATGAACAAGCCAGCTATTGAGCTAATGGCATTGCTTGTTGAATAGATTTTAAAATGAAGTGGCTCATAGATAACCAACAAGGTTCTACTCTATAGCACAGGGAACTCTACTCAATATCCTGTGATAACCTACATGAGAAAAGAATCTGAAAAAGAATGGATATATGTATATGTGTACCTTTATATACATATATCTGTATCTGTACACCTGAAAATAACACAACTTTGTACATCAACTATGCTCCAATAAAATTTTAAAAGTAAGATAAAGTTGTTCATAGGAAGTAGGATGGTGCTAATTTACACAAATCCTTAGGTTGTCCACATTTCTTCTGGAAGAAAGATATAGGAAAGACGTTGGTCTGCTCTCAAAGTCTTTCATCGTCACCGACAGTCATGCTGATTCCCTGGCTCTCTGAGAAACAAGCTGCAGTGACAAGAGGAGAATGAGAAGTGAAGAAAACTCAGGAAAGTGCTACCTGGAAGCAAGGCTCTGGGGGGACAAACAGGACGGACTTTAACTGACATTGACAAGACATTTCATCTTCATATTAAAACATGGACTGAGGAATCCCTGTGTGTAAGTCACAGATAAAGAACCTTATATAAAATAGAAGAACCCTTCATCAAATAGTTTTACCTTTCCCTCACTACAGGTATCATTTACTTGGCATAGTACTAAGTTCTGTTTGTACCTTTCCTCGTTCTCACGACAGCCCTGCCAAGTGGATACTATCATTGTTCCCATGACACAGATGAGGAGACTGAGGTCCAGAATGACCCAGGATCACTCGGCTGATGTGCAATAGCAGAGCCCAGGTCTAGTCATCTAGCCACAGTGTTTAGTTATGCTGCATCCTTTCATTTTATGAAGTCTCACCTTAAATTTCATGAGGATAAATGGAGGAGAATAGAGCAAGAGATTTTTCTTAATTGGCACAAGGGAGAAAGGAAGTTCAAAAGAAAAGAAGCACACGCTTTTTCACTCAGCCGGTTAGCAGAGCCTGTGCTTGGGAACCGCATCGGTTCATCCCCTTTTCACACCCATCCTTTCTGCGCCCAGCCCTGAAATCCCATGGCCGTGTAAAGGAAACCACGTTCTTGGCGAGACAGATGCATGTGTAGCTCTCAGTCCTGGGAACGATGACCCTCAGTTACCGGGTTGCCTCTGGGACGGGGTTCAGGGTGGTGCTCAAGGCCCTGCTTTGTGGAGCCCTATCTCCCTCGGTCCTACCATATTCATCTGCACCAGGCAAATCACCCTGGAAGCTCTGGCAAGCCTTCACCAGAGGGTTTTCTCTGGCTTCCATAGCACACTTTGCACTTACACAGAAGCTTGGAGGCACCAGGGAGCTGCCACCTTCTAGGAGTGGCCCACAAGCCACAACTCCTGGGGACTTGGTGGGTAAACACACGGCCCCTCCCTCGCCAGAACGTGCGACCCACTCTGGGTCATCAGAGTCTGTGCTTCTCGAAACGTTGCTGCCACAAAAAGTCAGCTTGTCGCCTCTCATGCAGAGTGAGTGTCGTATGAGCCCATAATAAAGTTCTCCTTTCCGCCTCACATGCCAGGAAATTAAGAGAAAAAAAAAAAAAAAAAAGAAAATCCGTGCTGCTAATTTAGTAACTATAGAGGATCTCATAATCCATCTAGCTGCAGTTTAATTTCCTTTATTTTGACCTGCTGTTACATGTAAGTTGTCAGTTATTCTGACTGGTTTTAATTTATTATTTGCATGTTTTTATTTTAAGTATCTCCTTAAGACCCCTCAAACCCTTGATGTCATTAAACAGGGAAAACATTTATGTTTATTTCCCACCTTTTACATTTCTCTCAAATGTATAGATTGTTTTAGGCTCATTTCTTTCTCTTTTTTAATTGAAGTAGAGTTGATTTACAATGTTGTGTTAGTTACTGCTGTACAGCAAATCGATTCAGTTGTACATATATATTCTTTTTTAATATTCTTTTCCATTTTGTTTTATTATATGATATTGAATATAGTTCCCTGTGCTATACAGTAGGACCTTGTCTATCCATTCTATGTATAAAAGCTGACATCTGCTAACCTCAACCTCCCACTCCATCCCTCCCCCAGCCCCCTCCCCCTTGGCAACCAGCAGTCTATTCTCTGTTAGACTCATTTCTTATTCTGTATTGCTTAAGTTCTATTTTTTTTTATCATTTCTTTCCCCTTGCTTTCATGTCCCCCAAATGAGTGATATCCAATCATCCTTTGCTATGAAACTACATCTGCCCGAATCAACAAGATTCAGAATCAAACATAAGTTCAAGCCTCACAAACTCACAGCCCCCGAATGGATTTTGTTCATGTAATTCCCTCACCCTCTTTGGAAAGAAGGAGGTACAGGTTATGAGAGCATCACTTTCCAAATGAGGAAACTGAGACCTAGAGATGCTTAGTGACCTGCCAAGGTGTCTCCAGGTAAGAGGTGAGAGCTGGGACTTGCAGGAAGTTCTATCCACCTCTCATTTATGAACGATGTGCACCTTTGCAAGGAGAGGAGTAATGATCTGGTTCAAGAGAACACTTGACTTTTGGGGGGTTTTGAAAAAAGTCCATATGCATCTCTACTCAAAGTTGGTAGATCATATTGTCGTTGTTACTGTTACTTTAAGACAACAAGTAATATTTTAGTGCTTTATTGTTTTTTTCCTCCCTTTGTGCTTTCCAACTGATGCCATATGTTATCAGCTGAATGGTGTCCCCTCCAAAGTTATATGTTGAAGTCCTAATCCCCAGTATCTCAGAATGAGACTGTGGGGGTTTTTTTTGTTTGTTTGTTTTGTTTTGTTTTGCCAATGCCATGCACCTTGCAGGATCTTAGTTCCCTGACCAGGGACTGAACCCAGGCCCAGCAGTGAAAGTGCCGAGTCCTAACCACTGGACCACCAGGGAATTTCCTGAATGCGACTGCATTTGGAGATAGGCCTTTAAAGAGATAATTCAGTTAAAATGAGGTCTTTAGGATGGGCCCTCATCAATCTGACTGTTGTCCTTGTAAGAAGAGGAGATCAGGACACACAGAGAGCAGGGGTGCATGTGCAGAGAAAGACCACATGAGGATGCAGAGAGAAGGCACCGTCTGAAGTCAAGGAGACAAGTCTCAGGAGAAACCAACATGCTGACACCTTGATCTTGGACTTGCAGAACTGTGAGAACACTTCTGTTGTTTAAGCCACCCAGTCTGCGGTACTTGGTTACGGCAGCCCTAACAAGCTAAGACATCACATTAACTCTTGATTCCCAGGGAGAATTTGAAGGTTTTCTTGAGAGGCACTATGAGAAATTTGAAGAAATGCAATCGATCAATGTATGCCATCGCATGTCTGGATCTTCCTGTGTTGCCCTTAGTTTTCAGGGAGAATTTGGTTTTTGAAATGGATCTACCTCTGTCCTTTGGACATGCCGCAGGGCTGGAAAGTAAGTATAAGAGCTCTAAGAAATGAGGACTTTCGTATGGATGTATAGGAACAAGAGACAGAGTGAATATGTGATCAGGTTGTGCTGACTTCATTTCCAGAAAACAAAGACTATTTTTAAAGGGGAAAATGGCCATAGGTAATAAAACAACTTAATTGGAAGAATGATATAATCATCTGTGTGTCCCCTATTTAATCACATCTGAATTCCACCTCCTGTCCGAGCTTCATTAGAAAATTTCCCCAGAGTTAAAAATCCCAGCCACTCCATTAAACTAGTTGTCCTTAAAAGCAGGGGCTGAAAAGTGGAAAGTTTTTTGGATAAACCGCAAGGTCCTACTGTATAGCACAGAGAACTATATTCAATATCCTATGATAAATCATAATGGAAAAGACTATAAAAAAAAGAATGTGTGTGTGTGTGTGTGTAACTGAATCACTTTGCAGCAGCAATTAACACAACACTGTAAATCAATTATAGTTCAATTAAAAAATATTGATTACAATAAAAAAACATTAAAAAATGGAAAGTTTTTTTTTTATCAATTCCTTTCCAGCCATTTTCAGGGTAGACTGGCTCAGTTTACAACTTCAATGATCACGTCTTGATGAGGGGCTTTGAAAACTCCAACCAGTATCGTACATGAAGACCCTTACCTTTCACAGAGCAATACAGACAGTCACTGGAGCTGGCTTACCTTTGGTCAGTGGTGCACACAGCTGGCACCAGTTAGGTACTCAAAAGACTTTTCTACAGGCAAGAAACTTAGACACCAGGAAGCCCATCAGAAAACAGTTAATTGTGCCACAGATTCAGGTGCTGTGAAAGCATAAAGAGCAGAGAGGCCCAGTTAAGCCAGTGTTTTAATTTGCCTTGTGGTATGGCAAAAAGGGCACAGGATTTATTTTGCTTACAAAATAAAAATAACTTGCGTTTAAACAGCTGAGAAGACAATCATGTAGAAAATGAGAGCAATATTAAAGAACATGAAGCAAAAGGTATAAAGTGGTCCAAATCCCACCACTCAGAACTCCTGTTGATATTTCCAGCTTCCCTCTGGACCGCTCTGTCTGTACACATCTGCAGAAAAGGAACATACTATGCTTGCTGTCTTGATGCATGTAATGGCTTCCTGTTTCCCCTCAACAATGGCAAGACCAGGCCCCTTAATGCTAACATGGCCCTTCCTGACCGCCTCTGTCCGGTTTTCCAGAATGATCTCTTGCCTCTATCCCCCAAACCCACCAGGCTTCTGCCTTTCCCATCTTGAAGTTCCTGGAAACTCCCACTGCCTCCCGTGGGATCCTTTGGAGAGTTCAAGCCCAGATGAGAGGGTAGTCAATTTTTGCATTTCTGAAAGATACCTGGCAGAAGTGGTCAGAATGAATTGTCAGGAGCGGTGGGATGATTGGGGATGAGGAGCCCAGGTATTTATTGCACTAGATCCAGGTAGAACATGCCGATGAATTGGGCAGAGATGTGGCAGTGGAGATGGAGTTTCAGTGACTTGGAGAGAGGTTAGGGAGATGATCGAGGTCACCATCATCATGGTCACTATCGTCATCATAGTTTTTACTGCTGGGGTCATGCTCCAACCCTAAAGTCGAATGATTTTACATGAAAATAATGGAATCAATGAAGAGGCTTCATAAAACCAGCCTAACTATTCTAGCCGGGCCACATGATTTCACTGTCACGTTCAACCTGATGTAGCCAAAAATAGGTTTGATTTCAACTACATCGCGAATTAAATGGTCTTACATTTTTCCTTCTGTTTGTCATAAAAGGATGAAGTTCATTTCGTTTGAAGACCTCTTTTAATGAAGACTTTAAATCTAGAGCTGTAACTGCTTGTCACCTTGCAGGGAGATGACTGAGCTCGGGCTAACGCCGTTTATTAAATTCCTTGTCTAACACTTGACCTGAGAGCTGGAACCAGCTGGAATCTCTGTCTTTTTAGCTCCTCCCACACACGTGGGGGACCTGCTGCTTGGGAGACCTGGGCAACCTCTATATTTCATTCAGGAGAGTAGAGTATGAAATGCCTATACCTTGAGCTCACCCACACCACTCAAATGGCATCTCATAGAGTCTAAAAGGCCAATAAAAAAATGTTCTATTAAAAAGGTAATCCTAGTTGCCAAAAAACAAGATTAAGTGCAATGTTTTTAAGACTCAATATAAGAAAATTCTCCCTGGGACCCTTTTGTGTTGCAGAAATTTAACATCTACCATAAAGTAATGAAAATTTATCACCGTCAGCTAGTAACATTTATTAAACAATTACTATGTGTTAGGTATCACACTGAGCACTTCCTGGCCTTCCTTGGTTACTCTTCAGAGCAACCTTCTGAAGTAGATACTATTTTTTTTAAATTATTTATTTATTTATTTATTTATGGCTACGTTGGGTATTCGTTGCTGCGCGCGGGCTTTCTTTAGTTGCGGTGAGCCGGGGCGCTGTTGTGGTGCACGGGTTTCTTGTTGCGGTGGCTTCTCTTGCTGCAGAGCAGGGGCTCTAGATGCGGGCTCAGTAGTTGTGTCACACGGGCTCAGTAGTTATGACACATGTGCTTAGTTTTCCCAAGGCATGTGGGATCTTCCCGGACCAGGGCTCAAACCCTTGTCCCCTGCATCGGCAGGTGGATTCTTAACCACTGTACCACCAGGGAAGTCCCTGAAGTAGAAGCTATTATGGTTCACATTTTCCAGATGGGGGAACAGCAACATGGAGAGAGCAATGAACACACTGAGGCCACGCCTTCTCCGAGGTACAGCGGGGATTTCAGTACCACGATCGGACTCCAGCGGCTGCCTCACAATACTGCTCCATGTTTGTCATCCTCATGATAATTAACACGTGAGTTAATTCATTTAAGCCTGAGAACCTTATATATAATTATTATCCTCATTCTTTACATAAGGATTTACACCCAACACCCTTTAGTGACTCCCCAGGTCCCACGATTTAGTTAGGCAGAATAGAGACCGTAACCACAGTCTTCTCATACACAGTGGGCTGCGCTGCCTCTTCTTGTATCGGTATACGTCATTCCAAGCCTGTGTTGTCACTCTTGAAATTAGCTACCGCCTGTCATGGGGAGGCCTAGATGGACATTTTGTGAATTAAGCGACATTGGATTTTATCCAAGTTAACAATTTGTACGTCTTAACCAAGCTGCCAGGATTTAATAACTCTTGTCCATCATAAGGAACAGACTATACAGTTTAATAACTACAGGAATATTTGATTTTCACCTATTTGACAGTACACGTCAGTACTGAGAAAGTGCCAACCATTTTGAGAGTTGACGGCTATAGTTAAGGTAAAAGGTCTTAAGATAATAAATTACAGTGTATCACATTGTGGGTACATGCTGAATCCCAATTTATTAACGTTCCAATTGCTCTTCTCCATGACAGATTGGGTGCTGTCAGCCATAACACACACTCTTTTCCTTGGGAAAGTATGCAGTAAATTTAGTTTCTCATTTTTCCTAAACGGGAGAGATATTGTCAAAACACAACTTAGTGATCCATCTAAAAAAAATCAAAAGTAAGAAAAATAAGCAGTTTTGGGGGTGAAGCAGTCCCTGTATGATTTTAGTCTTCCTTTTCCTGGAGTTTTAGCTCTGCCTAAACTAAATGACACTTTGAAGTGGCCTTTCATATACATAATATATTATTCAGAAGTCAGAAAGAGAAAAACAAATACAGTATGCTAACACATATATATGGAATCTAAGGAAAAAAAGAAAAAAAGGTCATGAAGAACCTAGTGGCAAGACAGGAATAAAGACACAGACCTACTAGAGAATGGACTTGAGGACACGGGGAGGGGGAAGGGTAAGGTGTGACAAAGTGAGAGAGTGGCATGGACATATATACACTACCAAACGTAAAATAGATAGCTAGTGGGAAGCAGCCACATAGCACAGGGAGATCAGCTCGGTGCTTTGTGACCACCTAGAGGGGTGGGATAGGGAGGGTGGGAGGGAGACGCAAGAGGGAGGGGATATGGGGATATATGTATATGTATAACTGATTCACTTTGTTATAAAGCACAAACTAACACACCATTGTAAAGCAATTATACTCCAATAAAGATGGTAAAAAAAAAAAAAAAAAGTACTCCAGAGGATGGAGGAATGGGTGGAGGTATAAGTGAAATAAATTTAATAATTATCTTAATAATTATTAAAAGTGGATGTATTCACTTCATTAAAGTGAACCCTAAGATGAACTGGGGACTTTGGTGATCATGATGTGTCAGTGCAGTTCATCCTTGGTTAAAAAAAAAAGTCTTAAAAAAGAATTAACACTAAGGGCAGACATTTTTGGCAAAACTTTTGTTTCACTTTTATATATGTATACATGTTATACATGTGTGTGTGTTTGTTGGATTGTGATGTAAAATGTACTTTTTAGATCAAAAGAGTTTGCAGGCCACTGTGGTTAAATTATACTGGCAAATAAAAGCACAAACTAACCTCAAAAAAAAAACCAAAAAACCAATAGTAAGAAAATAAATACTCCTGTGGTACATCGGACCATGCTACCGTCACATCTTATCTGAGGCCATGTGACCAGCACTACCTCTTTCTGGAAAGAATTAACAAGTGTGCTGATTTAGAGTCTAGGCCTTAAAAGACATCAAATACTTGCACTCACCCCCCCTGTGCTCCTGCTACCCATCATGAGAAAAACATGCGTTAGGTAGCCACTGGCCCAAAGAAGATGAAAGACCCATGAAGCAGACTCCCTAAACTTCCTGAAGCCGATCATCCAGTAGCTTAAAGCAGAGTCACCCCTGCTGACTGTCAGAACTAAGAGCAAGAGAAATAAATGTTTCCTCCTTGTCTTAATCTGTTCAGGCTGCTATAACAGAACACCATGGACACGTTGCCTGAAAAAACAAACACAGTTTGTTATTCCTCACAGTTCTGGACTCCAGGAAGTCCAAGATCAAGGTGCTGACAGAGTCAGTGTTTGGTGGGAACCCACTTCATGGTTCACAGATGGCCATCCTCTCGTGGTATCCTCACATAGCAGAGAGCAGAGAGAAGCAGGACCTTTCAGGATTCTTGTAACAGCACTAATCCCGTTCATGAGGGCTTGGCCCTCGTGATCTCATCTGATCCTATGTCCCAAAGGCCCTACCTCTTAATACCATCACATTGGGGGTTAGGGTTTCTACATATGGATTTTAAGGGGACACAATTCAGTCCATAACTCTCCTTTAAGGCACTGAGATTTTTTGGTTGTTTGTTATGTGGTATTATGTCACTGTAGCTGACTACTACAAACCCTAAGAAATAACCCTAAAAGTACACCAATAAGGATGAGCAAAAAGGTGCCCTCAAGGAATCTGCCTACTGCTATAAGTGAGTGGTCCCCAAGATCAGTGGTGAGAAATAGGTCAGTTCTACTGTATTCTAAGACTGGAGGACACACTTTTTTTCAAGGGGAAATAAACTATGCGTGTGTTGTGCATAGAAACAAGCCATGCCCTTACTTTGTAAAATTCTTTGGGCAAACCTTCCATCAATATCAAAATGCCACTCTACTGTGTTCAATCTGATTCTCATATAAAAAGCAAATATCTGTAGGTATGAATATCAGTAAATATTTAGCTCATTTCCAAAATTCACCATAGATAAAGTTGATTAGAATCATTCCAAGTCATGTGTCTACATTTTAAAGTGTCTCCCTGAGATTGGCCTGAAAACTTCATAAAACTCAGAGGACACTGAACCCATGGGGAATGGAATGGAGGTTTTATAAGATAATTAGCACTTTGCTTAAGGACCAAGGTATTCACTGTATCCAAAGGCTTCCCATCATTGGGGCTGCAGCTCATTGAGAAGACATTATGTACATGGCAGAAGCATCAAGAATCTCCCCTTCACTTTCTCATTCACATCATGGTGTCAAAATGTGTTCTTAGCTGGAAGTATGGCCTGGTATTCTTTATTAGCAAAGAATCCCTCAAAGCTGTATCACTGCATATATCACAGCCATAGTGTGCTATGAATCTTGGATTTTCCATTTCCTGAGAAGTCACCTGAGGTGACTTAAATTCTACGAACTTCAGTTCTTTACTGTAAAGTAAGAAATAAGAATAACTACAGGAGTTATTATGTAAGTTAAATGAGATATTGTGTGTCAAGCTATAATACTGAGATATAAGACCTAAGAATAAGTAAGTTTCAATATTGTGTGCTGCTTTGACAGCTGGTGAAATTGGGAGGGGCATGAATGGCTTAACTACTAATTCCCCTCCCCACCACTCTGCTCCCTTGGATGAGTTCCCCAGGCCAAACAACTCTCCTTATCATGGGAGCCTGTCACGGTCCTTGCTTACCCCTGAATAGCAGGCTTCAGTTTCCTGCCAGCCCACAGAATTATTCCAACAAGCCAATCACTTCTTCCTGTGGGAAGCAGGGGTTCCCCACCTTCTTGGTGATAACGACCAGGGTTCTTGGTCTCCTTAATCAATAGAAATTGATGAGGCCAGCCAAGAAATTCAGCCAGGCTTTATTGGGGCTCCTGCTGCAGCAGAGGGGAGTGAGAACAAGTAACAGGTTCCCTTGCTCTCTCCCCAAGGGGAGTGAGATGGTTCCTTATAGGGGGTGAGGGTAGGAGCGGGTCCAGGGGTGGCTTAGGTGTTTTGCCCGCCCCTTTGGTGGTTTTGTGTGCAGGGGGCATGTGCAGTGTCCCCTGCTCCTGACCCCCTGCTTTTGCTTCTGGCTCCTCAGAAGTGGCAGTTGGTCTTTTTGGTCTTTTTGTATCTTGTTGTCCATAATTTGCCCCAGCTGTGCATGCACGCAGTTATTTTTAGTCCCTCATAGTTTCTTTGTATTTTGTTGCTGGAGGAGAAGTTTGCCCAGGTGCAAGCACTGCAGCAAAGGGGCCCAGGTCCCAGGTCGCAGCGTGTCTCCCTGGTACTACAAAGCCTGCCTCCACAGCCCTTGTCTGTTTACTCTGTTCTTCAGCGCAACCCCTATGTAACTCTGCACACATGCAGTGTTCTACTCCCTGGGCTGTGAGTACCTGTGACTAATAAATATACGTCAACCTGATCTGCCCATTGTTGGATGTCTTCTGTTTGGCCATCCCTACAAGGTAGGAATTTCTCTCCACAATGTGATAAAGAGGAGACAATGAAAACAAATACCTAGCACACTGCCAGTAATAAATGGTAAATAATGTCATAGTTTTTGAGAAAAATAAACCCTAGAATTGCTCTCAGCCTCTTAGAAACCCCTTTAATAAAGTTGCGCTTCTCTAAGACATAGAGGTGTTCATCCTCTATCTGTCATTACCCAGAGGTGACGTTTGAATACTGGGGCCAAAGGAGAGGAGTGAACACCACAACTGGGGAGAAATCAAGGTGCCTGCATGATCGATTCCTCCTCGACGTGACCCATAATGTAAAGGACACGGGAATGAAAAGCCAGATTCCATCCGTGATAATTACCTCAACATTTCTAGGGTGTCTTGCCCCACTGTGATCTGATAGGACCACCCCAGGGACATGCCAGGTTGTGTCTCAGCATCCTGAGACCTTCCTGGTCTGTGAGCCTGAACTTATACCCCCCAGTGAAGCTTGAGTGTAAAGAGTTCTCAGAGGACAGAAGTGGAGATGGCACATCTTCTGCTGCTGGTTGCTACAGCTCCCTAAGGGATACTTCTTCCTGAAGTTGCAGCCACTCTACTAAATAAGGTGTAGTGACTGTGCTGTGCCCTGTTGCCTTCACTGTACTTAGAGGAATGTCTCACATTCAGAGGACTCTCCACAAACATGTGTTGAATGAGTCATTGATTCAATGAATGCAAAAGTCAACTGAATTTGCCATGTACCTAACACACTGTAAGAGTATGACAATTATGAAACAAGGTCCCTAAACTTCAGGAGACTACAGTCTATTTGAAGAGAGAGTAACTGGGAAGGAAGAGCTGGTGATGGCTCCTTGAAGAAAGTGGGGATTAGACTGAGTCTGAAAAGGGAAGGAGAGGAAAGCAAGGAGTCAGCCAGGAGTGAACAGGGTGAACCAACTCCTGTGCCATCTCACTGGAGGCTGGCCTCCACATTTCTTGCCCCCTGTTTCCAGAAGAAGGAAGCAAAAATGTGGCTGAATGGGTCTCTGTTGTCATGCAGGAAATGCTTCTGTGCCTTTAAAACAAATTGTCATACTCAAAGAATGTAAATTAAATCAAAGGCTTTCTTGTAGAAAGAAAGGGACAGCAACTTTTTCCCATTTAGATTTCTTTTGAACAGAAACATTATCAATTTTCATTGTTCTCAGCTGTGGAATTTACTGTACCCAGCGTACTCTAAAATATCATTGATATGATGTACATGAATTCCAACCTCAGGATAAACTCATGGAAAGTGTCAATTCTCCCTTGATTTTTTTTTTTTTCATTATGTACAGAAGAAAAAGGGAGCCACGGTGTAATGAAGGCTTGACAAATATCTGTGACAAATATCTGTGACATAAAATATGATCACTAAAAGAAAATAATGGTACCTTTCAAACTTTCCCCACAAAATCCCATTATAGAAATAGGAAACCAAGAGTCATGCTTTTAGGAAAAGAATTGAAGCCAAACTCTTTCTCTCCTACTCTGGGAGTGTGGTTCTATGTCAAAATATTAGAATTAGAAGTTGAAATATAGTCTCAAAAGCCTGGATTAATGGACAAAATCATATTACCAACCTAAAAAGAACTGCTAAACTTCAAAATAAAATAGTTACATTTTGAGATTTTATCCCAACTCCATTGTAGATAGGAAAGATATAGGCCATTTACTGATATTTTTTAAATGTTTTATGGCTGATATAAATAGCTTCTGAGTATCAATGTTTAACATGCACAGACATAACATGCACAGAGTTCCTCAGTTATTATTTTGGAATAGAAGTTTCATTTTTAAGCCAAACTGACAATGTTATCTGTTTATGTCTGATGTGTTTGTGTCTCAGTATCTCACAATTTCCAAATAATCTGAAGCATGTAATTCCTTCCTTTAGTTAGAAACTCTAGATGACTAACATTCTGTGGTGTTGACTGAACATCTTCCAGGGCTTAGGGATTTGTGATTTGGGTTTAGAAAGTCTCATTGTCACGGTAATTTGGGATGCTTTTCAATAGAACTCAGGGAAGGTGGTAAATGGTTTCCTAGAAATTATAAGGCCAAGCTATTAGTTCATAAGAAAGAAAGTCAAAGTTAATATGAGGAACAGTTGTGGGTTTTTTGTTTGGTTGGTTTTTTGGGTTTTGTTTTATTTTGTTTCACATTGTCCAGACTTGAGAATCCAGGAAGGAAATTAAACTTTGCAGTCATGTGGTGTGTTTGAATTTAGATACTCCTGGAGAGAACCATCCATTTCTTGGAGAAGAACAACCTTCTCGTTCTTTCCCTCCCCACTTCTGTACTTCCCCACCCTGAATGCATGGGAGCTGAGATCCATCTCTTTGCTGCGTGAGTCTTGGACACCAAGACCAGAGCAATAGCAACGAGGCAGAGGAGAAAAAGGACTGACAACCAATGTCCAAGATTATAAAACTTACAGGACATTAGGAGAGAGAGATATGGGGAGAAGGGATAAGTTAGGAACTAGGATTAACATACACACAGTACTATACATAAAATAGATAACCAACAAGGACCTACTGTATAGCACAGGGAACTGTACTCAATATTCGGTAATAACATAAATGGGGGAGGAATCTGAAAAAGAATGAGTATGTCCATGTGTATAACTGAATCACTTTGCTGTACACCTGAAACTAACACAATATTGTTAATCAACCATACCTCAAAAAATAAAATTTTAAAAAAAGGAGAGAGAGATGGAGACTAAGATTTGCTCATGTTCTTGGTAAATCTGGTGGTTCCCCAAAGAAAAAATGGACAACGGGGACATGAATGAAAAAGTGTGGGAAAAGTTTAGGGGAAAAAGTTTAGGAAGCGGGAAGAAAAAAACAAACGAGTAACAAGGAGGTCCATGGCTGACACCTCCTTTCAGAGGCTTACAGGATATTAGCTATTTCATGTGCATTTCCCAGAAGTGGGTGTAGGATGGTTTGCCATACCCTCCTTCCTCCTACCTCGGCTCTCTACTCTTTTGGGTAGAACCCCTTCAGTTAAGGACTTTTTTAAGCCCTCTTTGGGATCTACTGAGTGGAGAAGCTATTCCCTTCCTTCCTGATCACTGGTGAGCAGATGTAGCTCCCTAGACACAACATGGGAGAGGAAGGAGCTTCTATCTGAGACCAACTACTTGGTGTGAAACACACAGAGGCTGAGTCCCTACAACCTGCCAGCTTCTCCTCGCACAGATCGTAGCTAGACAGCCTAACTGAGAGCAGAAAAACAGGAACGAGACAGGGCTCCTTCTTCAGTTCATATTTCAGTTATGTTTTGCAGTTACAGAACTGACTGTATAGATATGAGACAGTGAATAAAAGAAAGAGATCTGGGCATGATGTATTGGGTGACCAACAAGTCAAATAGCTGGTGGGAACCATGCCTGGAACCCAGCACCCTCCGTCAGGCCCCATGAACTGAGCGCCCAACTTACTCCAGATGGAGACAAAGTCTCTGTAGCAGTTTCTTCATTCGAGTCTGTCATGTCAGCCCCTGTGAAAATTTAGCAGGGGATGGAGATCGGTAAGCGGGAGGCGGGGAGGAGTGACTAGGGCAAATGATGTGAGCTCCGTGGCCTTTAGGATCTGGTCCAGGGAGGCCCTGTCTTGGCTGCACCTTACAGTCACCTGGGAGGACACTAAAAGTCCTGGTGTTCATGCCTGGACCAAGTAGCTCAGCATCCTCACGGGTGGGACCCAGGCATCAGTATTTTTTAAGGTCCCCAGGTGATTCCAACATGCAGCCAAGATCGTGAATCACAGCACTGGTACATTTTCATGTCAGGAAGCTACCAGGAGGCACAGGTTCAATCCCTCAGCAGCTTAGGAGTTTTGGGAACCCCCTGTGGTAACGTGTAGGTCTACAGAAATTATGCTGTGGATGACAATGGTTCTCAAACTTTGCTGCACGTGGGAGAGACTTCTTTTTTAAAAAGTCCACTGGCCAGGTCACAGACCAAACAAATTAAGTCAGAACTGTATAGGGGCAGAACACAGGTATCAGTATTTTTTAAGTTTCTTGGGTTATTCCAGGTCCCATTTCTATAGCTTAATTTCTTCTCAGTTTTATAGGCAGGGAAATCACTGGTGGATGTTGATAGAATCAAGACTCGGGTTCAGCAGGTCTGGGCTGGAGCTCAGGCTTCTGCATTTCTCCCAAGCTCCCAGGTGATGCTGACGTTTCTGGCCCATGGACAACACTTGGCTTTAGTCTATTTTCTTGTCAGTGAGCCACCAGGGGCACATATACAAGTCAGCAGCTGCCTTAGGAGTTTCAGAGAAGCCCCTGTGCTCTAGCCAGTGATGAGAGGGAGAGAGGGAGAAGACAAAACCCCAAAGTCATCATTTCACAACATATACATTCCCATATACAATATTATGTTTTACACTTTAAACAATTATAAAGTTATGTGTCAATTCTATCTCAATAAAGATGGGAAAAAAATCATGGCCTCTCTCAATACCACATTCTTTCATAACCAAGTCTAAATCCCCTGCTCACAGGAGAGAAAATAATGCTCACAATTTTGTGGTCTGTGGGTCCTCATGACTTTTTTGCATTAGGTCTCACTTTTGCTAGTTATGCTGTGGCTAATAGAGCAACTTTCTACCCTTACATGACCATGCAACTCCAAGAAGTGAGTTTTGAACTCACCTTTAAGAAGGTGTTGTTTGTAGGTGCACATGGAAAACATAAGGAAAAGGCAGGATTCCCAAGAGTGGGGATGCGGCTAATAAAATGAAAGACAACGCAGGGTCCTCCAGCTGTCAAATCTCCCCAGGAACACACTGCAATATAACCTGTGTCGGGTCCTCCTTCCTTCAATGGAATGGTGGGAAAAGGGACACCATTAGGTAGCTAGCCCACAGTTGTCCAGCCATTGAAAAGTGTTCAAGAATTCGGAAGCAAAAGACACAGTCCATTAGATCAAATCTAAAATGATAAACTGTAATGTAATAAATGGAATATTCCACACCTTAGGTCCAAGAAATCAATAGCCCAAGTTTAGGTTGAGGAGATCTGAAATAATAGGACTAATGAATATAAAATATGTACACATTTTAGCTGAAATGCAAGTGCAAATTAAGTCAATAGAGTAATGTTGCTGTTATTTATTCATTCAATTATTCAGAAAAAATCTAGGTCAATCCAGTGTTAAACCCTATGCATACAGAAAATCAAACAGGATCTCAGTCCTTCATCAATTCATAATCTAGCCGTGAGAAATGAGGTACAGAGTCTTGAGCCAAAGCCATATTTGCCCACTTCTTCTCTTCACAAGGAGCATGTTTGTTTCTGGAACAAATGCCTTAAGAGGAACATTGACAAAACCCGTATCTTTAGGAGGCTGTCGTTAGAACAACAAATCTACACATACAATGATGTTTGAAAAACAGGAGAAATTTTGCTATGGTTTTCAAATATGGGAAGAGTGATTATTCAGAAGTGGGTTGGAACTTATTTCCTCAAGCTCTGGAAAGTCAGCTCAGCACCAGGGGGTGATACTGGGAGGCAGATCTGGCTCAGAAAAGAGCAGGACCGGAGGGGACTCACAGCTCAGAGATCCCCACACACACACTGAGTGTTGCTCTGTAGAGCAAGTCCCTCATCCTCTCGGGGACCTTCACATGGGCAGTAGGTGACACTTTGTCAGGGGAGATCTAGGAAGATCATGGCTGTGGGTAGGAGCTCAGGATGACAGACTCAGGAGAACTTCCAAATCTGAACACTCATGGGTGCATTCCAGGCTACGTGGTCATTGTCTTGTCTATGATGAAAAGAATAATTTTAAGGTGACTCCAGATTTCTCAGACCCTCTTTTCTTTATAAAGCCACACATCTAAATGGAGGCAGGGGCTGAACTGTGCTCATCTAGAGACTGGGGTACAATTGACAGGAGTCACCCAGAGCCTAGGAGGTAAAACGTCCCAGGGGACATTCAGAGAAACTGATGGGAAAGAATCACCATCAGGACCTAGGAATAAAAAGGAAGATTGAAGAAAGAAGTGGGCACTGAAAAATAAACTACAAGAGGCAAAAATAAAGCCTTGGAAACATGACCAGTACCACTCCCCCTCACCCCCAGGTCAGTAGACCGGAAGAGGAGACGTGCAGAGGATGGATTTGGGTAAATGACTTTGGATCAGACTGGACATCTTTACATGTGGCCAGCCATGTGACCAAGATGCCCGCTGGTACTGGAAAACAAGACACGTTGCCTTAGCCCAGACCCTGGGACCACCAGCTGGGCTTCGTGTCCATTAAAAGGTGACCAAGGTGAACTGGTTTTCTTGTGGTCCTTCCAGGGGCATGGCAGCAATTCCCTCCTTTAGTTACTCACAGGCTTGATGAATCTCCACCAGATAACTAGGGCTGGTAACTAGAGCACACCCCCTCCCAGTGTGCTCCGGAGTGGACAGTAGTTAGTGCTGGCCTGGGTGGGAGAGGAGAATCAAGTTTTCTCATATTTCTAAAAATAGCATCTTTGAAAGGATTTTAAACTTTCACATCCTTTGTGTCATTTTCACGCTTCAATCATTCTGTCCAAGTGAAGCTCAGCTTGAATTTCCTAACGATATCCTATTTCACGTTAGTTCTCATAACTATTACATGTGGGTCTCTAGTGATGCTATGACCCATTTGTAAAAAGTTACTTTCCTTGAAATTACTGTAAAACTATTCTGGAAACAGTACTATTTTCACTAGAATTAATAATGAATCCCTCACCCAATCCACCAGACTTTTTTTTTTTTTTTTTATTCTCACTGTAGCTCGGTTTTGAGTCCCAGCCGTTGAATTCTGCTCTTTAAGTCACCAATGGACAAACTTTATTTGATCATTCTAGGATTGGGGTTTAAACATTAGGTTTAATTTTTAAAAATCAGGATGAAATAAGAAACCATTTCTTGGCTCAGCGAGTTGATTGCGGATAATTCGATTGCAAACCCTTCTGTTAGGGGCAGATTTGCAAACCTCAATCAACACAAAGGGAACCTTTCATAATAGGTTTTCTCTGCCACAATGTTTTGCTACCTTATTCTCAAAAAGCAAGCTTTCTGTGAAGATGGCTAACACACTACATGATTTAAAGTGTTTTTTATCTCACTTAAAATATTGCCGCATTAAAAAATAAGATCAAAGAATAGTAGGTGTCACAGGGATAAGACAATTTAAAAAATTGTCTTATCCCTGTAATTACCGATTTACCCTATTACTTCCCTTCTTTGTGTTTGTCATTATCTTTCCATGTTTTCAGTTCTTATTCTTTGCTCTCTGTTTCATCAGCCTCTCCTCCCTTTACCCCTTTTGCTTCCCAGAGCAGACCACCCTAACATATATGCCATAGGACATTTCTAGAGAAATAGATTTTTCATGAATTTTCAAAGAGACAGATTCTTTTTATGCAATCATACCTCCTTTGCAATGGAAGGTGCATGTGGGTTATAAGATGCTTCTAGACTTCTCAGCCTCTTTGGATCTGGATATGAAGGGGGAGAAAAGTTTCCTATTTTTATCTGTGAAACTTTCACTTAACATCTGCAGCTCTGCTTGTAGATGATTTTTATCACTTTAAAAGTTTAAAGAGGACAAAGACTGATCCACTTCTTTTCTAAAGAAAAAAACTACAGCAATTGTGATAATCTTGTAGAAATAATGCCCTCTCAAGGAAAAATTGTTTTCAGCTGAGAGGTTTCTGGGATTCTACAGCATTCTTCTGGAAGAATAAGCAGTTGTCCAAAGGATGGAGATTTTTATAACTCAACTGGAGTTCATACACCAGGAAAAATAAGTGGTCAGCTCCAGAAAGACCCATCACATTGGAATTTGGCAGATGACATCAGTTTAGCCAAGGGCTGTGGTTCAATTCAGGGTCAATATATAGCCAATCCACATGAATTTCTATTAATCCTATAAAACCCTACTTTTATTCTTATTTCTCCAGTGCTGAACTTAGAGCCTGACTCAAACTAGGCTCTGAATAACTGTTTGTTTTTTAAAAAAAGTAATAAATATTTGTTGAGTGAAGGCTTACTGGGACTCTTTTTATTGTGAAGGAATAAAGGGGGAACCATTCATATAAATCCAAACTCTAGTGGTTCCCCTTGGCAGTGACATTAGCTATGGTGGTCTTAGGTCCATCTCATGAACAACTCTTTGAAGACACCCAAAGCCTTGTAAAGCAGGAGCCCCAGGACCTTGTAAAATCCATCACTGACATAGATTACATAGGTGAGTCATGGTCTCAAATATATGAAGTCAGAGCTGTCACATTCTGATGGCTTTTTAAAGTAAAATGTTATTTAAAATTTGAATTGTATAAAGCACCTCAAGTTTAAAAAATACTAAGGAAAACTTTTTTTTTTTTTTTTTGGATCCAGAAGTGTGGATCAAATGTCAGTACTGAAAGGGTTTAAGCTCTCAAATAATATTGACAGAAAAAATATACAACAACCACAGACAAACGGATAAAACAAAAACATTAGTTACGATTCTTGTTGAGACTGACTTCTCTGTATTGAGCATATTTATGATACATGTCATGGTGCTTTTGGAAGTGGGGAGGAAAAAAGACAGGAGAAATAAAAATCAAGACGGCAGAGTAGAAAAACGCTAAGCTCCCCTCCCCTCATGAACACATCAAAAATACATCTACACGTGGAACAATTCTCATTGAAAACAAATTGGAGACTGGAAGAAAGACCCCTATACAGTCAAGGCTGTAAAGAAAGATTCACGTGGAATCAGGGAGGGAGGGAAGAAAGCGATCAGGTCAGAACCCACACAGAAGAGCAGGGAGACACCCCAGGTTTGGGGATCCTCCCTGGGGAGTGAGGGGTTTAAGCGGAGTATAATTTATAAAAATACTGAACTATCAATATGTTCTACACCTGAAACTAATACGATATTCTAAATCAACTATATGTCAATATAAATACATATATATATACATACATAAACAAACAAAATTCCTGAAACAAAACAAAACTGACCTCACTTTTAAATGCTTTCTTGAATAATACCTTGGATATTTAATTACAAATCCATGTGGTAGGTAAGGGTGGGTGGATGAAGTACTAACTCTTTGGCTTTATGTCATTCATTTATTCTTTTATTCACTTACACCATCGGCCATTTCAAAAATGACAGCTTTTCAAGCTTTCAAGGAAGCTTGAAAATATTTAGACAATACAGAAAGGTAACGTTTTATCTGTTTAACAATTTACTTTTGTGGTAAATCACTGCATAGAAATAACTGAGTGAGGTCACTAACCGTCACCCAGGAGGGATCTTTCCTGAAAATAGGTAGGGGAAAATAGCATAAATGCTGTACATTTAAGAAAATGAAGGTAAAATTTGCCTCCTTTATTGAAAAGGAAATTTCTTTGGCTTTCTGTCTAGCGTACCATCCTATCTCTTATAGCCAGGCAGCATCCTGTTACCACAGTTGTGGGTTCCCTTGTCTCCTGGGAAGGGCAGCTCGTTGGAGACAAGGTGGTAGGTGCAATGTATGGGTGTTGCATGGGCCAAGCACTCAGAAAAGCAGGTCATGGGTTGGGGAGTGTGAGATGGGCCCTCTTTCTCCTGTGACCCTACAAAACTCTAACAAACACAAGCTGGCTTTCTTAAGAAGCTATCAGGATTGGCAGAGTGAAGAGTTCAGCAGCAAAACTAGAAGTAAGAGGTGTCTAAATTGAACATCTAAAATGCAGGGTCAAAGTGGAGGGTGCCAGGAGGATTTGACTGGAAACCTTCAGAGATCTCAGGAGAGCCACATTTTTCAAAATCTCTGATGAAGTAAGGGCCTGGGTGACAGGTTCCGTATGGCTGCAGAGTCAACAGCAAGCCACCATCTGCCTTCTTCCCCTCTACTCCATTATTGCCCCATTCACATCACCATTCTTGCATCTTTGAGCCACTGATCAATGTTCTGGAAGATTACTATGTGATCCTTTCCTACTGACTTCATTCAGGGCCTTCCTACATTTGATTCACTGAAGCTAACACTTACTTAGCTTCCGTGAATTTATGCATCAGAATTCACCTACTGCTTTAAAAAGTAATTGACTCTTCTCTTCCAGGGAGGAAATTTTTAATTGTGTTAAATTGTGTTAACTAGATGCTTGTGTCTCATTGCTATTTCTCAATTTTGCCTGAAGGTCTCAGGTTGGTATTTCACTAAGTTCTATTTTTAATTCATTCTCCTTGAAGGAGATACACCCCTAGATGGGGCCACCCATGGGGCCAGAGCCCTGGGAGAAATGGAAGAACGTAACATTCTACAGGCACAAAAGTCTCCCTTCAAACCAGCTTCAAGACCTGGGAATTCCCTGGCAGTCCAGTGGTTAGGCCTTTATGCTTTCACTGCAGGGGGTGCAGGTTCAATCTCTGGTCGGGGAACTAAGACCCCCCAAGCTGCACGGCCAAAAGAAAAAAAAACTTCACCTTCACCAAAAACACAGAATCTCTGTGCTAAGGAGAATCCCCTCATCTAGTAGGGAGTGGCATCTTGATGTTCATGACAAATGGCATCATCTTTCTGTATCCAGCTGGGTCACTTCAAGCTGAGGCCCAGCACCCTGCCCACCGAACAGTTCTCTGAGGCAAAGGGACGTGGCACCTTGGGGTGAGGACAGTCCCTTCGTGGCTCACTCACGTGTTATCCATATGCTGGCTGTATTCCTCGTTTGCTGTGACGGAACATAGAAAACAAATAAAATAAACAATGATGGTGAGGAACCAGCTTTGTCTAGGTCACATTGCCCCTCATTGTAATTCTACCTCCAACCCATCAGGCATTTGGGAATTAATGTGAACCATGTAGTATAGCAAGCCCAGGCATCAGAGGCCCGGGGTCCTACTCACTAGCAGGCTGGCCTCAGACAAACCATCACCTTGTCTGTCAAGTAGTCCTTCAATGAAACAGAGACTGGGGCAAGATCATCCTGGGGGCTCCTTCATCAGCAGAGGTCCTGGAGACTCCATTCACAAGTCCTATCTTCTTTCTGTGGTTTATGAAATAAAGTTCAAATGTATCAGCTTGGCTTTCCATACCCTCAGCCCTCTGACCCCAACTTAGACTCGTGTCCTTTCCTCCGTGCACACCCAACGCACAATCCATTCTAAAGAAGGTGGGAGACAGCTGTGCTTATCTTGAGCTTCACAAAGCCCGTGACATCTGTCGGCCTTCCCAAGGTGCCTCCCAGGAACTAAGCCTTTTTTCCCCTTCACTGAGTGCCCAAGCTAGCCCAGAACGTGGCATTTTCTAATTGCTCAATAAATCCTTGTAAAATGAAGGAATTCCATGTGTGGCTTTTCCCAAGGTCATTTGTTTATCAAGTGGTGATGTGCAAAGGTTAAAATGGCTGATTTTCAAGTACCAGTAGCTAGTGAGCACATTTCTGAAGGATAGGGGAGTCTACTGATACCCTTGAAGGTTTATCTTGTAGGTGCCTATATACCCTATGTATCCCCCAAATTCTGTCCTCATTCTCAGTCCTTTTTTGTCATGCATTTTCTGGGTCCTGGCATGGCTTTCTCGCTGCCTCTCATTTGTCCAAGCCCTGTACCGCCTGTGAAGGGTTCTCTATCTCCAGGCCCATATTTCTTTCCTCTTCTAAAGCCCTATATCGCTACCATTTACCTTTTACTTATTAATATGTAACATTTCACAGGGAAAAACACAGAGATCAGGAGACTCAGATTCTTGTCCTAAATCAGTACTGAAATTATGACTAAGTGTCTTCACTGAGCCTAATAATGAGGGGGTTTGATGAATCTGGCCTCCAAGTAAGTTTCAACTTTTGTGTTTAGTGAATGAAAGGGTCCATGTGGAGCAGGGTTCTGCAAAGATTTCTAAGGCAGTCCTTGTGATCGGTGGGAAAGAGCTAAGTTAACAACTTTTGCTGTGGCCAGAGAAGGAATGGCGTCCTAGTACGAGACCCAGAACTAAAACTTCAGGAGTCTCGGGGCACGTGCCATTTTCCTTGTGAGGTCTTAACATTATCTTTGGCTGGTCCTCCTCTGAAAGGGCTCTCCTTTGATAACAGCTCTCACGCAGACCTTTGCTCTGTTTCCTGCACATAGAAGCTACTCCATTAAGATATTTTGAATGAAGAAAGACTTAAACCTTGAAAAATTCTGCAGGTAGCCATTTAAATTAAATCAAAACACATTGAAAGAAATACACAGATTTGTTTTTCCAAAGCGTATTTTTTCAGGAGTTTATTTTTACTTCACTCTCCAAAGACTTAAATGTAGGTTTCTCTAGAAAGAATGCTATACATCCAATGTGATGCTGAAAAGTTCTCAAATGCTACAAGAAGCTTATAGCCACATGCTTGATGAATTCTGTATGATAAAGTGACTGAGTGTTTTTGTATGCAGCATTTATTTTTATTTTTTTTAAATAACAGCTTTATTGAGATATAATCACAGACCATAAAGTTTATCATTTTAAAGGGTAGAATGTGACGGTTTTTAATATCCTCACAGTGTTCTATATTTATCACCACTCTCTAATTCTAGAGCATGCTAATAACCCCCCAAATAAGCCCCATACCCATTTGCCATCATTCTCCATTGCTGTTCCCCCTAACCTCTGGCAACGACTCAACTACATTCTGTCTCTATGGGTTTGCCTGCTTTGGATATTTCAATATAAATGACATCATACAATAGGTGGTTTTTTTGTGTCCGGCTTCTTTCACAGAACATCATGTTTTCAAATTCCATCCATTTGTAGCATATATCAGCACTTCATTTCTTTTTATGACTGAATAACATTCCATTGTGCGGATAGACATTTTGTTTGCCCATTCATCGGATGATGGGCATTTGAGTTGTTTCCACTTTTTGGCTATATTTGAATACTAGCCAAATTGCTGCTGTGAATATCTTTAGGTTTTGTGTAGCGGGGGAATTGTGTCAAATGGTAAATTTTAAACTTAGTGAGCAACTCCCCAAACTGAGATATTGGGGGATACACAGGTATCAGCCATATTTTAATTATGTTGTTCCCAAACAATAAATTCTAGCTTATCCCTCCACTCTTACAATCAAGCAACTTAGTGACATACTTGATCAGTAGCAGGGACACTGAAGAGAACATTGGGCCTGAGTTGTGAGTAGAATGATGTAGCACACGTGGGAAAAACCTCATGATAACTCTGTTCCTTGCATACCTTGAGATACAGATGCCAGTTTCCAGAAATCAGTGGGGCAGGAAATTTCAGCAAAGAAAGGAGTTATCTATGAGACCTCTTCAAGGGACTGGGTCCTGAGTCTGATAGACACAGCACAGCCAGCCCCCTTTCCACAGACTCTGGAATTTATCACCTGTGGGATGCAGTTCAGAGCCTGTGCCCTTACCTGTAATAACACCTACCCCAGGGGATTGTTTGGAAGAAATGTGGGATAACAAATGAAAGTGTCTGATATGGTGCCCAGCACATAGAACATTTCATACGAGTATTTCAGGTGCTAACCCTTCTCTTCCATAAAATGCAAATGTGAGTGGTCCGAAGAGCAGTAGTCTTGTCATTAGAAGATATGGATTCGAGTTTTAGTTTTGCTATTTGCTAGCTCTATGAACTTGGATAACTCAATTTAAGCTGAACTTTCTCTGTCTTTAAAATGAAGATAATCATGCCTTCTTTGCCTTGCAATTGCTTGACTTCCAAGACTTTTAAGAATGTACGAAGAAGTGTTTTGTAAATGTACGTGTGCTCAATGAATATGTATTAATACAATTTATGGTCTCCATTCCTCCTGACAAAGTTCATGCTTGATTCCTGTCCTCATTGGCAACAAGAGATCAGAGGGAAAAAGATCACACCAGCCTCCAAGTATGTGCTGCCATGGGCTGCTATACTCAATCACGCTATGACACAGAGATTCCATAATATTTGGGATCAAAACTCGTCTTCTTCTGATTTCTGAAACTCAGGCCTGAGATAAACATAATGCTGCACTGAACTGAAAATAAAATCATCCAGCCTGGGGCAGCAGTAAGTCTCTAAGTTTCACAGAGATGCTACAGAATCACTGTGAGCCTGGCAGATGTCAAGGGTACCCAGGGTCCATGTAATTTCTATTACTGACCTTCCATCTTGGCAAAAGTACACAATGCCCCATACATGCCCCTACGTCATATGTAGGGAGAAAAAAAAAAAAAATCTCCAAAGAAGAAAGTCTAGTGCTTATGGTATATACTATAGATTGCTTGACTCAACAGATTCTAGCTCGCCTTCCTGAGCTATAGAAACTGTCACACTAAAAATTATATTTTAAAACTGTCAGGGAATTCCCTGGTGATCCAGTGGTTAGGACTCCACGTTTCCACTACAGGGGGCAGGGGCTCGATCCCTGGTCAGGGAAACTAAGATCCCGCATGCCTCACAGTATGGCCCAAAACAAAACAAAACAAAACTATTATGGAGGTAGAAATCCACAAGTAAACTAAATTGCACCACACAGACACAATCCCACATGTCTTAGCAGGGAAGGGAGAAAATCGAAGCAGTGCCCCACACTGAGAAGATCCAAGTTTTGGCAAGCAGGGGTATAGTTATTCTGGACCACAGGGTGTGTTCTGAGGTCTAGGCATATGGCATATATGCTAGGGTGGCTCTGCCCTGGCATCTGGTAAGGGATGTCAGTACTGATGTTTCTAGTGAAGAGCTTCATTGCATCTGGCTTCATTGTTCTTCACCTAGTAACATCTAAGACCGAACCCCTATGAACTGCTTGAACCAAATCACATCTCCGTCTGATTAACAGCTATAGTCAATTCTGTTGTCAGTGACTAACAACCTCAATCAAGAGTACTACATCACAACACCCTAATGAGAATGAAAAAGAACCATGGAATTCAGATTTGACAACATATTTGGAAAAGGTGAACAGAGGCGTTATTTTTAAAAATCAATTTTTAAATATGTAATATCTCTAATATTATGAAGTTGAGAGAGAAATAGAGTTCTTTTTTCTGTGATTGTAGTCAATTTAGTGCTATAGGTATACAAGTTTTATATAGTCATAAAGTCTGCTGTTACTGTTGTTGTTGTTTTTTGTAAAGTCCATTTTTGTTTAATATTTCCAAACCTTTCTTCTAAATCTGTTGTCCTCAAGTCAAGAATAGCAGTTTCCTGCCAAAAGTTAACAAAAATATTTTAATTAATGTTGGGAAAGTTTCCTATTTTGCAAACACAAATATTTTAGAATTATGATTTATAAAATTAACACAGTGTTAACCATATTTTGCCCTTCTGGGGACCTTCTGCTGGAGGACTTTTAGTTTTTCAGGTCTAGGATCTTGAGGTACGACATATAAATCATTGTTTGAGTCTTAGAAGAAATTTGAGAGGCAGAGACACCTTATTGTAGACAAGAGAGCCAGCCAAATGTTATTCTAACAACAGTCTACTGCCTTATTCTTTCAAAAAAGAAAAAAAAAAAAAAAGGAGGAAAGAAGAAAGGAAGGAAGGAAGGAAGGGAGAAAGAAAACTTCATATTACACTCTAGTTCTAGGAGCTGGACATTTGTCCCATTTCTTCTAAATTGGAACCCTATTTTATTCTTGCTTGAATTCTCCAGACTGTAGTTCTTTAAACTTTAATCACTTTGTTAGGGAACTGTACTCAGTTGAAGAAAGTCAAAGATGATCTTCCTGTCTACCCAGGGAAATGCTTGATCTCTTCTCATAGTTAATTAATTAATCTGCTATATATTCACCTCAAACTTTTTCCCCATTGTGGTTGAAAGAATAAGCCTCCCCAAAGATGTCCAAGATGTCTACATCCTAATTCCTAGAACCTGTGAATATGTGACCTGACATAGAAAAAGAGAGGAAATTTCAGATGTGATTAAGTTAAGGATCTTGAGAAGGGAAGATTATCTTACATGATCTGCATGGGCCAAATGTAATCACAAGGGTCTATATAAGATAAGAGCAGTGGGGTCAGAGCAAGAGAAGGTGATATGATGACAAGAACTGAGGTCAGAATGAGAGATAGAGGTTGAAGATGCTATACTTATGGCCTTGAAGATGCAGAACGGTGGCATGAACCAAGACATGCAGGTGGCCTCCAGAAGCTGGAAAAGGCAAGGAAACAGATTCCCCTCTGGAACTTCCAGAAGGAATGTAGCCCTGCCAACACTTTGATTTTAAGACTTCGTACCTCCAGAACTATAAGATGATAAAGTTGTTCTGTTTTAATCTACTGAATTTGTGGTAACTTGTTAGAACAGCAATAGGATACTACTACCTTCCTCTTAGGTACACAGTTAAACTTCATTTCCCATCTTCCTCTGAGGCTAAATGTGACTGAGTTCTGGCCAATGGAATATGGCAGAAGTGAGACACGTCACTTCCAGGCGGGGCAATAAAATCCTTTCTCATGATCCTCCATGATCTCTTCTTGCTAGGTGTATAAAAATGGTGCAGCAGAGTCTGCCTAGCTCCCAGGCTGATCCCCTGCCCTCCAAAGCCCCCTCCAGGTCATGTGGGTCCTTGGGGGCATAGGAAGGAGGCCAAGGGGAGAACAGGAGAGGCAGGTGGGAGGGGTCCTCGGGGAGGAGTGGGAAGGAACAGAGGGCAATTGCCCTGCCCACTTGGGCCCGGGGAGCCTGCTGAGCTCCCAGGCCAATCCCCTGCCCTCCAAACCCCCCTCTAGGCTACGTGAGTCCTTGGGGGCATAGGAGGGAGGCTGGGGAGATCAGGAGAGGCAGGCAGGAGTGGCCGCCCCAGACCCCAGACCGGAGAAGCAGGAGAGGAGAGGAGGGCGTTTGCTCCACCCACTCGAGCCCAGGAAGCCTGTTGGGCTCCCAGGTGAGGTCCCCTGCTCTCTGAGACTGGGTTTGGGGGCACACCTGGGCCCCTTCTTTTCCTTGAGCCTAAGCCCCACCCCCTACAGCCCCCAGCACTGTTTCCAGCCCTGTGGGTTCTAAGCATAGGCCCCACCCACTGCCCAGACCTCACCCTTGCTTAGGCCCCACCCTCCACAGCCAAGGCCTTTCCATCCCACCCTTCTGATTTTTCCCTTTCCCTCCTCTTTTTTACTACTGTAGTACTGATGTACCTTCTGGTTGTGGATTCATCTATATTTTATTTTTACATTCTTTCCAACATATCTGTTAGTTTCCTAGTTTAATTTTATTCTTTACTTCGTTATTTCTCTCTCTCTTTTTTTTTTTTTTTGCCACTCCACATGGCTTGTGGGATCTTGATTTGTGAGCCCAGGGTCTGTGGGAAGCTCCTGTGGTGGGAGCTCTGAGTCTGAACCACTGGACTAACAGAGAACCTCAGACCCCAGGAAATATTCATCAAAGTGAGGTCTCACAGAGCTCCTCATCTCAGCACCAAGACCAAGCTCTACCCAATACCCTACAAACTCCAGTGTTGGAAGCCTCAGGCCAAACAACCAGTAGAACAGGAACACAATCCCACTCATAAAAAAAAAAATGAAATGGCAAAAAAATATGTCACAGATGAAGGAGCAAGGTAAAAACCTACAAGACCAAATAAATGAAGAGGAAATAGGCAACCTACCTGAAAAAGAATTCAGAGTAATGATAGTAAAGATGATCCAGAATCTCAGAAATAGAATGGAAGCACGGATTGAGAAAATACAAGAAATGTTTAACAAAGATCTAGAAGAACTAAAGAACAAATGAACAGAGATGAACAACACAATAACTGAAATGAAAAATACACTAGAAGGAATCAATAACTGAATAACTGAGGCAGAAGAACGAATAAGAGCTGGAAGACAAAATGGTGGAAATAACTGCTGAGGAGCAGAATAAAGAAAACAAGAATGAAAAGAATTGAAGACAATCTCAGAGAACTCTGGGACAACACTAAATGCACCAACATTCGAATTATAGGGGTCCCAGAAGAAGAAGAGAAAAAGAAAGGGTCTGAGAAAATATTTGAAGAGATTATACTGGAAAACTTCCCTAACATGGGAAAGGAAATAGTCACCCAAGTCCAGGAAGCACAGAGAGTCCCACACAGGACAAACCCTAGGAAAAACACACCAAGACACATATTAATCAAACTAACAAAAATTAAATTCAAAGAAAAAATATTAAAAGCAGCAAGGGAAAAACAAAAAATAACATACAAAGGACTCCCCACAAGGTTATCAGCTGATTTTTCAGTGGAAACTCTGCAAGACAGAATGGAGTGGAAGGATATACTTAAAGTGATGAAGGGGAAAAACCTACAACCAAGATTACTCTACCCAGCAAGGATCTCATTCAGATTTGAAGGGGAAGACAAAAGCTTTTCAGACAAACAAAAGCTAAGAGAATTCAGCACCACTAAACCAGCTTTACAACAAATGCTAAAGAAACTTCTCTAAGCAGGAAACACAAGAGAAGAAAAAGACCCACAAAAACACACCCAAAACAGTTAAGAAAATGGTAATAGGAACATACACATCAATAATAATCTTGAATGTAAATGGATTAAATGCCCCAACCAAAAGACACAGACTGGCTGAATGGATACAAAAACAAGACCCATATATATGCTGTCTACAAGAGATCCACTTCAGACCTAGGGACACATACAGACTGAAAGTGAGGGGATGGAAAAAGATATTCCATGCAAATGGAAATCAAAAGAAAGCTGGAATAGCGATACTCGTATCAGATAAAATAGACTTTAAAATAAAGACTGTTACAAGAGATAAGGAGGGACACTACATAATGATCAAAGGTTCAATCCAAGAAGAAGATATAACAATTATAAATGCTTATGCACCCAACATAAGAGCACCTCAATACATAAGGCAAATGCTATCGACCATGAAAGGAGAAATCCAGAGTAACACAATAATAGTAGGGAACTTTAACACTCCTCTCACACCAATGGACAGATCATCCAAACAGAAAATAAATAAGGAAACACAAGCTTTAAATGACACAATAGACCAGATAGATCTAATTGATATTTATAGAACATTCCACCCAAAAGTGGCAGAATACACTTTCTTCTCAAGTGCACATGGAACATTCTCCAGGATAGATCACATCTTGGGTCACAAATCACACCTCAGAAAATTTAAGAAAATTGAAATTGTATGAAGCATCTTTTCTGACCACAACGCTATGAGACTGGAAATGAAGTACAGGATAAAAACTTTAAAAATCACAAATACATGGAGGTTAAACAGTGGGATACCAAATAACCAAGAGATCACTGAAGAAATCAAAGAAGAAATTAAAAAATACATGGAAACAAATTACAATGAAAACATGATGACCCAAAACCTATGGCACGCAGCAGAAGCAGTTCTAAGAGGGAAGTTTATAGCAATTCAATCTCACCTCAAGAAACAAGAAAAATCTCAAATAAACAATCTAACCCTACACTTAAAACAACTAGAGAAGGAAGAAAAAAGAAAACCCAAAGTCAGTAGAAGGAAAGAAATCATAAATGTCAGAGCAGAAATAAATGAAATAGAAATGAAGAAAACAATAGCAAAGATCAATAAAACTAAAAGCTGGTTCTTTGAGAAGAGAAACAAAATTGATAAACCCTTAGCCAGACTCATAAAGAAAAAAAGGGAGAGGACACAAACTAATAAAATTAGAAATGAAAAAAGAAAAATCACAACTGACACTTTGGAAATACAAAGGATTATAAAAGACTACTACAAACAACTATATGCCAATAAAATGGACAACCACGAAGAAATGGACAAATTTTTGGAAACGTACAATTTTCCCAGACTGAACCAGGAAGAATTAGAAAATATAAACAGACCTATCACAAGTAATGAAATTAAAACTGTCATTAAAAATCTTCCAACAAACAAAAGTCCAGGCCCAGATGGCTTCACAGGCGAATTCTATCAAACATTTACAGAAGAGCTAACATCAATCCTTCTCAAACTCTTCCAAAAAATTGCAGAGGGAGAAACACTCCCACATTCATTCTACGAGACCACCATCACCCTGATACCAAAACCAGAAAAAGATATCACGAAAAAAGAAAATTATATACCAATATCATTGATGAACATAGATGCAAAAATCCTCAACAAAATACTAGCAAACAGAATCCAACAGTACATTAAAAGGATCATACACCATGATCAAGTGGGATTTACACCAGGGATGCAAGGATTCTTCAATATACGCAAATCAATCAATGTGATACACCATATTAACAAACTGAAGAATAAAAACCATATGATCATCTCAATAGATGTCGAAAAAGCTTTTGACAAAATTCAACACCCATTTGTGATAAAAACTCTCCAGAAAATGGGCATAGAGGGAACCTACCTCAACATAATAAAGGCCATATATAACAAACCCACAGCAAGCATCATACTCAATGGTGAAAACCGAAAGCATTTCCACTAGGATCAGGAACAAGACAAGGATGTCCACTCTCGCCACTCTTATTCAACATAGTTTTGGAAGTCCTAGCCACAGCAATCAGAGAAGAAAAAGAAATAAAAGGAATACAAATTGGAAAAGAAGAAGTAAAACTATCACTATTTGCTGATGACATGATATTATACATAGAAAATCCTAAAGATGCCACCAGAAGAATACTAGAACTAATCAATGAATTTGGTAAGGTTGCAGGATACAAAATTAATGCACAGAAATCTCTGGCATTCCTATACACTAACAACGAAAAATCAGAAAAAGAAATTAAGGAAACACTCCCATTTACTATTGCAACAAAAAGAATAAAATACCTAGGAATAAACCTGCCTAAGGAGGCAAAAGACTTGTAGTCAGAAAACTATAAAGCACTGATGAAAGAAATCAAACATGACATAAACAGATGGAGAAATATACCATGTTCTTGGATTGGAAGAATCAATATTGTGAAAATGACTATACTACCCAAAGCAATCTACAGATTCCGTGCAATCCCTAACAAACTACCACTGGCACTCCTCACAGAATTAGAACAAAAAATCTTACAATTCGTATGGAAACAAAAAAGACCCCAAATAGCCAAAGCAATCTTGAGAATGAAAAACAGAGTTGGAGGAATCAGGCTCCCCAACTTCAAACTATACCACAAAGCTAAAGTAACCAAGACAGTATGGTACTGGCACAAAAACAGAAATATAGATCAATGGTACAGGATAGAATGCCCAGAGATAAACCCACACACATATGGGCAACTAATTTATGACAAAGGAGGCAAGAACATACAATGGAGAAAAGACAGCCTCTTCAATAAGTGGTGCTGGGAAAACTGGATAGCTACATGTAAAAGAATGATATTAGAACACTCCCTAACACCATACACAAAAATAAAATCCAAATGGATTAAAGACTTAAATGTAAGACCAGACACTATAAAACTTTTAGAGAAAAACACAGGAAAAACACTCTGACATAAACCACAGCAAGATCTTTTATGACCCACCTCCTAGAGTAACAGAAATAAAAATAAAAATAAAAAAATGGGACTTAATGAAACTTAAAAGCTATTGAACAGCAAAGGAAATCATAAACAAGACAAAAAGACAACCCTTAGAATGGGAGAAAATATTTGCAAATGAAACAACAGACAAAGGATTAATCTCCAAAATCTACAAACAACTCAAGGAGCCCAATATCAAAAAAAACAAACAATCCAGTTAAAAAATGGCCAGAAGACATAAATAGACATTTCACCAAGGAAGACATACAGTTGGCCAAGAGGCACATGAAAAGCTGCTCAACATCACTAATTATTAGAGAAATGCAAATCAAAACTACAATGAGGTATTATCTCACACCGGTCACTATGGTCATTATCAAAAAATCTACAAACAATAAATGCTGGAGAGGGTGTGGAGAAAAGGGAGCCCTCCTACACTGTTGGTAGGAATGTAAATTGATACAGCCACTATGGAGAACAGTATGGAGGTTCCTTAAAAAACTAAAAATAGAACAACCACACAACCCAGCAATCCCACTACTGGGCATATACCCTGAGAAAACCATAATTCAAAAAGAGTCCTGTACCACAATGTCCATTGCAGCACTATTTATAATAGCCAGGACATGGAACCAACCTAAATATCCACAACAGATGAATGGATAAAGAAGATGTGGCACATATATACAATGGAATATTACTCAGCCATAAAAGAAACGAAATTGAGTTATTAGTAGTGAGGTGAATGGACCTAGAGTCTGTCATACAGAGTGAAGTAAGTCAGAAAGAGAAAGACAAATACCTTATGCTAACGCATATATATGGAATCTAAGAAAAAAAAAAAGGTACTGATGAACCTAGGGGCAGGACAGGAATAGAGAGGTAGACGTAGAAAATGGACTTGAGGACATGGCATGAGAGCGTGAAGCTGGGGTGAAGTGAGAGTAACATCAACATATATACACTACCAAACGTAAAATAGATAGCTAGTGGGAAGCAGCATCATAGCACAGGGAGATTGGCTTGGTGTTTTGTGTCCACCTAGAGGGGTGGGATAGGGAGGGTGGGAGGGAGGCTCAAGAGGGAGGAGATATGGGGACATATGTATGCATATGGCTGATTTGCTTTGTTGTGCAACAGAAACTAACATGGTATTGTGAAGCAGTTATACTCCAATAAAGATCTATTTAAAAAAAAATGAAAGGAGTAAAAAAAAAAATTTAAATAAATAAAAATTAAAATGGGAATTTTTTGCTTTAAATGATTGTTTACATAGTCCATGAAAGAAACCACGTTGGGCATTATTTTGTTCATGTGTGGTATTTTCTGTGTTTTCAGAGTATGTTTTCATAATAACACTTCAGGATAGTCCTAGAATGGTTCACCTTTACAAAGACTTTTGTAGCATTAGTGTCGCTCTTAAGCAACATGACATTGGCATTCTCCTGGGGGATTTCGGTTATCTCATCACCTTTGGCAGCAAGATTAGCAAGTGATGGAGGAGGCAGCTCTGTGCATCGTGTGATGGAAAGTGTATCTGTTAGAGCTGCACCTGGCAGCGAGCAACAGAAAACTCTAAACTACTGTGCTTGACTCAGATAGAAGTCTGTCAGTGTTATTAGGCCATAAAAAGCCCCTGTTAGGGAGTCCTGGGCAGGACAGCTCAAGTCTATGCCATTAAAGGTACAGCGTTATCACATCTTAAAAAACAAAAAACACTCCAAAAGACACCAGCATTCTATTGATCTCAATCCATGTGTCCAAGCTCTTATCCAAGTATTTTCCCCCCATTGCTTACAATTCTCTGCCTTCCTCCAGCTCTGAATTGTCCTCCTGAATATCTCCTTTATATTCAACCTGATGAAATTCTAGTCATAATGCAAGTTCAAAATAAAGTGTTACCCTGTCCAAAAAAAAAAAAAAAGATGCAGCAGTGAGACTCTAAGCCTCTGTGACAGGCTAGAACCAGAATGGGCAAAAATGCTGCTCCTCTAATCTCCACGTGGAAAGTAGCCCATCAAAGAACCACACTGAACTGATGTATAAGCAAAAAGTAAAGTTCTAATGTGGTCTGCCACTAAAATTTTAGGTATGTTTGTTATTCAGTAGTTATCCCACCTAACAACTAATGGCTAATGCATCATTCAAGCAATAAATATTTATTCAGCACCTACACTATAGTAGGCTCTAGTAAAATGGTGGAAACGAGATAAACACAATTTCTGCTCTCATAAGATGTATAACATTCTTAGACATCTTCCTGCTCACTTGGTGAAAACCTCCTGATAACTCTCCTCAACACTGGAGTATGTTAAAGTCTATCCCCTATATGGTAGTTGTGGTGTGCGAAGAAAAATGTGAAATGATGTTACTGACCCATCTGTAGACAAGTAATCAGGCTGTGCTAACTTCATAACAGATAACCTGAAAATCTCAGTGGTTTAAGGCAATGAAAATTTTATTTTCTTCTCACTCCTGAAAAATTCGCCACGTAGTGACTGCTCTTTTGGGTGACCATCATGTGAGAGCTGGCTCAGAGACACATTTACTTCCATATTGAAGCTCCAAGGTTCCTTGGGTGTTCCCAAGGACTGGTTCCTTTTCTTCACCAGTCAAAGATGAGTGAAGAAAATGTGAGGAGGGCACATAGGTAAGCTTAACCACCTGGGACCCAAGGCGGAACACATCACCTTCACTCACGTGCCATTGGTCATATCATCCTCTCTAGGTGCAAGGGAGCTGGGAAATGTAGTTCCTGATGGATAATACTTTTCCTTCAATTACTATGGAGAACGTATATAGTCCTACATAGCAAAACCTAAACTCACAGAAAGGACTATAAAAAAACACGTTTCTGATAACTTTCAGTTCATATCGCTGAACTAGAACTGTACAATGACTGCACAAGGTATCACATCAGAAGAGGGTCCATTTCCAAGTTCTGATTCAGAAGATCTTCCAAAGTAGAGCCACTACGTATTGAATTTGGATTCATGTGGAAGCACCTCAGACATCTCTGGAGAAACAGGGGAACTGCTCTAAGTCACATTCTCCATCTCCAGCTGAATCATCAGAGCCACTGCTGTGGTTAAGAAAAAACACTGAAGACAGGCTCAGGTCACTATCAGAGCTGTAATCACCATTCTAAAACACACAAAAGGACACAGCAAACAAAATAATCCACAACTCAGAAATCATAAGGGTGACAGTATTTTCCATTTTCCCTGCTTTAACATCTGTCTATACCGACCGTACTGTATGGTCAGTGTAGTGAGAAGAGGAGGAAAACAAAACGCCTAGTTTAAAAGCTCATAAACAAAAGGGGGTAGGGGCAGGAGAGTAAAAGGAGAGAGCCTGTCCTGTTTAGAAAAGCGTATTGCTCTACCCAGGGCAAAGGGAGCAAAAGTTCCTTCCCCGTGTGATTTACTAAAAGGGTTTCCTCCGTGGGAAAGAAGGGTTGTTTTGAGCTTCAATATGTTTCCTTTTTCTGGAAGTGTTCAAAACACTAACCGAAGGACTTCTTACCGAGTGGAGTAGTAACTTGGACTCGAGGAAGAGAGGAAACTGGAGAGAAGTCTGCTCTGAACGCTGGTAGTCCTTCAGGATCCCAGGTGAAGATTGCAGTGCACATTAGTCAGGATTCTCCAGAGAGAAAGAGGGCGTGTGTGTCTGTGTGTGTGGGAAGAGATACAGAGACAGACAGAGTCAGAAACACAGAGAGATTTTAAGGAATTGGCTTACTTGATTGTAGAGGCTGACAAGTCCCAATTCTGCGGGATAGACCAGCGGGCTAGAGACGCAGGGAACAGTTGATGCAGCAGTTCAAGTCCGAAGGCCGTCTCCTGGCAGAATTCCCTCTTTTCAGGGCAGGTCAGTCTTTTTTCAACTGGTTAGATGAGGCCCGTACACATTTGGAGGGTAACTGCTTTACTCAAAATATACTGATTTCAGTGTTCACCTCATCTAAAAAATACCTTCAGAGAAAATCTAGAATAATGTTTGACCAAATGGCTGGGTCTCATGGCCTAGCCAAGTTGACACAAATTAATCTTCTCAAAGTGCTTCTGCAAGATTCATCCAGAAGATTGTCTGGGAGCTCTGTTCCCCCTCCTCTGCTTTTCTCTGCACAGTGTAGGGTCTGGAGCCTTGGATCTGATTCTTCCATCTTACAGGACAGCCCAGATTTTGTAGGGTTTAATGCTTATATAATTCGAGTGGCCCTCTTTAAGAAAAAGAAGACAAACATATAAAACAATGTCCCTCGTTTATCTCAGACATTGCCAGCAGGGGGCGGCGGGGGGAGGCAGAGGTACAAACACTTTGGAAACCAGCAAAGCAGTTTCTTATAAAGGTAGCTGTTCATCCACCTTATGACAAAGCAATTCCAAAGAAAATGAAAACTTGTGTTGACAAAGTAACTGAAAAAGGGTTTTATGGCAGCTTTATTCATAACAGACCCAATCTGTAAACAACCCAAATGTCCGTCCAGCTAACAATGGTATATTCACACAATGTAATACTACCCAGCAATAGAAACACATGGATTACTGATACACACAAAAACATGGTTAAATCTCAACAACAAGCTGAGCTAAAGATGTCAGATGAAAAAGAGTGCACAGTGTATTATTTCATTTGTTGAAGTTCTAGAACAGGGATAAAGCTAATTCGTAGTGAAGGCAGATCAGTAATTGTCTGGGGCTGGTGTGGAGGGTAATTGACCTCCAAGGGGCAAAAGAGAACTTTCTGGGATATTGGAAATGTCCTAAATTTTGACTGGGAAGGTGGTTACCCTTGTCAAAATTTGTCAAACTTATTGAATTGCACAGTTAAAACGAATGTATCTTATTTTATGGAAATCATTCCTTAATAAAGGTAACTTAAAATTATAAAACAAAGTATAAAAGTGAATATTTATTGAGAATTAAGAAATCTCAGCAAAGGAAAACTGTTTAAGCTGAAAAACAGAAATATCTCCAAGTCCAGAAAAAAAATCATATTATTATTATTCTTATCATTATATCCGAGATGCTTCTATAACACGTTTCTTCTTATGTTTTTGACCGTATGCTTTTCTGTAGCCTTCTCATATGATGAAGGTCTTGTAATTTATCTCTAGAGAAATTATAAAGTTATTTCAATATTTCCTATGGCATGAAAGCATGAAATTTTCTTTTCAACTATTTAAAAAATGTTCTGTCCAGGCCATTACTGCTATTGCTAGATGGGGCCTCCTCACTTGGACGATTAAGCATACTTATTCTGACCCTGACCATAAATATGAGTTTTCCTTCATTCTTTTTTTTTTTAATTAAAAAAATTTTTTGGCCACACCTCGTAGCTTGTGGGATCTTAGCTCCCCGACAAGGGATCAAACCCAGGCCCTCGGCAGTGAAAGCACGGAGTTCTAACCACTGGACCACCAGGGAATTTGTGAGTTTTCCTTTAAAGTTACTCAAGCTCAGTGAGAACAATGAGCTACATTTCAATAAAAAATTATAACTCCCGGATTGTGAGGAGGGATCCTCCCTGCGTTATGGGGTGGATTTAGATGGCAAACACCAGGCTGTGGTTAAGTTTAAAGACCGCCCCCCCCTATGTTGGTAACAATTAAATCATACTAAAGATAAATGAGCCTAATAACACTAGAAAGTTAGCCTGGGTTCCTTATGAAAAATGCCAGTATCTCATTTCCCTTAGAGACGGAGATTGGTATGGAACAGATTGGGTCAGGCAACCGGAAAAATACTAGGTCACACTTAATGGAACTCAGTGGCTCTGAGGCACCAGTCTATCGCCCTGGCTTCCACCAGGATGGACAGGAATATGTACTTTAGGATTCCCTCGTTCTCAAGGGCACCTGAGTGCTAATTTAGATATGACTCCAGCAAATTTGCCATTAACATGAACCCGATGGACCAAGAGATCTGTATTACACTGGTAGGACCACTTAACAGCTATTTTTGTGCCTTCAGTATGGTTGGGAGATGTAATTGCCCACAGTGAAGCCTTAACAGAATTCATCCAAAAGGCCTTAAATGACAGTAACCAGGCTATTAGCCTACTGAATTCTGAGGTCTTTATGATGAAGAAGGCTGGGTTACAAAGTCACATGGCCCTCCATAACCTTACAGTGTCTCAAGGAGGCACCTGCACTATAATTCAAACTGAATGCTACACTTTCATATCGGAAGAACCTTCTAATATTACACATTTAAAGACACATGAAAAAATCAGATTTCTGCCTTAAGTGTTTCACTCCCTAGTCTTGGTGATTGTTTAGGGAGTTGGTTTGGTTCCAGAAGCTCACGGCTTAAATCCCTATTTAAGACTTTATTAATATTACTAGCTGTATTACTTACATCCCGTCTGTTTCATAAGATTGCTGTCTCTTGTGTTACCCAATGCGTAAACAGACCTCCAGCAAGATTAATGAGGGCTAAACATCTTGAGGTAGTTGATCACATAAATAACTCTAAATAGAATAATTGTAATAGTACAACTCTAGATATGGGAAGAAGCAACAAGGGAAACATTTCCTGGATCATAATAGACTAGTAAGACAGGTGATTCTGTTACCGAGTCCAAGCTCACTCTGCTCGCCGCACGACAGGCCAATAAATTGGAGACGAGGTGTTGAGGCAAGAAATAGCGACTTTATTCGGAGCCTGCAGACTGAGAAGATGGTGGACCAGTGTCCTAGAGTACCATCTTGTCAGTGTTTGGATGCCAGTTCCTTTCATAGCACAAAGAGGGGGAGGAGATGGAGGAAGTAAAGTAAAAAGGCCATAAGTTTTGCAAAATATCCCCTGGAATGGCCAGCCTCGGGGAGGGGACGTGTTAATTTCTTCTTCCTTGCAGCTGTCCACAGGTGGATGGGGTCAGGATGTTTCCCTGAACAAAGGCACTTTCGTTTAACATCCAGGCAGAGGGGCAGGGTTCCCGGAGGCAGGCCATTACGTATAGACGATATCCTTTTAGCGAACAAGAGCAACAGGAAGCAAAGGTTAAAGTAAAAGAAACAGATCCAACATGGAGTCAGATTTGGCTCTTCCCTGTTACAATTCAGAGAATTTTCATGTTCAGCACTGGATTTATGCTCAAAATCCAGAGAATTTTAGATCATCGACAGGGCCTAATCAAAAAAGTAGCACATTGAGTGGCCTATCAACAGAATCCTCACCTGATGAACCATTTTTTTTCAGTTGACATATATCATAATCCAGCAGGATGGCAGTTTGAAGAATTTGGTCTGGAACACAGAAAAGAGCCCTTGGCACTTGATTCATGGAGAAAGGAGTGAATTATCCCCACTTACTCTGTCTTCCCTACTAAGACTTGATTTAGTTCATTTGATTGTAAGTCTTCATCCTTCAGCTGTTTCCATGTACTCCTATACTTTTGTCAGATTTGACTCCCTGCCTCCTAAACTAATGTTAATTTAAAATCTCACATCACCTAGCCATTTCACTGAAATGCGCGACTATTTAATGCCAGCATGTAATTGCCCAAGACATTAAAAGAACTATCAAAATGCCAAGCTTGGCAGACAGAGCCTATTGTCCGTAAATGACATTTTCAGCGGTTACTTTAAAGGGCTCAGCAGCTGTCATCCCCTGGGCAAGAGCTGGCAAATTGTTTTGCAAAATATCAACTTCTCTCAAAATAGAAACACATTCTGCTGATTATCAGTGTTTCTCTTTGAAAAAGATAATTACAATACTTTACTCTTGGATGGTTCTTCATGCCTTATAAACCACTCTATTATCTCATCTCTTGAAATTAATTCTTATTCCCAGTTCATGTAAAAGGAAATCACGATTGTTTCAGTTATGTCAGATATTAAGTCCTCCTTGTATATTTCTCGTCTTTCTTTTTTTTAAAATAAATGTATTTATTTATTTATTCCTGGCTGTGTTGGGTCTTCGTTTCTGTGCGAGGGCTTGCTCTAGTTGCGGCAAGCGGGGGCCACTCTTCATCGCGGTGCGCGGGCCTCTCACCATCACGGCCTCTCTTGTTGCGGAGCACAGGCTCCAGACGCGCAGACTCAGCAGTTGTGGCTCACGGGCCCAGCTGCTCCGCGGCATGTGGGATCTTCCCAGACCAGGGCTCGAACCCGTGTCGCCTGCATTGGCAGGCAGATTCTCAACCACTGCGCCACCAGGGAAGCCCTCGTGTTTGTTGATGTTGGGTTTGGTCATGTGACTTGCTTTGACCAATGGGATTGCTTAGTGTCTACGAGGCAAGCAAAGGCACGGATCTAGCTTGCCGTGTTGGGCACACCTTCGGGGCTTCTTCTGTTGTGTGAAGAGCTTCCCCCACGTAGCTCCTGTGCCTTCCGCCCAGGCCCCAGAATTAGCCCATGTAGAGGACTGAGTTTAATCCACAGCGCGGAGACAAGCCCAGCTCACCCCTTGAAGCAGAGCCACTCCAAATCAGCCGATCTGCAGTGGATCTACCGACTACAAACACGAGAATAAATACCCATTGTTGTAACTGAGCTTGGTTACAAAGCATTATTGTCGATACGGAACCTGAAGTTTAGAGAGGTTGGAAAATTTTCCCAGCCTGACACGGCTGCTAAGTGTGGACGATGAGATTCACACCCAGGTCTGTCTGTTATACTCTGAATAGATTGCTTTCCCTACTGTACAGCTCAGTGGGGCGTGAATAAGAGAAAATATCCTTCATGCACTTATTCTTTCACTGTCCTTTTGAGGCCCCCCTCCATAGCGCCATGTTCAGTGGAATGGTTTTGTGAAGGCAGAGCAAAGAAATATACTTTTCTCTTTGGGTTCTGTATGTCAGAGCAGATTCTAGATGAAACCGGAAGCCCAGTCCCTCGTGTCTTGTTAATGTCTTTCAAGTTAATGGCAGACTTGAAATCGAAACTTCAGAGGTCTAGAGATTAAAGAAGGGATATATCGTTGTGATTAAGAGCACAAACTTTGGAATCAAGCAGACTTAGGCTTCAATACTGGTTAACACTCTATGTGTGAGAGAGATATATATATATATAGATATATAATTTGGATACATTGTTTAATTTTCCTAAGCTTTAGTTTCCTAACATATAAAATGAGTGCAGTAATATGAACCTTATAGGATTATCCTGAAGATAAATGGCCTGATATAAAAATAGGGTCTGATGCTTATTAATATTAAAATTATGGATTCTAGAATTAGGCTGTCTAATTAGGCTGTGTGATCTTTCATTTAATGTGTGGACTTAGGTGAATTCATAAACTCTGTTCATTAGACTACTTTCATATAAAATGGGGACAAGATTGTATTTATAGGATTACTTCATAGATTAAATATGATAATAAAGGATCTGACATACAGTATGTATTCAATATATTTTAGCTATTATTTTTCTTTCTTAATAAGTACAGAGTAAAGAGTAGCTTTATTAAAAAAAATTCATTATGATTATTCTACACTCTGATGCTATAGGGGATTGGAAAATTCTGGTAAATTCTCAATCTCTTTGCAGGGAGACTTTTTTGAGTATAAACTCAGTGCTGAACATGAAAAGAAAATTTCCAAAGGACACGCTGCTAAAAGCTTAAACTTTTAGAACTAGAACCTTGATCACATGTTATGTGAACATTCTTATTTTATAGAACGTTACAGTGCAACCAAAGCCCAAGTCCTTTACTCCCAAATGCCAGGGAGAAAAGGATGGTATGTGTGTGTGTGTGGGAGACACAAAGGCTTTCAAAGGCCAGACAGGTAACATAAATGCATATGGAATAAGAAAATAGTGAGTGGTGGGTACAGGTGAAAATGTAAAAATTAAGCCCTGCTTTAAGAAATTCAGTTTCCAAATTCCGAACACATTATGTTGGCAAAACAAGGCATGTCTACAAGGTACATTCCACTGATGTCTCTTTTTGGGTGGCAGGGGAGGGCATTTGTTTCACAGCCCTTGCTGGCAGTGGAAGGTAGTGAGATATTTCTGTGTTCACTGATGCAGTGAGGATGTCAGATATCCTTGAGCATCTATTTGCATGGGCTGATTTCTACTCAGAATAGACTGTTCTGAAGGAGGTTTGTGTACAGGTGCAGGGAACAGATCCTGGAAAGGAGTGGTGGGCTTGCTGTTCACCTACCCCCGTGCCAGAGCATGGTGCAGAGTTGGGCAGGGTGATGTGTGAATGGAACCCCTAGGACTGTGCATTAAATCACAGGTATGTGTAGTGGCCCTGCAGCACCAGGGACCATGGAGTTACGTCAGAGCCCTGTGTAGGGGTGACTGTCTTCTGAGAAGCCCAGTGACCCGAGCAGCACAATGTGAGGCCCTAACAGTGCATAACACGAAAGAACAAACACATCTTCCCCTACTGCTATAGAACAGACAGGGGGTGATTCGTTTTTTGTCATTGTTTTGTTTTTGTTTTTAATTTAATTTTTATTTTATATTGGAGTATAGTTGATTAACAATGTTTTATTAGTTTCTGGTGTCCAGCAAAGTGATTCAGTTATACATATACATGTATTCATTCTTTTTCAGATTCTTTTCCCATATAGGTCATTACAGAATATTGAGTAGAGTTCCCTGTGCTATACATCAGGTGCTTGTTGGTTATCTATTTTATGTGGAGTAGTGTGTATTATATATGTCGATCCCAAACTCCTAATTTATCCCTCCCCCAACCTTTCCCCTTTGGTAACCATAAGTTTGTTTTCAAAGTCTGTGAGTCTGTTTCTGTTTTGTAAATAAGTTCATTTGTATCATCTTTTTAGATTCTGCATCTAAGTGATGTCATATGATGTTAGACAGGGGGTCATTCTAACAGGAGACAGTGTCACCCCTCGGGGAAGCCCAAGAGATGAGGAAAGAAGTGTGTCATTTGTAAAACTATATTCCAAAATGATTTGACTGTTTGGTTATTCTTCACTCAAGTGACTTTGATGGGAAGTGAAATATTATCTTTATCCTTGAGCCCTGACGTGTCACGTCAGTCATGTCATTCTGAGCCCTCCTGAGTTTGGTGTAGATGGCAGATTCCAGAAAATGCCTGGGTGTGCAGGCTTCTTCCGGAGAGCATGGCTTTCCCCAGAGGGCTCTAGAAACCTTTACTTCTCAGGGCCTGAACAAAAGGGCAAAAGCTAGGGGAATCTGAATTTGAATGTCACGGCTACTTTCCTCTTCTGCAACCACAGGCTGGAAAGTTCTTGGGAAACAAGTAGACGAGGCCCTGATTTTGAATAAATGCCAGTGAACATTATACAGTTTCAAAATAGGCTAGTTACTAATTTTAGGAAAAATTATATTGAGAGATATGGCCACCTTGCAACTGTGGCCCATGTTTTGATGATGACATATCAAGTTCTCTCCTGATATATCTATACATCTATATTTGTATCTATATTTTATAAGAACCTTTCAAATTGAATCCTGTTATCTGCATTTGAAAGATGAAAAATAGAGGCTTTGAAAAGTCAGCAACTTGCCCAGGATTACCCAGGAGGTGTTCAAACCCAAGCCTGATTGATTCCAAATCTGCAATACCTACTCGGCTTCAGAAATCTCTGGACCTACTGTGTACCTCGCATTGACCATAATGTTTTGTAACCCAGAGCTAGTTGCTCCACTATTATTTTCATTGCTTATCCATGTGGAAATTATCCGGAACCTCTTCAGCCTTCTGGTTCACTGTCTGTGTGCACAGCATGCTAATTAAGTTCAGCACTGAATCTATTTCATCAAGTCTCTTGGTCCATGGAGAACTGAGTCATCACTGGCCCACTGATCCCATAGCTTGGAGCTATGGGATCATCCACTCACCCCTTCATCTACAGCTTCTTCATTTATGTCTGCACTTGAGATTATTGTAAGCAGGAAGAAAACTCCTGGCCTGGCTTTTCAAGAAACATAGATTCACATATATAAATATTTATCTTTGAGAGGAGCATTTTACCCTTCACAACTAAGGGGGTCAGAAACTTGCTGCATCTTTTTAACTGAAGAGAGACTCTGTTTCCTTTCAACTGTGGGTCACTGGTTTGTCTCATTCTTTTCAGATTCTTTTTTAAAAATAATTTTGTATGGTAAATTGATCTATGAAAATCTGAGCATATTTAATGCATACAATTTGATGATAACGTGTATTGGATTTAATGTACACAGTTTGGACATATATGTACACCCAGCTGTGAAAGCACAACCACAATCAAGGTAATAGACATAACCATTCCCTCCAAGGTTTCCTTGTGTCCCTTTGTTTTTTGTTTTGTGTGTAGGGGAGATAAGAAAACTTAACATGAGATCTACCCGCTTACATTTTGAAGTGCATGATATAGTATTAACTACAGGTACTATTTGCACAGCACATCTCCAGAACTTATTCATCTTCGTAACTAAAATTTTATGCCCATTGAACAAGGACTCCCCGTATATTGACCTTCGCAGAACATCCCATTTGGCACAAGATGATGACTTAATGAGTCTCTTATGATGCTAAGCAACTGTTTGTTGAGAAAGAAATTCCTCGGAGCATATTTACTATTCCCTGTGCATCCCTGATTCCCAGAAAGAGATGGAAAACATATGTAGAATAATCATATAAGTTTAATATTAAAAATGCATTACCAAGAACTTACTATATGCAGAGGAAAAGAAATGTTTGCCTCTCAAATTTTCCCAGGAAGACAAGATTATGCAAGGAAAAGAGAAAGTGTGGAGATATGGTTGATTTGGGTGTAGGGACTCTGTACTATGTCATCAAATGAACAATGAGCAAGGGGGAAAAGGTGTAAACTGAGATTACTCCAGTGACTTGCAGTTCTGATAACTTGTCCGGACAATGCAGAGGCTCATGTTTCACGAGCAAGAGCTCTGAATGATGGTTTTAGTGTCCCAGAGAGCTCAGTAACTGAGAAGTTTTCCACCTTATGGTGGATGTGTGTCTAATCACAGGAAGGAATCTTTTTAAAAATTATTTGTTTGTTTTGCATTTCTCCACTCAGCAGCAGAAAATCTTGGACTGGAGCCCTTAGCTACACTCTGCTTGAGTGCCAATTTCCAGTGTTTTAAAATGAATCTTTCAATGAATACTAATGTTCTCCAAAGAAAGTACCCAGAGGCCAGCAAAACAGTGTTCATGGCTTCAGGATGATAAAATGGGGAAAGCATTAAACTGGAAGCGCCTGAACCCAGTTTCTAATCCCACCTCTGCTTTGCACCAACTGTGTGACCTTAGGCAAGTCACTTTACCTCTCTCTGGGCCTTAGCTTTCTCCTCTGTAAAATAAGAAAAGATTTCTGAGTCATCCAATACAATAGTCCCTAAGTACGTGTGAATTAAATTAAGATTCACTTTCTCAGTAACACTAGTGAACTTTCAAGTGCCACATGTGGTTAGTGGCTACAGTATTACTAGCACAGAGTGTAAACCATGTTCGTCCTTAAAGAAAGTTCTTCTGAAGAGTCTAGTAGAGATAGTGTGTCTGTTCCGTTCTAACTCAAAACTTTTGAATCTGTGCCCACATGCCATCTGTGTGAATCAGGATGACAAGGCATGGACTCCTGGCCCTAGCACAGTAGTGCTTGTCTGGTAAACGTGCTAATGAGGGTGGCATTTGTGACAGAGTGGGGAGGTATTGGCTGGGATCCCTGTTCACCCACCAAGCAGATGCAACATGAAACACGATGGAAAACCCCACCAAAGAAGAATGAAAGAGAGAGGGGCTGGCAGATGGCACTCCTGCATTCCCATCCCCAAACCTCCCACGTGGTCAAACCTCAGAAAGGAGCAGAAATATTAGACCCAGCCCTCAGAGAACAGGGGTGTTTATTGTATACTTACCCATAACCAGCTGATTCTGGATAATTCACAATTTAGAACCTGGTTAATGCTATAAGAACTCAATTCCAAAGAAACCTGTGTCTAGAGTAGGCTAGACATCATAGGCTCAACTTCCCAGCAAACCATGAAGAAAATGCTACCCAGTACCATCTCTCTGGGCCTCAGAACGTGGCACTCAGAGGACCAAATCGTGATCATTTCTGGTCATTCAGCTCCTGTCCTTTGGCCACTTAACTCCTATTCTTTCCTTGGACACAGCCGACTTTGGTTGCTCCTGTGGTTGTTGGTTTTTACTTTTTGAGTCAAGAGAGCTCAGAGCACAGGAAAGGGGCACAGTTAGAAGGATGTGGGGATTCAGGCCAAATGCAAATAATTCCTGCACATTTTTCATTCTAATGGAGTGCAATTGAATCCGCAGCTGAACCTCATTTAATCATGGCCTCGGGGTCTAGAGAGCTGGGCCAGTGGAAAATCCACTGCAACAGTCTTTCAGCCTGAAGTTTACATTCTGTGCTCAACCCGTGTCAGCTCTTGCTCTAATAAAGTAGGACTGATCACAAACATTTATCTAGCACTAGTTATGCACTTGGAATGCTTCCAAATGCTTTAGACAGAATTGCTCGTTTAATCCTCACGGGAAACTTAGGAGGTAAATATTGTGAGGTGTTGCCATCTGACAGTGTGAAACGAAGGCACCAAGAGTTGAAATGATTTGCGTGAGGTCACAGAACTAGGAAATGATGACCATGGATTCTGCACTCAGGGACTCTAGTTTCAGAGTGTCCAGTTTAATCATGATGCTATATAGCTTTTCTAAATAAAATAGATTTTTAGCTGAAAGCCAGCTTGTAAATAGCAGAACTTTTGTAAATGAGGTAGTTTCAAGGTTGACGTATTAGAAAATGAGGCAGAGCAGGGCGCTTGTGACAGGAATGCGGGTGAGACCGGTTGACCCTGGTTGACCCTGTTTCAACAAATCAGTGACCACACCGGTCATGCAAATTAAAACCCCAAACACATTCTTACAACAGAAGCTCTTAGCTAATACAGCATTAATTCATTAGACTTTTACCTTCTTCTCCTTACTGGGAAAGTGCAACAATGATGTAGTCAGAAGGAAACACATGATAATGTCGATGGGGGCATAAAAAGGTGATGTAGAACAGCAAGGAGTTGAGAGAATAAATTTGAAATGTAGGGGAGGAACCCACTTGAGATTGCGTTTGAACTGATGGTGTTTGTCATCTTTTAAGAGTGTTTACAAAGAAGTGCAGGAAGGGGCAAGGTACTTTTTCCTGCAATGCAGGCAGCTGCTTACCCCATGGTTAGAGAATGTCCTATGATAGTAGTCAGGGTGAGACTCTTCCAGACACAATATGAGAAAAGGCTAAGAGGTTAATGCACAGTCATACACTTAATATGATTTGTCAGTAAAACAACCCTCTCCTTTGAGGCAGTAGCATGAAATAGTTTAATGCTTTCCCTAAGACATTGAGGGTCACATGTAGTAACTTAAAAAAAATTAGTTTATCTGAGTGCTATATGTCTAGCTCTTTCATACTCACTTTGTATTGCTTGTTGGTGGTAAATATTCTGAAATTCATTTCAGAGACAGAGGCGTGCTTTAAGAAGATTTTGTCACTGTGTCCTCTCCTATCACCAACATCCTCATTTCAGCACACATGCACACACTTGCACGCACACCCACACACACACACACTTCTCAATCTGAATTCCAGCATGAAGTATCAAGTTCTATAAGCATTTAGCATTCCGTTTTCCTGGCTCTGTTATTTCTATTCACTTCCTTTTGCACCTCCACTCCCTTTCCTGAATGATCAGCTCCTCTCTGGAGGCAAAGTCTGTAGGATTCAGCCATTACTAGCTTTGTAATTGGTGTTGGCCATTTACTAGCTGTGTCATTATGGAAAATGGAAACTTTTCTTATCCCCTGGGAGCCTCATTTTCCTCATATGTAAAATACAACTGCTGTTTCCGACTTCACAGAGCTGTTGGGGGCAGATCAAATGTCTAGGGCATAATAGATGTTTAAAGGATCAGTTTCTTTTGCCGATTTCTTCCTTTCTTAGCTCTAGGGCGTGGACAATGGTAGATATTAATAAGCTCATTGAATGTTTGTATGAATGAAAGAGGATGGATTCTCAGTGCATGGCAATGGTTCTGAGCTCAACACAGTAAAAACATCTCCCGAACACACTATTAACTCGATTTCGATCCCTTACTTTCCTAAGTTCTTTTCTCTGTCTTTTTACAGACTGTGCATTCCAATCCCTTTTGGTAGTACCATTATAATGGCATATCTGACTCTGCAGATATGTGGGTTCACTATGAGCTGTGTAGTCCTAATAGCTAGGAAGATGATGAAAATAATTCAGAATAAAACCAAGCAGTTGAATCCAATCAAGGTTAAGATAGCATGGATTACAAATTTTCTTGAATAGACAAGAGAATAAGATACTGATAGGACTCCCACTCAAGGTAGTAGACCATTTGCCTCGTTAAACTTTTAAAGTCTCCACCACAGTGATCATAAAAAGCATGCAAATAAATTTTAATCAAGGTCCTAGACAGTATCTCTAGTTCTTATGTAACCTTTACTAGTTGAGACGGTAACTTCAAAATTGTTTAGATAATATAACTCTTGTTAGCAAATAAGAATCTTTTAGCACTGAGAAAATTTGGAAATAAATGTAGACATGCTTAAGAGAATTACGGTATTAATATTGTGTATTAAATATGTGCTTGAATCTTAAGAGTTTGTAATATTTAAAATAATTTTGTCTTTGAGAGTAACATATCAGCTGTATGATTCCAATGTGAAATGTGTAATAGCAATTGATTTAAATGAGTGATTTGAGATTGAAATTTCACCATGCAATGTGAGACTGTTTCTAATACAAATTTAAAATTTCCATTTTTATAAGTTTAATTTCTAGATTTGAAAAAGGAGTGATTTAGGTGCTTGAGAAGATTTTTCACATGTCAAGTATTTGAAGTTCTTAAAAAAGAAATTTAATGTATTAAATTTATAAATTGAGTTTAAAATATTCAAAAGAGTTAAAAATTTGAAGTTTTAAATAGGACAGAATGTTAGTTGAAGTCCCTTTAAAACTGAGTGTTAGATTTTGCTAAATTTATAAGTAAAATAAAAAGATTTGTAAGTAGAACTTAAAACAAGAAAAAAACTAGAATACTTAATTAATTGTAAATTAAATATTAATATTAAATGACTTCTGGATAATCTTTTCTATTAATGTCTTCCTAGGGAACCCGAAATCTTACCTCAACAGCTCATTAAACCTAGTTTCTTTCATTCTTCTTTTGGTGATTATCCCAGCAATGAATTGGGGAGTTGGATGTAAGCCACCCGAAGGGTCTGTTATGGGGTCTGAACCAGCACTGAAATTAATCAGGAAAATGACTTCAGGCAGCTCAGATTTCCACACACAGTGTTGTCTATAACAGGCAGTGTGTAAATATAGTCTTCTCTCTCAGAGATGCCCATCTTCTTAGGTGAATAAAGAAAGATAAGGAGGGAAAAAAATAAAAAAATAACACAAAGTAACAGCAACAGGAAAATGAAACAAAATAAAAACAAAGCGGAAGTCACCAGCCCTGAACTGAAGTCAGCTCGCTGGAAAAGTTGGTACAGTCAAGCAGAAACCAAAGCATGATGGGAGGTGTCATTCCAGCATGATGAAGAGTTCTGTATCCTAATAGCTAAATGTCAAGCCATTTCATATGCATTACAAAAAAGACAACTGGAGTGAGAACAGGAACTGCAGAGAAGTGGCAAGCATTTAACCTTCATGAGAGTATTTCAGAAGATATTTTGTTGCTTTATGCCTGTAAGGTATGTCTGTCCATAGTGAGTGAAAATGACCATCTGTAATCAGTTACAAGTGCCAAAATATGGTGACATAAAAGGTAATTTCAAATAAATGACAGCCTTGTATTATATTAGTACATATAATAAATGCCTTATTTTGAATATAGACAATTTTATTAATGGACACTTAGCTCCTCACTAATAAATGTTAAACAAAAATAAAGAATATCAGTTTGAACCATATGCTGAGTTATGGCCTGTTGGGGGCCCACATGACCCAGATTAGCCCTCTTATTTATCCAGGGGTGGAAGTTATGCTACAGGAAAATATGCTACAGAAAAATATGATACCCAGGTACATATAGTAGAGACTATATTCCCCCAAATAAAATCAATGTTTTGTTTAGTTTGGCATCACTGTGATGCCAGAAACACCCTGCTTTATCTCCCCCCTTTTCTAGCTAATCCCTCTTTGGTGTTTGAGCTAGGATTTAGTAATCTAATGTGCTGCCAAATATGACACTGTTTTAAGTTTTCTTCCAACGGATTTTTGTTTTAAATGAAGAGAAGGCTCAGAATATTTCAAGGTGTTTTAACATTTCCATTTTCTGAACTCCTAAAATATATTTTGAACTGGATAGAATATAATCATTTGAAAACACAATTTCACAGTCTTCTTGTCCAACGCAATTAGCACAGTGCATCTGAGGAAAAAATAATTTACATTTACTGAATTCCTTCCAGGTGCCAAACAAGCTTGTACCATAGTCCTTGAGAGATGCAATTTTGTCATCTCTCTACCTTTGGTACTTGGCACTAAGTCATGTCCAGCAAGAGTTTGTTGAAATATACCAACTTACTAAGGTAAAGGAGTCACTTGTTTATAAGGTCCAACTCCTGACAGAGAAGTGAGGGCTGTAACAGAAGCCTTCAGAAAGTTCTTGGAAACAAAACAGGGAAAATGATGACTTCTCCTAGAGATGGGAGATGTGGGTTAGCTATAATTCTAGGGACTTCAACTACACTTGGATCAAATTTCCATACATTTCTACAGCATTAGGGATTTTCTTTTCTTTTCTTTCTTTTCTTTTTTTTTTTGATAGGCAAGAAGTGGATTTATTTAGAGAGATTCACATTCCGTAGACAGAGTGCGGACTCTCTCAAAAGGCGAGAGTGGCCCTGGGAGACGCACACTCCACAGACAAGAGTGTGGGCCATCGCAGAAGGTGAGCGGCACTAGGAATTTTCAATGGACATTCTTACTTAAGTGGCATGGTTTCATTTGTAAAGCCAGCGGAAAGAAGCTGAAATGTATGTAGAAAGGAAAACATGAAAATAGGAAGGCAAGAATCAGAGACTAGAGTAGGCATTCTGATAGTAATGGGTCATGTCAGGGTACATCCACTGAAATGAGATTACTCTAGACAGAAACAATTTAAAAAATCAGCTACGACTGAGTTAGACCACACATTTCCGCCAAAATATTGTGTGTGTGTGTGTGTGTGTGTGTGTGTGTAGTGTGTCTGTCTGTCTGAGAAGTCAGTTGTTTATTCTGACATTCTGATTGTCTGGAGCAGTGTCAGGAAATCCATGCAGTGGGCTCTTTCATTTGGGTGAAGATGTAGTCCCTGCAAAGATCTTATGAGACACTACCACATTCTTTTTTTTTTTTTTTTTTTAAATAATCAGTTAGCCACATTTCTCCTTAGCCAACGGTTTTCTGGTCACATGTACTGAACAATAGCTTCAGTTGTTTTTTGCTTGACTGATTATCATAAATCCTCACACCTAGACCATGTCTCAACACAAAAGAAGCTTTCAGGAAATGTCAGTGTTGATGAGTTTTTGCTGAGAAAATTAAACGCAACAGAGACTTCTCCTCTTGGTAACTAGGAGAAAAGCCCTATTGTTTCTTTGGGCCTGAGATACTAATGATTTAAGCTGATAGATTATTAAATTTTGCTGTTTTAATACATTTATAAAAATACATGTATCAAATAAATGAATGCTGCAAATTCCACACTGTATTTCAAAGTGCTGTTCACTAGTCTCTTGTAAAGTGTTGTAAGACACATATAAAAAATATTTAAGGCCCTTTTGGGAGCTATACAAATGACAGTGAGCATCTACTATTTAAACACAAATACTAGGCCTAGTCCAGTGTCCTGAACTTGCAGGGAATTTAATGAAAATTTCCTGAATAATGAACTGTTGCTACAGTCAGTTCAATGGGAAGAAAAAATAAATCAATCAACAAATTTGTGTCAGCTAGGTAAAATGACAAATTAACAACATTTTATTTTACATCTGGTCAGTCAAGAAAAAGACTCTCTTCAGATGCCCACAGGCCTCAGAACCCACACCCATTTCTGAATGGCTGGCTGGTGAATCAGGAGTCCTCTTGAGGCAATTATAGAGAAAAAGAGGAAGAAGAACATGTTTCTCAGCCACTAAGTTTCCTATTAGTTTGTGTAGAAACAGAAGAGCATTCAAAGTTTATTTTATTATTTTTTTCTTAAGAGCAGTTAAGCTTTGTAAGAAAGCAGACCACAATTTTAAAAAAAAGTTTAATATTCTGCTAGATGTATAAGATGATGATCTTGCAAGGAAGAGAAGAAAAAAGATTACGATGCCTCTGTTAGAGCATTTTGCTTCTGTGTCCTGTACTCCAAACTCCTTCTTACAGAAAGAGGTGAAAGAAGTCTCATGAACACAGCCTTCTTATCCATCCCTACTCATTTTTGCTTGGCCATCCTATGCTGCTTAAATATCAGCTAGATACAGACCACCCCAAAATATAATCTCCAGCCCAAATCACTTGACTGAACTCCATTTATGGGTCCCCAGTTGCTTACGGACAAGATCCACCCGAGGGCTGCATAGACGTCTCAGATTTAGGGTGCTCAAAACAGATACTGTCTTTTTTTTTTTTTAATTTAATTTAATTTTTTTAAAATTTTATTTAATTAATTAATTAATTAATTTATGGCTGTGTTGGGTCTTCGTTTCTGTGCGAGGGCTTTCTCTAGTTGTGGCAAGCGGGGGCCACTCTTCATCGCGGTGCGCGGGCCTCTCACTATCGCGGCCTCTCTTGTTGCGGAGCACAGGCTCCAGACGCGCAGGCTCAGTAGTTGTGGCTCACGGGCCCAGTTGCTCCGCGGCATGTGGGATCCTCCCAGACCAGGGCTCGAACCCGTGTCCCCTGCATTGGCAGGCAGATTCTCAACCACTGCGCCACCAGGGAAGCCCCTGTCTATTTTTTTCTTAAACCAGCCTACCCTCTTCTGTAGTTAAAAGGTCTATGATCCACACAGTCGCCAAAACCAGAAACTCAGACAACACAGTGAACTCCTCGCTCCCTCCCCCCTCACACGTGAGAGATATTCATCATCACTGATGATCTGTACGTCTATACATGATCTATACACTGATGATCAATACATCACTGAGATCTATTCATTCCACATGTGCAGTATATCCTAAGTCCATATATTCCTCTCTGTTCCCTGTGCCGCTGCTAACTGCAGAATTGCTTTACAGTTTTAAAAATTCATTTCATTTTAATTAATTTAACTTTCATTAAAAACTTTCTTATTTTTAAATTACAACTTGGGGGGATCTAAATAAAATTCTAATACAGTCTCATTACAAAGAAAAACAAAAATATATATAGAAGTATACATAATAAAGTCTCTTACATTTCCCCACCTCACTCTCATCTCCAGAGGTAACAATTATTAACATATTACCTAGTGTCCTCCCAGATCTTTTTTCTATGCATTCAAAGAAATATGCACTTATACACATAATCATAGCTATTCAAACATAAATGGAATTACAGTGTCTTGATTTATAATACTGTGTTAACCATGTCTTGGAGATTATTCCATATTAGTATATATAATAATATCTAACATTTATTTAGTAATAACTATGTGCTAAAAACTGTTCTGTGTTTGATATGTATTATCTCACCTAATTATCACACTATATCTGTGTAGTCAGTACTATAAATAATATCCCTATTTCACACATCAGAAAATAGAGGCACATAGAAGTTAACTAACTACAAATAAAATAGACTTAAAAATGATCTAGCTAGGTTGCAGAATATAAAGCCAATTTAGATTTCTATATACCAGCAACAAACAAACTGAAAGTATTAAAATACACAATAGCACAAGAAATCAAGTAACTAAGAATAAATAGAACATGTTGTAAACTAAAAGTTATAAAACATAATTGTGTGAACTTAAAAAAACACCTAAATAAACGGAAAGAGAGATCATGTCCCTGGAAGATTCTATTTTGTAAAAAATTAAGATTCTCCACAAATTGGTCTATAAAATCAATATAAATAAAATCCCACAGAGGTATGTGTATGCAAATGAAAAGGGCCAAGAATAGCCAAAACAATACTGAAGAAGGGCAATGTGGAAGAAAAATTAGAGTCAAGCACCACATTTATTTTAAAGGAATAGGAAGATGGTATGAACAACAAAACACATGTCACAGAATATAAGCTCAGTAACAGCTTCATCCTTATACAGTCACTTGATTTATGAAAAGGGCACAACTGCAGAGAAAGTAGGAAAGGATGGTCTTTTCAATAAGTGGTGCTAGAACAATTGAATACCCACAAGAAAATGAAATCTTGACAATATCTTTTAGCACACACACACACAATTCCAAATGAATTGCATACATTAAAATAAGAAAATTAAAACAATAATTTTCTAGAAGAAAACATAGAAGGATGTCTTTGAAACCTTGTGTAAGGTAAAGATATTTTAAGCAAGTCACAAGAATAGTAAAAACCATAAAGAAAAAAAAAAAAGGATAAATTGGTCTAAATTAAAATGAAGAAGAAATTCTATTCCTCTAAAGACACCATTTAGGACAGTGAAGGGGAAAGCCCTAGATGGACAAAGATATTGCCCTGTACTTATGGGATGAAAGATTTGCATCTAGAATATATTTTTTAGAATTTAATAAGAAGAAAGGCAGATGGACTAAAAGAAATGAATCACAAAAGACATCCAAATGACCCATAAATACATAAATATAGAGAGCTCAATGTCATTACTCATAAATAAATGAAAACACAGTGAAGTACTACTACACACCACCAGAACGGCTATAATGAGAAAGACTGAAAATGTCTAATATTGGAGGGAACATATTACAACTGTGCTGAAGAGAGTTTAAATGGGTCCACCAGTTTAGAAAAACGGTTGCACACGCTCATACCCTGTGATGCAGAAATACCATTCCAAAAGGCCTGAATAAGAATGGTCTGGATCAGTTTATAGAAAAATAGAAATTATGAGTTCATAAAAGTCTGGTGGAACTCACCCCCCAAATTGTCTGAACCTAATGCCTATTTCAGGGTATTCAACTCCATTTAAATTTTCTTCTATTTAAGAAATAAACAAAACTGGAAACCACTCAGATGTCCATCAAAAATAGCATGAATAAATACATTTGTGGAGTATTCACACAATGGAATGTTACACACGAGTAAGAACTAACAATAACTACATGCTATAACATGGATGAATCCCTACCTTAAGAGAAAAAGCCAGACACAAAAGCACAAATGTGTGATTCAGTTTATGTAGACTTCAAAAACAGAAAATACTAGTCTATTATGATTGTTTAAGAAAGAAGAGTGGTTAAATTAATTTCCTTTAGGGAGAATGAAGGGTACTTCTGAATATTATTTTATTACATTTTCTGAGTACTACTTTTATTTCTATTTATTTTTGTGAAAATTAGGCTACTTACAAGTGCTTTGTGCACATTTTATATGTGATATTCTGATAAAATTAAATTTAAAAAATAATAAAAGAATGGAATTAATGGTAATATAGTGAACAGTTTTGTAAATTTATAAGAAATGGACAAATTCCAAAAAGATATAGCTTTTCAGAATTGACTCAAGAAAAAAATAAAACTATAATACCTCTAAACTGTTCAAGAAACTAAGCTTTTTATGCATTCCTTTTTCATTTGTGATGTCAGAGTTATGTTATCCTTGTAGAATAATTTGGGCAGATTTCCATATTTACCATAATTTCTGTACTCTGGAGCAATTTCTATTTTATAGAAGCTATGTGTTCTTGAAAATCTGGAGAAACACAAGATATTATTTTGACCTTGTATGGATTTAGGAAGAAATATTTGACTACCTTTACTTTTCTTCTATTCAAATATCCTATCTCTAATCTATTAAGGTCTTTTTTTTTAACTTCCTTTTGAATTAATTTTGGAGATTTGAATTTCCCTAGAGACATGTCTACTTTCACATTCACATTTATTTAGCTGCATCATCAATTGTTGGGTAACTAATCTACCCTTGAAGGTAGAGGTATAGTTCCTTCTATGAAAGTAACCTTGGTTGCTTGAGCTGCACCATACAGCAGAAGCACCTAAAAAGGTGGATTTTTATACTTTCCAAGGGTGTGTGGTGGGGAAGATCAAGTGGTAGAATAGCAGTCCCTTGACAGGATGAAAAATAGAGATAGAGCCAAAAAGACAGAAGAAGATGAGAAGGTGTATAATATGATCCTTCCATGTCATCCTTCAATTTTTTATTAAAGTTTTTGAAGTTAGAAAATTCTGAGTATGATTCAATTTCTCATGGGTAATGGCAAAAAGACTTACACCTCTCTACCAGTTGTCATGGGTTTTTAACAATAAGTGCACACTGATACATGAATGCAAAGTCAGAAAACAATGAGAAGTATTAGAAATTACTGGAAGAATTCTGAACTGAAATTGCAATTCACATTAATCAGGTTTTCCATGCATAGGTCATAGCAGATACATAGACTACATCTGTATGCCCAGCTCTTACCACATTCATTGGCACAATATAGGCACTCAATGCATGTGTGTTAAATTGAAACACTGGCTTGAACACTGAGGATAAGAGAGCATTCCAGCCACTCTTAAAGTGATCAGTGGATTCTGGAAAATGTCCAAGATGGTGGAATATACAAATGAACTATCAGTTTACAACCCCCCAAAGCTGTTAGGTTCCTGCTATAAGCATGACACAGGCTTCCAATAGGCTGGTGGGGTAACCCAAGATCCAGACAATATACCCCCATCATCACATCAAGCTCCAAGAAAGAGAAAAGAATCTGGGAGAGGGGATGATAAAGTAGAAAGGATTATAATTAAAGATCAAGGATTCTTTCACAGAGAATCCTTGTAGGTTCCTTGGGTTTAGAAAGGAAATTCAGCTTTCTCTCTCTCTCTCTCTCTCTCTCTCTCTGCCAGAAATATTCTCAGGGTACCTTCTGTTCTCTGATTTAGTCAGTTTGGATATTCATGGGTCCATTCATTTTTCTAGCTAATTTCAAGCATTGTAGAATGTAATTACCGTTAAATCAGGCATAGAACATGGTAAAATGTGTATTTGTAGTTCATTCTTGGCTTACTCCAGAGACAAGGTCATGGAAAATGATTCTCTAAACTCTTGGGCTTTTGAGCTTTCAAGAACACAGCCTTTTTGTCATGTGACTTTCAGGGTGCATGTGCGCCCTCCTTTGTTTCAGCCTCCACTTTGGATGTTAAAAGTCAATGATGTTCATCAACGTAAGTGTCTATCGACAGAGGAATAGATAAAGAAGATATGGTACATATATACAATGGTATTACTCAGCCATAAAAAAGAATGAAAGAATGCCATTTGCAGCAACATGGATGGACCTAGAAATTATCACACTAAGTGAAGTAAGTCAGAAAGAGAAAGACAAATATCATATGATATCACTTATATGTAGAATCTAAAAAAATGATACAAGTGAACTTATTTACAAAACAGAAATATAGTCACAGATGTAGAAAACAAACTTATAGTTACCAGGGAGGAAGTGGGGGAGGGATACATTGGGAAATTGGGATTGACATATACATGCTACTATATGTAAAATAACTAATAAGGGCCTACTGTATAGCACAGGGAACTCTACTCAATTCTCTGTAATGACCTATATGGGAAAAGAATCTAAAAAATAGTGGATACATGTATATATATAATTGATTCACTTTGCTGTACAGCAGGAGTTTACACAGCATTATAAATCAACTATACTCCAATAAAATTTAAAAAAATAAAATTAATAAAAGTAAATGATTCTCTGCTTTTCTCCAAAAGAATTATGGGCTAACCTGTGTGATCTTGAAGTTGAAACAAACAATTTGATGTGTATTCTCCCCTTAAATAGTTCAAGTTATCTATAGAAGGATTCATTTGACATCCAATACATTTATGTGTAGTGTGTTTGTTTCTGCAAGAAAAATCTTCTCCACCTTGCCCTTCCTGCTACCTAGAGATGGAATAAAAAGGGAGAAGCCTATAAGTGTGGACAAGGAAGGACCCTGGGGCAGGGCTGTCACTGACCTTGGTGGTACCAGCTGCTCTGTTGGAAGTCATGAGTCTTGGTGGAGGTTTCCTGCCCACCCCTTTCAAGAACATCTCCTGGAGTCACACATTTAGAATCAGTGTTGGAAGGGACTTGGTATTACATTTAGTACAAGAAATATATAGATAACATTTCCCTGAGGGTATCCAAGTGTTGGTATACAGCTGTTAATGCAATTCCCAAAATTTTTACTAATTACATTAAAAACAAGGCAATCACGTCTCAATCTTTGGTCCATTTGAAGCAACCACTGTAGTAATGCCTCTGTCTATCACACTAGAATCTAAATACAGATCATAAATAGACAGAATGAATACTGAAATGTGAGTTATGATACTGATATTAATATCTATGAAAAATCACACAAAATGATTGATTTAAGAAAGAGATAAACATAAAGGAATGTGGGACAATATAAAATAATCTAGGTCAGTGACTGTTTCTTACTAAATGTTTTTTATCAGGCATTGAACACAGGCAGAGTACATGGTGGGGCTCAATTATCATGTGTTAAAAGATAAATAAATAAATGAATGAGTGAATGAATAAAATAAATATGAAATCAGGCAGCATATCCACAGTTATGAAATGTAGGTAATGAGATTTGCAAGACTCATATTGCTGAGGAGGAGGGTGGTTGGACAGAGTACATGGATCAGCTCCAAGATGAAATGAAGCATAATTTATCTTTAATAAATACCAATAAATGCAGATTATTCTTTTCTTAAATGAAATATAAAAGAAAACATGTCAAATGGAAAAAAAGCATAGTGTAAACATGACAAATATGTTACAGAACTCAGGTCTGGCTTATGGTTACCAAAGGGGAAAGGTGGGGTGGGAGGGATCAATTGGGAGATTGGGATTGACATATACACACTACTATATATAAAATAGATAATCAACAAGGACCTACTGTATAGCACAGGGAACTCTACTCAATATTCTGTAATAACCTAAATGGGAAAAGAATTTGGAAAAGAATGGAGATATATATATATATATGTGTATAATCTGGATCACTTTGCTGTACACCTGAAACAAACACAACATTGTAAATCAACTATAGTCCAATATAAATTTTAAAAATTTTTAAATGAAATAAAAATAAAACCAAAAGAAAAATCACTACTCAGAGGCAAATGTTGATAGAAAAGAAAGTTGCTTTTAATCCCAAAGCTGGCAATCTGGGAAGAAGACAGGTTCATGTCCCCCTAAAACCAGCTCTGAAGATTCTGCTCTGCCATGAAAGTTTTTAAAGGGAAAAGGGACTTAATCTCAGCTAATCCTTGAGAGAGGGTCAGAGTCATCACCATCCCCCACTGCCTGCAGGCTTGTTGTCTCCCTGTGACCTTTCTTTAGATGCTATCATGTTCACACAGTGTGTTTGCGAGATTACTGAAGGGGAAGCTAGAGAAGAGATCCGGTCATCTGTTAATTACTTATTCTTCTTTCCTACTTCTTTGATCTAAGAAAAGAACCAGCAGGTTAGGCAAGGTACTGTGTGATCCAAAGATTTAAAAGGTGTGCTTGCGACAGAGATGAGCAGAGCATGGGGCACCTGGTTTAAGGTTAGTTACAATCCAGCTTTGCTCAAGTGACAAGAAAAGGGGTTTCCTGCAAAGATCTGCTTATGACCACCACTCCCATCAGATATCATTCCATTTCTATGGGGTTAGGGATTAAAGTTAATCTCCTACAACTGCTTCATGCTGAGAAAAGGCATTGAGGTCTTAGAATGAAAGACATCAATATGGGTTTGAAGCATCTCTTTGCTGACGGTTTTAGTTGCCCCCCGCTTACATATACAGGCAGAACAAGCTACAATTATTTTGATGCCCAAAAATATATAGATTATTATGAGAAATAGGGTTAATCTCCTTCTCTTGAGGCCAGTTCTTGGAATTGTGCTAGCCATAGATTCAGTGCAGTTCAAGATGGCGCAGCTTATGTCATGGCTGTTGCAGTCTGGGCATCATGCAGACAGCTTTTCCCTCTGGTGGCAGCTATAGTATCTATAAAATGATTCAGGAATGTGCATCAGACACTGAATCTGTGACTCTATCGTCCTGATCATTAACTGCTTGAGTCCATCCTTTTGTGACTCAGGGAGGCCTGAGAGACTTCAGCTTTTCTACAAACAAGGGCACGGAGGGGTCTTTGTACTTGGGCGGGGGAGGGGGGGTGCCCACAGGATTCTGCTTGGTTCCAAATAGAAATAAACATACATAAATGAAATTATTAAAAACATGGTTAAAGAATAAGATGATGACATTTCATCCAAGGCTATGGAAGAGCTTCAGTGAAAAATCAAATCATAGCAGGTCAAGGACCAATAAATAGCTTATGACATGCAGTGGCAATAATTTTCAGTAAGTGCCAGGCTGTCCTAACCCAATGTCTATGTTCCAGTAAATTAATCATTATTGAAAGTAGAATAATTTTCACCCAATTTGTCAATCATTGGAATACATTAGCCAGTTGATAAATGTTAGCTAAGCATAAAGCAAAGTACTGTGCAGTTAGCAAATCATTTTTAGCGAATCCCACTGTGAATGTCTAAAATGATACCAACATAAAGTAAAAAAAATTTTTTTAAATGCCTTCAAACTGCATTTTAAACATGTTGGGGACTTCCATTTCCAAAAAGGATAAGGAAAACCACATGTTATGGTTGCTCTCTCCTAACAAAAACAAGCTAGATAAGCTATAAAACCATAGTTTTTAAAAATAAGTCTGAGACCTAATAAGGCAAAGAAACCTAAATCAAGAATTTCTAGAACATGATAATTCTTCTTAGGAGTGGATCACTTTCATGACTTGCAAAGCAGTGAAAGAACGCAGAATCTACCCTAAACAAGGATAAAGAGAAATGAAAAAAAATTAATGAACTTTTAAAATCGTATGTTGGATGATATGATACATTGGAATCCTGAGCAGGCCCAACTACAGATTGTGTGCACTCACCTACCAAATATTTCCTTTGAGCCTTTGCTGAGTGCATGGGGTAGTGGGCTGAAGGCTGGGTACAGGCAGAAGAGCTAGATAAATCCCCCCCATCCCCAGGGAACTTAAGGCCTTCACCAAATGCACTGTGACTACATACCTTCCAAAGTTGGAGATGGGGCAGCAGGATACATCTTTCTAAGAACAGAAAGGCAATGGTGAGACTGAAGAACGAAGAAAATGCTTTAGCAACCCAGAGAGCAGGTGACAAAGAAATAAAATGTAATCCAGAGTGTCATTATGGCAGCAGGACTATAAAGCATAAAGAGTTTTCTAAAATCTCAAAGATGTTCAGATCTTAAGTCCTGCTAAAAAGAAAGTATATATCCTATTAACAAGACATACTAAGCCAACGGTGAGCTGAATCTAACAAAAGTTACAGAAATCTCAGCCCTTACCTCAATGACAGAATAGATTATCCAAGTTCCCCAAACCAGCAGACCTATAGAAGAAGGTGCAAGCCCTTTTTGGAAGAACATAATTATTTATTTTTCTACACACACAGATTCAACATAAAATCAGAGATTATGAGACACATACAGAATCAAGAAAATTTGACCTGGAAAAGCGAAGATACTCACAATAGAAATAGCTTCAGAGGTGGGCCAGATGTTGGAATTATCAGAACTTTTTTTTTAATAAATGTGAAGAACATATTAAAATATATACTCTAAAAAGTAAACACCATGGGATGGGAACAACCAATGGGGAATTTGAGCAAATATGTGGAAACATTAACCAAATGGAAATGTTAGTAATGAAAATACAATGTCAGAAATGAAGAATCCATTTAATGAAATGAACAGCAGACTGGACATAGCACAAAAAAGAATCAGACACCTGAATATAGGTCAATAGTTTATTCAAACTGAAACACAAGAGAAAAAAACAGAAAAGAAAACATAACAGATCAATATCTGTGGGAAAATATCAGATAATTTACATAGGAATAATTGGAGAAGCAAGAGAGAAGAGAGAAAATGAAGCAAAAGAAATATTTTAAGAGATAAAAACTGAGGATTTATCAAATGTTATCAAAGAAATTAACTCAGAGAGCCAAGAAATATTTCAAATAAACCTCAATCAAGATATAGTAAAAGAAAACACACTAAATTATATCATAGTCAAACCGCAGAACAGCAAAGATGAAAAGAATATTATAAAAATAACCAGAGAAAAATGGCAATTACATACAGGAGCACAAGAATAAGAGTGATGTCTTACTTCCAATAAGAAACAGAGTGCCCCAGAGAGAATATCATCTGAAATGCCGACAGAAAAAAATGTTAACACCCAAATTCTATGTTCAGTAAAAAAAATAAAATAAATAGCACTAAAGAAGGAAGATGAAATAAAGACATTTCAGAATGAACAGCAAGGTCCTACTGTAGAGCACAGAGGACTATATTCACTATCTTATGATAAACCATAATGGAAAATAATATTTTAAAAAAAGAATATATATACATATATATATAACTGAATCACTTTGCTGTACAGCAGAAATTAAAACAACACTGTAAATAAACTATTTTTCAATAACTAAATAAATAATGAAAGAAAGAAAGAAAGAGAGAAAGAGAGAAAAAGAAAAAGTGAGGGAACTTGTCAACAACAAACTGACACTACAAGAAATATTAAAATAATTTCTTCAGACTGAAGAGAAATAAAAGCAGGTGGGTAGGCTTGCATTTTCAAGAAGTGATCAAGAGCGCTGTAAAGGGGACTTTTCATCATAGCTGTGTATGCATACATATTCACACATCACGCATTTCTCTACAGCATCATTGACTGTTTAAAGAAAAATAATAATGACATATTGCTCGGTATATAGCATACGTAGAAGTAAATGTGAGACAACAAGATCACAGAGAGGGGAGGTAAGCAGGATTGTAATGTAGTAAAATTCTTAAATTGCTTTGTAAATAATATAATTATTACTCAAAAGTAGACAATAATACATTAAAAATGCACATTGTAATCTCTAGAGCAATTGCTAAATAATTAACATCAAGAAGTATAATTAAAGTATCAATAGAAAATGAAACAAAGAATACTAACAAACCTTATTTTCTCATCCAAAATATAGCAGTGAAAGAGGAACATAGGAACAAATAGATGGGGCAAAAAGCAAACACTCAGATGGTAGGCTTAACTCCAACCATGTAATTAATTATATTAAATATAAATGGACCAACACTCCAGTTAAATCTATGACATACTAAATAAAAAACAAGACTCAAGTAAGTGTTGTTTGCAGGAAGCACACTTTAATAAGAAGACCCTAGAAAGATTAAAAGTAAAATGATTGGAAAAGATACACTGTGTAAACTCTAACCATAAATAGGTATGGCTATATTTTGTATTTGACAAAGGAGACTTCAGGACAAAGATTATTAATAGAGATAAAGAGGGACATTTTATGATAAAAGGTCAATTCATAAAAAAAAATTATATGCCTATGTATTTTTTAAAATTATTGACTCATTTTATTTTATTTATTTATTTTTAAAATATTTATTTAGTTTTGGCTGCATTGGGCCTTTGTTGCTGCATGCGGGCTTTCTCTAGTTGCAGTGAGCGGGGGTTATTCTTCATTGTGGTGCAGGGGCTTCTCATTGCGGTGGCTTCTCTTGTTGTGGAGCACAGGCTCTAGGCACACAGGCTCAGTAGTTGTAGCTTATGAGCTCTAGAGCGTAGGCTCAGTAGTTGTGGCACACAGGCTTAGTTGCTCCGCAGCATGTGGGATCTTCCTGGACCAGAGCTCGAACCTGTGTCCCCTGCATTTGCAGGTGGATTCTTAACCACTGTGCCACCAGGGAAGTCCCAATGCCTATGCATTTAATACCAGTCCAAGATCAAGGTGCCAGCTATTTTGATTTCTGGTGAGAGCGTTCATCCTGGCTTGGTCATGGCCACCTTCTCACTGTGTCCTCACAGGTGGACAGTGTGTGTTCTTTGCTATTTATTCCTAAAGGGCACTAATGCTATTGGATCAGGGTCCTGCCCTTATGACCTCATTTAATCTAAATTATTTCCATAAAGGTCCTGTCTCCAAGTACAGTCATTTGAGGATTAAGGCTTCAACATATGAATGGGAGGGGAGTGGTGAGACTGAAGCATTCAGTTCAAAACAAGTAATAAAAAATATTTAAGAAAGAAAACATGAGTTTATTGGAGAGGAGTTGATTTTGTTTGTTTTGTTGTGTTTTTTAATTTATTTTAGAGACACCCTTCCTTGGAATATGAAATTAGATTAAAAAAATGAAAAAAAGAGAAGTACAATTCTGCAGCTTGGAAAGTATCTGGAATGCGCTGAAAGAAGTTATTCATTTTTTTGAAGTAATTCTCCCAATGCAAAACAGACAACAACTAATTTAGCAAATGGAAAAGCTTATGTAACAGCCCTTCAGTTATGAAGATGCAAATAATTCCAAACATTTGTAACACTTGCAGGAATTTCATGAAACAATGTTTTAACATCCTGACTCAAAATATAGTAGCAAAACATGCCAAACACCAACTAAACCAAATGATAAATTTCATTTTGAGAAATATGGAATAAACCACATGGCCATAATGAAAAATAATGACTTAATCAGATACTGTCTTGAAAAGATTCAGAGAAAGAATTCTATGGGAAAAATGTCTGGGGAGAAAAATTAATCTGAAGACACATACAGGCTGCTCCTTACTCCTAAAATTGATTTCAATTTCAAGAAGAAAATAGCCTCTTTTTCTAGTGTTGTATCTAATATATTCAGGACATACACTACAAGGCTGAAAATATGAAAAAGGAACTTGCCTCCTGACCTTTTATACTTTCTCCAGGAAATGTTGTTTTTTGCTGGTAGCCAACAAAAATAAAAGCCACTTGTAAACCTAGGATGTAATCAATGACAAGAAATAAATGTATTCATATGTGCTAAAAACAGTATTGCTCTCAGCTGAAAATTGGATATATCTTACGAATGCATGGACCATAATAAATCAGTGTTTTTTCCAGGTAGATTGTTTGCCTCTCAGCCTCAAAGCTGCAAAGATTTCTAACTAATTCCTCTTCTGCATACTTTTGGGCCCAATATGTGAGGTATATTCCTTTCTCCTCTCGTTTTGTTTAGCACTTAGAACATGCCTCTATTTATAAGAATAATTTCTAAGGTTTTCATTTTAAAATGAATTCAATGTTGGGATCAGCACCATCTTTGATCTTAAATATTGTTCTTCTGGAAATAATGATGGGATCCAGTTAAGAGAAGAGAAAGTTTAATTAACATCAGGTTCTTTACAATATACTCTCAAATATTCTTGTGGAAAATCTCATGGAAGATCATTGAAAGCGGTCTTTTTCATGAAACTTGAGTAGATTCATGAGGATCCCAGTGCAAAGATTATGTATTTGTTTAAAAAACCAAACAAGACAAAGAAGCCAGCTGTATGTCGTTATGATCTTTAGCCATATGTAGTATCCGATTATATCATCATCCATGTAGCAGATTGAAGGAAATTAGTAATTCGTTATGTGTAGTAGCTGCTATTGGTGCCCCATCCAAATTCCGTAGCACTTCCCACACGGTGCACGCCTGCTAGACTTCCAGCGGCATCCCTGCTTTACTTGAAGCCTTTCCCTGGCTCTTGGAGCTCACTTTGCTGCCTACATGGCAAGTTGGAAGCGCCAGGGAGTTAACACTCCTTGGGGCAGCTCCCATCTTGCAGGGGTGGAGTTGTATGAATACCCCAGATCGCTCACACCGTAGGAACGATCACTCTGCGGTGTGGTCCACACTGGTTCCCACGTCCGCAGAAGGATTAAGCTCCGTTTTCCCTCAGTGGTGACTTGGTGGATACTAAACCCTTTACTGGCTGCCTTCCTCCTCTGTCTCATTTCCTCACTCCCCTTCTAGTGACTTCAGAAATCACCTCCCAAATAGGCTTTTTGTTCTTTAATCTCTGTCTCAGGGTTTGTTTCTGGGGGACCGAAACAAAGACATTATGGACCATTGCTCATCTAGTCTGCGATTGTTCAGAGATTTAATCTTCCCAAACGGAGTGAATCAGCACTTCTTGACATCAATTATAAAAGTGACACTTTTAGTGGCTAAGCCAAAAAACCTTAACCAGTGAGATTATATTGCAACACTATTGTCTATAATGGAGCAGGTTTTATATAATTTTGTTACTGAAAGTGAGGGTCCGGCTGCTCGCCGCTCAAAAGCCAATAAAGAGGCAAGGTTGGTGGAAAGGAAAGTTTGCTTTATTTTGGAGGCCGGCAGCCAGGGGGGAAGGAGGACTCCTGTCCAAAGGCCGACTCCCCCCACTGACAGGGAGCAAGAGCTTTTATAGACGGAGGGAGCGGGCAGAAACAGCACAGGCAGCTCTGACAGGCATCTTGAAATTAGTCATGCAGTGGTCTGACCAGCGTCATCTTGATTGTTTTAAGTACAGTGAGTCTTTAGTTCCAGGGTCTGTTTGTTCTCACTTCTTTGACGCCAGCTCTCAGAATTGCGGTTTATATCATGGCTACAGCCTGGTCATCATGTAGTTAACTTCTCCCACCTGGTGGGGGTTTCAGTATCTACAAGACAGCTCACAGGATACAGCTCAGAATATTACCTATAGCCTTTGAGGAGGAACTAAAGGACTTTGACTTTGCTTAATGACTAAACTATTATTATTTGGTCTCTTTTGACTGTTTTCCTTTGTTTCTGCATTTTCTCACTTCTTTGAATAAACTTATTCTTTGGCCAAAATTGTTCCAAAGACAAAAGGCAGGCTGAGGATATCAGGGGGAAGGACCATAGCATCCGGCTTGGTGTCAATTTTAGCCTACCATACACAGATAGACCTTTCATTATGGTACTCCAAAGGTCATTATCTCAAGTCTTTACTGGGGGACCCATTATTTTTCTAGAGAAGAATTCTCTCATCTCCTCCTTGGGGAATTATAAGCCTTGGTGCTGGCTTTCTGAGGACAACGCAGAAGGGTTGCTGAGAGTCTCATAATTTGACACAGTCTCCCTGTTTTGATTTTGGTTTGTTACCTTTAACTTTGCCCATGCTGTGTGTCTCAGAACCCCAAGACTATCTGTTTCCTTTTTAAATTTTTTTTTCTGGCAATAAACTTCCACTTTTTCTCTGGGGTGGGGAGAGATACTTGTAGAAGGTGAGAATGGTAAACACCTGATACATTAATTTAACTAATATCCCTCTTTTCAGCCTCATGCTTTCACCCATATTCAGCTGGTTCTGCAATTCCTGGGACTTTCCAGGGAGGAGCAAGGGACATTGATTTCTCCTTAGGATCTTTCTTATGTGTTCTTAGGTTTCAACTTTCTCTGCTGTGTTAGTTTTCACTCTTCCAACTGAGGCCATGCTTCCCCTACTGCTGTTCTCTTCTCCAGTTCTCTGTCCTCCTAGCCTTATTCTTTTGTTGCTTATTCCTTTTATGTAATTTTAGTGAGATTTCAGTATGGAACAGAGAGAAACAGATTAAAACCACCAAGTTCCACAGAAGCTAGAAATTGTTCTCTGTTTTTTGGGTTTGTTTGTTTGCTTGTTTGTTTGTTTTGGCAGAGAAAGTTTGGCTAAGGTTATCAAGGCCGTCAAGAGTCCCACGGTCCTTCCAGTTTTGCAAAGTGCATGACCTGAAGATGTGCTGTGAGTGCTATGTGCCTTCTCTATATACAAGTTTCATTTTTATAACAGTGTCTGATTTCTCTGCTGCAAAATCATGTTCAAGACATAAAAGCCCTTCACATTTCTGCAGAAACTGTGCTCTTTTAGAACCAGTAACATAAAGTTTCATTTAATCTGCATGAATCTAGAATATTTGGTGCCAAAATGTTTTTTGTTTTTTTAAATTAATTAATTAATTTTTATTTTTGGCTGTGTTGGGTCTTCGTTCCTGTACGAGGGTTCTCTAGTTGCGGCAAGCGGGGGCCACTCTTCATCGCGGTGCACGGGCCTCTCACTATCGCGGCCTCTCCCGTTGCGGAGCACAGGCTCCAGACGCGCAGGCTCAGTAGTTGTGGCTCACGGGCTTAGTCGCTCCGCGGCATGTGGGATCCTCCCACACCAGGGCTCGAACCCGTGTGCCCTGCATTGGCAGGCAGAGTCTCAACCACTGCACCACCAGGGAAGCCCAAAACGTTTGGGTTTTTTTTTTTGCCTTAAGGGAAAAATAAAAACATTAAGAATTTGAATGGCTACTTACACAGTGACTCTCAAACAGTCATAAAGAGTCAGTCAGTCTCTGATAGTAGATCGACTCTACCATTTTGAAAATCAAAGATTTAAGAAACACCACGGGGAAGGGTGGGGGGGAGGGATAGACTGGGAGTTTGGGATTGACATGTACACACTGATATGTTTAAAACAGATAACCAACAAGGACCTACTGTATAGCACAGGGAGCTCTGCTCAATACTCTGTAATAACCTAAATGGGAAAGAATAGACACATGTATAGGTATAATGGAATCACTTTGCTGTACACCTGAAACTAATACAACATAGTTAATCAACTATACTCCAATATAAAATAAAATTTTTTTAAATAAAGTTTATTTTCCTTAAAAAAAAAAACCCCAAACAACAAACAAACAAAAGAAACACCAACACCAAGGGCCAAGAAGAGGAGCCAAAACAGAGATTTATAAAAATTGATCTAAGTTCATAAAAATTAAGATGTACTTAATGAAGCATGAACCTGGAATGTAAAAGGGAAAAAAAATATTACCTTGAAATAGGGTGACCATATATACGTATGCCCAGTACAGCTTGCACCCAATGGCAACCAAGACCCAGATCAGGAACAACACTTAGAAGTGCTTCCTTCCCACTAAAATCAAAATGTACCACGAAGCAAGAATCTCAATAAAATAATGCGACTTCATTTTAATCAGAAAAGGAGGAAGTTCCCAGTTTTAAACTGGATTCAGATTTGGCATGTCAAAAGAATAAAGAAATTGTTTCACCTGATAGAAACAAAATGGGTTTGCAAGAAATATCAATATCAAAATACAGTTAACGCTGAAATTTCAGTTGTGCATCATAAGGATTTCCTGGGTTGCCAAACATAGAAATACTTAACGTTTTGCATCACAAGTGCTGCAACTAAGATAAATTATTAACTGCCAGGGGTTTTAGCTGGAGTTTTGTCTTTCACTGTCGTATGGATGTATTATGGATATATTATGACTACATTAACAGTAGTAAAGAGTTGTAAAAAAGCACTAAAAATGGTTCAGTCTTGGTGTACTTTCTTTTTGATTTCTAATTTCTTTTGGTTTTTAAACTACTTGTAGAGTATGATGGAGGTGATAACACTAGGTAGGTATTGTATGTATAAAGGCTCCAAATGGTACATTCTTCATGTTTTATCAACAATACTATTAAAATATGCAAGAAAATATTAGGATTGGCTTCCTCTAGCTTCTCCCTTCCATTGCTCCTGCTTGAACTGCAAAATTAGAGGAGCAAAAGGAAGATGCTGTGTTTTACATTTTTTATTAAAAGAGTCTTCAGAACAAATACCAATTACTTTACTGCAATATTTAGTTAAAGAGTAAAATGAGGCATTTGATATCAGTGAAAAGATAGATGCATATGGGAGGTGAGGGAGACACAGAGAGAGAGAGGGAATGCCTCTTGCAGTTTATAAATAAATGCCATTAACACAACTCAGAATTTAAACAGAGAATTTGTGCAGGGAAAGTGCAAGGAGGAGAAGGGTCTTGTTGTGCCAAAGTTGCCTAATTATTTAAAAATAAACTTTAATTTCTGCCTAGGATTGAGTAACTGTTTTTTCTTTTTTAAAGAATGCTTTTAATTTTTTAAAATTTTCTTTCTTTTTTAAAAAAAAGCTATTGAAGTATAGTTGATGTACAATATTATATAAGCTATAGGTGTACAATATAGTGATTCACAATTTTTAAAGGTTGTACTCCCTTTATAGTTATTATATAATATAGGCTTAGGGTTCAGTAACGTTAAATGATAGAGCTTTATAAAGAAGTTTAGTGTAAGTGATATGGATCCTTGAACTCTTTCATGAGCCTTTCTTTAAAAAGGGAATTCGAGTTGCCAACTATGGATAAGGGCCACCTGGTGCATAAACAAGCCAATGGAAAGAACCTGTACCAGGGGAGACCATGACCATCACTGTGACTTGCTAGGAGATAAGTCCACTCTCATAGGGCCATGGGGCAATATCAGGAGTCCCGTAGCAGATGTGTGTGCACTGTGTAGAGTTCAAAGAAGTCTTTCCCTATGAAAGACTTCAAAGTTTATCCAGTAGGTATAATACTTCCATGCCACAAAGACTAAACAGCTAAAACCTATGGCAGGGAACAAAGTTAGCCAGTCAATTTTAGCAAATGTAGCAGATTCATGAGTTTAAATACATAAGTAAATAGTTCTTTTAAGCCACTACATTTTGGACTGATTTGTTACACAACAATAGATAATAGAGCAGCTACTAATTATCTATCCATAGCAAACAATTAGTTTAATATGCAATGGTGTGAAATAAGAGCTTGGGATCAGAAGCTTACCTTTCAGAATTATTGAAAACATGTTAAAAGACAACCAGAGGCTACATCTCCTCCGTAAGTCATCCTTATTCACAACATTGAGAAAGCCATTGAAATTCCACCTTCAAGTCTAACTCTACTGAGTGTTCTTGACAGTTAAAATGCTCACATGCACATTCAAACACACATAGACATGATTTTTAGTGTCTTGATGCTCTATGGTTATGATTCTAAGTCTACTTTTCATGAGTCTAGGAATAAAAATTTAAGAATAAACAATAGAAGATTCAAATTACAAAATCAATGGACATCACCCCATAGGCCAATAGCCAACTCATTTTATACAAGTCACAGAACAATTGGCCCATTGTAATGATCCTGCATTCTGGCCGCCCTGTGTTAAATTTCCTCTCATGAGAGGCAGGAAGAAACACCTGTGATTTCATCTCAAGCTCTCCACCACCCTGAAGAAGGCTAGTTTGTTTAATGAACACCATTAAGATATCATTTCTTCTCTAAAAATTCTATTGTGACTTTCATTTTTTACCAGTTTCTTATTTTTTATAGATTTTTATAAATATGTTTAAATGAAGTTTGCTTGTAGTAGATATTGACTCAGAAAATTAGAAGTCAGAGTCACAATATTGAGAAATTTGTAGAGTCAGGAAGATTATTTCCAAGATGAGGTCACTGCAGCCCAAAGTTTCTAAGGACATGCAACTACTCACCAGTGGAAGTGAAACTAGAACCCAGGCCTTATAGAATGTATCAGAATTGTTAATATCTTTTTACACATCTATCTACACAATAGAAGAGCAGTCAGTGGAAAAGTGGAAAGATTGCTTTTTATCCACTAGTATTTTTGTCTACACATTATATAAATAATGGCTATAAGTTACAGTGTTATCTGCGTAGATGAAATACAAGTCGCAGATGTTATCTGTGAAGTCTGGTCATCTCCTCCAGGCAGAAGATGGTAGGGGGATTTATGGCTCCCTGTTCCCCACTCTTGCACTACAAAATTTGTAAGAAACTCCTATGACATATACCTACAGCAACCTTCAGAGATTTCAACAATAACTAACCTGTCCATTAACGGCAAACTTGTGCAAATTTTTTTTTTTTTACTTAGAAAGTCTGAGATATTTTAATTAAAGACCAGAATATACAACATTCACATATAATTTACTTTTTTAATTTAAAAAGTTCTTTATTTTAAAATAAAGTTTTAAAGTAATGTGAGTAGTGTAAAATATTCAAATACAGAAATGTGTAAAGTTGAAAGTCTGATGTAATCTACACAGTTCAAAGAAAGCCATTAATAGACTTTTCTGTGCGTTATGAACATAAACACATACATTTTAAAATGAGTTCATACTACACATATTTCTAGCAATGGTTTGTTTCACTTAATAAATCATGACCACTTTTCCATGCCCATACACAATTAATGTATTTTATTCATTTTAACAGACATGTAGATTTTCTTGTATGGCTGAACCATGTGTTACGTAACCAATTCTTTGCTGATAAACATTTAGGATTTTTTTTTCTGTATTTTTCTACCATGTAATTAATTTTTATTCTGAGGTAGTAACTTAACCATTGTCAGTTCCTGTTGCATTTTATCTTCTGAACTGAAAATAATTTCAGTGTGGCCTTGACCTCTAGTTTAATATTTGGATCTGTCAAATGTTGATATTGGTAGATAGTATATTAGGACTCAATTTCAAGTAATAGAAACCCAATCAGAGTAACTTAAGCAAAGAAGGGTATTTATTGGTTCACTTAACTGAAAAGTCAATAATTCACTTTTTGAAATATAATTAACTTATAACATTATATATAGGTTCAAGTGTATAACATAATGATTCCCTATTGTATACATTGTGAAATGATCACCACAGTAAGTCTAATTAACATCTATCATCATACAAATTTTTTTCTTGTGATGAGAAGTTTTAAGATTAACTCTTTTAGCAACTTTCAGATGTGCAATATAACATTATTGATTTTAGTCACCATGCTGTACATTATATTCCCATGACTTATGACTGGAATTTTGTACCTTTTGTGCCCCTTCACACATTTTGCTCACCTGCCTACCCTCTACCTACAGCAATCACTAACCTGTTCTATCTATGAGTTTGGGGTTTTTCTGTTTGCTTTTTAGTTTTTGTTTTTTAAGATTCCACATATAAGTGAGATCAAACAGTATTTGTCTTTCTCTGTCTGATTATTTCACTTAGCATAATTCTCTCAAGGTTCATCCATGTTGTCATGCAAAATTTTGTAAACATCTACCATAATATCAGATAACCTAATTCTAATATTTCTATTAAAAATCATGTGTTAGCAGTAAGTGATACCTTAGAAATCATTCACTTCCTTATTGATACATGAAGAAACAGCCCTAGAGAGGTGAAGTGACTGGATCATTGACTAGAATCCAGGGTTTCTAGAGAATCCTGGATTCTCATTCCAGGGTCCATTTATCATTATGGGGGGAAGGGTGCAACTTGGGGGTAGCTATTCAACTTTTTGTTCCTCCACTAAACTATTTTTGATTCAAATGTTTTTGAACTAGTCCTTCTGAAGACAAAAACACCAGCAGAAATGCTTACAACAGAGAGAAACAATTCATTCATTTTACTCATTCATTGAATAAGTGACATGTGCTGTTTCTGGCAGTGGACATGGATCTCTTGCCTTTATGGAACTTGTGTTTTAGTGGGGAAGGAGAGGATGGAGACAGACAGTCTAAAGAAAATAGATAGAATGAAGAAGTTCATAGAATGATCCATCCTAAGAGGAAAATAGAATGAAAAGAAGAAGTCAACTATTTGACCCAGCAATCCCACTCCTGGACATATATCCAGAGAAAACCATAATTCGAAAAGACACATGCACCCCAATGTCCATAGCAGCACTATTTACAATAGCCAAGACATGGAAGCAACCTAAGTGTCCATCGATGGAGGAATGGATAAAGAAGATGTGGTACATACATACAATGGAATACTATTCAGCCATGAAAAAGAATGAAATAATGCCATTTGCAGCAACATGGATGAACCTAGATACTATCCTACTGAGTGAAGTAAGTCAGACAGAGAACGACAAATATCATATGATATCGCTTATATGTGGAGTCTAAAAAAATGATACAAATGAACTTATTTACAAAATAGAAACAGACTCACAGACTTCAAAAACAAACTTATGGTTACCAAAGGGAAAAGGTAGCAGGGGAGGGATAAATTAGGAGGTTGGGATTAACATATACACACTACTCTATATAAAATAGATAATCAATAGAGACCTATTGTATAGCACAGGGAACTCTACTCAATATTACATAATAACCTATAAGGGAAAAGAATCTGAAAAAGAATAGATATATGAATATGTATAACTGAGTCACTTTGCTGTACACCTGAAACTAACACAACATGGTAAATCAACTATAATATAAAATTTAAAAATTAAAAAAAAAGAAGAGAGTGGCTATGTTCATTTTAAAAAGTTCCATCTAAGGCATAAATCCTTGCACGAGAAGCTGAATTACTGCAAGGAGCCAGCCATGTGAGGCTCCAGGGCAGCTCAGTCTAGATCGTGGAGGCGAAGGGCCTGAGGCCAGAACAAAGCTGGCAAATAATCCAGGAGGAGAAAAGCCAGAGTGGCTGGAGGGTGCTGGCTGAAGGAGATGTGGGAGGGGATGAGGTCAGAGGGAGGCAGGAGCCCCATCCTGCCCACGATGAGAAGCTCAGATTTTATTCCCAGTGTAAAGGAATCCATTCAAAGGCTTTACACAGGGAAACATAATTTCTCAATTGATTTTCAGTTTTTTAAATCACCATGACTGCATAGGTGGAGAAAGATGACAGTGATGCCACGATAATTTGGTCTATGTTTTGCAACATGCAATGGAGTTACAACCTAATCAAATAAGACAAGGCAATCAAATAAGACAAGGCAAAATATAACTGGACTCATGTGAACTTTATTTTATCCAAACACTGGGGAAAGAAAGTCACAGAAAAAGACAGCTGAAACCCACTACAGTTTAAGAATCCAGAACTTTGAAGATGCTTATTAAAACTCGTGGTACAAATTATGTGGTCAAAGTTAGTTTTGTGAAAGTCACAGTAATGAATCTTAATGAGAACATGAATGTGTTATATTCTAAATCTAGCTTATTTTCCATTCTTTTGTCTTGACTTTGATCATTTATTCTACTTTATCATGACCTGTCCTTGAGGGAACAGAGATGCTCCGTAAGCCATTTGCCTCCTTCTCTGGGGACCAAAGCACTGAAGTGCCCTTACAGTATTTTATATATACCATCTCACTTATCTTAACTGCAAAATTACAAGATAGATTTTTTTTTTCCATTTTCCAAATAAAAAAGTTGAGACTCAAAGTGTTTGGCAAACTGTCCTGGGTCACACAGCCTGTAAATGACAGAATCGAGATTTTAATCCAGAGAGTAAGGCTCCAAAGACCAAAATCTTCTTCTTGGGGTATTCCAGAAAGACTTCTTCATGCTGTAAGAGAACCTCAGATAGACTTCTGCCTTGCCTTGTGGGACGTGGAGTATGTGTTAATTTTCAGTCATTAATAATCACCTTCTCAATCACTAACAGGAATATTCTTACACATTTTAAAAGACTTGAATGATAATTAATTGGATACTAATGGTGATCCAGGAAATTAGGATTACTGTAGCATTTAAAATTGTCTTTTAAATTGTCTTTTATTAAAAAATATTTTTAAAGGTTGGATGCCAGGTAATAGCTTCCTCCACTAATATTTATTGATACAAATTGTCTTCCTTTTTGTAGTAATTTAATGCTCCCCTGAACTGGCTCCTGTGATTTCAGAAGCTGGTCTCTGAAGAGTCATGCACACTGATATGGACTCCCAAGATGAGAAATTCATTTTCTGCTTGACTTTGTAAGTGAAATTACACTCTGACACCACTCCTTTCTGCTGTCACTGAAAGGTATTAATGAAACATGGCACCAGAAATTTATTTGCAAGGTTGTCTTCTATTATATCCTTTGGTCTGGAAATGCCTTTTTAGATCCCTGTAACAAGAGAAGATGGGGAAAAGAAATTTCTCATGTGTCCTATAATCAAACTAATTGTCTGATCTCCAGATTGAGAGGAAGTCAACATTTTCAGAGAGGTCTTAAAGTCATGCAGGAGGGCTATTCTCAAATGAAAACTATATCGATAATTACACTCTACCATTGGATCCCATGCCTCAAGTTGTCTTTAAACAGGATGTCTTAATTATCAATAAGTCAGAAATCATTGGAAAGCCTATACCACCCTTCAGAAATGGAAGTTATCTAGATGATGAAACCCATTGTTCAGGGTACGGTTGCAGGAGCAAGATGTTTAGTGTCAAGATGAAGTTTCTTGGAGTATTTTCCGGCTGAATGACTCCTTGTTCTCCCCACTCAGAGACCAAAAATAATCATACTTAAGCAGCAGCCTGTTCAGATGTTCTGATCCAAAGACAAGTCACCCAAGTGGAACAACCTGTCCATATCCTTGCCAATTCACCACGATTTATTAATTACACCGACCTAACCAAGGTCAGCCAGTTTTCTATCCACTCTGCACTCAAGGGTCATCTTCACGTGGCCGTGAGCTATCCTCTAGTGCCTTACTTCCACACCCAAAGTAAGTAACGTACACCCACATTCTTGTATCGCTATGTTAACACAATAGAGTGAGTGGTTTGGTGTCCTGGGTAACCTTGGTTGGCCGTTGAGTGTACCCTTCTTGACTACTGCTGTATCCCCAGCAAAAGCACTTAGCACACAGTAGAGAAACAGAAGATATTTGCTGAGTAAATAAATGAGCAAATAATTCTAGGGCGGTTGTGAAAATCCTTCCAAAGTTGTGCAAACCATATTATGCTTCTAGAATCAAAATTATGGACAGAACCAGACTTAATTTCCATAAAATTTTCTAGGTACTGTTGGGCTTTGAATTAATCCATTTTTCATTATCCTTGTATGTTTGATTTTGCCATTTGGTGGTCGCAATTTTTGCCACAAATTGTTCACTACTTATTTTTAAAACAGTATCTGAACTCGAACATGGGCTAATGTTTGGTTCTCTGTAGACTTGATACATTCTGATCTTTAACTTTTACCAATGGCAACACTTATAGACCAACTGAACTATGATAGTTCATTAAAAATCATTTATTTTTCTGGAATCTTTGAGGGGTCATTGTTTTCCCAGTAGCTCTAACATAACTTCTTCCAATGAACTTTCCTTCATCCCCAGGGCTGAGTTAGATGGTCCTCCCCTGGTTTTCATAACATCCCTTATCACTGTATTTACTATTACCTTCTGTTATAATTGATTACCAGTCCCTCCAAACTGGACAGTGTGTGTGCAGAGATCCTGTGACCTATTCACTATTTTTCTTTTTCTCTGGAACTTAGCCCAGTGCTTAACATAGAGAAAAGTCTTAATGTAAGTTTGGTGAATAAATGGATAAAGAAAGAAAAAATACATGATAGATAGGGAGATAGAGGTAGAGAGAGAGAGAGATGGAATTTCACTCTGAGGAGACAGGCAGGTCTCCCTTTGGACTCTGCCATAAACCCTTGACAGGCTTTTGTACACAGTGAATAAATTGATTTTGGAGTCTACTCTAAAAACTGATGCCAATGGTCATGGGCAGAGTGGTGTTGAAAGCAAGCATCCGACGACTTTTTAAGCAACTTCTCATACACTGAGACATTTTTCTCTAAGACTCAAAATTTCACATGGTTTTTTGTCCAAGTGGTAAAGATGAGAAAGCATCCTAGATAGTAGCAGTCCCTCAGTGAGGAATCTGAAGAGTCTGATGGGGTTTATAAGTTTGCCCTAGTTTTCTGAAACACCTACTGACATGGGGATGTGTGGGCAACAATGATCAAATTCCTCCCTCATGTTCCTAAGCAAACCAGTTTTGTACTAGAATAGGAAAAGATAGTCAGTTATTAGGTGAATTATTGCAAGATATAATTGGGAAACAGTAATTTTCTCTATCCCAAGTACCCAGTTTCAGTTCTCACTACTTGGAAATTGTTATTATTTTTTTAACTGGACTGAAGTATAGTGGATTTACAACATTGTGTTAATTTCTTCTGTACAGCAAAGTGACTCAGTTTTATATATATATATATATCCTTTTCCATATTCTTTTCCACTATAGTTTGTCATAGGATATTGAATGTAGTTCCCTGTGCTCTACAGTAGGGCCTTGTTGTTTATCCATTCTGTATGTCATAGTTTGCATTCACTAATCCGAAACTCCCAATCCTTCCCTTCCCTCCCTCTGCCCTTGGCAACCACAAGTCTGTTCTCTATGTCTGTAAGTCTATTTTTGTTTTGTAGGTATGTTGATTTGTATTGTATTTTAGATTCCACATATAAGTGATATCATATGGTATTTGCCCTCCACCTCTGACTTACTTCACTTAGTATGATCATCTCTAGGTCCATCTATGTTGCTGCAAATGTCATTATTTCATTCTTTTTAATGGCTGAGTAGTATTCCATTGTCTATATGTACCACATCTTCTTTATCTGGAAATGGTTATTATTAATAACCCCAGGCCCTGGCTGGGCTATGTCAGACTGGTGTCCATCAGCATATTTAATGCTCATGAAAACCCAGTAAGATCCAGGGCTAGTAACATTTTGTGCAAATTTGAATCATGCAAAATTTAATTTGGCAAATCTGAAAAAAATTAATATAAAGTTATCAACACATTCTAATTTTATTTACAAAATTTCAAACATAGCAAATGTCTCCTAATTTTAAAAAGCATGAAGAATTGCCACATTTAAATGACAAGCCTAGAGAATTTTAAATAATATTTATGCTTTGGTCACATGTGGATGTGTCACAGTTGCTGGAAAAAAATAATTGTTAGAATGAAGGCTAATACTTATTAAAAACTAACTAAGCACTTCATAGTGATCTTCCCCTTTATTTTTTACACAAAAAAGTTTTATGTGGTAAGACCACTATAATCCTCATTTTGCAGATGAGGAAAAAGTAAAGAGCAGTAGAATTTAAATTCAGGGAGGCTGGCTCCAGGCTTAATTAATGCCTGACTCACTTTCCAGGATTATTCTTGTATTATGTGCACTTTGAAGTAATATAACATTTATGAACTCTCTTCTTACATAAAGTGTACTTGCATTTTACGTACTAAAGCTTCAAACTGGCAAAGGAACTTGGCCAAGGCCTCAAAGCTAATAGAAGCCAAACTCATCTGTCAGGAACATTAACTATTATGTCTAGATAAAGTCACAGACATACCCTGCAGACAAATCTGAGACTCTTAAGTTCTCCAGTTTTGTGCCTTCGTGTACTCTCAACTTTGGGCATAGTGTTGGGTAAATTAAGGCCATGCAACCACTTATATTCAATTCCTAAGCCTCTTTCCTTCCCCAAGGCCATTCAGATACTAACACTGTCCTAAGAAAAATACACATGCCCCAAATTCCTGACAACCCTACCTTATCTTCCAACTAAATTCCAGACAAAGGAAGCCTCTGGGCACTTTCTCTACATTCCTAACAATGTCTGTTCTGTAACACTATCTTGTCAAACAGCAACTGGGATCAATATATGTTCAACCCAGGTAACCATCAGGGGAGGTGGAGAGGGTTAGTCACAGATAACCCCACCTCACATTCTTATTATCAAATTCAGATAGATTTTGGCAGTGCTTGTATTCTTTCCAGCTTGGAATCAGAATCAACAAAAACTATGTTGTAACTTGTGGAAGTTGAAAATTGAGGACATGTCCTTTTGCTATTCTCCAAATGTAGCTCCACAGCTGTTAAAGCAAAGCTTTTGTTTGAGAACAAGTTTACAAAGATGCGTTATGCTGGATAACAACGGGCAACTTTTGCATAGAAGGTGCTGAAGTTTTCTGCCTTTTGTACTGGTGATAGATTTATGTTAAATTAACCCAGGTGTGTGTGTGTGTGTGTGTGTGTGTGTGTGTGTGTGTGTGTGTGTACATGTATGCACACATGTGCAACAGAATATGAGGAAGGAACAGTTTTCTCAAGCAAGATGACCACAGCCTGTAAATTGTAAATCCTCTTTGGCACAAAATAAATCCCTTTTCTTTGAAGAACCATAAAATAAGAAAGTCCTTAGCAATACACAGCTCTGTGTCCTGACTACCTCCTAGAGTGTGTGTGTGGGCACTGAACATTGATTTTAAAAAAGCATTTGCTTCCAGGCCATCTGATGTAGCTACTGGAATCAACTGAAACAAAAGAAAAGAAAACAAAACTTTTTTGAATTAAGTACACAGCCCAGTTTCTTCTTTCTTATCATCAGCATCATTATTCAACAGTTAAAATTTTCTGTTATCTATAAAGTCCTTAACTTATAACACTCATAACTTTTTAATACAATAATCTTATGAATTCCATTTACAGATGTTGGAGTTGGAACCCAGAGAGGTTAAATTACTTGTCCAAGGTCACATAGCAATGGATCTAAGGCTAGAAACTGGAGCCCACTGATTATCACCTCTGCAGCCTCTCTTCCTCGATTGAATGCCAAGAAAGCGCCTGATTTCTCCTGATCTCTGCTTCCAAGAGATCATTATCTCTCTAGGTGGGCACTTTTAAGAAGAAGGCACCGGGCCAATTGCTTGAAGAAGCCCATGAAAAATAAAGACATGAAGACAAGTCAGATGAGCCAGCGGGCATGATGTGGGGCAGAGCAGCCATCCCTCCCTCTCCTTCTCAGTCTACTTGAGTCTGCAGGAAACACTGGTCTTTGAAGAAATGTCAAGGAAGTGAGCTATTTGTTAAAGGTCAAGGCTGAATCATTTCAGTTTAGTGTAAAGGACAATAGTTGCAATTACATAATGATGAAAAGAAGGCAGAGAGTGAAGCTAGGAAATGCAGAGGCACTGGGGCATCTCTACAGACTGAGGAACAAGACCTCGACAAGGACCTCAGGGAAGAGAGATGGGATTCCACAACTAGGACTGGATGGAAACCCAGCCACAGAAACACTCCGGTTTTCTAGGAAAGGACCCTCTGACTGGCCTGGTGCGGGTCACGTGTGGAAGTGAGGTCTGGCCTCCTGATTATAGTTCCAAGATGGAATAGATGGCAGGTAGTTAAAAGGAACAAATGGCCACCTGGGCACATTTTTTTAATATCTGAATTTCCACACTTATTTTCAAATAGGACATGTATTACATTTTAAAATGTACTTTCAAAGTATTTTAAAAGTTATTGTTTTGTTTGATTCCCACATACAAACTCATACTTGAAGAACAAGTAGATATTGGTATTCTCGTTTTTAAGGTGAAAAAAGGAAGACTCAGAGATGCTAAGAGATAGACATAGGTCCATGTGATAGAAGGTGGCAGTGTCTGCAGTAAAAGCCAAGTGTTTGCAGTTCTGTCTTAGGTGTACCCTTCCACCCCACCAACTCCATGATATTGTATTGATGACGGTTGATCATGCCAGAGAAATAAAAATGGAATCAGGTCACACTCCCAGCTCAACTAATAAGAGTCTCTGGGGGGAAGAACTCAGGCATTTGCACTTTTTTAAAAGTGCCCCAGGTAATTTTAAAATGCAAGCAGAGTAGAGAACCACTGTTCTAAAAAAAAAAAATTACTTCATTTGAATGTCAGCAGATCAGAGTCAAAATGTAATTCTTGAAACTTGAAATGTGAAAGGTATGCTTATATTTTGTGGTGATTTCCATTTAAATGCTGTGCTTTTCCAATAGGAACTTGGATTTATAACTGTCAACTCTGCAAAAGACAACGGTTTGAAAGATGTCGAGGTTGCTAGAACTATCCAAATTACCAAGGAATCCACAGAGCTGTGGAGCAACAGTGAGTAGAGCAGCCCACAGCTAGAACACTCACTGTAGGAGGGCACACTCTCTTTGTTTCTTTAAGCAGAAACTGGAACATTATTCCTTTACCACTGGAAAAAGAGCATTTCACTCTTTGCTGAAAGATGCATTTGTTGGTGACGTTGGTTTTGTATGTATGGGAGAAGTAAAGACATTCTAAATAGAACAAGATGTAACCACAATCCTCTCTTCTTGGAACTATTTGATTTCTGTACTCTTTCCCCCTCTTGTGAAGCTTGTTGCAAGGAGGTTGCCAGTGGCAGATGTGCCTACCCACCTCCTGCTCCCCATAGGTCAAAAATAGAACAACACAAAACAAGAATACTCAAAAAAAGGGGGTCACAGAACTTCTAGTACCAAACAGTGGCTTTTGAGTTTTGCCATGGTCAAGCTCAGATCAGATCTGATGAAGATTTAGGACTGAAGCAATAAAGAGTGAGAGTTTTCCTAGAGTATGTTTATGCATGTAACCCTAGCTGTGGTTGAAGTGACCTTGGTGTCTTCTGGTCTAGCCTTCAAAGTCAGGATGCTAGCTGTGTATTTACCCATAACACAGTTTGTATATGTTACTAGAGACCTGGCCCATTTATTACCAAAACAAAATGCTTCCATACAATTAACACCCAATGACTGTTAGTGATTATTTTGAGGGGAAAGGAAGATCAGCTGGGTGTGTTTCATGGCAGAAAATAGAATTATCATATACAGTTACTACAAGGTGCCACAGTGCTAGCATATTTGAAATAGAATCTCATTTAATCCTTATAACTATAATCGTGATCCCATCTCAATGATGTCTCAACAGCTGATGAACTAAATGTATTCATCTGCAAGTTAGTTATTACTCTCATTTATCAGATAAAATGAAAATTAAAAAGTGTGACTTGTATGAGGTTATACTTTAATATCTTCATGAACTTGACCAATGATGTCTGTATTATGTGAAAAATTCAGTCAAGATTTACTCTGTCCATGTATTGTTTCTTCAACAATTTGTCCAGTGAGTTGACCGAGGTATAGAGGGAACAACCAATTGATAGTATAAATGCTTACTTATTGTGGTATTATATATACAAGTGATACCTGATACACACAGATGATAAATACATAATTATTATTAACAATAAATAGAATATACATCTACAAAGAGTTGTCTGGATTTGTCTGATAAGTCATAAAGAGTTCCCCCACCTATATAATAGTCTTATGATTCCTAGGTTGTATATATATATATATATATATTTTATAACAAAGTGAATCAGTTATACATATACATATGTTCCCATATCTCTTCCCTCTTGCGTCTCCCTTCCACCCTCCCTATCCCACCCCTCTAGGTGGTCACAAACCACCTAGCTGATCTCCCTGTGCTATGCGGCTACTTCCCACTAGCTAGTTTACATTTGGTAGTGTATATATGTCCATGCCACTCTCTCACTTTGTCACAGCTTACCCTTCCCCCTCCCCATATCCTCAAGTAGGTTGTATATGTTTTACCTTTAAAAATGTAGACTGTTTCTCTGGTATCTGAACGTTGAGGTAGCTCAAAGCTTGTCAATAACTTTGAAAGAAAAAGTGAATAAATAAGCTTGAATTAGAAGTTTTTAGATAACAAGATATTGGGATTTTTTTTCTTTAATTTTCTCCACAACACAGTACTTTATTTTTATTTTTTCCTTTCTTCAATGGTCTAAATTTTTTCCTTATGATTATTTTTCATCTTAGTTTAAAGTGTATTTATCTTTGGGGCTCAAGAGAGAAATAATCAGGTTGATGGACCTTGAGAGGATGGACAGGGAGACATCATTTTCCATGAGATGACATGGAAGCTTGTGACCTACCTTCTCCTTTTCTTGAACTCCCTGATGTTTATATGTAAACTGTAGTCGTTGATCACAAAGCAGGGTGCAGTAGACACACACTGAGATGCTCAATGACAGTGAAGTCAATTCAGGGTAAAAACAAGATGATATAGACTACCCTGAAATACAAGGCAGTGAGTCTGAAGAATTTGAAAATATTTTGGAATGTACTGGCTGATATTTCTTTAATCTTTTATCTCCCAAATTTCTCTCTGCCAATTAGTAATGTCCAATTATACTTGTTTTGTACTCCACAGTTTACATGACTCTTTCATATATAATTACCGGATTTGATCCTTAAAACATCTAGTGAATAATTAATTAATTAATATATTAATTATTCTCATTTTATAAATAAAGGCACTGAGACTCAAACTGGTGAATGATCTGCCCAAGACTACAGGGTCAATAAGATCTGAAGCTGGGATTCAACTCTAGGTCCTGCTAGTCTGATGACATGTCCGGGAGAGCTTGCCAAGTATGGTTCTCATATCAGAGATTTTGTCTCTTATCTCCACAGGTAGCAAACTCGAGTGCCAACATCAACAAGCTCACAAAGGCAATTCTCATTCATTGAACTTGTACAAACAGTGCAAGACCCATTTCTAAGGGACCTGACACAAAGTAAATGGAAAAGCGTGGCATGTGCTCTTAAGATACTCATCAACAAAAAAGAGCAGTTCTACCTGAAAGTCTCTTCTTGTGCCCAGCAACTTCAGTATGCCCCAGAGAGACAGTCATCAGACATTCACTTTTTTTAAAAAATTAATTTATTTATTTTTGGCTGTGTTGGGTCTTCACTGCTGCGCGGGGGCTTTGTCTAGTTGCAGCGAGTGGGATCTACTCTTCATTGCAGTGTGTGAGCTTCTCTTTGCGGTGGCTTCTCTTGTGAAGCACGAGCTCTAGGCGCTTGTGCTTCAGCAGTTGTGGCATGTGAGCTCAGTTGTTGTGGCTCGCGGGCTGTAGAGCGCAGGCTCAGTAGTTGTGGATCATGGACTTAGTTGCTGCACGGCATGTGGAATCTTTGCGGACCAGGGCTCGAACCCTTGTCCCCTGCACTGGCAGGCGGATTCTTAACCACTGCACCACCAGGGAAGTCCGACATTCACTTTTAAGGCTCTTGATTCTTACAGTGAGTGGTCAGGCATTACAGGACTTAGGTATTCAAGTAGAGAATACCCATTAATTCTAAAAGTCTTTCCTAAAAGACGGTCGTACTCATATTTCAAGTGGCATTTATGTCTAAATCTTAGGTATTGCACTATAATTAATTTCCATAACCTGTTTTTTTCTTTCATGTTTATTTTATCTTAGTTTTTAATTTTTCTTTTATATTGGAGTATACTTCTTAACAATGTTGTGTTAGTTTCAAGTGTATAGCAAAGTGATTCAATTATACATATACATGTATCTATTCTTTTTCAAATTCTTTTCCCATTTAGGTTATCACAGAGTACTGAGCAGAGTTCCCTGTGCTATAAGTAGGTCCTTGTTGGTTATCTATTCTAAACATAACAGTGTATATGTGTCAATTGCAAACTCCCAATTTCAGCACAATAGAGGGATTTTCTGATCACCAAAGGGAGAAAAGCATATTGCAGAGTGATGCACAAAAAATGACCGGCCCTGAAAAGCAGATCAGAGTGCTCTAGGAAAGCTTGGGAAAACGAGCATCAGAGGTAACCATTGGTTATGCCCACCCAAGCTCTTTACGAGGATGACAAGCTTGAGAGAGGCTAAGGTAGTGGGGATATGCAAAGAGACAGAGCACACAAAAACAATTTTAATGTTGGCTTAAACAAGACCAAAACAAGAAGATACATTTTTAGTCTAAGTAGGAAGGAAATTATTGTTTACCAAGAGCCTACTATGCTAAACACTTTATATAAAGTTCCTTGAATACCATTTTCCTTAGTTCACCACAAATAATGAGAACCCTTCTGCATTAATAATTACTTGCAGTTACCAGTAATTAAACTCTAATTTATTTGTTTATTGAACTGAATTTAATGTATTCCTTATGCTATGAGGAAAAGGTAAGCACAGGATTGCCTTGAAGAATTGATCAGAAAGAAGAAACTAAAAACAGTACACAAAACTTAAGTTATTTACAACTATTTACTCATTTCAGCATATTCCAGTGGCCTTGGGTATTTGTAACATATCAAGCAGTGAATGCTTTTCTATCCTATGTAATGAGAATTGTTTTTTCATATATTCCTTTAAGTGGTATGGTGTTGCTTACTTTCCTAAAAGACAATCGCACTTATATTTCACATGTCATTTATGTCTAAATCTTAGCTATTGCAGATAGAATTTAAAGATCTTGGTAACCCACAAAATTGCTATCTCCCCTCTTGCATTCAGTGAAGAGAAAAAAACCCTCCGGGTGCGTACAGATGACGTCACGCTTTTCCTTCTTCCCGGCTCTGCTACAAAGCCGGGAGGGGGATATTCAGCTAACACAGAGCTACTCCCTTTACTCTTAGTGGTTGAGATTCTGAGGCATTCTGAAGCTGTAGAGAATTTTGTCCCCTGTGGGATTCCCCAGAGAAAATAAGAGCTAGCCTGAAGGATAAGGTTTATCTTAGATTACATTTCGGCTATCCAGAGACGGTCTGTACCAGTCAGCGTCCAACAAGGAAAAGAGAAATGACTAAATATTTTAAATAGAGAGATTTAATTCATGCATTTGGTGGCATAGGAGAGAGGACAGCTGGGTGAAAATAGGAGGTGATGGGAAAACTGGAGATCAGGAAAATTAGGGAGCCACATGCACCCCTAGGATAGTGTGGGCTGGTGGTAACAGCAGAACCCAAGGACGAGGTCACTCAAAGCAAACTGGGGCTATGGTGGGCTTGTCCAGCCTGAGCTGGAGCCATGGAGAAGGTAAAACCTGAGGCAGAAAAGGTAGAGAATTACCCTGCCTTCTTCTTCCCATGCTCTGGTCTCTGGGAAACACAGGAATGGATTTAAGGACAAACAGGTCTGAATCAGGAAAATGCCTTAGTAAGAGAACAATTTCATCATAATGTGCTTCACATCTTACCTACCAGCATTGAGGTGTATGAGATGTACCCATGAAGTGCAACACCATCTCACAAGCTCAGGCCACCCGTCTCCAGCATGAGAAGCAGCTATAAGCCTGAAGTGAAAATATCTGTAAGAGTTGTTTCTGAACTCGTATTTGACACCTGCACTGTCCCCCTTCCAATGGGGATTCCAGAAATCTCTGGGTGAGTTTAGGCAGGGGTGGGGAGGAGGGAGTGCTAGAGGTCCCCCAATACTCAAAGAGGTGAAGTCAGTGAAACTTCAATCATTACCATGATAAATAAGACCTAGCGTTACCTCTAGACTGCTGATACCTGGGAAAATTCAGATTATTCATGCATGTGAGATGACTAAAAACATACGTCAAAGTACAGTGATCATGATGTCTGTATGTTCTGAAAATTCTCCAATGAGTGTATTTTACTTTTATTACTTTCTAAGGTTTTTTAAAATAAGGTATCATAAGCCATTCTATTTAGAATACTTGCTGCTTTCTGTTTTCCTGGTTGGACCTTGCCTCACAAGACCCTTTCTGGGTGGCTCACAGCTGATTATCCATCTCAAGTCAGTTCAGCAAGGACCCATCTTCCAGAGTGCTGCTTGCTGTGAGCAGATCTAATTGACCTGAATTGTCAAAACCAGGCATTCATGCTCTGATTCTTGAGCGCTTCTGAAAACCTCTGACCAAGGCAGCTTTAGTGTTTCCCTTAGCATGACTAAACTTCGGGCAAGTTGCTTTCTGATTAGAGGCCCCTGACCTCCTTATCTTAGAGCATTTACTTTAGAAAACTAATATTTTCTAATTTTTTCTCTGTCTCCTTTGAAATATGTGTATATATACAAATCTCCTTAGAAGCGTCTCACCAGTTTTAGGACCCAGACAATGTCTTTGTCAAGGACCTGGGAATCATCTCTTTACAATGTAAAAATCTAAGGTGAGAGCTTCCCACCTTCCCACAGTCTCTGGGGGGCGGGGGGTGGTAGGAACCTAACTTCTGTGGGTGCCTCGCTCCACATTGTAAAACCACCACCTGTCATGAAGATTGGAGAAAGTTTACTTTTCCTTTGGGTAAAGCCAATTAGCAAACACAGGTGGCTGTGATGTCCCCATCCCAGCTCTTACACCCCCCCAGAGAAATGTCTGTGAACTCATGTTCGACACCTGCAACATCCCTCTTTCCCCTACTGCAGTAGTCTTGCATGAAGTCTTCCTTTCCTATTTAATTTTTTTCCTGTGCAGTTCTTACTTTGACACCTCCCTGCTCCCTCCTCGGCTCTTCCTATATTTATGAAGCTTTTTTTTTTTTTTTTAACAGAGAGAAGTAAGATTCGCAGGTTGACTCCTTCATCTCCTTGGGAAGCTGAGGAAGATGACTTAGGTGCATGCATATTTTTCCTAAAGCAAGTTGCAATTTGTAAAACAAGTTTCCTTTATTCTCAAAAGGCTTCCAATTAAGAAAACGGTGTTAAGGGGACTTTCCTGTGGCCTCGTGGTTAAGGCTTTAGCTTCCAACAAAGGGACTGAGGTTTTGAAAGGGAGCTAAGATCCCACATGCCTCGCCGCCAAAAAAACCAAAACAGAATCAATATTGTAACAGGTTCAATAAAGACTTAAAAAAAACAACCAGAAAACGGTGTTAGGTTTCAATCTCTTCTCGCTCCTCTTTCTACAAACACTACACACACAAACACACACACACGCACGTGCACACTTCTTTCTATCTCATTTGAAATAAGTATGTGCTCTTCTCATTTATTTAGGAAAGAAGCTCCAAGCCAGGGGTATGTGGCAACAACTAGATCTCCCTGAAGCAAAGGACTTGTCACCCAGCAGCTGGGAGGGCTGTTGGTGGAAAGCCTTCAGCTGTCATTTTCTTCAGCAACTGCCTCACTGCAGACAGTGCCCGTGCCTAAGATCACTTGCCCATCAGACACAAAGCACCGTCACTCAGTGATGGACAGATGTAGGCGTAGAAAGACCTGGGCCTTTGGCCCAGCTCAGGACCTGCATCATATTTCAACTTCTCCCTTTGCCACATCCTGCTTTCTTTTCCCTCTTTCTTCCCTCGGTGTTGACTCCAAGAATACTTCATAATAAATATCCTGCCCACTAAACCATCACAGAGTCTGCTCCCAGGAAATGCAACCTGCAACAGGGTTGTTATGAGAACCAAATCAAATGTATGTGATATTCCTGCAGAATCTCGGACAGGGATCCAACTCAAAGGTAAAAGTAATGATGACCACTGATTGAGTACTGTGCTAGGCACTTTAATAAACCTTATATAATTCTCACAAAAACTGCAAGATAGATATTTTCTCCTTTATTTTCGAGTGAGAAAGTGAAACCTCAGAGAGGTGCGCATTTTTGGCCTAGACCGGGATTGGCCCTGTGGTCTCGGTGCTGACCCTTCATCCATCTCATCACCTACAACAACCTCATTTTGGTCGAGACAGCTTCTTGGCTGCATGCCATCTATGGACTTGCGAGCCATGACTTTGAGGAATAAGAGTAATGAGATGGGGATAAAGAAGTGCCTCCAGGTAGGGGGAGTGAAAAGTTCAGCTACCTCCTCCCCAGCAGCCCCAGGATGTGCTTCCTGCTGAGAACAGAGAAAGGTTATCAGCTCTATGAACCTCAGGGAAGAAACGGGGACCCAGCCGCTCTCCTTGAAGATAAAATCCTCCCCAACAGATGGTCAGGTTTAACAAGTCAGTATTGAGACTGAAGCTTCCACACAGGTCATCTGTATGAAAGCAAATCAAATAGAAGCAAAAAACTGCAGCTAACCCATTTTCTGGGGCTTAGACATTGGTACCAGGAATGACCAGCAGCTAAAAGGAGCACTTCTCAGCAATGCCAGCGTCCACAAGGCAGACCGGATGGTTTCACTACTTGGTCAAAGGGGGCCTGATCTGGTGGCCAGAGACTGTCTAATGTGAGACGATCCTGCAGAAAGACATGATTCACTCTTGAGCAATGTTTAGTGGGCGACTATCATGTGCCAAACACTGGCTCTGGGGTCGGAGGTATGCCAGGTAAGGAAGAGGCAGTACTTGTCCTTAAGGAGGCCATGGGTCACTGAGGATCAACAACCAAGAAATGGAAGAGCCATTTCTATGCAGGAGCTTCAAAAAGGCACCAGGAAGAAACACCGGTGCAGTGAGAGAAGGTCGAGGCCATCTCCTGAGCCACTTCTCAGTCAAGGCCTGACTCCCCAAGGAGCAAGCAGAGGCTGAGACTTGGAGGATAAGTTGAAGTTAGCCAGGAGGTGTTTGGAAGGGAAGGAGAATGAATGAGAGGCAGAGGCAATTATTTTGCAAAGTCTCAAAAGAAGATTGGCATATCTGGGACAGTCTGAGTTCACTTGGGACAAAGTTTTTGACTGTTCTGTGAAAAATGTAAAATACTAAATACCACAATGTACAATTTTATCTACTTTATGAAGCATGAAGAGTCTATGTAACAGTCACTCATTCAACAGGCAATTATTGAGCTCCTACTAAGTTCCAGGTACTGTCCTAGCCCCGGTGGTTGCAGTCACCAGTAACAAGAGCTGCCCCCCTCACTAACAAGGTTTGTACTGAGTGTCTGCCATAAAGCACAAACCGTAAATGTTACATAGGACAGAGCCATGGTTCATTTGGAATGGAATATTTGAATCACCTGGGGAGCTTTTAAAAAATTTCATTTGGCATTGAAGCTGGAAGTCAGCCTCAATGTGTTAAATATTTTAAAATTTATTTAGTTTTAAATGTTTTCCACTTTAAATGACATTATTGGGGTTTTTTTTCTAATTTTACAAGCAATACATATTCATTGCATACAACTGAACATACATAAAAGCGTAAAGAATAACAATTACCCATAATCCTTGCCCCAGAGATAACCACCATTAGCATTTTGATGCATTGCCTTCCATTTCCTACATTTTTTAATCGAAGTATAATTGACCTACAATGCTGTGTTAGTTCCAGGTGCACAACATAGTGATTCAATATTTCTATACATTACAAAATGATCACCAGGATATGTCTAGTTACCATCTGTCTCAAGGTGTTTCATTTTTGTAAATTAGGTTCTGGTACTTTTCCAAAGCAAATCTTAATTGTTTTTCATCTCTCCTGATTACATATTTAGCATATTGACAGAAAGTACTGAGGTTGACAGATCATGAGGCTTTCTAATTCTTGGCCATTTAGAAATTATGACATGGTGGGGATAAAAGTAATGACTGTCGCATCCCATACACTACCTTTCCTGGTGCTTCCCAGCCCAAGTGCATTGTCCAGGGCTGATAGAGTCTAGCTGTGTGAAAAAAAGAGGATTGTATAGTATCATGAATCTTTCACCACTCTGCCCAGAATCTGGACCAGAGAGTCTTACACAGGCCACTGTTTGTGAGAGATGAGAGATGGGAGGTGGTCAGAGGAAGGTCTGGGAAAGGTCAAGAAGGGCAGGGGATTATCTGAATTAACAAAATTCAGGATGTCCCCCATCCTGTGATTTCTGATTCTTTCCTCTCTCTCTCCCTCTCTCTCTGTCTCTGATCACCAGCACACTTACTTCTGTTTTATTCTATTTGTTAAAAATTAGTTACTAAGTCTAGCCCACATGCAAGCTAAGGGTAACTGTGCACTGTTTCTTAAAAGGAAGATTATCAAAGAATCTGTGGACATTTAAAAACCATAATTCAAAAAGATACATGCACCCCAATGTTCATTACAGCACTATTTACAATAGCCAGGACATGGAAGCAACCTAAATGTCCAACGACAGAGGAAAGGATAAAGAAGATGTGGTTCATATATACAATGGGATATTCCTCAGCAATAAAAAAAGAATGAAATAATGCCATTTGCAGCAACATGGATGGACCTAGAGATTGTCATACTGAGTGAAGTAAGTCAGACAGAGAAAGACAAACATCGTATGATATCGCCTATATGTGGAATCTAAAAAAAAAATGGTACAAATGAACCTATTTACAAAACAGAAATAGAGTCACATATGTACAAAACAAACTTATGGTTACCAAGGGGGAAAAGGGGGAGAGGGATAAATTGGGAGATTGGGATTGATATATACACACTACTATATATAAAATAGATAAATAATAAGGACCTACTGTATAACACAGGGAACTCTGCTCAATACTCCATAATGACCTATATGGGAAAAATCTAAAAAAGAATGGATATATGTATGTGTATAACTGATTCACTTTGCTGTACACATGAAACTAACACAACATTGTAAAGCAACTATACTACAATAAAACTTTTAAAAATACAAGAATTAAAAATACATACATACATACATACATACCACTACACCACTTTTGCCCTGTTAACACTTTCACATAGACAGAATCTTGTGTGTCTGGGGTCTTTCACTCGACATAATGTTGTTGAAATTCATCCTGAGTGTTTTTTATTATCAAGAAGTCATCCAGTATACAAAAGTGCCACATTTTGTTTACCTATTCACTGATTGTGCATATATTTTCAGGCACTTTTTAAGAAATACACACTTTGGATAAGAAAATTATTTTGTGTTATGCAACAAACAATAAACATTTTGTTATAACTTTACTGCTAGGGCAATTACCTTAGAGTCCATGTTCTGGAATGTGTAATATGACTGATATTTGGGCAATCAGATGACAAAACATGTCACCTAATCAGAAATCTGTAATTCCGTTCTTATATGTGGATCGCCTATACAGAGGTTACTTCAAGTAGCAGAATTTTCTAACTTTATACTCAACAAAATGTATTGAGAAAAAAAGGAGAGATTTGAGTTACACATTTTTACAATGTACAAGGTTGGGAACAACTCAGATCAAGTCAGAAAATTTACTTTCTATCATTAAATGTCTGGAGTTTGTTGAATGAATGGACACTCTCTCCAAACCAAATTTCTTCCCAGAATTTAACTTAAACTAAGGGACAACGTGAAGCTTTTCCTGAGGAGCTTGGTTGGAGTATTGGAAGTTTGTTTGGTATGCAGGAAATACTTTTATTTCTCTCTTGCATCTGCCAGAGGAATGGGTTCACTATTCACAGGCCTTCATAGATATATCAAAGCTCATCTTGCCCAGGCTTAGAGACTCCCTTCTGTTTGATCTTGGTCAGTCAGAGATGGCCACCTAAAGGCTATCACAGCATCAATGCAGCCAGCAGAGGCGACAGGGCAGGGACTCAGCCCCAGTCTCAGACAGTCCTAGACTGGAGCCCAGTGGTCTCTGAGCCTCCTCCCAGGATTTAACATGGGTTGAAACATCTGCAGCTGTTGAATAATAATGGTTATCTCAGCAGTTGTTGTCACAAAGTATCAATATATAACACAGAGATAAATAACTCAATAGTTCTCAATGTCCGGTGGAAAACTTGAGAAAGTTACCCTCATATATATTTTTTTAAATTTTTATTGTAGTATAGTTGATTTACAATATTGTGTTAGTTTCAGGTGTACAGCAAAGTGAATCAGTTATACATATACATATATCCATTCTTTTTTAGATTCTTTTCCCATATAGGTCATTACAGAGTATTGGGTAGAGTTCTCTGTGCTCTACAGCAGGTCCTAATTAGTTATCTACTTTATATATAGTAGTGTGTATATGTGAATCCCAATCTCCCAATTTACCCTCCCCCTTTTCCCCCTTGGTAACCATAAGTTTGTTTTGTACATATGTGACTCTATTTCTGTTTTGTAAATAGGTTAATTTGTTCCATTTTTTAGAGTCCACATATAAGTGATATCATATGATATTGGTCTTTGTGACTTACTTCACTCAGTATGACAACCTCTAGGTCCATCCATGTTGCTGCAAATGGCATTATTTCATTCTTTTTTATGGCTGAGTAATATTCCACTGTATATATGTACCACCTCTACTTTATCCATTCATCTGATGATGGACATTTAGGTTGTTTCCATGTCCTGGCTATTGTAAATAGAGCTGCATTGAACATTGGGGTACATGACTCTTTTTGAAGTATGGTTTTCTCAGGGTATATGCCCAGTAGTGGGATTGCTGGGTCGTATGGTAGTTCTATTTTTAGTTTTTTAAGGAACCTCCATACTGTTCTCCATTGTGGCTGTATCAATTTACATTCCCACCAACAGTGCAAGAGGGTTCCCTTTTCTCCACCCCCTCTCCAGCACTTATTGTCTGTAGATTTTTTGATGATGGCCATTCTGACCAGTGTGAGGTGATACCTCATTGCAGTTTTGATTTGCATTTCTCTAGTAATTAGCGATAATGAGTATCTTTCCATGTACTTTTTGGCCACCTGTATGTCTTCTTTGGAGAAATGTCTATTTAGGTCTTCTGCCCATTTTTTGACTGGGTTGTTTGTTTTTTTGATATTGAGCTGTTTGCATATTTTGGAGATTAATCCCTTGTCAGTTGCTTCCTTTGCAAGTATTTTCTCCCATTCTGTACCCACATGTATTTTTAAACACTCAGCCTCCAGAGCATGAAAGTCAAAGTCAAGGATAGGAAGCATGGCCACAGGCCTCTTTACCCATCTGATAAAGGACAGGGGGTCAGAATTATTTGGTAGTCTCTTGCAAGCTACCACAGGATTACCAAATCCTCCTGTAAAGCTCCTGTTGGGGTGAGGATTACTACCACATTTAGTCACCTTTATCAATAGGAATGTGTTCTAGGCTTCACACAAAATGGGACATGGGGGAAACCGTAACGTGAGCCTCTTTTCCAAACCTACTTCGATTTACTTTAAGTCATTATTTATTTTACTTTTGTGTTAACTAATATTGAAACATGCTCCTTTTTATTTTATTTTTTGCATGGGATGAAAAAGGTTGAGAACCATAGTGTTTAAAAATAACACATGAGCTATGAGAGAAGGGATGGAAAAGTTTAAAAGTGTTAACTTGGGAGTGTTGGAGATTCCTCAAATAGGGAGAATTTGACAATTCTGGATGCCAGTCCAGAAATTATCCCTCCTTCCGTATGCATGCAATATGCCCTCTGGCTGCCTCTTTTAAATTTCACTTGAGACCTGGGCTTCCTCCTTCTAAAGGCTTCCCTTTATAAATACCTGTGTATTTGCTCCTCTCTCTGTTCCAGAACTTCCCTTCAAGGAGAGCTGCCCACCGGACCTTGTCTTGCCTGTATGAGCAATGGATATTTCTTTGATCCTCCCAAAGGATTGATGTCATGAGTTTGCATCTGAAACCAAACTTGAGAGACAACATCTCCCATCCCAGGGAGGTTGCTGTAATACTTCTCCAGCTGTTATTATATTAAGAAAGGAATTGATTGAACAAATATTTGCTGAGTCCCTAGTATGTGTCAGGTACAGTCCTAAGCACTGGGGTTGTAGCACAAGCATAAAGACAAAGCCCCTGACTTCACAGAGCTTACATTCTGTAATCTGTATCAATGCTAGGACTACGTAGAGCCTACCTGATGGACACAGACAACCTACGAGATTTGCATACATTTTTTGGCCCTCACCTCCTCCTCCACTCACTGGCCAAACCTGGTTCACACATACAGATCAAGAATAAACACCACAGGGAGCAGCTCTCTGTGGTATGTGCTGCAAACATCGGTCCCAGTAGATGTGCACCCAGCCTTACTCTCTGAACCTGGCTGCAGAATTCATCCTAACAGTACAGGGCTCTCCGATGTCTCTCCCTCTCTCTTTTTATAATCACTTAAGTTTCCAGGAAGCATAAGAATCAAATACTCAAGGAGTATTTCCATAGTTGTTATCTTTAAGGGAAGCTCAAAAACAATGGGAAAGTAGTTGGAATTAGGACGTTTCCGGGTAGAGGTAGCTGAAAGTGCAGAAATCTAAAGAAATGATCAATTAGGGAAATCCAAGCATTAGAGACCAAAAGATGTAACCTTCTTGCGTGAGTCTAGATCCAGAGAGAAGAATCAAGGTCTAACCAGAAAGCCAGATAGGAAGAGTGAGAGAGGGATGGGGTTTAAATGAGAGCAAATTGGTAACAGTGAATAAGAGCTAGGACTCCAACACTGGGGGATCCATGATGTACTCCGTGTAGGTCTGTGTAGTTGGGATGAAAACAAAATACAGGATATAAAAGAAACTCTCTCCATAATGAAGAGAAGGAACAATTTTCAGCCTGAAATAGAGAAGAAGGTAGAGATTTGAGCCATATAAACTTGGGTTTGAATCCCAGCTCCCATATTTACCAGTTTTATGGCTTTGGGTAAGTCACTGAATCCTTCTGACCTCATAGTCCTTATCAGTAAAATGGGATTCTTTCATATTTGCTTCGCAGAAAAAAATAATAATGTTTTGTATTTCATGCCATACATTACATGCAATGCAATATATTGCACAGAGCAATTCTTCAGTTAACGGCAGCTTTGAGCACTGTAGTGCTGGATTTATAACACAAGATAATACTACTATCTTCCAAGCTAAGCACTTTACTCAGGTTTTTAATTCTGTCAGGAACTCTATAAAGAAATGCTGTTAATATCATTCTACAGATGAGAAAACTCAGGCTTACAAGGTATAGTAACTTAGCAAATGTCACAGAAATGAGAACAAGTATACTCAGGCAGATTTTCTGCTGAGTACCTTAAAACAGTGCTTGTCAAACGCTAATGAGCACATGAATCTCCTGAGGATTTTATTTCAATGCTCATTCTGGTTCAGTAGGCCTGGGGTGAGGCTGAAGGTCTATCTGTCCAGGAAGGACCCAGGTGGTGCCAGTGTAGCTGACCTGTGGTGACAGCAAGGACGTGAAAGTGGTCACGGTGTTGCCAAAATTCAGCCTCTGTACACCAGTGCCACATTAAATCCCAGAGACAAGAGTTTTGGGTGGGTGAAGCAGAAAGAGCTTGATTGCTTTGCCAGGCAAAGGGAGACACAGGGGGCTCATGCCCTCAAGACGGTGTGCCCCGCCCTGGAGGGGGTAGTGAGGAGTCTTACGGTGTTCAAGGAGCAGGGCGTGGTCAGCCAGAGGACATTCTCCTGATTGGCTGGTGGTGAGGTAATGGGGAGTCGGCATCGTCAACCTTCTGGTTCCAACCGGTCTGCGGTCTACATGCCTGTGGGCAGCAGACAGTTAACTTCCTCCACCTGGTGGGGTTTTCAGTATCTGCAAAACAGCTCAAAGGATGTGGCTCAGAATATTCTCTATAGTCCTGGAGGAAGAACTAAAGGTCCTTGACTCTGTTTAATGGCTAAAGTATTATTATCTCGTCTTGCTTGACTGTTTTCCTTTTTTTCTGCATTTTCTCACTTCTCTGATTAAATTTATTCTTTGACTCAAGTTTTTCTACAGACAAAAGGCAGGTGGAGGACATGAGTCGGGGTTCTATTCTGGGAAGGCCTCCTAGGGTCCTGCTCGGTTACTCTGGAGAAGTAAGAAATAATTGTTTCTCTCTGCCCCACAATTGGCCTTAGAGGGAGTGAAGATGACCTGAACAAATAAACAGTCCCACAGGTACTCAGATTAACTGACCCTCACCCCATCCCACCAACCACATTTACAATAAGGCCAACCAAAATGCCAACATTTGGAACTTCAGTGAGATAATGATTCATATTCCCAGCTGGTAAAATAGGTAAAGGCTACAAGTTTTCACAAACTTAGATGCTTATAACTTCTCAGTATAACCTGCAAAGACTGAGTTGACTAACCATTCTACTTTCAACTAGGTAAACATACCTCCCTCAGATGCTACAGCGTCCTGCTCGGTTACATCTCCAAAGATCACAGAATTAGTAAGAAATAGAGATAAGATTTGAACTCAGGTCTATTTCTCTTCAAAGCCCTCATATTCCAGGTGGTGCCACACATGGTGACTATTAATGTAGAATCTAGAAGTAGATTCATTCTCTACTCTGGTGACAAGGACCAGGGTAAATAGGTGGGAGCATATACATGATTCGATTTAAAGATTTTGATCTATGTTCCTCAGGAGTCTTGGCCTGTAATTTTCTTTTCTTGCAGTGTTCTTGTCTGGCTCTCATATCAGGGTAGTGCTGGACTTGTAAAATGAGTTTGGAAATGTTCCCTCCTCTTCAATTTTTGGAAGAGTTTGAGAAGAATTGGCATTAATTCTTTAAATATTTGGTAAAATTCACCAGTGAAACCATCTGGTCCTGGTCTTTTATTTACTGGGAGATTTTTGATGACTCCTTCAATCTCCCTACTCCTTGTTGGTCTGTTCAGATTCTCCATTTCTTCATGATTCAATCTGGGGAGGAGCTGGGGGACGTGGGAATGGGGAGATGTTGGTCAAAAGGTATAAAGCTTCAGTTATGTCGGATATGTAAGTTCTGGAGATCTAATATACAGCATAATATTATAATTCATAATATTGTATTGTATATTTGAAATTTGCTAAGAAAGTAGATGTTAAGTGTTCTCACCACAAAAAAAAAGTATTGTAACTATTGATGAGGTGTCAGATATGTTATTTAGCTTGACTGTGGTAATCATTCACAGAAAAAAAAATATACACACACACACACATATATATATGCACACATACATCCATCACTTTGTATACCTTAAATATATAGAATATTTGTTTGTCAATTTTACCTCAAAGAAAGCTGGAGAAAAATAAAGACTTACAAAAACTTACTCCCAAAAGCCTGTTTTGTGTTTTTAATAGACTCGTCAAATTTTAAGACATTCTTAAACTGACTGGAAATTCAGTGAAAACGAGAAGAGAAGACAGAGAAGAGAGAAAAGGGGAGGGAGGGAGCGAGGGATGAAGAAAAAAGCATACAGACAGATGAAGACTATATCTCTCTCGATTTTTATGCCCTATTCACACAATATACAGGCTATGTTAAATAAATGTCTTAGCCAACCCAATCCACGTATCATGAATACCACCAATTTCACCTATGAAAACTCATTTACATTCATTATGCCAATTAATAAGCCAGGAATATCACCAGTGGTAACCCATATGTTAGTTAGCAATGCCTCTTGTGTTACTCAGCAATAAAGACAGTGAAGTCCTGAGTGTGAACTTTCTGATAACTTTCTGCTCACCCTGCCTTGAGTAGAATTCCTCTTTAGGGACCTGACAATACTGATGATGTAACTAAAGTGCATACATGACATTTGGCCCATCCTGAAGTATCTTAAAATAATAAAAGTGTTCAGTAAAAATTTTGGTTTAAATTAAAGGTGTTAAATAAAAAGTGTATAACACATTAAACAATCCTGAGTATCAACATATCATCATAGAGTTACAAAAAATTCATGCAGAAAGTAGTTTTGATCATACAACCATGATTCAAAACCTAGATTTGGTTTGCTGCCACTTCTGAATTTTAGAAAGCTTTTTCTTTTATTCTATTTCATTTGCCCTCCAGTGGTTCATTGTTGTTAATTTGCCCACACATTACTGACTTTTAAGTGTTTGTGTTTGGGAATTTTTGTTGATTTTCAATTTGACCTTACCCTCCTTGATTTCTGCTCTACTAAGCTACAACTTCATTGGAGCAAATAAGAAATGTGTAATGGTGTTGAAAATATTTCTTAATCTGGCTGTTCTCATGTTATCATTAATCAAGTGTTATGTGCCTCAAAAATCATTGTGTGTGCCTCAATTCTCTCTCTAAATCAGTATGAATTTCTTCCTATAGTAGAGGAGGATATCATTGCTGATTTACCACTAAGGAAAATGAGGCATAGACATATATTAAGTGACTCCATTTCTCCCCTGAAAATGGAGAAATGAACATTTTGCTCCATGTAGTATGGAATGTCACATCAGGTATGTGGTTTTGTCAAACTTTAGGACAAAGACTAAGAATATCCTCTTAGTAATTTTAGTACATAGTAGAATCTTCTCCCCCATTTCGCACATTTAATGTTCTCCAGTACTTAAATGTCTAGGAAGTACATCAAAAAAGATAAAGATAATTAATCTCAAAGAATTTCACATCTAGTCCATGAGCTACAGCACTTTTTTTGAGGGCAGAACACAAGCTACTGAATTGTACAGACAGTAAAATAATAGTAATTCTCATTTATGGTGGGTTTCTTGTTACAACTCTCATTCTAAAGAAATATGCCTCTCAGATGATTCTCAAACACAGGGGAAATGAAAATGTGACAAAATTTAAAATTTCTACTTTACTCTTTACTGAGACACTATTTTAGAAGCCCAAGGCTACCATAAGATTGCAGAGAATTTACATGCTTTCTTTTACGTTAGGAACTTTTTCGAAGAAAGTAATCACCAGTTTCCATTGTCATCATTAGAAATGAGATATTGAGAATGAAGATGAGTGGTATGAGAGCTGATAAAAGGGTTGAACGATGACCTAATTCTGAAGCTGCTAAATAATTTATTGTGGTATGTCCTTATTAGAGGCCAGCATCAAAAATAGCTTCCAGAAATGGGATGAGAATATTGTCAGAATTGAATTAATTTCTCAAAGAGAGAAGAACCCTATTTGGTCAAAGTACAGTAATTTTCTCTTCTCATAAAAATTTTACCTCAGTAAAAAGCATGTGTATCATTGCTAATGTTCAACTTTTGCCCAACAGCTGAATGGATATTTTCCATCCTACACAGTATTTCCTATGCAGGATGCCCCAGGCAACTTGTCACTGTACTGAAATTTTCCCTTCCCCTATATTTTACCACTGTATAAATTATTTATTTTATGGCTACTGCTCACTATTTGAGAACTACATAGATATTTCCCAAATTATGCAATTGTTCCATTTCAGAAGATTACTTGTAACTCAAATTTTGCAAGGTCAAAAAAATATACACTTTATGCATTCCAGGTACATAATGAGCCTAAGGTGCAGAATGGATGCTAAGAGTTAAGTGATATAAATTCTGCAGAGATCTTGGGAAGCACAGAGAAAAAAATTTTTTAACATCTTTCTTGGAGTAAAATTGCTTTACAATGCTGTATTAGTTTCTGCTTTATAACAAAGTGAATCAGCTATATAATAAAGTGAATCAGCGATATATATACATATATCCCCATATCTCCTCCCTCTTGCATCTCTCTCCCACCCACCCTATCCCACCCCTCTAGGTGGTCACAAAGCACCGAGCTGATCTCCCTGTGCTATGCGGCTGCTTCCCACTAGCTATCTATTTTACATTTGGTAGTGTGTATATGTCCATGCCACTCTCTCACTTCGTCCCAGCTTACCCTTCCCCCTCCCTGTGTCCTCAAGTCCATTCTCTACGTCTACGTCTTTATTCCTGTCCTGCCCCTAGGTTCTTCAGAACCATGTTTGGTTTTTTTTTCTTTTTTTTAGATTCCATATATATGTGTTAGCATACAGTATTTATTTTTCTCTTTCTGACTTTGTTCACTCTGTATGACAGTCTCTAGATCCATCCACCTCACTACAAATAACTCAATTTCATTTCTTTTTATGGCTGAGTAATATTCCATTGTATATATGTGTCACATCTTCTTTATCCATTCATCTGATGATGGACACTTAGGTTGTTTCCATGTCCTGGCTATTGTAAATAGAGCTGCAATGAACATTTTGGTACATGACTCTTTTTGAATTATGGTTTTCTCTGTGTATATGCCCAGTAGTGGGATTCCTGGGTCATATGATAGTTCTATTTTTAGATTTTTAAGGAACCTCCATACTGTTCTCCATAGTGGTTGTATCAATTTACATTCCCACCAACAGTGCAAGAGGCTTCCCTTTTCTCCAAACCCTCTCCAGCGTTTATTGTTTGTAGATTTTTTGATGATGTCCATTCTGACTGGTGTGAGGTGATACCTCATTGTACTTTTTTTTTTTTTTCTTTTTTGCTAGTTTCTTTACATAATTATCTCCCAAGTTGCATCTTGCCCATTTTTTTTAAATTTTATTTATTTATTTATTTATGTATGGCAGTGTTGGGTCTTCGTTTCTGTGTGAGGGCTTTCTCTAGTTGCGGCAAGTGGGGGCCACTCTTCATCACGGTGTGTGTGCCTCTCACTGTTGCGGCCTCTCTTGTTGTGGAGCACAGGCTCCAGTCGTGCAGGCTCAGTAGTTGTGGCTCACGGGCCTAGTTGCTCCGCGGCATGTGGGATCTTCCCAGACCAGGGCTCGAACCCGTGTCCCCTGCATTGGCAGGCAGATTCTCAACGACTGTGCCACCAGGGAAGCCCCCTCATTGTACTTTTGATTTGCATTTCTCTAATGATTAGTGATGTTGAGCATCCTTTCATGTGTTTGTTGGCAATCTGTATAACTTCTTTGGAGAAATGTCTATTTAGGTCTTCTGCCCATTTTTGGATAGCATTGTTTGTTTTTTTTTGATACTGAGCTGCATGAGCTGATTGTAAATTTTGGAGGTTAATCCTTTGTCAACTGCTTGGTTTGCAAATATTTTCTCCCATTCTGAGGGTTGTCTTTTCATCTTGTTTGTGGTTTCCTTTACTGAGCAAAAGCTTTTAAGTTTCATTAGGTCCCATTTGTTTATTTTTGTTTTTATTTCCATTTCTCTAGGAGGTGGGTCAAAAAGGATCTTGCTGTGATTTATGTCATAGAGTGTTCTGCTATGTTTTCCTCTAAGAGTTTTATAGTGTCTGGCCTTACATTTAGGTCTTTAATCCGTTTTGAGTTTATTTTTGTGTATGGTGTTAGGGAGTGTTCTAATTTCATTCTTTTACATGTAGCTGTCCAGTTCTCCCAGCACCACTTATTGAAGAGGCTGTCTTTTCTCCACTGTATATTCTTGCCTCTTTTATCAAAAATAAGGTGACCATAGTTGCATGGGTTTATCTCTGGGCTTTCTATCCTGTTCCATTGATTTATATTTCTGCTTTTGTGCCAGTACCATACTGTCTTGATTACTGTAGCTTTGTAGTATAGTCTGAAGTCTGGGAACCTGATTCCTCCAGCTCCGTTTTTCTTTCTAAAGATTGCTTTGGCTATTTGGGGTCTTTTGTCTTTCCATACAAATTATGAGATTTTTTCTTCTACTTCTGTGAAAAATGCCAGTGGTAGTTTGATAGGGATTGCATTGAATCTGTAGATTGCTTTGGGTAGTATAGTCATTTTCACAATGTTGATTCTTCCAATCCAAGAACATGGTATATCTCTACATCTGTTTGTACCATCTTTAATTTCTTTCATTAGTGTCTTATAGTTTTCTGCATACAGGTCTTTTGTCTCCTTAGGTAGGTTTATTCCTAGGTATTTTATTCTTTTTGTTGCAATGGTAAATGGGAGTGTTTCCTTAATTTCTCTTTCAGATTTTTCATCATTAGTGTGTAGGAATGCAAGAGATTTTGGTGCATTAATTTTGTATCATGCTACTTTACCAAATTCATTGATTAGCTCTAGTAGTTTTCTGGTAGCATCTTGGGATTCTCTATGTATAGTACCATGTCATCTGCAAACAGTGACAAGCTCAGAGAATTTCAAGGAGGAGCCTGTGGTCTGATCACCCCAGGAGATCTCCTTTAACAAGTAGGGGTTTTTGTTGTTGTTGTTGTTTTTACAAGAACATGAGAGAAGCCATAGTATGCCATCTTTATTTAAACTGTTCTTGACTTCTCTCCTAACTTGCAGTGTACCATCTCCACAGTCCTAAATTACAAAGATCACCAAGGATTGGGACTGCAATGCTTGCTTGTGTTATCTGGTCATCATTTGACATCTCACTTTAAGGCCCTGATTCAAGCACCTGACAACTTTGATGTTCTGTAGCACATAACACAGTATTGTCTGTCTCTAAAATAATAAGCCTTATGGAATAAATTGTGTAAGATTTAATTCCTATATGTCAAGAGTTTCATGACTGAAGTAGCACCCATTTAACTTCCAGAGTAATACATATAGCTCAACACACACACACACACACACACACAAACACACACACACACACACACACACACACACACACACATATTACAATATGACATATGAGCCCACTTTCAGTTTTAGATTTGTGCCTGATATATTTTTATATTTGTTATTTGGTGGATTTTTAAATCCATCTGTGCAAAACATGAAAAGAAGAGCCTATTTTGAAAACTCTGTTGATCATTTAAACTGTTGAATATTGTCAATGATATTATTATGCATAATGTTTAGCAATTGGCAAATATTTATCTAGAAAATATTTATTGAATGATAGACCAACTAAAATTAGATTTATTCATATTATTTTTACTTGCCAGATGAATCAAGAAAAATATAGTCAATGAATTAAACATATGTTCATGTCTCAACTAGGTGCTTTACTTTCTTCTAAATAGTAAAATAATCCAGTTCTTTTTTTTTTTTGCTAACTGAGCTGATATTCCTGAAAACATAGCAGTAACTGATAGCATAAGCATAGCAATAACCCCTTCACTGTATTTTTAGATCTCTATATGGGGGATATATGTCTATCAAAATTTGGTACCACTTTGACCTCACCCATGTAGAATCATGATCAAAACCAGAATTGTTCACCACCCATGTGTATGAATCAGCATATCTGTGTTTATGCTGGGCCCGTAATTTGTCCAAGGCAATACAGGTACATATGCATCTCCACTCTCCTAAACATGCTTAGAAATGAGACTGAGAACAGTGAATGCTACAGTATGAACACTGACACCAACTTTAGTACCAAATTTAATAACTTAATACCAATTTAACAATTTAGTACCAAACTTAATTCAGTACCAATACTGAGTCTACTCCTAGTACCAATATTTACTGCATGTTGGGCAACTGATTACATGAAGAATCTACTTCCCTGTGGGGGAAATAGGTCTTGTTATTTTCATTTTTCAGATGAAGAAACAAAAATAAAGAGGACAAATTCCCATAACCAGTGGGAATGGAAGCTCATTTTGAATCCATATTTGTCAGACAAAACTAAGCAATCTGTCACTTGTCATTTTCCACTACATACTATTGGAAATATCCTCATTATTTTCATTTTAACAAGTTTCCTTAAACTCTTGACTTCTTCTTGCAGTTGCACTCTCCTTATATCAAGGATTTGTAGTTTAAATTATTTCTGCCTTAAAAAAAGAAACGCCTACAATGTTTCATTATATTCTGTAAATGTTTGCTGGTTTATATTCCCTGTGTTCATTTCCTGGTCTTGCATTCAAGATTTTTTTGTCACTTGACCACCTTGCTATCTGCAATTTGTCAGTCTCTGGCTGTCACAGTCCTGGTCATCCTCCTCATTGCCTTGACTCCAAATCCGCCTTTAAACCATTACTGAAGTTCACGCTATTTTTGGATTATCAAAAATACTGATGCTCTTTCTTTTTGACCTGACCAGAGCTATGCTTGGTTTGATCCATAAGAGATTTCTAACATTATTTTTAAAACTCCTATCATATGTGTATGTGACCCAGAAGGTTGTCATAATCTCCTGTTTCAGGGACAAATCTCACTAACTAATCAGGTAATTAGAAGTTTGGGGAGGGGTAAATCAGGAGCTTGGGATGAACACACATACACTGCTATATATAAGATAGATAACCAACAAGGACCTACTGTATAGCACAGGGAACTCTACTCGATATTCTGTGATAAGCTATATGAGAAAAGAGTCTAAAAAAGAATGAATATATGTATATGTATAACAGAATCACTTTGCTGTACACCTGAAATTAACATAACATTGTACATCAGCTATAATTCAGTAAAATTAAAATAAAAAAAAAGAAGTTTGGTCATGATCTGTCTTTCAGATTCCTTTTCTGAGACACTCTCTAAGGTTGTGGGTCTTTGGCCTTCCCTGCCTTCCCTCTGGCCCTTCTTTCAGGGTGGCCAACTGACACAGGGAACTCAAAGCTGCAGTGCACTTGGTGAAGCTTAGAAAGGACAGGGCAAGCTTAGAAAGGACTATGGAATGGAATATTATTCTGTGCTAAAAGAAATGAACTATCAAGCGTTTTCAGACATGCTCCAGTATAAGCCCTGGTAGAGAGAAGATTATTTTCTCCATGAACAGTTACTTACCTGTCCGTGGAGTCAAAGGTCTCTATCATTATGTTTTTTAGGACTTCTGGTTTCCTTTCTTCTCTAGTCCAGGTGTCAACTAAAGTCCCCCAAATCTCTGTTAGCCTTGAACATCTGATACACCTGGGGAAGGGTATATCAGTGTGGCTTAAATATTTTTTCATCCTAAAGTCCTCTTGTGATGAAAGTTGATCAACAACTTTTCCTGCCCTGCCTTACATTTTAAAACTAGATTTAATACCATCTTTCCCACTAAGAATTTCTTAATTCGATTACTCTTTAATTTAACAGCAGCGATATTGAAAGAAGGGATGTAAGCAGTTTGCTCAGCTTTCAATCACTTTCTTACCCTACAAGATATGCTTTATCAAAAAAAATCATTATTTGTTTAGAGAATGTCAGTGTATAAATTTAAAATAGAACTATATTAATAATTAAAAGGAAGAAATAATAAAAGTTGAATATAAGATGTCCAAGGCCAAGCAAAGGCCATTTCTTGTTTGATACCAGCATGCCAGTTTTAACAGAAATCAGACTTCATTTATTAGACTTGGCATTTTCAATAAAAACATGATTATTGGAAATTCCCTGGCAGTCCAGTGGTTAGGACTCAGCTTTCACTGCTGGGACACAGGTTCAATTCCTGGTTGGGGAACTAAGACCCCACAGGCCACTTGGCATGGCCAAAAAAAATTTTTTTTAAATCATGATTATTAGCAGCAGCTGGGGCTGATGGTAATAAAGGAAGTTCAAGAACCTAGTTTTGACAACAGAGAAGAAAAGAAATACAGAAGAGCCAGGAGAAAAGATAAATTTATAATGCAGTTAGCAGTTAGTGTCTAGATGAAAAATGCTTCCTGGGGATTGACTGTGAGGTCATTTTTTCATCTGTATCAAATAATGGGAAGCATTATTTGTATGTGTATGTATTGATCTTTCATTTATTCAGTTAATTAGTCACTCCACAAATATTTGTTGCAAGACACTGTACTGGGGTGGGTGGGATATAAAAAGATGGTTGAGACCCAGTGTGTGCCATCTTTGATGCTTTATCCGGTGGGCAACATAAGACAAACATACATATAATTCAATACCAGTTGGTCAATGATAGGTGAATGGCAGAATGCTCTATTCCTTAGCAGTGTTACTCACAGTGTGGCCTGCAGACCCAGACCAGTCTGGGAAGTGCTTGTCGCCTGTCTATAATGAGCAAGATACAGAATTTGAGAACACCTGTGTAGACACTTTGATAGCATTTGTCATTGCGGAAATATTCCATGTGATCAGTGGTCTTGCATGTTGAATCTAATAGTAAAAATTGGGCGGTAATGTTTTATATAGCTTTTTTTATTGGCGTATCATTGCTTTACAATGTTGTGTTAGTTTCTGTTGTACAACGAAGTGAATCAGCTGTATGTATGCCTATATCCCCTCCCTCTTGAGCCTCCCTCCCACCCACCCCCAAATCCCACCCATCCAGGTCATCACAGAGCACCGTGCTGAGCTCCCTGTGCTATACAACAAGTAGCTTTTTATTTTGTTTTACTAGTACCTCATTTTAATGGTAATTTATAAATGTATCAGTCTGCAACAGATTGGGGAGGGAAAAGTGTGGGCCCTTCATTGATATTTTAAAAAATATATGAAAAAACAATCTTAAATTTCAGAAGATAGGAATTGTAGCTCTACTCCAAGGTAAAAAATGAATGCTAAATGAAGGAGTTGGCATATTGAAGGGGTCTTGGAGGATGGCTAGTCTTTAAGAGGTGGAATAGAGTAACAAAGTATCAATATAATTTAGGAAAGAAAAATAACTTGAATTTACAATGTGCTCAAAAAGCAGCAAATACCTAACATTGGTAGCAATGGAACAAACATAAAGACAGCGGGGAATGTGGGTAAGGGTTTGAGGCTAGAAGAAATAGAAAGTTCAGAAAGGAATCTGGATGTATTCTTTAGCTTTTTAGCAAATGAGATATGTAGATAACAGGGTATTCAAAGAGGTGTGTCTTTTGGTAGCATGCAAAATGGATTAGAAATGTCAGTCCTAGAAACCAGAAGACCAGTTAGAGAACTATTGTCATAGCATGGACATAGGTTAACAGGGCTTCATTTGAGGGCTGGCAGGAAGACTATGGCAACAGTTGACTGATACAAGCTTTCTGCAGACCTAAACTATAATTCCCAATCAGCACCATGCACAGTACTTGAGCCCTGGGAGACATTTACTACTGTTGCTTTGTTGAGCTAGAATTAGACTTTCCACAAAGATCGGGATATGAGAAAAATAAAAAGTGCCCAAAGTCTTATCAGAAATCCGAAAATTTCAGGTCTGAAATGGGGACAAAATGGGCTCCTTTTTAGACACGGTGCAGGTCACACCTATTTGAAATATGGCATTAAGACAAGGGATTGGGATGGAAAGACCAAGAGTCAACCATTGAGGTTACAGTGTTTAGGACACACCATTTCTAAGAGGCAGAATGGAGGGGAAGGAATAATGCTGAGAAGGACAGATGCCAACTGGAGAGGTGAGAGGAGGGCAAGGGGTCCAGCAGGGAGTCTGCAAAGCATGACGGCAATAACACAGAGCTGCAGGATCCGCACAGGAAACGTTTCCAGATCATCGACCACAGTTCGTGGGGATCCTGAAGCCTCTGGCTGGGGTGGCCAGAAGATCATTGGCGAGTTTTATTTTTTAACTTAGAAATGACTTGGCATTTATTTCACACATCGTTCCTTTTGGATATTCACCCTTTTAGAGTTGTTTTTTTTTTTTTTAATTTTTACTTTATATTGGAGTATAGTTGATTAACAATGTTGTGTTAGTTTCAGGGGTACAACATAGTGATTCAGTTATACATATGCATGTACCTATTCTTTTTCAAATTCTTTTCCCATTTAAGTTATCACAGAATACTGAGTAGCATTCCCTGTGCTATACAGCAGGTCCGTGTTGGTTATCTATTTTAAATATAGTTGTGTGTATATGTCAATGGCGAGTTTTCAGGGAGACATTTCCTCAGCGTAGCAAGGGTTGAAACTGAGTTGGAGCAGTTCAGGGCAAAACTGAATAGTGAGAAAGGATAAGCAGAGGATAACGGTCAGTACATATATTTTTAAGTTATGAAAAATGTAGTAGAAATCTAGCTGGGGTGGAGGAAGTGGCAGGACTGTGTGAAGGTTTGGGGATGAAAGTGAGGAGGTGGATAAGGAGGGAGCTATTCGGGAAAGGAAGCTAACTGAGGAACAACCATTTGGAAGAAGCGAGAAGGGGAAGAATTAGAAGCTGGGAAGAGATGATGAGATGTGTCTTCTGGGGAAGGAGGAGGGTAGAAGAGACAGGTGCCCTACAACCTGAAAAGTACAGGGGAAAACAGGTATTGATCTTTTTTTTTTTTTAGAACTTAAGTTTATTTTTAAAATTTTATTTTATTTTTGGCTGCGTTGGGTCTTCATTGCTTAGCACGGGTTTTCTCTAGTTGTGGTGAGCAGGGGCTACCCTTCATTGTGCGCGGGCTTCTCAATGTCGTGGCTTCTCTTGTTGCAGGGCACGGGCTCTAGGCACACGGGATTCAGTAGTTGTGGCACGCAGGCTCAGTAGTTGTGGTGCATGGGCTTAGTTGCTCCGTGGCATGTGGGATGTTCCAGGGCCTGGGATCGAACCCGTGTCCCCTGCATTGGCAGGTGGATTCTTAACCACTGTACCACCAGGGAAGCCCTTGATCATTTTCAAGAGAAACGTATTTAAGTGACTCAGCTGAGGTTAAAGGCTTCATTCAGTCAGGGCGCTTCTGGCTGGAGCCTGGTCAGAGGTTATAGGATAGAAAGGGCCAGCTGAGTAGCTGTCCTTGCAGTGGGGTCACAGGCAGCAGTTTAGTTTCATCAAAACTTGGGGTTGGGAGGGTCACTCCTGCTTTTGTGCTCCTTGCTCAAGCTCCCATAAAACACAAGAAGAGTTTTTGCCGAGAACTGTTTCTGGGAGCCTTGCAGCTTGTCAGCTACTCAAAGTTCATGGAGCAGGGGAGCCAGATAGCAAAAAAGAAGGAAAAGGGGGGCAATGTGGAGGGGGGCAGAGTATGCAACCCCAACATATGGCCCTGTGGCATATTGATTATTTTAAGCTGGTTATTTTTAAGAAGCAGCAGACCCAGGAGAAGCTCTGAAACCTGTGTAGAAGATACCCTTTTGTGAGAGATATTTACATCTATAAGGGAAACCTTCACTTGTAAGGGTATCTCCCTCTTGGTACCAGAAATAGAAGGATGACTCTAAATCTCTAGACACTTTTATCAATGGAGAAGGTAACACTTAGATCTGCATAACAGCCTTACCCTTGTTTCCTGTGCTTTTCCAGGTCACCAGGTCACCTCCTAGAACTGGCTCCCTCCCCCCCACCCAACGTCATCTTTTGCCTTTAGCTGGAGATGGTATTTAAGGTGGTGGCCTGGGCCATTTCAAGGAGTTACTCATCTTTCCTGGGTATCTCCCATGTATACAGGAGGCATGCATGTTATTAAACTTCTGTTTCTTTTTCTCTTGTTATTGTCTTTTATTACAAGGAATGTCTCAGCCAAGAATGTAAGAGTAAAGGGAAAATTATTTTTCCTCCCCCCACAGAAGATAGAAAGCAAAGGGGGGACCTAGAGGCCTTGTTGTCTGTTTATCCTAGTCCTCTTACAGCTTTCTCTTTCTCTTTCTTTCTTCCTTCCTTCCTTCCTTCCTCCCTTCCTTCCTTCCTTCCTTCCTTCCTTCCTTCCTTCCTTTCTTTCTTCCTTCCTTTCTTTTTCTTTAGAACAGTTTTAGATTTACAGAAAAATTGAGGAGCTAGTACAGAGAATTCCCCTATACCCTCCAAACACACACTGTTTCCCCTATAGTGTCTTGCATTAGTATATATTTGTTACAGTTAATGAACAAGTATTAATACATTATTTTAATTCAAGTCCATAGTTTACATTAAAGTTCACTCTATGTTGTACATCCTGTGTGTTTTGACAATTGCATAATGTCATATATCTAACAGTCCAATACCATATGGAAGGCTTTCACTGCCCTGAAAATTCCCTTTCTGCCACCCCCATTCATCTCCTCCCTCCCCACTGAACCCCTGGCAACCACTGATCTTTTTACTCTTTCCCTAGTTTTGCCTTTTCCTGAATGTCATATGCTTGGAATACTACAGCATCTTCAGACTGGCTTCTTTCACTTGGCCGTGTGCATTTAAGGGTCCTCCATGTTTCTGTGTGGCTTGGTAGCTCATTTCTTTTTATCTCTGAGTTCATTGAACGGATGTGCCACCATTTGTTACTCTATTCATCTATCAAAGGGCATCTGTTTTGCTTCCAATTTTTGACAGTTATGAATATAGCGGCTATAAATCATTCTGTGCAGGTTTTGTGTGGACATCCAAAATTTTCAAAACAATTGGGCAAATACCTAGGAGTGTGATTGCTGGATCCTATGATAAAGCCTATGTTTAGCTTTTCAAGGAACTTTCAAACTGTCTTTCGTCGTCAAATCATCACCATCACATCATTATTTCTTGTCCTCTCAGCTACCAATTTTATCCTGAATGACTGACATGAGTAAGTTGAAGTCGTCTTTTCCTTGAACTATCTCTCTTCTCACCTATCACTTCTCACCTCTCCCCGCTGGGTAGGCAGCACACAACCCTGTGTGGGCTCCTGGACTTACAAGTTGATCTTTTTCTCTCTCTGTGCTCCCTTTTCAATGACCGAAAAGCTTCATCCTTTCCTAGCTTCACCCTTACTGCCTTTAGTGAGGAGAGCATAATAAAAAGAGGAGCATTCATTATTCGTTACCTTTGGAGCCAAAATGGAACTTAAAGCTTGGCTCTGCCATTTACATGTTGTGTGACTTTCAACTAGTATGTTAATTTCTCTGATATTCAACTTTTTTCATCTTCAAAGTGAGGAAAACAATTCCTTCCTTAAATGTATTTCAAAGATTGAATTAGATGAAAACATAGTGGTAAACTCCTTGTTACATTGTAGAGAATGCTTTATTCTTACTGTGGGCATATGGCTTATTTTACACGGGTCAGTCTCTGCTTCTGCAGCCCTGCCAGAGCTATAATATTCACTAGACATGTGCAGGCAGAATTCTGTCCAGCCTTGAAATTAATTTGTGTCTAACTAGGGTCGACCACGAAACACAGAAGGTTGCAAATAAGAAAAGCATTTATTTGCGGCCTTAGGAATTGCAATTCAGGATTTGGGTAAAACCCAAAGACTATCTTGGGAAAGAGAAGGGGTCAGGGGCTTATTCAGAAAGGCAAAACCAAAAGGTTGTTAAAGTCATCTGGCAAGAATTATGATTGACTCTGGTGCAAGAAGGGAACTGTTTATCTTTAAGGGATGGGTTGTCATGAGTCACTTAGGGTAAATGTCCAGTAAGTAGCTATGCTGTCATTAGTTATTTTAGAAGAAGGGTCTGATAAATATCTTGAGTTTCTGGAACATTGGGCAGAGGTTCTGGATGCCTGTGTAACGACAATAAGGGGTCAAAGTTCAGATTCCATACAGGCTGAGATGTGCCTAAGTCATGCTTCCTCAATGTCTTCCTGGTTCCATTTTAGAGAGCTCCTTAACAATACTGACTTCCTTCTGATCTTTTTTCACACTAGAGACAAACCTAAAAAGCCACTAGTGGCGTCCCTTCCCCTAGAAGGTACAATCTGGAAAGAATTGACAACCTTCCTCAGAGTCCTGGCACCTGGAGGCAAACAGACGTGAATGTCCCCTTCACGGACACCCCTACCAATATTCCTTTTTCCCCAGGACATGGCCACGTGAGTTTCCAGTTAATTCCACCCTCTCTCAGTGCAGAAACTGGCCTTTTTCTACAAACATGCCCCCTTTTACATTTTGCTCCCTTTTTCTAGATATGTTTCCACACTCCCAGACTCGCATGGAAGCCTTTAACACATCCACATGGCTGGTGATTAACTTAGTAGCAGCTCCTCAAGGACAATAAACATTTATTGAGCACCTACTATATACTCAGAACCCCTCTCCAGTGCTTCCTTTTAGAAGGTTGAGGGCACACTTGGCCACTCAGGAGACATCCTCCAATCCCTTTCATTACTCCCCTGCATTCTTCAAACATATGCTTGTTTCCTCTGGGGGATCCTGCTGTACGTGTTTGTGTACACAGACACACACATACCACAGGGCAGTGGACACAAATCGGTATCATCAGCGAGAAATCCCGCAAGTGGAGACACACAACAGCCTCCCACTCACTTCCATCCCAAAGGTCCTCAAGTCCGCATGGGTGAGCCCAGGTGTACAGAACAGAAGGAACCTCTTCTATGGCATCAATACTTGACCTAGAGCAAGAATGACCACGCACAAGGTGCTCCTGATGGGGAAGCTGAGACACTAGTTCATTGGTGCCTGACAGCCTGGAGGCTCAGGCTCACACATGGATCTCTGACTCCCATCCCTCTGTCTCTTTATAATTCGCCCTCTCTTCACGTTATTGAACCCAGAAGTTGCAAATTAAACTGGCGGCTCAGATGTTAAATCTAGCCAGCAGATGGCCAGAAGGGTGTAATCACAGGTTTTGGATTAGTTGCTAAAGAAGAGGAGGATTAAACATGAAACTCTGAAATTCCAGATTCCCTCCTCAGTCCTTTCAACCTGCCTAGCCCTGGGATGCATGGGACTTTGAAACCTCAATGTCACACCAGGCTGCTTCTTAAAGATTCTTTTATGTACCCTTATTGCAAGCATCCCCAAGCAAGCCCCCCCACCCAGCAACCCTCTTACTGACACAGCCTTCCCCTGGCTGACCACCCACTACAAAACGTTTATCACACACAATTCCCCACTTTCCACACATCACATGGATCTGCCTGGCCCTTTTGTCAGAGCAGGACAAGGAGGGTAGGAAAGAGCCACCCGGGCTTTTACAGGAAGCAGGAGCCAGAGGTAGCCAGGTCCACCTGCTCCAAACTGCTTCAATAAATTATTCATTTAACAACTTCTGCCAAGACCTTGTTGCTGCTTAATTACTTGCTTGCTTTCTTCTCTCTCTTTTCAACTTTCTTTTAATTGAAAAGCCAAGCCAGCCTTGTCGCAACCTGGGAAGTTGGATCACTTGGAGACATGTTCTGACTCTGTCTCGTTAGGTGTCCAGCCACTGAAAAATGTATGATGGTTGGAGAAAAGGATGTAGGAGGAAACAAATGCAAAAAAAGAAGCAGACTTACCAGCAACCTCTAATGAGGGAAACAGTGCTTTGAAAAACAACTCGGTTTTCTATTTAACAAGCAAAGCGACAAACTGCACTCACACAAATGTTCTGGGAATCTAAGAGTGACTTCTGGAAAATGATGGTTGGAATCACTAATGGAGAAAACAAACAGCAGGGGCAGACACAGCTGGTACCCCATTGCTGTCTGAAAGGGACTTGAGACCAAACGAGGGCTCTAAAATCTGTGCCTGAAGAACAGGGAAATGGAGCCCATCTGAGCCATCAAATCGGAAATAGGAACATAGTGTTTAGTACTGGGGAAAATACTTTGCATTTTACCCAAGCTTATGGGTTTCAGGCTGGGTTCTCAAGATGCCCAGAGCTGGTGGGAGGGCCAGAAGGGGCCAAACAGATACCCTTTGATCCTACAGCCATATATCACACTTTCCATATTGAGTGCCAGAAAAGATTTTCTTCAAAATATTTTATTTAATATCAATAGTATTTTATTATAAATTAATGTTAAATTTAGTACTTTCATATTATAGTTTACTTATGTTTCTACAGAAAACTGTTATTTCAAAATTTAATCAACATAAAAATATTACTGAGCTATCTTACATTATTATGTATTAAGTCTTCAAAATCTGGTGTGTATTTAATAATTACAGCACTTTGGACTAGCCACATTTTGAGCACTCAATAGCCACATGGAGCTAATGGCTACCATACTTGAAAGTACAGATCTAGAGCATTTATCTTTTCTTTCATATTTTCTCTACATTATGGCAATGAACCTCAATTTTATCTTCCACCTCTCCTCCTAAATGTTTTATTTCTGCAATCACTTAGAACTTCCCAGAATGTTTCTGTTCTCATTATTTTTAAGTGAAAAAAAATAGAAGGTATCTAGTTCGTATTTAATAAATCCAATAGTTTCTCCCATCTGTGGACCCCAATAAAAGATTTTGTTGTATTGTTTTGCTTTAGGTCTCTTCTGTTCCATTCTCTTTCCTCTGGCATCAGTTTTTGCCTTTGTTTACTTTGGCCTCCCTATGCCTGGTGAGCTCTGTATAATCCTATTTGAAAATCAAGGATTCTGTTGATGAACCTGGGGAGGAGATGCGGGTTTCTTCTGGGGCAGGGGGCTGGCTGTAAGGCTAAGGAGGATGGGGGATCTTTAAGGGGATGCCACCATGGCACTGGCAACCCTAATTGCCCATGGGGTTGGTAGTTTGTTTAGAGATGAGTGCTAGGGGTTTTAGTTGGGGCAAAATGCTACACTGCTGAACTCTGTGATGGGGGATATGTGTTGGGGTAGCTTTTCTAAATTAAGACTTTCTAGTAACCACACTCCCCCATACACACACATACACACACTTCTCTCTCCTCTCCTGCCCATTCTGAGCCTGAGTCTCTTTCTACAGGGATGACTTCCGCTCGCCCACTGATGACCTAGTCATCATGCCCCTCACACACTGTTCACTATTACCAGCTGCTGTGGTTTGGGGTCCCTAGAAGGAGCATCTGAGATGGGAGTTCTTATGCAAGTGACTTATTGGGAGAGGTTTTTCCGGAGAGGGGGATTAGGAGAGCACAGGAGCTAAGTAGAGTGTGGTCTCAGCTAGAGTCTAGCACCAGCCTGACCCCCTGGGTGCTCTGGAACAGGAATACCCTGGAACACTTATGAGCCTTTAGCACATTCACAGCACCTGGGGGAAGGATGCACCTATCAACATCTTCCATACCATGGGATTGCTCCATTAAAAAACTCTTTTTGTTATTTTAATGTATTCTTAGGAGCAACGGGAGAGAGACACAGTGTTCAGTATTCCTTCTTGAACCAATAGTCCCTTGATATTGTTTTGGAAAGCTTTGTTCTAACCAAGAAAAGAAAAAGTTCCCTCAATAGTATGCATAAAACTGTTGTTCAGGGAAAACGCTCTAAATTTCAAAATATCCCAATTTTTCTAGAAAAGAAAGTAATTGCGGTGCAGAGTCAACAAATATTTATTGACCGCTTACAGCAGCATTGGAACTTTTCCAATATATGATGTCATTTACTACTACACCACTATCGTCACTTATTCTTAACAGATGAGCAAACTGAGATTCAGTAAGTAGCTGACTCAAATTCTGTGGTACGTAACAGAACTGCGACTTTTATCCTTTTTCATTTTATCCTATTAGATGCCGTACCATCAGCCTCTCTGAAATGAGCAGCTGCCTTGACTGAGTAACAGGTGTGTTAGCTGAAATTCCCATCAAGGAGAAGGTGTCTTGCTGACCAAGGAATTGTACACTTCCATGATCCCATTTTATTTTAAAAGGAAAACAGGAAGAATCCTCATCCTGGGTCACATGCTATTCATTTACTTATAATCTTTCATTTAATTGTCGAAACATGTTTATGTTACAATATTTCAAATTCTGAAACATTAAGTATCTTACCTATAGTAGAACAGGTAGTGAATATTGCAGCTAACATTTAAATTCCAATCTTTCTAATCCCAAGCCGATGCTGTTTACTAACAATCAAGTAGATACTAATGCAAGAGCTTGAAAAATTGTCTCGGTGTTTGATGGGTCAAATGAAACCCAGACACGGCAACAAATTCAATCAGTTCATTAATTTTTTTTCTTTAATTTCAAGTTTTGTAGCTGACAGTATAAGGCCTAATCACAATTATTGAAATCTAAGCAGTTTAATGATTCGTATTTGTCAGGAGGGTACTGTTCTTGGAAGTTACCTATAGTCTGTTAGTGAAACAGAAACAAATCCTACAACCGTCACCTATTTTCCAGGGGACGGGCAATGGGGATAGAAGTAAGATTTTCTGTTTACTTTCTGCACTCATTTTCCTATTAGCAAACCCAATATATCTACCCTCACAATGCTTCACTCCGTCCATGTAGATCAATCCATCCGCTACTCCCATTAATCTCCCATCCAACTTGGAAAGATCACCACCGGTAGATGATGATATTGTTTCTGACATAGTCTTAATCTGGGCATATCTCTGATAAGATATTCTCCCCCAGGAATTACCTGGATAGATGGTTACCCAAACCCTCTTATTTGTACTTTTCTTCTAAATAAATTCCATGCAGAAAATGAACAAACAAAAACCTTTGCATCTTTCCCAGACTTTAGACATGGAAGTATTTCAATGTGTATCAATGACACTTTTCACAAGCCCATGAGGATCTAACCCTCCTTACAGTCTTCATGATTAATATGTTTACAGCAGAATCAGGTCTCTAAGTGGTTTTTAAATCCCAGAAGAAGATAAGAGACTCCTAAAATAAAATAATACTTCCTGGGTTTTAGTAGAGCAGAACACGTTTTCCCAAGAATGACATCAAACATGATAAAATGATATCTCTCAACACATCTCAGTGATGGCATCTGGAGAAGAACAAAGGCTGACTCAAGTCTGTTGAAGTGCCAAGTGCAATTTGATCTAATTGAGAGATTACTACTTTCTGTAGGCAGGGGAGTTCAGAAATTGGTATGGATTCCATTTTTCAGTAGCAGAACATAAGAGTAACTGAACTAAGAGATGTTTGGGGGTTTCCAGAGGATCCTGTTGTCATTTTCTTTCATAAGAAAGTTCCAAGAATACAGATAAGTAATGTCAGTACGTTTTCTGAGGGGAAAATCCATCAGAAGCAAACTGCATTAGAACAGACAGCATGATCACAAAGTACTGTTCGCATAAAGTCCCCTGACACTCTGCAAGGACTTTTTCTACAGCCATGCACACTTCATGAGTAAAACGTAAGACTGAGCCAATGACAAGAGAAATGATAACTGAAACCATCACAATCACAATACTGGGATTGAGTGGATGTACTTCCCTAACACTGTAATAAAAAACACCGGTACCAAAAAATAACTTAACTGCTTGTTCCAGGAAAGCCTTGCACCTGGATGTAAAGGCTGTTAGCCAACCCAACAGCTAACTCATCCAAACGGATGGCTTGCTCATCGAGCCTTACTTCAATACCTCCATCTCTCTGTTACCACCAATCTACAGCGACTACGTCATAAACTCTGTTCAGCCCTAAACAGTTCCTGCCTGCAAAGCCTACCTTAAAGTCGCCCCCCCTCAGACCCTAAAACCCTAAACTCCCAGGACTCTCTCAAGGCACTGTTCTCCCTTGATGCAATCAATCCGATCAATTTAGCTTTGCTGATCAATAGGATTTTGGGGTGGTCAGTAGTCAACAGTAGCTAGAGCTTTGTTGATTGGGAGCCTATGATGTACCAGGTACCATGCACTCTGCTTTATGTACCATATTTCTAATCTTTACTACAGCTCTGCAAGGTAATGTTGTTTCTTCTAAGGTATAAAGACAAAAAGGAGACTCAGGGAGGTTGGTAAATTGCCCCATGACACAAATAGGAAGTGGCAGATCCAATGTCAATCCAAGTCGGTCTGGCTCCAAAACCTTGTGACCCACCAGGTGGATCACTACTCATTTGATAATATAGCATAGAAAGTCACATTCCTACCTCATTCCTTAAGCTAAAATTGACTCCAAATGTATGAATTACAATGTCAAAAATTACCCTATTATTCCATTCCTCCATTAAATTTTAGTTATACATTCTTTGACAATTTTAGTGGTAGTTACAGATAATAACAGCATGTATTTTTGACTTAGATGAAATCATATAATTTTTAATTTCCTAGAAAAACACAAAAGCTCCAGAACTCTTCAACTGCACTTACTTCTTCCTACTTTATGCACCATTATTTTTTTTTTTTTTTTTTTTTTTAAATGTTTTTCTTGTGATGAGAACTTTTTTTTTTTTTAATTAATTTATTTATTTTTTTTATTTATGGCTGTGTTGGGTCTTCGTTTCTGCGCAAGGGCTTTCTCTAGTTGCGGCAAGCGGGGGCCACTCTTCATCGTGGTGCGCGGGCCTCTCACTATTGCAGCCTCTCCTGTTGCGGAGCACAGGCTCCAGACGCGCAGGCTCAGTAATTGTGGCTCACGGGCCCAGTTGCTCCGCGGCATGTGGGATCTTCCCAGACCAGGGCTCGAACCCATGTCCCCTTCATTGGCAGGCAGATTCTCAACCACTGCGCCACCAGGGAAGCCCTATGCACCATTATTGTCATGAGTTTTCATTCTATTAACTGTTCAAACTACATGAGATATAATATTACTGCTATATATAGCCAATATTTATTTTTATTCACCTACATATTTAACCTTATCGATAACTGTTCTTTCCTGCAATTTTGAGCTTCCATCTGGGATAATTTTTGTTTTTGAAAATTCCTTTATTTTGCCCGAATTTGAAGAAAATTGTTACTTGCCAAACAATTCAAGGCTAGCAGCTATATTCTTTTATCAATTTGAAAACATAATTTCATTGCTTTATCTTTATCTCTGTAGAGAAGTCAGCAGAAATCAGAAGTCAGTCTTATTTTTGTTATTTTGGAGACAGTCTGTCCTTTTCCTCCAGCTATTTTAAAATATTTCCTCTTTCTCTTTGATTTCCAGCAGTTTTACTATGATGTCTTTAGTTGTGGTTTATTTTTCATTTATTTTTGCTTGGGGTTCATTGTTCCTCTTGAATCTGAGGCTTTTTTTTTTTTGCCTTGGGAACATTCTGACCATTATCTCTTCAGCTATTGCTCTGACCTCTCTCTCTCCATCACTGTTGGTATTCCAACTGCATGCCCCATGAGTTTCATATACAGTTTTCTATACTTTCCATCACTTCACTTCTTTGTGAAGAGATGCAGATGTGGACACCTGGGATTCGGCTGAAGAGCACTGCAGTGGAAAAGCCCAAGATGCATGAGCAGAGCACAGACAGCAACTGCCCTATGTCCTAAAACAGGAATTCCCTCATGCCTTGGCTTTGGGTGGTTGCAGACTTTCCTGAGTCCTGTCTGAATTGGAAAAGGAAAGCTCTAGCTAAAGGACAACTTGAGGGAAACTACAGACTCCATTTTAATGAGCACCTCTTCAGGTGACTCTGCACACATTTTCCCTAATGACATCCATGGAGTTGTTTCATTCCCAAGGCTTTGTGTATGGGGGAAAGATGAAAGGAAGAGGCAGACCACAGTATAATAGCCATTTTGTATGGGGTCCTTACCATGGGCCAAGCATTGGGTTAACTGCTTTCTATGCATTTTTATCCTTTAACAACACTGCAAGCTAGGTACGAGGCAAGGAAACTAAGACTTGGGTTAAGTAAATGGCAGACCTGGGACTTGAATCCAGTTAGTTATAATCCAGAGAAAACACTCTTCACCCCCATGTTAGGTTGGGCTGTGTTGGAAGGAATGAGCTTAGACCTCTCATTTCAGCCTTGTTCTCTTCCCACGTCACTGGTCCAAAGGTACAGGTTGCCCTCCAGGGGAAGACAGAGCCTGAAAACCTGGCACAGCAGAGAGCCTTGGAGCAGGAAGAAGTGAACAAACACCAGGCTTCCTTCCAAAAGGAAAGAAACCCCCAAGAAGAGGGACTTTCTGCTCAACGTGGCCCTTTCTCTGAATCTTGGCACCTGCAGCTTCAACATCGTGGAAATCACAGAAGCCTGAACACACCTCTGTGGGCCGGGAGGGGCTACTTAAAGTCCCCTTCCTCTTCCTTCACCTTCCCCCTTGGCACACCTTCTTCTCTCTTCAGGGCAATGCCTAATAAGCATTCTTGTTTCCCAGGCTGAGTTTAGACATCTGTAACAGGTGATGTGACAGGAGCACATTGTTATTAATGGCCTTTTCCAGAACCCAGAGGGAACCAACATTTTTCTCAAAGGCAATGACAGCTATGGAGCTCTGCCTATGTGCCAACCCTGCAAGCATCTTCTGCACAGCTACTCCTTACAGTAGCCCAGAAGCTTCTATGAGTCCCATTTTTCAGATGAGGCGCATGGGCTTTCTCTGACCATGAAATTTGAGTTTGCTTATTTTTGAAGCTTTTCTAAGATGCCTCACAAAATCTCCATTCAGGAAGAATGGAATCTATGTTCAGGAATATAGCTCTCGAGACCTCTTCCACAGGGCAGGCAAAGGACTACCTGACCTTTGGAGAAGAGAAATAAGATCCAATATCCTGAGTAAAAGTATAAACTTTATAAATCCCTTCTGTGGGTGAAAATAGATCAGAGGATGAAGTCCTGGGTGTGAAACTTTCTAGGTTAATTGCTTGGATTTTCAGTAGGCACATTTAGGTGGTTTCATCTGAGTGCATCCCTTGGAGAGAGTATGTGCTTAGATTATTAATCAAGGCTGTGTTACGCTGGAGCAGCATCTAATTCCATTCAGAATGTGCAGTGGGAGGATAGTAGCAAGGGGAGCCTGGGGAGGTGTATGCCCCATATTGAGTCGTAAATGCTATTTTTTGTGAGCCTAGAATTTAAAGAGAAAGTGGGGAGCCCTCCTTGTTCCCTGGGAGTTCCCCCCTCTTCCCAGGAACAGCATTAAGACTCTTTGGTGTCCTGCGGTGGCAGGAAGGGTAGCCTGATCCCAGATTACTGCTCACAGCAGCTACTTCCCTGCAAAAAAAAAAAAAAAAAATTGGCTGCACATGCATACACCCTTGATGGTTAAGCACCACCCAACACTAAAATAAAAAACGTGTCCCTTTCCTGTTTCCTGACCTTTATTTCCAGACAGAAGTATATGTGAATCTTTTGTTGCCTCTCATGGTGCCTGATGTATAATTAATGTCCCAATAATGGATGTATGGCTGGCCAGATGGATTAATGAATAAATGGAAATATGAATAAATGAATGAAACACTAAGCTCTCTTCTTCTTGAGTCATACAAAATGCACAGAGTCAGATACCTGGTCCTAGAGTCTAGCCCCTTAGCAGCTTGGAATGGCTCCTGGCATATTTTAGTTGACTGAACAAACTCAGAATGGCAATGCTTGTCATGGTTCCAGCAGCAGCATAAAACTTGATTAAACAGCCTGAGCTACCAAGGAAAATGTCAGTCTACATAGGAGGAAGGTCTTAGATGTTTGCTTATGACTCAAAATGTGAAGAAATTGATTGTGGTTGCTCTGCCATTTCCCCCTAACTCACTTGCCCATAGAAACCCCTTTGAACAATTCCTGGGACTTCTACTGGTAAGGAATTAGCATGCTAATTAATCTAGACAACCATCAGATTCCTAAGCAATATATTTAGAGACTGGGCTTTCCAAGTTCATGTCCCTCTTTCTAAATAATAGTGCAAGAGCAATTTGGTATCATAAATCCATTAAGCCATGGTCATATAGGTTACAAGCTGCCATTCATTCCCTTCTGTGCCTTGGAGTCTAAAAGTTTTAATAGATCCAGAGCCTAGAGAGGCTAATATTTTCTCCATGGAATTAGTGGTACCAGAAGGAAAAGGAACATTCTATTGCTCTTGGCTTTCGATTCATAGGATGTTAGAGCTAGAAATTAGAGATTACCCAATCTAGCCTTTAGATTGTCGCTAGTTCTGATAGTTTAAATATGGAAACTTAACTGTTCTGCTTTCTTCCTTTTATCTGCAGAATGGAAAGCTCAGGTTTCCCCACACCTCCAAGGAAGATTTGAAAATTAAGCCTGCCCTACCCGCTGAGAACACAGCAACAAGTCTTTCTGTTATCATGGTTCTAGGCCTGCTTTATTTCTCAAGCTTTATCGGGAAAAGGGAGATGATCCTAAGGAAGTTTCCATAGCAGGAGAGGCCAGCCACATAGTAAGAGCTGGGTGAGGGAAACTTACCAAGTTCACTGCATGAATCAGGTGTCTAGGAGCTAAATGGGAGCTGATCTATCACCGCCAACTACCAAATCTTCATATGGAGGCGAATATTGCACCACCCAGGTTGGGTGCCTTTACCAAGTGTGTGTCCCCAGGGGTGACCAGTGAGAATGTAACTTTGTCACTATGCATCACTGCCCTAAGGACTGGCCATTGGCAGGGACATTTGATCATGAACCACAGTCTGCTTTTAATTACTCCCTGTGGATACTCCCTACAATATGCAGGCGACTCAGAAGAAGGAAATGGAACCCTATAACTGGAAGGGGCTAAAATAAAAACCTCAAGGAACCCTGAGCTGTATGACAAATGTTACTTCCGTACTGTTTTATTTTACATATGAAAAACAAGGGTTCACAGAGGATCTTAGGATTTGCTTGAGTCATAGAATATGGTAAAAACTAAGCCAAACCTAGGACCCAAGTTGCCTGGGTCCATGGTCCTCAAGGCTTCTTTTGCTGAACATAAGTAATATGCACATAACTGTTATAACTGGTAGAACTCATCCTAAAACATTTTTTAATAAACAAGGAAATAATCTACAAAGGTCAATGTAGGAAATCCCAAAGTCTAAGTCACTTATTGGTGGACAGACTCTCTGGAAACATTTGACTCTGCCTCACATGAAACCCAGGGTGAATTCTCTTTTGTTCCTTGGATCTTGTGGTCTTTCATCTTAGACTCTGCCCACAGATTAAATAAGCCTCACCTAACAATTATCTCTGTGAGGTGACACCTACCATTTGTAAATTTGAAATGAGGACCCGCAGTTTTACTATTTAAGTTAAAAGCCTGGGTACCGTGCTCAAACAGGGAGAGACATCACTTTTGTATTTGCGATGTCTGTTCCTTTCCTGCTCTTTTTCTGGGTGAACTGTTCTCTCTAATTTCTCCTCCAGGCTGCCTCACTCCTGGTCTTTGCAAAAACACGTTCTTTTTTTTTTATCCTTTGTCATTAATTTTCCGTTTGGGATTTCCAACTGCTCTCTCCTTTACTAATTATGAATAAAATGATATTCATGCAGAGACCTTCTCATTGCAAAAAAAAAAGCAGAGAAGAGCGGTGCAGAGTCAGAGGCTAAAGTAGCTCCTTTTCCTGGCTCTGGTAGACGGACAGCAGTGCAGGTCAGTAACTTTGGTCATTGCAGTTGATGTCACAGATCTTTGCCACTTGAAGGGCATATTCTTGATGCTTTTTTTTTTTTTAGCACTCCTAGCAGAGTTATCTTGAGCTTCCTATGTTCTTTGCCTCCAAAATCTTCATATAACCAAGGACACACTGTTGTAGGGTATCAAAGTTCTTAGAGCATGGTCATGCAGAAGAGCATGGTCATGGATACCAACTAGTCCAGAAAAAGAATAAAACTATGACTTTGGGAGGCAAAGAAGGTTGACAGTTATGGTGAAACACATTCCCATTCCCGTTCTTTTCAGGTTTATAAACAGAAAGTCAAAAATGTGTTCAAAAGAGTTGAGGCAGTCTTCGAACCCATATGTTTCTGATCCAGAGCCTGTGTTCCATCCTTCACAGCATCTTGCACTTTAACCCAAGAAATAGAGCCAGACATCGTCAAGTTAGGCATTTCCTTGAAAACAAGGAGGGGATGTGAAATGGTGGAGTATTTGCATTGACCTACAAACTAGTCGTCTATTTACAGGGGTTTTCTGTGTTGATCAGTGAGAACTCCCTGAAGATTTGAGCTGACTCTGCTTTTTCTTTAGGTCCTTCAGGTGTCTGCTGAGACTACCCTTCAAGGTTTAAAGAAAATTGTCTCAAGACCAGCATTGCGTATCTTGTGAGAAGTCAAGAGTCTTCTCTGAGACAAATTACCGTCCCTCCTTTATCATTCTTCTCCTTTGCACTCCCTCTCTGTGGCTGGACTACTCACTCATTTTTGTTTCAGCTTTACCCAGACAGGGACTCAATCCCCTTTCCTTAATTGTACTCCAAACCTATAATATGATGGTTTGTGTGTTGACACCCTGGGGAGGGTGATGAATATGTACATTCAGAGAGAGGGAGAGAATTAAAATGGGACATTAGAGCTCTCAGTCCTCGGGTGCCCTTCAGGCCCTCACTGACTGCCATCTTCCTCCCGGCTGCCTTCCCATTGTATTGCCAGATTCCCTCTCTCCCTCATGTATGCTCTTTCCCAAATTCTTGTTTATTTCTTATGCAAAATATTTACATAAGAGCTTTATTCTTCATAATACCATTGCCTTCCTAATCATTCCCCCAGGGTTTCATCTTCCACATCTGAAGTGTTCTGTAAGGGCTCTTGTCTAAATTGAGATTGCTCTTTCCCTAAGAGAATCTCTGCTGCCAGATATTCCGACAGTGCTTTTTTATTCACCCTGCTACATTTGTTTGGACATCCCAAATATAGCACCAAATGTGAGTAAAGTGTTCAGCAAGAGAATTTGAAGTCACTTTGTATTTGAAGAGAACAACGTAAAGAAAAACAAAATCATAAACCATTACTCCCAACATTCTGAAATACAGACTTTGTGTATGTCAGTTAAAAAAACTAAGTAAAAGATTTTCTCCCCACCGTCTCCCCGTGGGTGTCAGCTAACAATCACTTTGGGGAGGGAGCCAAAGGCAGGACAAATGGCATTCACACCTCTTAATTGGTGTCATTCCACCCTTGTTTCCAAAGCAGCGGCAGTTGAGAACCAGCCTCCAGCCTGGCACTGTCCTCTCAGGGCCATACCAGACGGGAAAGCAGCAGACACTGAACGGCTTCTTAGAAAGCATTGTTCTTCCATGAAAATGGACTTCTCACTGCCCTCCATACCCCCAATTCTTTGGATCTATCATGCAGATTGAGCGGCTTCACTGAGGATTTTGGCATCTCATCGTGCACGTCACACATTCATTGGGCAGATGCAATAACCATCTATCCTGCTTCAGTTTGCCTGATAAATTAATAGGCATCTAATCTGTGAATGAGCCAACTGTAACCTCAGAATGAGTGACTGGATAGACCATTTGGCTGCAGCTCTCTGTCCAAAGGTCAGCATTAAAAGCGTAGGTTTCAGGGAATATCTCACTGGCTTGAGGAATGGGGAGAAATCCAAGATTCTTCAGTGCATCGCACACATTTCCCCAGGTGGTTTGGTAAAGTGATTAAGAACCAGGCTCTGGAATCAGACCCTGGCTAAGCATCCTGTCTTTGCCATTCAAAGCCTAAGTGATGCTGGACCACTTATCTAGAAGTTGCAGGCTTCATTTTCTCAACTGCAATCACAGTAGAATTACAGCAGCCGCAATACCTCATCGCGTGGTTGCTAATACATGTACTACATGCAGGACAGGGTCTGGCACACAGTGCTGATAAATATGAGTGATTAGCGTCATATGGACACGCAGATTTCTACTAGTCTGTGGATAGAAGATCTGACCTCCACATACTTGGGTTTCTAAGTGAGCTAATGTGATAGTGGGGTTGTGCAGCCAGCCAGGAGCACTCAGACCCACAAGACAAATCTCCGTCTTCCTGGAGTATCAATTTGACTCCTAGGAAGGAATTTAAAGGGATAAACTCACCTATCTGTAGCAACATGGATAGATGTAGAAACCATCATTTTTGAGTGAAGAAGGCAAGCTGCAAAATTATGTACAGTGTAATCCTATTTATTTTAAAACACAAAAACATGGTAAATTTTCTCAGTGTATATAAATGAGTGCAAGTTTGTAAAGATAAACCACAGATAAGTAGTGATTACATTTAGTAGATGAGAGGAGGGAGACAGGGGTTATTGGTTGTGGTCAAGGGGGGCTTCAGCCTATAGGGTTGTAAATGGTTTTGAGGTGGGAGAATAGATTTGCAAATTACTTGTTTAATCAACTTTTATGTTGAAAACATTATTTCATTTTGCAACAAGACCAGATATATAATGGAATAGAAAATGAAATTTGCATAGATTTTCAAAAATAAAACATACCTCGAAGAAGTTTTCCAGTTGCAGGATGAACTACCTACTGGAGCCTCCCAGTATACACATATTTACCTTATTGTGCTATTAAAGGAATTTTGAAAGAAAAGCTTGAGAAAAGCTTGAACGATTGAAAAGAAAAGCTTGAAAAGAGCTTGAGAAAAGATCCTACTCCTTTTTCCTCAAACTTGGTTGGTAATACAACATACACCCACTTACCCAGGCCAGAATGTCAGCTAGCCATTGTTTTCCATTCTCTTCATATTCAACTACTTCCCAAGGCCAGCTTCCTAAATCCCTTGAAAACTTATGTATTTCTCTTAATTCTCATTTATCTAGGGTATCCTCATCTCTTGCCTGAATTACAGCAAAAGCCCCCATACTGTCTCCCTTGCCTTCATTCTCATGACTCCCTCCAATGCAAATACCATCAGGTCATTTTGCTGCTTAGAATTCTTTGGTGGCTCTCCACCATCTATAATTCATCGAAGCACCTTAGTAGCAAAGGCAATTCATGGCATGAAAGAGGGGCTAACTGACCACCAGACTGTCCTTGTCTTCGTTAGCATAGTTTGAACTTGCAGGCAGACGTCCAGAGGAAGCTGATTTTGTTGATCCCCTTGCACCTACATAGGGCCAGGTGACAAGTTCTGACCATTGGAAAGTGAGCTAAAGTGATGGATTCCTCTATGGTCCACAACCTCCTTGCTTTCTTTCCTCTTCCCCCAATTGGATGAATATCACAGGGCTCTGGGGAAGGAAGGGGCCTGGGTACCTGAATCACCACGTGGAGACCCACTACTTGCTGATCAAGAACACTTATCAAATTGTTACATGCGTAAGAAATCAATTTCTATTATAGTTGAGCTATATGAAATAATAAGAAGTATATTGGTCCCTTCCCCCAGTTCCTGACACAGAGCTCCTAAAACCCTTATAATTTCCTATGTGACAAGAACACTAAGAGCCTCTCTTGTTCTAATATTTGGTCTTTGGCCCGTCCTTGACACAGGGCTTCTAAATCCCTTGTAATTTCCTAAGTGATAAGACCACTAGGAGCATCTTTTGTTCTATTGAGGTGACTCTGGGTGGGCTCCTGGATGGTTCCTGGTTGGGAGGGGGCTGGTCACCAGAAAGATTAAGCCATGATGATAAGATTAGGATCTTCACCCCCCCAATACTCCAGAGAGGGGAGAGAGAAGGAAATGAAGTTAATAACTGATCATGCCTATGTGAGGAAACTGCCATAAACTCCCAGCAGTACAGCGTTCAAAGAACTTCCAGGCTGGTGAACACATCCACGCCAGGAGGGCAATGCACCCCAACTCCATGGGGAGAGAAGCTTCTGCCCTCAGGACCTTGTCCCCGGTATCTCTTCATCTGGCTGCTCCTCTGTATCCTTTATCTTCACCTTTAATAAACTGTAAGCATAGGTAAGTATTTCCCTGAGTTCTGTGAGCCACTGTAATAAATTAATTGAACCTGAGGAGGGGTCATGGGAACCTCTGATTTGTAGCCAAATTGGACAGAAGTTGATGAAGGTACCAGTTTAATAAGACCCATCCTGTCCTCTTAATCTCCACTCACCGCCTTCCTTCTTATCTCACCGCCCCCCCTACTGGAATCCCAAAGAGTGGCTGGAGAGGAAAAAGGTGAAGTACAGGGCAGAGAAGTATAGGTGGAGCTATCACACCTCACTTCCTCACTCATAGACCTGCCACCTGAAGCCGCCAACGCTGGGGTGGGGGGAAGAGAGTCTCCATTACAGTCAGTTCAGGGTTTTGAATAGTATCTTTGGGCACTGTAATCACTCAAACAACCTATTTTTACTTGTCTACTAGTTAAAGTGAACAGAAAATTCTTAGACCTGTCAGAGTTTTCCCTTGGAAAAGAAAATGATCTCCCCTGAATAAATTTAAAAGAGATGGTGGAAAATGAAAATAAATGTGTGCTTTGATTTGTGAATTGGAGTTTCAGAAGTTCTGCGTGTATGGAGTTTCCTTAAAAAATGAAAAATAGAACTACCCTATGACCCAGCAATCCCACTACTGGGCATATACCCTGAGAAAACCATAATTCAAAAAGAGACATGTACCACAATGTTCATTGCAGCACTATTTACAATAGCCAGGACATGGAAGCAACCTAAGCATCCACTGACAGATGAATGGATAAAGAAGATGTGACACATATATACAATGGAATATTACTCAGCCATAAAAAGAAACAAAACTGAGTTATTTGTAGTGAGGTGGATGGACCTAGAGTCTGTCACACAGAGTGAAGTAAGTCAGAAAGAGAAAAACAAATACCATATGCTAACACATATATATGGAATCTAAAAAAAAAAAACAGGTTCTGATGAACCTAGGGGCAGGACAGGAATAAAGACGCAGATGTAGAGAATGGACTTGAGGACACGGGGAGGGGGGAGGGTAAGCTGGGACAAGGTGAGAGAGTGGCATGGACATATATACACTACCAAATGCAAAATAGCTAGCTAGTGGGAAGCAGCCGCATAGCACAGGGAGATCAGCTCGGTGCTTTGTGACCATCTAGAGAGGTGGGATAGGGAGGGGGTGAGGGAGGCTTAAGAGGGAAGGGATATGGTGATATATGTATACATATAGCTGATTCACTTTGTTATACAGCAGGGACTAACACAACATTGTAAAGCAATTATACTTCAAAAAAGATGTAAAAAAAAAAGTTCTGCATATTCCAAACAAGGTCCTACTCTATAGCACAGAGAACTATATTCAATATCCTATGATAAACCATAATAGAAAAGAACATAAAAAAGAATATATGTAAAACTGAGTCACTTTGCTGTACAGCAGAAATAAACACAACATTGTAAATCAACTATACTTTGATTAAAAAATAATAATAATAAAAAGAAGTTCTGCATATTCCATAAACCTATTCCATCACTGTCAAAACCACTAGGATAATCATAATTCAGAGTCAGGGGTAGACTGTGGAAAAATAGGTTTTCCAGAAAATAGGAGTATAAAGGTGAAAATATTATCCAGGCCCACCTAGGCCTGACTATACTTTCTGGATGAAGAGCTAGTCTTTATAGTATTGAGGATGAGTCAGAAGCCCAACATTTTTGAACATCCTTGTAAATGAGGATGTCTAAAATTTTAGCGTGGGGCAATGGCTCTCAGACTGTGACCTTTAAACCAAACCATTGTCACCATCACCTGGGAACTGGTTAGAAACACAAATTCTTAGGCCCCATCCCAGGCTCACTGAATGAAATTCATGGAGTGGGCCTGGCAGTTTAACAAGCCTTAAACGCAGCCTTTAACTGCGTTTAACAATCCTCCAGGTGGAGGATATTTCAGAATATTGAACTATCTGAAGTCCTCATATCAAAAGGCAGTGATTGAACAAAATTTCAGGTTAAAAAAAAAAAAAAAAAAAGATTCACGTAGCAGGGAGGACAGTACCTGAGCTAGGAGAAGCTTGTAACAAAATACAGATGGGGGCATCTAGACACAGCTGACCGGAAGAGGCCTGCAGCAGCAGGAGACCATTCAGGAAATTATGCCAGCCATTTGACAAGTGTTTTCTAAGCCAATAAGCAGTCAGGGGGGAATAAAACTGAGTACAAAAATGTATTTATTCACACAAGTCACATAAATATCATGACCATGACTGTTACGCATGTGCAGTTGATTTTAAAAATTAGTTAGATTCTTCACTGGACACTTGAGAATCCAGGTAAAGAGTTTTCTATATATGAGCCATACAACTGCACTATTTATTAAATGAGCTGGAAGCTTGTGGTCTGTTACATGTGTAAGTAGCTGAATTGTGTCCTTCTCTCTCCCACCCCCTACTCACACAACACACATCATCTATTTATTAAAACCTGCACCAGAAGAGGGAGAGGAGGAGGAGGGAAGAATTGGGAGTTTGAGATTAGCAGATGCAAACTATTATATTTACGATGGATAAACAGCAAGGTCCTACTGTAGAGCACAGGGAAGTATATTCAACATCCCGTGATAAACCATAATGGAAAGGAATATGAAAAAGAATGCATATATGTATACCTGAGTCACTTTGCTGTACAGCAGAAATTAACACAATATTGTAAATTAACTAGACTTCAATAAAATAAAATTTTTTAAAAACCTGCACCAGTATATAAGCAAGTGCAAAGCTACAGCTAGGATCAACCTGATGGGGATGAAACAAGTCAAGAGTCTCAGATTCCTGAAAGAACAAGTCACCCAGGAGCATTCATTTATTCAACTTGCATTTATCGGGCACCTAACTACTTACACCAGCATCATTACAACATTACTACAGCTCATATGTAATATACCTCTTTACAAGTCAGGCATATCATGCTTCTAGGTATTTTCTCATTTAACCCTCATGATAATTCATCATGGGAGTACCATTATCATTCCCATTTCAGAGGGGTAACTGACGCTATTTAACACCCACAGTCACCTAGCTGGGAAGTGGTTGGCAATGTATTGTCTCATCTCTTAAGCACTACACTACAGTGTTCCTTACAATACTGATTGCTTTACATATTAGTCTATAATAACATATAATCTCTGCTTGTTGCACGTAGATTGTATATTTTCTGCCTAAAATGTATCAAGCTCTGGATATGCCATTTACTACTTGTAGGAACTGGGGCAAGGGACCTAATCTCACTGAGCCGAAGTTTTCTCTTCTAGCTTGTAAGGCTGTTATAAAGATGATATGATGTATGTACAGCACTTGGCACATAGAAGGTTAATAACATTCTTAGGAACACTTTGAAGAACAAGGGCTCCACCTCCACCACGAATCAGTCCTGATTCAATCAAGGCAGACCTGTAAAGTCTAAGTCAGGGGAGGGTCATCCTCTGTATCTCCTCTATATCACTATTAAACCGATCGACTTAACAGTGTCTGCTGTGAAAAGTGTGGCGTTGTATATACAATTGAAAGAATCTAAGTCTATCAACACGCCCCCAATCACATGAAGGTGCATGCCAGGGCCAGAGGGCCACAAGCTATTATGGACCAGCTCAGGAATTCAACCAGGCCCTATAACGAGGGCTTATTTACACTACCTTATTTAATCCTCATGAAAGTGAGCTTGGCATCATTCTCATCACATTCTAGATGAGAAAATTAAAGCACAGACCACAATTTGCCCAAGTGGTACATCGGAAGAGCTGGCATTCCAATCCAGGCCAGTCTTATTATAAAAGTCCAAACTATTGCCTGTAAATGACATTGACTCCCTAGTATAAGGACAAACGTAGATTATACACCATTTGAAAAACAGACAACCTTCTGTTCTATACCATTAGTGTAAATTATTAGGTAAATGACTAGTATCACCTTAAGTTTCCTCTGTAGGAGGTAATACATCCTTGTCACGAGAAATGGGTTTCCTGGCTGGGCAGTGGACCTTTCAAATGTATGGGATTAGATTAGTGCTTTCCAGTGCTCATGCACTTGTGTGCCACCTTCATGACTTTTGCTATTTCCAAGTGTTAATTGTAAGGGACCACCATTATTACCTACCACAGATAGAAGGAAATCATAGAAATAAATACAAAGAAAACAAACAATGACATTACACACTAGCTACACCATGTTTCCTCTCTTTTTGTGAAAATAGATTTAAAACATTAGAAAAGTGGTAAACACTAGCATCAACCTGAAACTTTCTGCTTAACATAATCAGAACAATACTATAGTATTGAAAAGGAAACACCATTCAGTAGGTGATTTAGTATCATTTAGTGCCTTGCCCAGTTGCCAACTCACCTCATATGTCACCGAAAAGCATTCGTTGTGGCCCCAGTGGTAACTACCACACTTTAGGAAATAATGAACCTAAAATATTTTCAGAGCTCTTTCTGATCCTTTGATTTTATGGAAAATTTTCCTACTTATGCCTTTGGCAATCCACCTACTACCTAAATTAATGTACATTCAAGAAGTGCTCAGCAATGCATATGTGTGTGTCATAAATATTGATAATGGATAAATAATACAATCCTCACCCCACTCAAAGGTACACTGACAATCAGAACACAAGAAAGCAAGTTATCCAATTCACCTGGAACTTTAACAGTTTCCTGAACCTGAATCTATGCTCAGTGACTAGAAACAAAGGTTGGAAAAAAAATCTACCTGTCAAAACAACACAGCTCACATCAGCTCAAAACAGTGTGAGGAAATTGTGCTGGTTATTCTCCACCGAGTAAAGGGCACTATCAAGTCACATCTGGAGTTTATCTGTAATGAAGAATTGCCTTCCAAACGTTCCTTTCTGGCTCCCATGAATATTTTATTTTTATACAAGAGATAAGATAGACAATTCTTAGGAAGCAGGAAGAAGCTCTGCAGAAAGAGAATTCACCTATCTGCTTGCACCCTGCTGGCTTTCCCCAAACTGTAAACATTAAAACAGTGAATAATGTATTGGGGAAATAACAAGTGATTACAAATAAGACTACTTGATAAGAGACAGTTCTCTGTTGATTCGCCTCACTATAGTCAGGGAGATGTTCCCAGATATGCAAATACTGGTGATTTTCAAATAAAAATGTCTCTTCTGTTTCTAATTGCCCTCCTGGGAAATTTCCTTTGAAAAATTCATTAGATACAGTTATCACCTCCATATACTTTTCTGTCCCTTTCATAGACTTGAGAGTCAGTTGAGATCAAGTATAAATGATTTAGTAAAGCAAGTGACCAAATGTTATGCTTAGTTTTAAGATATATCCGAGAACACCATGCCAAGTAACCAGAAGATGCTAACGGAAAAGTCAAGGAGAAAAATCTTGCAAGGGCATCCCTCATGCCTACTGGGATTATATATTTATCATCCAAACAGGGATGGAGTTATGAAATGAAGAAAGAATGTATCAGTTAGATACTACTATGTTACAAACCACACCAAAATTCACTGGTTTAAAAGAACTATTATTTTTTATTTCTCTTGAGTCTTTGCATTGGCTAGGGGTCAACCGATCTAAGCTGGGCTTCGCTGGGAGTAGCTCTGCCCCATGCGTCTCTCATCCTCCTCCTGGGTCCAACTGGTTGGCCTGGACATATATCCTCATGTCCATGGCAGAAATTCACTTAATGGTCTTTCTACATGGTCTTTCCTTAAGCATTTGTGTTTAAGGGTAGCCAGACTTCTTATACGGCAGTTCAAGGCTCCAATGAAAGTGTCCCGAAAGAGAGCTAGACAGCACCTATATTACCTTTTCTCATCTGGCCTTGGGAGTCACCCCCGATTACTTATTACTACATTCTGTTTGTTAAGGAAGTCACACTGTCACACCAGTTTTAAGGGGAAAGACAGACTCCCATCTCTTGATGGGGGTTTGGTAAGGTTCTAAAAGAGCATGTGGGAGAAGAAATATTTCTGTGCTTATTTTGAGAAAATACAATTTGCTAGAAAGGAACAATGTCATGGAGTATCTCAACATTTTGTTGGCTACTCTCTTCTTTCCCATTCCTGTCTTCTTACTGCATTCTTCACACATTCTCTTTGAGCTCAAAGTTTTTCTTCCTCTGCTATGCAGAAAGTTCAGTTCTCTCCCAAATCCTATTTCCTCTGCTAGTGAGAACAAAGGCACTCCATTCCCCAGGAGCCTTAACTTCTACCTTCTTTAGAAAGCAATTTGTATGGGGCACCTTCAAGATGGCAGAGGAGTAAGATGTGGAGATCACCTTCCTCCCACAAATACAGCAAAAATACACCTACATGTGGATCAGCTCCTACAGAACACCTACTGAACACTGGCAAAATACCTCAGACCTCCCAAAAGGCAAGAAACTCCCCACTTACCTGGGTAGGGCAAAAGAAAAAAGAAAAAACAGAGACAAAGACTAGGGATGGGATCGGCACCAGTGGGAGGGAGCCGTGAAGGAGGAAAGGTGTCCACACACTAGGAAGCCCCTTTGCGGGCGGAGACTGCGGGTGGCGGAGGGGGGAGCTTCGGAGCCACGGAGGAGAGCGCAGCCACAGGGGTGCGGAGGGCAAAGCGGAGAGATTCCTGCACGGAGGAGCGGTGCCGAGCAGCGCTCACCAGCCCGAGAGGCTTGTCTGCTCAGCCGCCGGGGCGGGCGGGGCAGGGAGCTGAGGTTCGGGCTTCAGTCGGATCGCAGGGAGAGGACTGGGGGTGGCGGCGTGAACACAGCCTGAAGGGGCTAGTGCGCCACGGATAGCTGGGAGCGAGTCCGGGAAAAAGTCTGCAGCTGCCGAAGAGACAAGAGACTTTTTCTTACCTCTTTGTTTCCTGGTGCGCGAGGAGAGGGGATTCAGAGCGCCGCCTAAACGAGCCCCAGAGACGGGTGCGAGCCGCGGCGATCGGCGCGAAACCCAGAGACGGGCAGGAGACGCTAAGGCTGCTGCTGCCGCCACCAAGAAGCCTGTGTGCGAGCACAGGTCACTCTCCACACCGCCCCTCCCGGGAGCCGGTGCAGCCCGCCACCGCCAGGGTCCCGTGATACAGGGACAACTTCCCGGGAGAACGCACGGCGCGCCTCACGCTGCTGCAACGTCACGACGCCTCTGCCGCCGCAGGCTCACCCCGCCTCCTCCGTACCCCTCCCTCCCCTCGCCTGAGTGAGCCAGAGCCCCCAAAGCAGCTGCGCCTTTAACCCCGTCCTGTCTGGGCGGGGAACAGACGCCCTCAGGCGACCTACACGCAGAGGCGGGGCCACATCCAAAGCTGAACCCCGGGAGCTGTGTGAACAGAGAAGAGAAGGGGAAATCTCTCCCAGCAGCCTCAGGAGCAGCGGATTAAATCTCCACAATCAACTTCATGTGCCTGCATCTGTGGAATACCTGAATAGACAACGAATCACCCCAAATTGAGGTGGTGGACTTTGGGAGCAACTGTAGACTTGGGGTTTGCTGTATGTGACTGACTAGTTTATGATTTATATGTTTATCTTAGTTTAGTTTTTAGCACTTGTTATCATGGGTGAATTTGTTTACTGGTTTGGTGAATCTTTTTTTTTTTCAATTATATGTTTCACTTCTTTATTTTAATAATATTTTTTATAAAAAATTTTATTTTAATAACAATTTTATTTTTCTTTCTTTCTTTTTTTTCTCACTTTTCTTCTGAGCCGTGTGGCTGGCAGGGTCTTAGTGCTCCAGTTGGGTGTCAGGCCTGAGCCTCTGAGGTAGGAGAGCCGAGTTCAGGACATTGGTCCACCAGAGACCTCCTGATCCCACGTACTATCAATCGGCGAGGGCTCTCCCAGAGATCTCCGTCTCAATGCTAAGACGCAGTTCACTCAACGACCAGCAAGTTCCAGTGCTGGACACCCCATGCCAAACAACTAGCAAGAAGGAACACAACCCCACACATTAGCAGAGAGGCTGCCTAAAATCACACTAAGTTTACAGACACCTCAAAACACACCACTGGATGCGGTACTCTCACCAGAAGGACAATATCCAGCCTCATCCACAAGAACACAGGAACCAGTCCCCTACACCAGGAAGCCTACACAACCCACTGAACCAACCTTACCCACTGGGGGCAGACACCAAAAGCAACACAAACTACGAACCTGCAGTCTGCAAAAAAGAGACCTTAAACACAGTAAGTTAAGCAAAATGAGAAGACAGAGAAATACGCAGCAGATGAAGGAGCAAGGTAAAAACCCACCAGATCAAACCAATGAAGAGGAAATAGGCAGTCTACCTGAAAAAGATCTCAGAGTAAGGATAGTAAAGATATTCAAAATCTTGGAAATAGAATGGAGAAAATACAAGAAACGTTTAACAAGGACCTAGAAGAACTAAAGAGCAAACAAACAATGATGAACAACACCATAAATGAAATTTAAAATTCTCTAGAAGGAATCAATAGCAGTATAACTGAGGCAGAAGAATGGATAAGTGACCTGGAAGATAAAAGAGTGGAAATAACTACTGGAGAGCAGATTAAAGAAAAGAGAATGAACAGAATTGAGGGCAGTCTCAGAGAACTCTGGGACAACATTAAATGCACCAACATTTGAATTATAGGGATCCCAGAAGAAGAAGAGAAAAACAAAGGGACTGGGAAAATATTTGAAGAGATTATAGTTGAAAACTTCCCTAACATGGGAAAGGAAATAGTTAATCAAGTCCAGGAAGTGCAGAGAGTCCCATATAGGAAAAACCCAAGGAGAAACACGCCAAGACACATATTAATCAAACTATCAAAGATTAAATACAAAGAAAAAATATTAAAAGCAGCAAGGGAAAAGCAACAAATAACATACAAGGGAATCCCCATAAGGTTAACAGCTGTTCTTTCAGCAGAAACTCTGCAAGCCAGAAGGGAGTGGCAGGACATATTTAAAGTGATGAAAGGGAAAAACCTACAAGCAAGATTACTCTACCCAGCAAGGATCTCATTCAGATTTGACGAAGAATTTAAAACCTTTACAGACAAGCAAAAGCTAAGAGAATTCAGCACCACCAAACCAGCTTTACAACAAACGCTAAAGGAACTTCTCTAGGCAGGAATCACAAGAGAAGGAAAGAGACCTACAATAACAAACACAGAACCTTCTATGACTGAATTAGGAAGAAATAGAAAATATAAACAGACCAATCGCAAGCACTGAAATTAAAACTGTGATTTGAAATCTTCCAACAAACAAAAGCCCAGGACCAGATGCATTCAGAGGTGAATTCTATCAAACATTTAGAGAAGAGCTAACACCTATCCTTCTCACACTCTTCCAAAATATAGCAGAGGGAGGAACACTCTCAAACTCATTCTACAAGGACACCATCACTCTGATACCAAAACCACACAAAGATGGCACACCAAAAAGAAAACTACAGGCCAATATCACTGATGAACATAGATGCAAAAATCCTCAAAAAAATACTAGCAAACAGAATCCAACAGCACATTAAAAGGATCATACACCATGATCAAGTGGGGTTTACCCCAGGGATGCAAGGATTCTTCAATATATGCAAATCAATCAATGTGATACACCATATTATCAAATTGAAGGATAAAAACCATATGATCACGTCAATAGATGCAGAAAAAGCTTTCAACCAAATTCAACACCCATTTATGGTAAAAACTCTCCAGAAAGTAGGCATAGAGAGAACTTACCTCAACATAATAAAGGCCATATATGACAAACCCACAGGCAACATCGTTCTCAATGGTGAAAAACTGAAACCATTTCCTCTACAATCAGGAACAGGACAAGGTTGCCCACTCTCACCACTATTATTCAACATAGTTTTGGAAGTTTTAGCCACAGCAATCAGAGATGAAAAAGAAATAAAAGGAATCCAAAGAAGTAAAAGTGTCACTATTTGCAGATGACATGATACTATACATAGAGAATCCTAAAGATGCTCTAGAAAACTCCTAGAGCTAATCAATGAATTTGGTAAAGTAGCAGGATACAAAATTAATGCACAGAAATCTCTTGTATTCCTATACAATAATGATAAAAAATCTGAAAGAGAAATTAAGGAAACACTCTCATTTACCATAGCAACAAAAAGAATTAAATACCTAGGAATAAACCTACCTAAGGAGACAAAAGACATGTATGCAGAAAACTATAAGATACTAATGAAAGAAATTAAAGATGATACAAAAAGATGGAGAGATATACCATGTTCTTGGATTGGAAGAATCAACATTGTGAAAATGGCTATACTACCCAAAGCAATCTACAGATTCAATGCAACCCCTATCAAACTATCAACGGCATTTTTCACAGAACTAGAACAAAAAATTGCACAATTTGTATGGAAACACAAAAGACCCTGAATAGCCAAAGCAATCTTGAGAAAGAAAAACGGAGCTGGAGGAATCAGGCTCCTGGACTTCAGACTCTACTACAAAGCTACAGTAAACAAGACAGTATGGTACTGACACAAAAACAGAAATATAGATCAGTGGAACAGTATAGAAAGCCCAGAGATAAACCCACACACATATGGTCACCTTATCTTTGATAAAGGAGGCAAGAACATACAATGGAGAAAAGACAGGCTCTTCAATAAGTGGTTCTGGGAAAACTGGACAGCTACATGTAAAAGAATGAAATTAGAACACTCCCTAACACCATACATGAAAATAAACTCAGAATGGATTAAAGACCTAAATGTAAGGCCAGACACTATCAAACTCTTAGAGTAAAACTTAGGCAGAACATTCTATGACATAAATCACAGCAAGATCCTTTTTGACCCACCTCCTATAGAAATGGAAATAAAATCAAAAATAACAAATGGGAACTAATGAATCTTAAAAGCTTTTGCACAGCAAAGGAAACCATAAACAAGATGAAAAGACACCCCTCAGAATGGGAGAAAATATTTGCAAATGAATCAACTGACAAAGGATTAATCTCCAAAATATACAAGCAGCTCATGCAGCTCAATATCAAAAAAACAAACAACCCAATCCAAAACTGGGCAGAAGACCTAACTAGACATTTCTCCAAAGAAGTTATACAGATTGCCAACAAAGCAATCACATGAAAGGATGCCCAACGTCAGTAATCATTAGAGAAATGCAAACCAAAACTACAATGAGGTATCACCTCACACCAGTCAGAATGGCCATCATCAAAAAATGTACAAAAAATAAGTGCTGGAGAGGGTGTGGAGAAAAGGAAACCCTCTTGCACTGTTGGTCGGAATGTAAATTGATACAACCACTATGGAGAACAGTATGGAGATTCCTTAAAAAACTAAAAATAGAACTACCATACGACCCAGCAATCCCACTACTGGGCATATACCCTGAAAAAAGCATCATTCAAAAAGAGTCATGCACCACAATATTCATTGCAGCTCTATTTACAATAGCCAGGACATGGAAGCAACCTAAGTGTCCATTGACAGATGAATGGATAAAGAAGATGTGGCACATATATACAATGGAATACTACTCAGCCATAAAAAGAAACGAAATTGAGTTATTTGTAGTGACGTGGATGGACCTAGAGTCGGTCATGCAGAGTGAAGTAAGCGAAAGACAGATACCATATGCTAACGTATACATATGGAATCTAAAAAAAAGAAAAATGGTTCTGAAGAACCTGGGGGCAGGACAGGAATAAAGATGCAGATGTAGAGAATGGACTTGAGGACACGGGGAGGGGGAAGCGTAAGCTGGGAAGAAGCGAGATAGTGGCATGCACATATATACACTACCACATGTAAAATAGATAGCTAGTGGGAAGCAGCTGCATAGCACAGGGAGATCAGCTCTGTACTTTGTGACCACCTAGAGGGGTGGGATACGGAGGGTGGAGGGAGAAGCAAGAGGGAGGGGATATGGGGATATATGTATACGTATGGCTGATTCACTTTGATATACAGCACAAACTAACACAACATTGTAAAGCAATTATACTCCAGTAAAGATGTTAAAAAAAAAAAGGAAAAAGAAAGCAATTTTGTCCCCTTACTCGGATTTAGAAGTTAATGATACTTGGACTCATCCTCTCTAGGACTGCAGAGGACGGTGTGAGAGAAAACAAGGAGAATATCAGAAGATAAGATGTTCTTTGTGATGGCCATAGTCTTTGATTAAGAATTCTTCTCCTTGAGATAGAGCCTGGAAAGACTAAAGGATAAGGGAGTCTCACATATTCCAAGAAACAGGAGACATCTTCTATAATGCAAGGGAGAAACATATGTGGACAATACTCCTGATGCTTGGACACCATCATCTAACTGTCTTTTTGAAGATGGAGGAATTCCAATGCTTCAGCATGGAGTAAGTGATTAGTCAATAAGATAAGAATGTCAGAACCAGAAAAAGCCTCAGAAAGAGAAACAAAAATTCTGTAACTGTTGGAGCAACAGCAAAACCCTCCTGGAGAAGTCCCCTGCTTCACACTTCCATTTCTTCTCCTGTGTGTATTCATTTTGCAAGTGGAAAAAGATTATTATAATAATGTCTCTGAAGGTGCCTACTACATAAAATTGTTCTGATGCAATAGTGTCCTTCACATTGCATTCTAGAAAAATTAGTTTTCCTTGAGAGAACATGTTTGAGATGTATTTGTATCAGTTTAGATTATATTCTGTAGCAGGTAAGCACAAATTTAATTAATAATGACAAAAAATTGAGGCTTTTTTCTTATGTAAAAAGAAGTCCAATGATTGCCAGAATAGTCACTCTAATAGTTTTATGATTTCATCAAGGATTCAGTTTTCTTCTATTTTTTCCACTCCACTAAATTTACTGTGTGGCTTTTATCCATGTGGTTTCAAGATGGCTGCTGCTGCTCCAGGCATCACATCCACATTCCAGGTCAGAAAAAGGGAGAGGCATCAAAAGCCTTCTCCTTATGAGGCTTTGTCTTTGTATGACAAAAAAAGAAATGCTTCTCAGTGACTTCTGCCTACATCATATTAAGATTTGTCACAAGGCCACAACAAATCAAAGTGATATTTTAGTTTTCTAGTAAAGCTAGGCAAAGACATAGGATGGAAGTTGCAAATGACATTTGGTTACAAAAGTACAGTGTCTGCCACAGTAGCAGACCAGGAGTCAAGAGTGGTGGCTTCTATCTAATCCTCTATCCTAACAAATATCTAATCATGAAGAAGCCTTTTAACCTTCACAACCCCAGTTTTCCCATTAAAAAAATGGAATAATGAAATAGAAGATCTCTATTACTCTATGATCGTCTACACCCAGAATAACTTTAAGGCAGGATGGTTGGGGCAGACATTGTTGGTCACCTGCCCAACAGCTATTTCTTACTTGTCTTCTTTATTGGCAGAAACTAGCTCCCACTATAAAACCTGGTGAGGTTTTCTAAGCCTCTTTTCCAGCTAGAACATGATCATGTGACCAAAAATTGGCCAAGGACACCCAAGGGAAAGTGTATGCCATGGCATCTGGGAAAGATTTTCCACCAGCCTCTAAGAGGAATGTGTAAGGAGAAGTCTTCTGGCTCCCTCTTCCATCTCTATTCCCATCCAATTACTCCTGTCTTTGGACTCATCTGTTAGAGCTGTAGCAGCCATTTTGTACCAATGAGGAAACAAATTAAACACACTGAAAATGATGGAATGGAAGGCTGATAAAGAATTTTAGCCGTTGATGAAATCAGTTGTGGGACCACCTTTTTCTGACTTCATTTTGTGGGAAACAATAAGGATCCAGTTTTTTTGTTTTGTTTTGTTTTGTTTTGTTTTCTTTTTCCAGGTTATAGAGTCCCTTTATTTTTTTTTAAATTTTTATTGGAGTATAGTTGATTTACAATGTTGCATTAATTTCAGGTGTACAGAAAAGTGAATCAGTTATACATATACATATATCCACTTTTTTTTAAAGTTTCTTTTCCCATATAGGTTCTAACAGAGTATTAAGTAGAGTTCCCTGTGCTATACAGTAGGTCCTTATTAGTTATCTCTTTTATATATAGTACTGTGTATAGGTCAGTCCCAATCTCCCAATTGACCCCTGCCCCCCACATCCCCTGGTGACAATAAGTTTTCTACATCTGTAACTTTACTCGTGTTTTGTAAATAAATTCATTTGTACCCCCCTTTTTCTTAGATTCCACTTATAAGCGATATCATATGATATTTGTCTTTCTGTGTCTGACTTAACTTCACTCAGTGTGACAATCTCTAGGCCCATCCATGTTGCTGCAACTGGCATTATTTTGTTCTTTTTTATGACTAATATTCCATTGCATATATGTACCACATCTTCTTTATCCATTCCTCTGTTGATGGACACTTAGGTTGCTTCCATTTCCTGACTATTGTAAATAGTGCTGCAGTGAATATTGGGGTGCATGTTTCTTTTTGAATTATGGTTTTCTCCAGGTATATGCCCAGTAGTGGGATTGCTGGGTCATACAGTAGTTCTATTTTTAGGTTTTTAAGGAACCTCCATACTGTTCTCCATAGTGGCTGTACCAATTTACATTCCCACCAATAGCATAGGAGGGTCCCCTTTTCTCCATACCCTCTCCAGCATTTACAGTTTGTAGGATTTTTGATGATGGCCACTCTGACCAGTGTGAGGTGATACCTCATTGTAGTTTTGATACGCATTTCTCTAATAATTAGTGATGTTGAGCATCTTTTCATGTGCTTTTTGGCCATCTGTATGTCTTTTTTGGTGAAATGTCTATTTAGATCTTCTGCCCATTTTTTGAGTGGGTTATTTATTTATTTATTTATTTTTTTTGATATTGACCTGCATGAGCTGTTTTGTATATTTTGGAGATTAATCCCTTGTCAGTTGCTTCATTTGCAAATATTTTCTGCCAATCTGAGGGTTGTCTTTTTGTTTTATTTATGGTTTCCTTTGCTGTGCAAAAGCTTTCAAGTTTAATGAGATCCCATTTGCTTATTTTTGTTTTTATTTTCATCGCTCTAGGAGGTGGACCTGGTCTATTTATGTTATTTTTGTTTGATGTTCTTACTTGCAGCCCAAAAGATCCTATACAAAACAGTGATCTAATAGAAACAATTGTACATTCTAAACTAGCACACATCTGGTCTTACATTTTATGTGCATATGAATCCCCAGGGTAACTTGTTAAAATGCAGATTTCTGATGCAGTAATCCTGGGATGGGGCCTAAAATTCTGCACCTCTATCAGGCAGGTAGTGTTGGTTCTCCTGCCCTGCAGATGATCTGCACTACACTTTGGACAGCAAGGTGATAACCTATGTGTGTCTAGTTTACAACATTGATCAAGCCACAGCACTTCCTTGGGCCTCAGTTTTCTCACAGGATCCTACTTCTTATGATTCTAAGTACTATCAGAAGAAAATACAGTAATTTATTCCAGAAATGGAGATACACGTGAAAAGCAAACCGAGGAAGCAGAAATGCTGAGATTTATTTTAATCCCTGTACCGAATGGTCATTCACCTCATTACTTGATACAAATTGCATCCCGGATGAGGTGCACAGGCCAGTGCGCATTTCCATGACTGTCCAATAACCCCACACACGCTCGCTCAGAAATATCCTGGGAACAGAATGTTAACTGAGCTGCATTTGCAGGTGCTCCTTGGAATCTCATTACGTAGAACGTGTGTGCTCATCAGAAATTCAATTAATAAAGATTTGAAAAGATTTAGGAGCAATCCATCCTCTTCTCCACCCCTTTTTCAATGGGAATGAAGAATGACTGTGGTTATTTTAATAACAAGAAAGCCATCTGCCTGCAAAGGTGACTGCTCCTTTGTTCCCTCTGCCCCAGGTGCTGCTGGCAGCCCACATACATCTTGGTCCAACACTGAAATCTGGCTGCTTTCATATCTGAGTGTTCTCTCTCTCCCTCCTACCATCAGTGCACTTCACTTATGCAACTGGTGGAAAATAACCTACTCTATCCTGGTACACTTCAAACCAAAGTCTTGGACGTCCATTTACTATACCCTGAAATATGTCAGGTGTCAGGAAGGGATCAAGCACAAGAGCTCTATGGTACCATGAGTGGAGAAATGAGAGATTTTCTTTTTCTTTTGTATATTTTTTAATAAACTTTATTTCTTGGAACTGTTTTTTTCTTTTTTTCTTTTTAGTTCTCATTGTGTTATTTTTTCAGCTTTATTGAGATATAATTGGCCAATAAAACTGTAACATATTTGAAGCATACATCATAATTCTGTATTTATATATGTATAATATATATGAGCATACATATTATATATATAATACATATATATAATTTCATGAGAACATTTACATGTACTCTTAAAATTTTTAATTATACAACATAGCATAGCAACTCTATTAATGACATTACATGTTAGATCCTCAGACTTTATTCATCTTATAGCTAAAAAAAACCCCAGAAGTTGGTCTGAAAGAACTGGTTCAGATTTACAGAAAAATTAAGATAGCACAGTGGTCTCATTTACCGCACATTGGCTTCCCCTATTATTAGCATCTTACATTAGTATGACACTTTGTTGCAAATAATGAACAAGTAGTGATACATTATTATAAACTAAAGTTCATAGTTTATTTAAATTTCCTTGTTTTTGTTTTTGTTTAAACCTAATGCTCTTTTTTTGTTCCAGGATCCCACACTGCACTGATGTTATGTCCCTTTAGGCTCCTCTTGACTGTGACTACTTCTCAGACTTTGTTTAGATGATCTTGAGAGTTTTAAGGAGCAGCGGTCAGGTATTTTGTAGGATGCCAGACTATCAGAATTTGTCTAATGTTTTTATCATGATTACACTGGGGTTATGTTATTAGGAAGAAAGGCCAGAGAAATAAAGTGCCATTTTCATCCCATTCTATCAAGCAAATATACTCCAACTGATTTATAACCATTGATGTTGGCCTTGACCACCTGGCTGAGGCAGCGTTCTTCAGGTGTTTTCACTGTAAAGTTACTCCTAGTCACTCTTTCCATGCTGCACATTTTGAAACAAAGTCACTATGGGAAGCCTATATCCAAGGGGTGAGAGTTTATGCTCCAGCTCTTTGAGGATATAGATCTGCATAAAATATTTGGAATTCTTCCATGTGAGAGATTTGTCAATTCTCCCCCATTTTCTAATCTAGTCAATCACTTATCTATATCAATATGAACTCATGTATATTTACTTTATACTTTGAGTTAAAATCTAATATTGATTAATTGATTGATTGAGTGCTCAAATTGTTTTGGCCATTGGGAACTCTTTGAGTTGGCTCCTATTTCCCTGTGGCATATCCCCATCACTGTGTGTGTGCGGGGGGTGGGGGGAGATGGGGGGAAGTCCTTTTTACTTTTTACTTAAAAAAAAATTATTGGAGTATAGTCGATTTAAAATGTTGTGTTACTTTCTACTGTACAGCAAAGTGAATCAGTTATACATACACATATATCCATTCTTTTTAAATTACTTTCTGATATAGGTCATTACAAAGTATTGAGCAGAGTTCCCTGTGCTATACAGTAGGTCTTTGTTGATTATTTTATATATAGTAGTGTGTATATGTCAATCCAAATCTCCCAATTTATCCCTCCCCCCACTCCAGCTACATGTAAAAAATGAAATTACAACACTCCACTCCCTAACACCATACACAAAAATAAACTGAAAATGGATTAAAGACCTAAATGTAAGGCTGGGTACCATAAAACTCCTTTTTTTCTTTGTTTCCTTTCTTTCTTTCTTTTCTTTTTTGAGTACTTTCTTACTTTCTGGTGCTACAAGATGATCAAGGCTCATCTTGTATATTTCCTCTTCCATTTATAGAATTGGTCATTTTTCCAAGCAGCTCTGCTTTTTTTTTTAAATTGGAGAATGGTATTAGAAACCAAGATCTGGGTTCTAGGTGTGTTCATTGCTGTTGGAGTGTCATTTATTTTAGGCCCTCTCAGCTAACAGAGCAAAACAATACATGTTTATATTAACTCATGTATATACACAAAACTATGACTATTTCTATACGTAAACATCTGTATCTATATGACACTAAACATGAGTTCATACTGGTGTCCCCAACTCTAAGCCATTGCTTTGTGTCTTATTCTGGTGTCCTCTCCTTGCTTATCTGGAACCTACCACTCCAACAGTGAGAAACCTTGGCTCCCATGATCTGCTATCCATTTAATTAATTCTTCCATTCTAGTATACATTGCAGTATCAGAATTGTTAACCTGTACCCCCATGGGAAACAATTTTATCAACTAGGCTACAGGTCATATGTGCAATTCCTTTTGCCTTTAGCTTTACAAACTCAACTCATTTCCACAGATGTTTAGGTCTGCACCTTTTCCCCCAACCCTTTTCAGTGAGATTGTTTCATCCATTTATAATACAGTTATATGCTCTTGTCACTGTCTATATTTCTTCTTGGGATCCTAAGACTCTATATTTATATCTTTTTATATTTGATGGTAATTTGGAGTTCAAAGTAAATACTGCAGCTCAATGTCTGGAAAGAAACTCTTATTTACCCCACTTCTCAAACATCTCCACACAATGATTCCTCTGCTTCTCATTTCATATCATTGAATTAAATTATAAAATAATATACTGTAACAACTACTGGGAATCTTAGGGGTTTCTTCACTTGTTTAGCCAAGAAATAGCAGGCCAGATAAATTATATGTTTTGTCTAAAGACTGAGCTAGTTAGAGATAAAAGCAGGTATAGGACTCAACTCTCTTGGTTCCCAATCCAAAGCTACTTTTCTTATACTACCTAATATATAGGGAGAAGAGTGTTTTCTGTATGCATCTAAGTTCTCAATTGCTGGTGACACTGCACTATGGATGCAAACTCGGGCTTGCTACACTTTGGTTTTTACACAGTGTGTTAACTATCCCCCTTGTCCTGTAAGTGTATTGATGACTAGCTGAGCATAATGCGGTCACTTCCAGGGTAGCCTCTAAGTACCTCTCATTGGACATGGATTGGATTTTCTTTCCAAATCCTGTGAAAAAGGAAGGGGAAGAATAAGTGAGGATCCCTTTGGATCAATAAAACTCAGAAATACTTGGCTCGCATTGCTCACAGCATCAGCTCTGACATCGCCTCTTCCTAGAGCCTTCCCTGACCCATCTCTCTCTGCCCCAAGGTTTCCATTCCTCTGTGTTTCTATAGCATTTGCCACACTACCCTCTGTCATTAGACAGTGAACTCTTGAGGTCTAGAACCATGGCATTCATCTTAATTCCCTCCACAACTGACTTTGTATGTGGCAAGTAAGATCTTTTCAATTAATATTTGTTTAAGTAATGAGTAAAAGATGAATGGATCTAGAAACACCATTAAAAAGTTAGAAACACGAGTAAGATAGGAAAAAGAAAAAGTCAATGCCAGCCATGTGAAGAACAGGAGAAGGATGAAAAAGAATAGGGTTAAAGTTGCCTTAGCAACAATAGGGCCCAGAGAGGAAAGGGGATTGAGGCTACCTAGGAAGGAGCCCACACCCTCCACAAATAACATAGATATGGGGCAGTCATGGATGTACGGTCCTTCCAGGATGTTAACCACCCATGATATTGGTAAAGGATCCTTCTACCTGTCTCCAAGGTAGAGGTTGGAAGAAATCTAAAAAAACTCTTTCACCTAACTTTCTTTCACTCAGTCCTCTACTTAAAACTGCCACAGCACTCTGAATGGAAGTCAGAAAATCACAGGGACCTGGTGTTGCATGAGACAGGGATTCTTGACAGGACCAAAGACCATGAGAGGAAAAGTCTCATACTTCCATTTGAGGCACCTCTTGGCCAAGAGGCAGAAACTTGATCTTTGGGTTCAAAGTCACAGAACCCCAAAGATCTGTCCAAAACAGTGACTAATGGCCTCACAGAGACATGAGGGGGGTGATGGATAGAAGTTAGACTAGGTTCGAATGGAAAAGCTAATAAAAGAACCACCTTGTATTATTGATATTAGACAGAATGATGGAAGAGGCTAGTAATTGAAATAGCTTCAGAAAGGTCAAAAAAAAAGAAAAAAAGAAAAAGTAATATAGAATGGCCAAGAATGTCTGCAGAATCATATAGACATGAATGCAAATCTGGTCACTTGTGCTCACTAACTAGGTGACTTTGGACATGTTAATTGTACTTCCCTATCCTTACCCTCATTCCTTATAAAGTTAAAATAATGATATGCATCTGGTAAGTTGATTATGAGGGTGAAATGAGAAAAAATAGGTAAAACAACACAAAATCTGAAAGATACAGAAAATCAACAACCACCAAAATTTATCAAGTACTTATTGTTTGATAAACATTATACTAGATGTGTTATGTAGTTTTTATGGTTGGTATATTATTGACCTATCAGTAAATATCAGAAGGTTCCAAATTTTCCTTCTTACAAGGTCCTCAAATCTGAATAGTTTTCTTCCACCTTGGAGAATTTGAATGAAGCCACCTAAAGGCAAGAAAATGGTAAATGATTCTCCCCCAAGTATTCTGCATTGGCATAATCCATGAAACAGTGATACAACTAGGGCAATGCTGGTTACAAAATAGACAGGAAGAGAGATGGTGGCATTTGTACAATAGCCCAATCTTCTTAAAGACAGCCTTCAATATCTAGTTCCTTTTATAAGGCCAGAGAGCTGGTTTTATGAACTAGTTTCTTCTCAGACTCAGGCAGCTGCTGACTGGCATTAGAATAAGGGTTGCATTTCTCAGTAACTTGTAACAATTTCTCTCAATGAAGAGGAAAGCAAATTGCCACTTAAAAAAAAATTTTTTTTAATAAATTGCAGGAGCAGTCATTTCTATTGCCCTTTGGCTCCCAGAGACACACGCTGTCTTTCCATGGTGATTATCATGCTTACATGCTATTTAATTGTATATTTAGGTCTTTACAGAAATTGGAGACATGTTTCAGCTTCACTAGAGGAGTTTTCAATAAAAATTCCTTGTGAGAATAAGGAATACTCTTCCTTATTCTATATTAAACACAGTGTCTTATATTCATCTTAAATGAATGATCACATCCTTGGTGTTTTTGATGGGAAATTTTGGATAGGGATCCAGTCCTCACTGTCACCATCTGGAAAGCCTTGTGGGGTCATTTGGTCTAGATCCTGACCTTTAGTACTAGGCTAATCCAGTGAGGAAACAGAGGTCAGGCTATACCGTTCTCCCTCACTGGGTGGAAAGAATCTGAAGCTAATGACAGATTGCCAGTGGTTCACATTAACCTTGTCTGGTACAACACAGTAAGACTTTCCTGGCCAAGTAAAGTGACAGATAATTCCTGACAAGTCTGGGAGCCGGGAGGGTCTGTGTCCAGGGCTTTGGTGACCCTACTGTTCCTTCAAAATGGAGATGTAAGTTGCTGGAACTGTTGCCAAAATTCAGCCTCTGTACACTGGTGTTGGATTAAATCTCAGAAACAAGAGTTTTGGGTGAAGTAGAAAGAAATAGCTTTATTGCTTTGCCAGGCAAAGGGATCCACAGTGGGCTCATGCCCTGAAGAATGTGTGCCCCGCCCTGGAGGGGGTAGTGAGGAGTCTTACAGTGTTCAAGGAGCAGGGCGTGGTCAGCCAGAGGACATTCTCCTGATTGGCTGGTGATGAGGTAATGGGGAGTCGGCATCATTAACCTTCTGGTTCCAACAGGTCTGGGGTCTATGTGCTTGTGGGCAGCAGACAGTTAACTTCTCCCACCTGTATCTGCAAAACAGCTCAAAGGATGTGGCTCAGAATATTCTCTATAGTCCTTGAGGAAGAACTAAAAGTCCTTGACTCTGTTTAATAGCTAAAGTATCATTATTTGGGCTTGCTTGACTGTTTTCCTTTCTGCAGTTTCTCACTTCTCTGATCAAATTTATTCTTTGACTAAAGTTTTTCTACAGACAAAAGTCAGGAGAAGGGCATGGGTGGGGATCTATTCTGGGAAGGCCTCCTAGGGTCCTGCTTGGTTACAAAACCAGGTGAGGAAAAGAGGAATATGACAGGTTCCTGGTTCTGTAAGCATCTGTTTCCTCCTCTTCTGACTGGGACTTTATTCCCAAAGCTCAGAGAATATTAGAGTTGAATGACAAGGGTTTACAGTATCATTCACTGAGTAAATGGCAAGTTAGAGTAAAGAACTCATTTAAGAAAGGCATGACCAAACGCAGGAAAAGGGCTTATCCACTAAACACTATCTCAGGACCCATCGGCCCATGAGGTGGTATAGTTTGCCCTTTCAGATATCTTGCCAAAAGAGCTCATCCACCTTTCAAAATGACACAGCCTAGGTACTCATTTCATCCATGTCAGAAAAGTAATAACATCACACATAAGGATCAAATAATTTTCCACAAAGGAAAATACATTTCTCCAAACAGGAATTGTTTTACACCAACTTCCCTAAACTAAGTAAGTTTTATTTATGTTTTCACTCTTGAAGCTGGGAAATCCATATTGGTACAAAGAAGTTGGCTATAGAACAGAGAGAATTTGATCTGGCTTTGGTCAAATCTACCTACAGGACTTTTTGCCTTAAAAGCATCACATGACAAGTTAGACATACCTCCACAAGGTAACATTTATTTGTTCAGTGCTAGGAAAGCCTGACCATTGCTAGGAGACCTGGGTCTAACCCTACCTCTGTCACTAACTGAGTACATGTGCTTCAAGAAGACACGATCTTCCTGGGATTCAGGTCCCTCATCTATGAAATAAAGCAGTTGCACTAGATCAGTATTTCTCAACACTGAACATATATGAATCACTTGGGAAGATTTTTAAAAATGCGATGCTCAGACATTACCCTAGACTAATTAAATCAGACTCTCCAGGGCTGGAACTATGTGTTGAAAGTTCCTCAGGTGATTCTATTTCAACCAGGGCTGAGACCTATGAGGCAGCATTATTCCTGAGTTTATACTATATTGACATTTTGTCACTTTCAGGTTTTTACATCACCTCTGAACTTTCTGTCATCTCTGAACTTTCTCTCCTATGGAAGGAAGAATTCTAAGGTGACTCTCAATGATTTATGCCCTTTTATCAACCCCCTTTGTGTGCAGGTGGAAACTGTGTCTTGCTTCTGGCCAAGAGAATATGGCAAAGGTGATGAGATAATCTTTCCCGTGATTAGGTCACATTACATATAGCAGATGGGACAGTGAGATTCTTCTGTGGGCTCTGAAAAAGCAAACTGCCGTGCTGTGAGAGGGTCTCTGATATGACTGAATGTCTGACCCCCCCAACCCCATAATTCATAAGCTGACATCCAATCCCCAGTATGATAGAATTGGGGATGGGGTCTTTGTTAAAATGTCAATACTGTCATACATACATGTATGTATGTAATCTATAAATTGTAGCAATATTTTTTTGGACCTGTCTCCTAAAGTTAAGGAAATAAAAGCAAAAATAAATAAATGGGACTTAATTAAACTTTAAAAGCTTTTGCACAGTGAAGAAAACCATTGACAAAATGAAAAGACAACCTACTGAATGGGAGAAAATACTTGCAAATGATATTGTTAAAATGTCAATCCTACCAAAATCCATCTCTAGATTCAATGAACTCCCTATCAAGATTCCACAGGTAATTTTTTATAGAAATAAAAAAAAAACTCCTAAAATTTATATGGAACCACAAAAGACCCCAAATAGCCTGACAAATCCTGAGAAAGAAGAACAAAGCTGGAGGCATCACACTTCCTGATTTCAAGCTATACACTAAAGTTATAGTCATTAAAACAGTATGGTACTGGCATAAAAACAGACAAACAGACCAATGGAACATAATTGAGAGTCGAAAAATAAACCCAATCATACATGGTCAACTGAAATTTGATAAGAGAGCCGAGAATACTCAGTGGAGAAAAGACAGTCTCTTCAATAAGTGGTGTTGGGATAATTGGACATTCACTTGTAGAAGAATAAAGCTGGACCTGTATCTTATCCCACTCACAAAAATTAACTCAAAATGAATTAAAGACTTAATTGTAAGACCTGAAACCATGAAACTCCTAGAAGAAAACATAGGAATAAAGCTCCTTCACATGGGTGTTTGTAATGATTTTTTGGATGTGACACCTAAACCACAAGGAACAAAATAAAAAATAGACCAGTGAGACTACATCAAACTAAAAATCTTTTGCACAGCAAAAGAAACCATCAACAAAGTGAGAAGACAACCTACAAAATGGAAAAAAAAATTGCAAACCTCTTATATCTGATAAGGGGTTTAATGTCCAAAATATAAAGAACTCATACAACTCAATAGAAAACAAAAACAAATAACCTAATTAAAAAATGGGCAAAGGACCTGTATAGACATTATTACAAAAATAGTACAAAAGACCAAGAGGTACTTGAAAATATACTCAACATCACTAGTTATTAGGTTAATGAAAATTGAAATCACAATGAGATGCCACTTCATGCTTTTTCGAATGGCCAACATCAAAAAGACAAGAGCTAACAAATGCTAGTGGTGGATGTGGAAAAAAGGGAACCCTTGTGCATTGTTGCTGGGATTGTAAATTGGTGCAGCCACAATGGAAAACAGTTTGGAGGATCCTCAAAAAAATAAAAATAGAACTACCATAGGATCTAGCAGTTCCACTTCTAGAAATATATCCAAAGGAAACAACACTAACTTAAAAAGATATCTGCACCCCCATGTTCATAGTGGCGTTGTTTACAATAGCCAATACCCAAGCCACACGGTCGATTGATGGATGAATGGATAAAAAAGGTGTGTGTGTGTGTGTGTGTGTGTGTGTGTGTGTGTGTGTGTATGTATATATACTGAAATATTATTCAGCAGTGAAAATTGAGGAAATCCTACCACTGTGACAACATAGCATAATGCCTTCAAGGTCAATCCATCTAAGTGAAATAAGTCACACAGGGAAAGACAAATACTGCATGATATCACCTATACTTGGAATCTAAAAACAAACAAACTGAACTGAGAAAAAAAGAGATCACATTTGTGGTTACCAGGGGTGGAGTGTGGGAGAAGGGAGAAATTGGAGGAAGGTAATCAAAAGGTACAAATTTCCAGTTATAAGATAAATATGTACAAGGATGTAATGTACAACATTACGACTATAATTAGCACAGCTGTATAATATACAGGAAAATTGTTAAGAGAGTCATTTCCAACAGTTTTCATCACAAGCAGAATTTTTTTCTTCCTTTTTTATTTTTTTAACATCTTTATTGGAGTATAATGGCTTTACAATGGTGTGTTAGTTTCTGCGTTATAACAAAGTGAATCAGCTATACATATACATATATCCCCATATCTCCTCCCGCTTGCGTCTCCCTCCCACCCTCCCTATACCACCACTCTAGGTGGTCACAAAGCACGGAGCTGATCTCCCTGAGTTATGCAGCTGCTTCCCACTAGCTTTCTTTTTTTTAACTCATTGTTTACTTTATTTATTTTTGGCTGTGTTGGGTCTTCGTTTCTGTGTGAGGGCTTTCTCCAGTTGTGGCAAGCGGGGGTCACTCTTCATTGCGGTGCCCGGGCCTCTCACTATTGCGGCCTCTCTTGTTGCGGAGCACAGGCTCCAGACACGCAGGCTCAGTAATTTTGGCTCACGGGCCTAGTTGCTCCGTGGCATGTGAGATCTTCCCAGACCAGGGCTCAAACCCGTGTCCCCTGCATTGGCAGGCAGATTCTCAACCACTGCACCACCAGGGAAGCCCCCCACTAGCTTTCTATTTTACATTTGGTAGTGTATATATGTCCATGCTACTCTCTCACTTCATTCCAGCTTACCCTTTCCCCTCCCTATGTCCTCAAGTCCAATCTCTATGTCTGTGTCTTTATTCCTGTCCTGCCCCTAAGTTCTTCAGAGCCACTATTTTTTTTTTTGGATTCCACATATGTGTGTCAGCATATGATATTTAATTTTCTCTTTCTGACTTACTTCATTCTGTATGACAGTCTCTACATCCATCCCCCTCACTACAAATAACTCAATTTCATTTCTTTTTATGGCTGAGTAATATTCCATTGTGCTATTGATTGTGCTATTGATTCCTTCTAGAGAATTTTTAATTTCATTTATTGTGTTGTTCATCATTGTTTGCTTGCTCTATAGTTTTTCTAAGTCCTTGTTAAACATTTCTTGTATTTTCTCCATTCTATTTCCAAGATTTTGGATCATCTTTACTATCATTACTCTGAATTATTTTTCAGGTAGACTGCCTATTTCCTCTTCGTTTGTTTGGTCTCATGGGTTTTTCCCTTGCTCCTTCATATGCTGCGTATTTCTCTGTCTTTTCATTTTGCTTAACTTACTGTGTTTGGGGTCTCCTTTTCACAGGCTGCACGTTCGTAGTTCCCATTGTTTTTGGTGTCTGCCCCCAGTGGCTAAGGTTGGTTCAGTGGGTTGTGTAGGCTTCCTGGTAGCGGGGTCTGGTGCCTGTTTTCTGTTGGATGAGGCTGGATCTTGTCTTTCTGGTGGGCAGGACCACATCCGGTGGTGTGTTTTGGGGTGTCTGTGGCCTTATTATGATTCTAGGCAGCCCTTCCAGCAATGGGTGGGGCTGTGTTCCTGTCTTGCTAGTTGTTTGGCATGGGGTGTCCAGCACTGTAGCTTGCTGGTCATTGAGTGGAGCTCGGTCTTAGCACTGAGATGGAGATCTCTGGGAGAGCTTTTGCTATTTGATATTACATGGCACTGGGAGGTCTCTGGTGGACCAATGTCCTGAACTCGGCTCTCCCACCTCAGAGTCACAGGCCTGACACCCGACCGGAGCACCAAGAGCCTGTCAGCCACATGGCTCAGAAGAAAAGTGAGAAAAAAGAAGGAAAGAAAGAAAGAAAAAAACAGAATAAAAAGAAATAAAGTTATTAAAATAAAAAAATTATTTTAGTTAATAAAAATGAAAAACACTAAAAAGTAATAAAAATAAAGAAAGAAAGAAGGAGAGCAACCAAACCAAAAAACAAATCCACCAATGATAACAAGTGCTAAAAACTATACTAAAAAAAATAGACAGACAGACAGACAGAACCCTAGGATACATGGTAAAAGCTAAACTATACAGACAAAATCACACAAAGAAGCATAAACATACACACTCACAAAAAGAGAAAAAGGAAATATATATATATCTATATATTAAAAAAAAGGAAGAGAGCAACCAAATCAATAAACAAATCCACCAATGATAATAAACTATAAATACTAAACTAAGATAAACATAAAACCAGAAATCAGTCAGTCACATACAGCAAACCCCAAGTCTACAGTTGCTCCCAAAATCCACTGCCTCAATTTTGGGGTGATTCATTGTCTATTCAGGTATTCCACAGATGCAGGTACATCAAGCTGATTGTGGAGTTTTAATCCGCTGCTTCTGAGGCTGCTGGGAGAGATTTCCCTTTCTCTTCTTTGTTCGCACAGCTCCGGGGTTCAGCTTTGGATTTGGACCCGCCTCTGCGTGTAGGTCGCCTGAGGGCGTCTGTTCCTCGCCCAAACAGAACGGGGTTAAAGGAACAGCTGAATCGGGGCTCTGGCTCACTCAGGCCGGGGGGAGGGAAGGGTACGGATGCGGGGCGAGCCTGCGGCGGCAGAGGCCGGTGTGACATTGCAACAGCCTGAGGCGCGCCATGTGTTCTCCTGGGGAAGTCGTCCCTGGATCACGTGACCCTGGCAGTGGCGGGCTGCACAAGCTCCCGGGAGGGGCGGTGTGGAGAGTGACCTGTGCTCGCACACAGGCTTCTTGGTGGCGGCAGCAGCAGCCTTAGCGTCTCCTGCCTGTCTCTGGGGTCTGCGCTGATAGTCGCGACTCGCGCCCGTCTCTGGAGCTCGTTTAGGCGGTGCTCTGAATCCCCTCTCCTCAAGCACCCCAAAACTACGGTCTCTTGCCTCTTTGGCAGGTCCAGACTTTTTCCCGGACTCCCTCCTAGCTAGCCGTGGCGCACTAGCCCCCTTCAGGCTGTGTTCACGCCGCCAACCCCAGTCCTCTCCCTGGGGTCTGACCTCCGAAGCCTGAGCCTCAGCTCCAGCCCCCGCCCGCCCCGGCGGGTGAGCAGACAAGCCTCTAGGGCTAGTGAGTGCTGCTCGGCGCCGAGCCTCCGTGCGGGAATCTCTCTGCTTTGCCCTCCGCACCCATGTTGCTGCGCTCTCCTCCGTGGCTCCGAAGCTTCCCCCCCATCACCCCCCGTCTCTGCCAGTGAAGGGGCTTCCTAGTGTGTGGACACCTTTCCTCCTTCACGGCTCCCTCCCACTGGTGCAGGTCCCATCCCTCTTCTTTGTCTCTGTTTTTTCTTTTTTCTTTTGCCTACCCAGGTACTTGGGGAGTTTCTTGCCTTTTGGGAGGTCTGAGGTCTTCTCCCAGCATTCAGTAGGTGTTCTGCAGGAGTTGTTCCACATGTAGATGTATTTCTGATATATTCGTGGGGAGGAAGGTGATCTCTGTGTCTTACTCCTCCACCATCTTGAAGGTCTCCCCCCCCCTTTTTTTTTAAATTGTATCTATATGAGAAGATGGATGTTAACTGAACCTATTTTGATAATCATTTCACAATATATGTAAATCAAACCATCATGCGGTACTTCTTAAACTTATACAGTGATGTCTGTCAATTATTTCTCAATAAAACAAAAAAAAGTTAACTGTTTGCTCTTCTCATATTTCAGAGTGGGTTTATTATATGAGTCAATGAATATAATGGGTTTAATTAAACACAGTACTTAACACATAGTAATGACTCAAAAATGGTAATGATGGTGGTTGTTGCTTTTGACTTGATTGCATTAGGGGACATTTGTTTATTTTCAGCACCTATTACGATCCTTCCTAGGTGATTAGAAAGCCTGAAAGGTTTACTAGGCACATATGAAAATGTGGGGTTGAGAGGAGAATGTGGTAGTGGTACCCCATCTGTAGGGGGAGGCAGTGTCTTCCTCTCCCTGTTCCCTATCTTCATCGTTTCTTGCTTCAACAACAAGAGGGCCAATGCCAAGAGGATGGACATCATGGTGATTAACAATGCATTTGTAGTATCTTATCTGGGTTAAAGAACAAAAACATGACTTTTTTGCCCACTCTTTAACTTGTCCCTAATACATTCTTCCTTTTTCACTATTAAAGCGAGTCTTTCTCAGGCACTGTTCTGAACTACTTCCAGAGACTAGATGCCATTCTTTTGAAGTCATAGGATAGGAGACTGCTTGACAGCCTTAAAAGTCTTAAAAAAATTATTGTGTTTGAGCTGCATCACCCAGGAGGACCACGGCTGACATACATCCTCTTTGCTCAACAGAGCTGTAAAAAAAATAAGTTCCAAAGTTTGCTTTTCAGAGTTTCACACTCAGTGTGGAAAAACTATAAAGCTGGGCCCCAGAAAGACTTTCTCTTTGGCTGAAAAGAACTGTCAAGAAAGTTGCCCAACAATCCCCAGAACTCAAATTTATCTGTCAAAGAGTGGACTGCTTTTCAAAAGAGAGAGAAGTCACTAAAATAAGAGGCAACTTCCCTTCCACGAAACAGAAAATAACAGAGAAACAAAAGAAGATTTAGAGGATAAGTAAAGGAAATACTAAATTATATTGAAAAATGAAAGTAAGAACTTAACAAATTCATTACCAGAAATTTGGCAAGAGCTAAAACAAAGATGCTTAGATAAATTCTTGGATATGAGAACCATAAGGAATCATCAACTTCAGAGGTCTTGGAGCTGTTCAGAAAATCTAAAATACATGTCACAAACATCCAGCACACCGTCCCACAAAAGGTCTTTTTGTGATTCCTTCAGAAAAGTAATTCATCCCAGATTGATCCCTGTGTTGCATTTGTTTTTTCTTGGACACAAAAAAGAATGAGAGAGAAGAATGAAAGACTTATTTTTAAAATGCTTCATCTCAAGCATAACTACTTTCAGCACCAAGGTGTTGATCTGAGGGGCAATCTGAATGAAAGTTGCCTTTGTTCAGTCTCCATGATCACTGCAAGCTTTATGATCAAAATTAGAAACAAGTGAAACATGAGAACCATGTTCCGATGTACAGCTAGCTCTTGCTCACAGAAAACAGAACATTACTGGAGGCCTTCAGGGATCTTCTCTGGTTCACTCTGCAGATGAAAGGCTGAAAACAGAGCTGTCTAGAAGGCTTAGAAAATAAACTTATGGTTACGGAAGGGGAAAGGTGGGGGGAGGGATAACTTATGAGTTTGGGATTAACACACACACACTATTATATATAAAATAGATAACCAAATAGGACCTACTGTAGAGCACAGGGAACTCTACTCAATACTCTGTAATAACCTATATGAGAAAAGAATCTGAAAAAGAATGGATAGATGTATATGTATAACTGAATCACTTTGCTGTACACCTGAAACATTGTAAATCAGCTATACTCCAATATAAAATAAAAATTAAATTTAAAAAAATAAGCCAGAAAAAAAGAAAAAAAAAGAAAGAAAGCTAAGGAGGGAGAGAATACAAGGAAGAAAGAAAGAAGAAAACCACTGGGAAACTGTGCCTGAGATAGCCTCTTGTCAACTCCTGTTGTGGGGCGATCTTGGAAGGAAAAATGAGTTTTAGGACCTACTGCACACCCCGCACATTCCCTTGGAGACATCTATCCACATTGGAACCCAAGGACTGAGCCAAGGGACTCCAGGCGCAGCAGGTTATGGAAAGCACATCCCAAGTGTTCTGAATGTTCTCGTGGAAATTCTGGGACCACATCCACACTTTTCTTCAGCATTTTCCAGGTCTGATACTTCTCCAAGTAATTAGAAAACCATCTGTTAAACCCTGATCATGTCTTACATCAAAACTGAATTGAAAAGAATAACATCATTGTCTTCCCTTTTTGAGATGACAGAGGACGTGAGCATTGAACCTGTGGCTTGTTTGCATTGGATTCCCAGCAGGTAGCCAAATGTGTTCAACAAATGCCCTGGAACACTTGTTTTCTCCTTTCAACCAGGAGAGATGAAAATTGTCCATTAATTTGTCCCATAATTCACAAAACTGGCAGCTAATTAGATGTTTTCTGGATCCATGATGATTCGTAGGACTTTTAAATTTTTTATAAATATTTTATGAATAATCAAGTTGCAGAGTAAGAAGCAAAATAACCAATATACATATGAAAATTGTTGAGCCTCATTTATAATCAAAGAAATGGAAATGAAGACATTGGGAGAGCATCCTTCTTATAAAATTGGTAAAATTGGTGAGGATCAAAGACAACAGTCATGTTCATACACTGCTGACGACAGTGCAAAGTGGTACAAATTTTCTGTGGGGAGGAGGAGGATTTGGCAAAATTTATCAAATGCTGTAAAAATTCACATACCCCTTAGTTCCAAAATTCCAGTCCATGAATGCATTCTAAGAAAATAAGGGATATGCACAAGCATTCGACTTCAAGGACATTCAGCACAGTATTTTTTATAATAGTGAAAAAGCAGAACCTAAAACTTTTAAACTGTATCAGTTAAGCAAAATATTGTATATCCGTATAAGAGAATGCCATTTTGCTATTGAAAATTACATTGAAGGTTTTTTTTTTATTATTGTTTCAAATACATACTTGTAGCATATTTTGGTTAAAAAGGAGTTTACAAAAATTATGACTTTATTTTCGGTAAAAACAAAGTGTTAAAGGTGAAAAGGTAGATAGGGTTTTGATGGTATTAAGTACTAATTGGGCCAGGGAACACAAGAATGTCTGGCCTTTGACCTGCCAAATTTCCCTGTTCCTTTCAGTTTTCTCAAAGAAGAGAAACGCAGGGAACAAATCAAAATAGTAAACAGAGTACCAGCTTATTAGCTGGGTCAGTGCCTGAGAGGTCCGTGAGATTTCTTAGTTAAAGGTGAAGGGGGGACCTATATGGTGCTTCTGTCTCCCCACCACAGCCAAAAGCAGGGACTCTACTTAGGCACGCATACAGAGAGAGGAAGGAAAGCCAGGCCTGAGTAAGTTATTGATATCACTGCATAGAATGAGGAGAGCCAATGAAAGTAAACTACCAAGGCACCAACTTTTCATCAGTCACCAGGCCCACTAGTAAACACAGCCTAATGAATGCCATAGAATTCCATCAATAACAGTAGCAGATTTCCTTCCCTGGGGTCATGAGGCAGGGTGGGGAGGAAGGTATGCTTACAGGTCAGCTGAAAGACCCAGAGCCACAAGGTCCTGCCCACACTGCACCATTTCAGCAATCTGCTGCTGCCTACCAAATTGCTCCAAACCCAGCGGTTTATGACACGGTTCTGCGGGTTGGCCAGGCTCTGACATGCTGCTCCGCCCCGTGTGGGATAGCTGAGTTGAGTCACGCAGCTGCATTCAGCTGGGTGCTTGGCTGGTGCCAGAACCTCGCAGCTGGAATCTCACACTCCATTCTCACTCCTCACTCCGTAGTGTTACCTGAATCTCTTTGTGCACGGTGACCGGCTTTAAAGAAAGAGTGTTCTAAGAAAATAAGCCCTGTCCTAAAAAGGTACCCAGGATTCGTCGTAATCAGGTATGGCAAGACACTCAGACACAGAAATGATTGTCATGAAGGAAGACGTGTATACTCAAGATCCCGAGAGCCAGGGGCAGGGGGCACATTGGCTTGGTGTGTGAGAGTCAGATAAAGGAGCTGGTTGGAGGTGTGGGCTCTGGATTGGTTGGTTTATACATCAAAGTTGTTCTCACAGGGAAGTCATTTACAATCTCTAGGAATCAGAGAGCCTGGGAAGGTCAGTGTCTCCAGGATCAAGGCCCCAAATGCCAGCGCATCAAGAATACAGAGAAAAAGAAAATATAGCCCATACAAGCCCCAGTATGCAAGCTCTTGCCAAGCCTCTGCTTCCATCATGTTTGCTAAGATCCCATTGACAAAAGCCAATCACACGATCAAAGCAAGAGATAATATAGGAGAGAAGTAAACAAGGGCATGGATTTGGGAGATATTACTCATTGAGGGCCATCAATGTCATAGTTACTTCATGAATATTGCTGAATGAGAGGATATTTGCCAAAGTCAACACTGGTCACCCTTTGAGTCTAGAGTTATGTATTTTGTTCTTTTATTCTATTTTGTCCTTTTTACCCTATAAAATTTCTTATTTTCAACGATGAACATGCATTATTTTTGTAATAAGAGCAAAGCCAAAGTTAATCAACTACATAAATACTACTGTCTTAGATCAGATTCCCTAGAAGCAGAACCTAACCTGAGGATTCTTGTGCAAGTGATTTAGTGCTGCCATGAGAAAACCAACCCGAGGGAAGTGAGAAAAGCAGAAGAGGACCAGAGAAGGAGCTGAGCAAGAGTGTGATCTCAGGTGAGGTCGAGTAAGGAGCGCTACAGGATGACCAGCACCATGGGGCCAGCTCACCTTGAGGCGATGGGATCAGGTGTTTGTACCTCGTTTAGTCATCATCTGTGGCTACCCCTGGGGAAGAGGGTATAACCTCTCAGACCTCTCCTGGAAATAGAAGTCCCACAGTAGGGAGCAAGTCTCTGGGGAAGGACGCAGCTTTCAGCCCTTATGAGGCAAGCTCCGAGCTGCTGGGGGATAGGTGTACCCCCTCTATAAAGGGGACCACTATCATCTACTACAGCTACTCTAGCTTGTTCCACAGGGTGATCTGGATCTTCTCACGTGAGTGCCTCTGAACCCCACCACAGAGTCCAAATATGCCCTCTAAACAGAGAAGAGACATCAAGTATTGTATACTGATGAATGGATGTTAAGTATGTGGAACTCAGAATTTCTCTGTTATGTATATACTATGAATCCTTTATGACTTCAGAGAGTGGGATTCTAGGGAACCCACCAGGATATTATAGATAAAACATCACTCTTTTCTCTTGGAATAGCTGTGACCCTGATGATAAGGCAGATTTTGCCAAACACTTCTCCCATATTTTTTTCCTCTGGGCTGAAATCATGCATGAGAAATTCCAAAAGGGATCATTTTTTTCTAAAGGTTACAGGCCTAAATTATAAACTCAAGTCACTAAGTTAGATGTCTAAAAATTCTAAAAATAGGGGTGGATAATAAGAGTGTTTTCTCAACCAAAACCACAAACTTCCCTCTGCTGCACTCAGAGAAAGCAGGAGAAACTCATCTTTCTCCCCAAGTGGAAAAACGGGAAAGAGAAATCTACCAGATGCTTTGGACTTTGTGCACTGGCAATGTATTTCCATCAATCTCATTTATTTTTGCTTGAAGTCTTATTTTCAGGCCATTACATTCAAATACTGAATCAGGCCATATCCACAAAGATGCTCTGGGAGAAGGAAATGGCCGTTTATTAGCAGGCATGCTTGTTTTCTGGTTTTTACCATCGGTGATAACATGAAACTGAAGGAGGGAGAAGTGATGGCTCATAGAATCTTCAGTAAGCAATTTTTCTTTTTTTTCTTGCGGGATCTTAGTTCCCTGACCAGCGATCGAACCGTGCCCCCTGCAGTGGAACCGGGGATTCTTAACTACTGGACCGCCAGGGAAGTCCCTTAAGTAAGCAATTTGATAGAGGTTCCTGGAAACATGGAGCATCTGGAAGTCTCTGCTAGGTGAGCTATGGACAGAACAGAGAATGGCCTTGTCGAAAGGGCTACAGATTCACCAAATTGAGAGATAGACAATAAAAATGAGACAAAGGGTTCCAGCACTGCCATGGTCCAAGTGAGATGGAGCGTGAGACCAAAGTACTGCCACCCAGCTTCTTTCCAAACTCCACTTGCCTTCAACAACTAACCTATATGACCAGCCAGAAAGAAAATCATTGAGGCCAGGAATTTTCAAAATTAAATTAAAAAGAAATGGGCACATAGCTATACAGCTGGCTAGAAAGATAGCCAAAACTGTAATCCAGAAATATCAATATAATGATCTTTCCAAAACATTGTTCAACCACTGATTAAATAGAATTTTATTCTTTTCAACATAATTAATAGGTTTTACACATTTTTAGAATTTTTTCATATACATAAAGCCACAGAAAATAAATCAATCGATCTTTTTATGCATGATATTTCTTGTTTGGGATTTGGACAGTTCAACTGCTTTAATTTTCTCATGGAAGATTAGCATGGAGGCACACAGATAGCAAACTAGTCTTCTGTTTCCAAACTTCTCATTCTAGTTCTTTCTCAATTTCTCCCCTCTCTCTCCCTCTCTCATTCTTTCTCCCTCTTTTCCTCCTTCCCGCTATCCTCATCTCCACTCCAATAAAAAGTTTGACAGATCCGTCCCTTCCCCTTCTCACAGGGGCTCACTACAGGCCATCTGGTCGTGTGATCTATGGTCACCTCTCTGGGAGACTCTGCAGGTTAACAACAGTCCTTTGAAGAAGCCAGTGGCTCTTCCGAGTCCTGGGAAGTTGAAGGAGTGAGCACCACATGCTAACACTTCCTCCCCCTGAGAAGCTGGCTTTGGAAGGAGAGGGAGATCAGCAGGGCTTCTCTGATGCTGGCCTGCAAGTGACTCCACCTGGCAGGGATCGAGGAAGGAAGAGCAATCAGTCCTTGGGGACCCTCCCCTGGGTGTTGCCCATCTTCCAGTGGCAGGACACAGCAGCTGCCAGTGGACAGGATGAAGAACACTTTAGAGATTCCACTCCCAAACCAGAAGTCTCAAGCTAGTTCTAGTTACTTCACTTGGAATATATTAGGCGAAGCCCCATGAAATTACCAACAGTCGACTGCTTTGACCTAAAAAAAAAAAGGTCAAACCGAATCTCACATGTGTCCACCTAATCTATCCTGCATGACGTCTCTGAATGACAAGGAAATTGTGGCAGTAAAAGAAAACCTTTGGAGGGACTCCATTCATCACGTCGACTGCATCACTCCCATGCTCAAGAATATTTAGTGGAATCCCCATTAACCCCACGATAAAGTTCACATCCATCACCATGGCACAAAGCCCTCTTCAAGGGCTTCAGCCCACCTATCGATAGTATTCATTCCTACTTCCCAGTACCCACCCAATCTGTCTTTACCTTTCCAAACCTTTCTCTCCCTCCACCTCTTGAAGTTCAGTGTAAGTCATAAGTGTTTGCAAAGTTTCCAACTTGCCTCCAATTCTTTTACGCATTCAACATAACTTGTCTTCCAAAAAGCAAAGGATAACAAACAGAAGAAGTATAATCAAAGCATGATGATGAACTTTACCTTCTTTTGCAGAGCTTGAACAGTTATTTGAAATTGACCTCACAAATTCAAAAGACAATTCTGAGTTTCTGTTGAAACAATAATACATTACTTGCTCTTCAACCAATAAAAAGAGAGAGATGACAGGATAAGCCTCAGTCCATAGGACTCTTCCATGGGGTTGAGGAAACTGACAATTGTGCATCTTCCAGGACAATACCACCCAGAATTCCTGGGAAGAAAAAAATAAATGTTTTCTCAGTCGCTTAGGTAGGGGCACTCATGTTGGATCTTCCTTCAGGAGTTCCTCAGGTGATTGGATTCACAGAAAATTGGCCTTTCTGGCACCATATTCTTCCATAAAAGTGATGGACCATCTGAATCATGAGAAGTCGGAACCCAAAGGACCCTCTTGCTAACACTCACACTAGGAGGTTACTGGGCTGGTTAGGAACTGCAAACATGTCCATTACAGAGGCAAGTGTTCTTGATTGGATCTCTTCCCTGAGATTCTACAGACCATATTTCCTTTGTCATACTCCAACCCTGACAATGGGCATGTGATTTATTTTCTGGCACATTGCTAATGAGAACCTTGTTTTATCAGAATTTCTACCCCTTCCTCTTTGCACCTCTCTTCTCTTACTTTTTTCTAGTAAACACGTTTCTTTTAACTTTCAGATAGGTTGAATCGGGGGTTGATGAAAGCCTATTTTAGTTTGGGTTCCCCCAGCCACATGATTCATGCCCCCCAAGACATGGATTCGTGTGAAAGTAGTTTTTCTGGAAGGCAATGCCAACAAATACGTGCAGGGGACTGGGAAAGTGAGCTAGGTAGGAAAAGGAGCCAAAGGTTCAATGTCAATCAAGTTACCCCTGAGGGCAACTGGAGCTTACACAGCTGAGGATTTCTGAGAGCCAGTGTAGGACACATGCTTCAGAGTTTTCTCAGCTGAGGGGTACCAGGGAACCACAATATATACACTTACCCCCTCCGTCATTGGGGGAGAGCTGCTGAGGAGTGGGGGAGTGGTGAAGTCCACAAATGTCCGATCATCTGGCAGGTGTGCAAAGGGAGTTTTGGGTCAGAGAGAGATGTCAGGCAAAGTAAACGCTGGCAGTTGGAAGGTAAGGGGGTGAGAAACAAGAACTTGGGGGAGGGGTGCTGACGGCGTCTGCTACAAAGCTAAAACTCAATTAAAGAAGAAAAGAGCTTTTTTTTTTTTTCCGGTAAGCGGCCTGAGATGACCTCTAAAAATGGTCCACTATTCGCTCAACCCAGAAAACCTCAAAGCAAGTCAAGAGGTTCAAACCTTTGTGTTCACTTTAAGAACACTCGTGAAACTGCCCAGGCCATTAAGGGTATGCATATCTGAAAAACCACCAAGTATCTGAAGGATGTCACTTTAGAAGTAATGTGTGCCATTCCATCATTACAATGGTGGAGTTGGTAGGTGTGCCCAGGCCAAACAGTGGGGCTGGATGCAGGGTCGGTGGCCCAAAAAGAGTGCTGAATTTTTACTTCACATGCTCAAAAATGCAGAGAGTAATGCTGAACTTAAGGGCTTAGATGTAGATTCTCTGGTCACTGAGCACATGCAGGCGAACAGAGCCCCCAAGATGTGGCGCAGGACTTACAGAGCTCATGGCTGGATCAACCCATACATGAGCTCTCCCTGCCACATTGAGATGATCCTTACTGAAAAAGAACAGATTGTTCCTAAACCAGAAGAGGAGGTTGCCCAGAAGAAAAAGATATCCCAGAAGAAACTGAAGAAATAAAAACTTATGGCCTGGGAATAAATGCCGCAAAAATTAAATGCAAATAAAAGTAAAAAAAAAAAAAAAAAAAGGAGAAGAAGAAGAAGAAAAGAGGCAAAGCCATCAGAAAAGACAAAGTGAGAAAGATGCTAATCAGAAAAGCAGCTCTGGAGCCTGGAGCCTGTTGAGTGGGGCTGGGTCTTGATGCCAAAATGGTGACCTCTGGGAAAGCTCACGCCGATCAGTATTCTCTGGGACCTCCATCACCAGTGTCCTTGCCTCCTCAGTGAGCCACACCCACCCCCCTCCTCCCCAGGAGACCCTCCAAGACCCCTAGGTAGGTCTGGCCCAGGCTGATATGAAGTCACTGCTTTGCCCTGGGTCCCAGTGCACGTGAAGCCTTGTGTGTCCCCTCCAAGAGTAGAGTCTCTGGTTCCCCCAGTCCTGTGGAGCTCTTACTCAAACCCTGCTGGCCTTCAAAGCCAAATGGTTTGAGGGCTCCTCCTCCTGATGTGAGACCCCCAGGCTTGGGAGCCTGACATGGGGCTCAGAACTCTAACTCTTGTGGGAGAACCTTTGTATGAGCAAAGAATCGGAAAAAGAATGAATATATGTATATGTATAACTGAATCACTTTGCGGTACACCTGGAACTAACACAACGTTGTAAATCAACTATACTCCAATAAAATTTTTAAAAAAAAAGAAAAGAAGCTCTGTTATAGAATCTTAGAAGGGTACCTAATCCATTCTTAATTTCCACCAAAGACCATCCATACATTATACTGAAGTGTTAATTGTGGAAAAGCAAGCACTACGCTCTAAATTTCCTAGTTGAATAGTTGAGGCTCCATCCCAACCTTTTCTCAGATTTGGTTCCCTCATTTTCCAACTCTTACCTCTTTTCTTCAGTGAGACCCATCCCCTTCCTGCCCCGGGTGCTCACGCCAGGCTCATTGTAACTGTCATGTCTTCACTCATGCTACACAGCCTGGCTGGGGTCCTCTCCACCTCATGAAATCTCCCCACCTTTAAGACCTAACCCACACCTTCTCTGCTCGGTGAGGTCTTGCCTTTGCAGAATGTTCTCTCCTTATAGATCTGTCCTTGCTGGTGCTTGTGGTGGGCAGAACGATAGCTCCAAAGAAGCCCAAGTCCTGATTCCTGAAATCTGTGAATCTTACTTGGCAAAAGGGACTTTGCAGGTGTGATTAAGTTAATGATTTTCAGTTGGGGAGATTATTTTCTATTATTCAAGTGGGTCCAATGTAATTAAAAAGGGCCTTTAAAGATGGAAGAAGAGTCACAGCCAAAGAGAGAACCTGAGAATATGACCTTATTTGGAAACAAAGTCATGGACTCGAAATTCGGTACGGCTGGTGTCCTCATAAGAAGAAGAGGGACACACAGAGAGAATGCCATTTAATGACGGAGACAGAGATTGGAATGATGCTTCTAAAAACTAAAGAATGTCAAGGTTTGTCAGCAACCCTGGAAGCTAAGAGAAAGGTATGAAACAGAGCCTTCAGAGAAAGCCTGGCTTTACCAACACATTGATTTGGACTTCCAGCCTCCAGAATTTTTAGAGAATAACTTTCTATTGTTTAAAGCCACTCGGTTTGTGTTACGTTACTAAGAGAAGCCCTAGAAACTAATCCACTACCTTGTATAATTGTCTTGAGGATTAAATTTAACAATACATGTAAAGTTCTTAGGCCATATCTTGGCATATTGGAAGTTTCAAATGAATGTTAGGTATCATTATTGCTTCATATGTATTAGATGTATTATCATTATTTTTTTCTATTTTCCCTTAGACATTTTAATATTTTTTTATTGAAGTATAGTCGATTTAAAATATTGTGTTAGTTTCAGGTGTAAAGCAAAGTGATTCAGTTATACATATTTTCTTTTCAGATTTTCTATTATAGGTTATATCATTAATTTTTAAAATACTAGTAGAGTGACTACAGGCACTATGCTTTAAGCACCTCACGCGTAGGGATGGCGTCTCATACCTCCTCACTGATAATAAACCTTTTTAAGTTTTTCAGTTTTAATTTCTAATAGGATAGACATTGCTATATCTCACATAAACAAAAGGTCTTGAGGGTCCTCAATAATTTTGAAAAGGGGTCTTGAGACCAAAATGCTTGAGAAATTCTGGAATAGGTGGTCTTGTTTATTTTTAATAATTTTTAATATTTTTAATAATTAAATATTTAATAATTAAATTTTTAATAATTAATTAATAATTATTAATAATTAATTATATAATTAATAATAATTAATTAAATAATTAATTAAATATTTAATAATTAAAAATTTAATATTTTTAATAATTCAGGCAGCTGGTCTTCATTCAATATATAGTTTTCAAAAAAAATTGGTGGTGTCAACCCTCTGTGGGGTTGGACTTGGCCAGTGAGATTCCAGAAAATTATTTCATGTTTCTTTAATACTGGCTGGGGTAAGAAGATACATATATTTAAGTGTGTGCCTGTGGATTTGTGTGTATATTTGTGTAAAGAAATCCCACCACTTAATGAACACACCCCAGTTGAAACTGAAGGAATGAGCAAGAATAAAACTAAAAGAAGAATCCAACTGGGATACACATCAGAGACAAGTTTAGTGGCAGGAAAGGAAGATAAATGAAGAGAAATGATGTTGACCACAAAGAGCCCACGATCCCCACATACAAGCATGTAGAGAGATTCACTGTGAGAATTTCTCACTTCTTTCCCTCTTTTCTCGTTATTTTAGGAAGCCATCAAAATTACTTTTAACTTTGTGTACAATCCCAGAATCCAGTCAAAACTATCCAGACAGACATGTCACAGCTTAGACCATGGCAGGTTTTTCTTTCCTGCCTAAAATTCTCAGATAAGAATCCAGAGAAGCTAGATGTGGTATCTGAATTGAATATTTCTTAGCAAGAAGGCAGTCTCCATAGTTTTAAAAGGGACTCCACGGTCCCCATACTGAAGTGCTCATTTCTCACACCCATCTTCAGTCGTTAGGAACCCAAAAGGGGGTCCACTCAGACACAACCAGGCTGCTGAGGAGGCAGCTTCTGAATGCTGACCCAAATTTGCTCAGTCTACCTGAATTACACCAAGAGTCAGTAGATGCTTGTCAATGATTCAAGGCATTCAGGAGCCCATAAGCCTGAGGATGGGGACCTGGGTGTCTAGAGAGCTGCTGATGTTGAAGTTGAGAAAGGTTACATGAGGATGGACACACAGACCTGTTGAGACCCCCACTTAAGTTCCTCCAGTGGTGAGAGATCCTGCCTTTCCCAGTCAACATAGTTGGCTTATAGCATGGTCTGTCTAGGTCAAGTCTGCAACACCAGTTATAAACCTGAAGTGTATCAGCAATTCCTTGATAATATCATAATAATTTCCTTCAGCTACCACAAGTGCTCACAGGATGTGACCAGAAAGACTGAGAGTCCTTCTGTTCCAACACAAGGAACAACACGGAGACCCAACTTTCCAACTGAATCCCTGATGGAACTCAGCACACCACAGCCTCAGAAATCCTGGTTCATTCCTCCTGGTAAAATAAAGGTGTTGGGCCAGATGGCCTCTGCACTCACTGATTCTATGATCTCCAGAGTCCTTGCCTCAACTCCAACAGAAATCTTTCACTTTTATTTATTCCTGTCTCCAAGACTAAAAGCTGTACATCTAATTGGCCATCACCAAAAAAATTGATAAAAAGAAATATTTAATCTTATGAAATGAGAGGCAGGGCTTACCACATTAAAGTGATGCAACCACACCATCTGAGCTCACCAGCATTTTACAGCTTGAAGGTCTCTTTCAGGTGGTGACACTCATAAACATGTCCCGTGTGAATAAGGGACATTATGTAGGATTGCCTTCTCCTGCTCCGTAAGGACTTTTTGTCTACCTATAATGTTAACAGAGTTGGTATCACTGCAAGAAGGTGGCATAGTGCTCCTGTGGCCCTCCACTCATGCTCCAATAACAGCTAGAAACTAATAAGCATTTAGCCAGGAAATTGGAGAACTGTCACAGAAAAGGAATACAATGATCTTACTGACAGTAAATTGTTTTTGTAAGACCGCTTGATTGTGAGATTGCCTGATAGGCCAGGTTGATTCTGGCTAGCCGTGACCAGGAGCATTTATTCAATCTACATGAAAGTAGATATGGATTATGAAAAAGGAGTGGGGATAGAGAACAGTAGCCAGTCAAAATAAGCCAAGATTTCTGCTAAAGGGACGCAAGATCCCTAGGTCCTGAGATCACACAAGGTCTTTCCAGTAACAAGTATGGTACTGGATGATCACAAACATCCACAGTCATCTTTATACACAAAGATTAGAGTCAAGTGCACATCCTTGAATACAATTATGCACACACTGATTTATCAAAGAAGTTGTGAAGCACAGGCATCTCTGGATACCGCAGGATACCGCAAACATCCAATGTCTCAAACCAGCCTGCCAACTGTACCCTGTTGCCTTGGCAACAGGATGCAAGCAGGCATGGAAAAATCCTGTTGCCTCAGCAACGGGATCTCAAAAAAAAGGAGTGGGAGCTGTGACTATGGCAAAGGCTGTAGGTTCAAGACAGTAGGTGAGATTTTAGTCCCATTAGAGTGAGAAATATGGAATTTATGCTAAGATAACAGTCGTTCATCTATTAATTGACAAATATTTGTGGACTGGCCCCTATGTGCAATACACTGTGCCCTACAGAATGCAGAGATGGACCTGTTTGACTGGTCCACCACATAACTGGTATGTGCCAGCAAACGGTAATAAATATTAATGATGAATCAATGGATGTTCTTAAGAAGGTCATAATACAGTGACCAAAGCTTACTAGGACTTGAGTGTATGTGATAAAGAAAGTGAAACTCCTGTGTGTACTACCAAATTCCACTCTACAGGATAATTTATTTGTAAATTGAAATACAATGCTATGACACTGAATTAGAACCATCGACATATATATCAACTGAGTAAGGCTATAAAACCTAGACAGAAACTGGTAAAGGCCAAGCCCATTTGTAATTCTCTCCCAGCAAGTAGTAATGCAGGCAGAGGATTCTAGATCACTTAGATCACTGAAAATGATTAAAGTTGGAAATTTCAAAGAAAGTACTAATTATTGAATTTTAATTGCTTTTTTCTTGACACATTCCAGATTTTGGCTACGTCTGTCAATATGCACAAAACATCAAACAAACATTAACAATAAGAATATTCATATCATATGATTATTTCAAAGTAGAATATTTTGTGAGAGTTTGACCACAAAAAGTGAATTGAATTTTCCCTCTTACTCCTTATGACTTTGGAGATGCACAAATCAAAGATGGTTTCCACAAATACAATAATTCATTTCAACCTCTCTCAATACACATATAGAGTTCAAAACTCTCAAACCGGGAATGTGAAAGGTACAACCACTCTAGGAAACAGTTGGGCAGTTTCTTCAAAAGTTAATTATACACCTATCATATGACCCAGCCGTTTCACTTCTAGGCATTTACCCCAAAGGAAAACAAAGTCTGTGTCCATACAGGCACAGATATTCATCACAGCTTTATTGATATTTTCAATAGCCAAGTATGGGAACTCAAATGTTCATTAACAGATGAATGGATAAACAACCTGTGGTGTACAATAGAAAACTACTTAACAATAAAAATGAATGAACTATTGATACACAAAACAACATAGACAGATCTCAAAATAATGACGCTGACTGAAAGAAGTCAGAGATATGAGAGTATGTGCTATATAACCCCATTTATATTGTTTTAAAATTAAAACCAATCTACAGTGCAGCAAGCAGATCAATGATTGTCTGGGGTGAGGCGTGAGGAGCACAAGCAAGGGGCACAAATGGGCAGCAGGACACTTTTGGATGGATGTGTTCACTGCCTTAATTGTGATTTCACAGGGATACACATACTCTAAACCTCAAATTTCACACTTTCAATAAATGCAGTTGATTTTGTGTGGATTACACCTCATTGACTCTTAAAATAACTTCTCACATTCTCAAGAAAAGTTACTCAAACAGACCATCACATGATCTGTATGCATTCATTAAAAGCAATATATAAAAAGACACCATGAACTTAGTTTTTGTCTGCCTCTTACTACTTACTAGATGGCACTTAAATGTAAGTCAGATTTAGTTATCGGTTGAAGCAAACATGCAGTTGAAGGAACATTTTAATTTTCTTTGTCTAGTCCTCTATTAGCTGTTCAATGTCTTCCTGCTTCTGTGCCTTAGAATTGTTCATTCCTGCTTCTTGGGTCCACCCTGGTCTGCTATCTTAGAACCTGAAATTGGAAGTGCTTTGGATACCCCTTGGCAGAGCTGAATGTGTGCTTCTCAGAAATGTTTCCAATACCTAAGCTCTTACAAGGGGCTTCCAATACCAGCCTCACTCCTGCCCATGCCCAGCCCTGATACAAACCTACGAGCACCTTTGGAGGCTCAAACTTTTCCTCAGAAACCCACACAACCTCTTTCATACCTCCTCCTTTTTCTGTCCCAACCCACAGATCCTTCTCCCTTAAATTATTCTCAACTGAGATCATTAGAAATGTACTTAAACACTCACAACTAGCTAGAGAAAAAGCAGCCAACTCAAGATTACAGAGATAGTTTGTAGGTGCCAAAAGCAGGATCTGCAGCCAGGTCTATCTACTACCAATACCCGTCCTGTACTTTAAAAAATGACTCCTTGGGGCTTCCCTGGTGGTGCAGAGGTTGATAATCCACCTGCTAATGCAGGGGACACGGGTTCGAGTCCTGGTCCAGGAAGATCTCACATGCCACGGAGCAACTAAGCCTGTGCACCACAACTACTGAAGCCCGAGCACCACAACTGCTGAAGTTCACGCACCTAGAACCCATGATCCATAACAGGAGAAGCCATCGCAATGAGAAGCCCACGCACTGCAACGAAGACCCAATGCAGTCAAAAATAAATAAATAAAAAAAAATTTTTTTAAAACAGAAAATGACTCCTTGATTTAAACAAATTTCAATCTTCCCTTGGTGTTTCAATGGAAATTTCAAGAATATAATTGTAAAATAAGTCATTGTGGGTTATTTCTGCTCATCATGATGATTTTAGAAAGTGACACATTGTTATATTTAAGGAATTCAACTGGCTTTCTAGTTTAGGACACCTGGAATAAAAAAAAATTAAAATCTGAAAAAAACCCCATTCAATTTAAGGCTTTCTCCTCCTGTGACCCTTTCTATTCTTTTAGCTTGAGAGCCTTTCTTCATCTGAGGGTTGAGGCCATTACGATGTTTTCAAAAGGTGCCTCCAGCAAATACACAAACCTGTTAAAGGGAGTTGGGAGGGAAACGTGCAGCTTGAACAATGGAATCTGGCTGCTGTCATCAGTTTTTACTTTCTAACTACTTAAGATTTTTCTAGGAGTAGGAGAGGGAGTTAACTCACATTTACATCTCCTAAGAAGGATGGACACATTCTGTGCACCAATATGGCAGCAAGGAGAAGACAGTGCAAACCAGACAAGAAAATTATCACTGATATGGGAATCATCACCATTATAGGAGACACTTCCTGTCCCAATGCTGGCACAATTATGTTTAGCTCGGTTTTGCTCATTATAATGTCATTTTTTTAATGTGTGCAGCAGATCATGATACATTTTCAGTTAAATAGTAATTCTAACAGTAACAGACTGACACTGCCCAAATTAACTGAGACAGTAGGGAAAGAATTAAGAGAGCCCATCTTATTAAGACTAGTGTAGTTTTTTTTTAATTGCCCAGAATGTTAGTTTTATAGGAAGAGAGAGAAAGAAAAGCAAGAAACAAATATAAAGCATAACACCAGTTATATCTTGTGGAAGCTTTCCTTTAGAACCACAAACAATGCACTATTTCTTCTGTGTTCTGAAATATTCATATTCTATTTCAGTTATAGCTTTACCTAGTTTCTTCCATGTGCTTTGTTAATAACCGTGACCTTAAATACATACATTTAGGGCTCTCCGGTGCTGGATGGAAGTTCATCTCACGGAGGTGATTGCTTCTCAGTGGCAAACCACATTCCATGCTTTTCATGAATGATAGCACAAAGAAAATTCAAAGTAGGAGACAGATCACTGACTGCATATTATTATACATAAACTTAGTCCCTCAATTTCAAGGTATTAAAAAAACCAGCCAGTGTGGTCAGATGGCTGAAGGGGCCACTCTGGGAAACTGGCTTTGTCACTATGGACTCGTGGGCAGATGAAGCAGTTTGTTCACTATGTAGATGGAGATCTGTTAGCTCCAAAGTCATTTGAATTATATCATTGCCTAATTTTATTTATGAAACCCTAAAACATGCTCCTTCTCCTGTGCCTCACTTATCAAGGAAAAGAGCAATATGTTCAAATTAAACCAGAAACACTGGTGTCTGGAGCCCTGAAAATAGCTAAATCTATAAATATTATATAATGAAGGAAAATGTCCTCTTCAAGTTTAGATGTTAAGGGTTATTTTGCTTTGAACTTGAAAATAATTATACAAAGCTAAATATTTTGCTTTACTATAATTAAATACATATAATTATGATCTCACTATTATCATGATACTTTCTTAATTAGAACTTCTTAAAAGCACAAGAACATATTAATGAACTGTCACTAAATTAAAGAAATTAGAGAGTGAATTATTACAATTAGATCTAAAATTTGAGTATCAAATTTACCATACTTGATAATGTTTCACCGCCATCCCATAATTAACCTAGTATCCACAGTGGGTTCTCTATTAGTATTACTAATTCAAAGACAAGTTTTCAAGAAGCAATGATATTAATAAAGATGAGGAGAAGAATAGTGTCATAATCTGAAAACAAAACGTTAAAAATAGAGAAGATATAGTGTACATCAACAGTTACTGACCACCATTTTGTTTGAAGACTACATATAAAAAAGGAAAATAACTGAATGTATATGTTAATGTTTCTAAAAGCAATTCAAGATGCCAGAATCAGGTAATTCCTCTCAGCTTATAGAAGAAACAATACACAGAGAATCATCAAGTGGTCAAGTTTTAAGACATTCTAATTTGGATTGCTCAAAAACAAGAAATGCAACTGAAAACAAGCAATGCTTAAGGCATTAAACAGTCTGGAATTAGACATGAACACTGTAAATGAACCTCACAAATTAGAACGACACTTACTCTTCCATTTTTAACTCAGAATTACACGAGGTCTAATTCTTGTTAAACTGCACACTTCGTACGTGACACCTAAACATCTAACTGATTGTCTGCGGGAAAAGAATTAAAAAATGAAGGAAAAAATTTAAAAATTACTATCATCTTTTGCCTGGTCCACTGCAATCTTCTCTTAACCAATCTCACTACTTCCGCTCCTGGCTCTTGGCAAGCTATTGCTAAACTGCAGCCAGATGTACCTTTTTAAAAGATAATGTCACCTCCTTTCTCTAAACTCACATCCCTTGTCTATACCATGACGGATGGCCTCCTCACCTCCTGCTGTCTCTCCTGCGTCACTGCACTGAGCCACAGAGGCCTCCTTGCCCACTCCCTGGGCCTGTCGGGCATGTTCCACCTCAGGAGCATTGAATTTGCTGTTCCTTCTGCCATCAATGCTGTGCCTCCAGGTATTTGCATGACTTGCCCCTTTAATGCATTCAGGTTTCTGCTCAAATGTCACATAATTACAGAGGCTTTCCCATTCCATTTTGACATTTCTATGTAAAATAGCCTGTCTCTCCATATCTACCAATTACTTTCTATTATCTTGCCTTTTTATATTTTTGTCCATAGCACTTAAGTATATTTTATGTATCTATTATATGTCTCCCCTCACTATGAAGGTAGGGGTTGTCAGCTGTTTTGTTCACTGTTATAGCATTAAACTAGAATAGTCTCCAGAAGAGAATAGATGCTCAATAAATTGTGTTGAATAAATGAAATAAGAGACTGATTTTTCAAAGTGTTGCAAAGATATTCTCCATGTTAAAACAAAGGGCAGAAATCAAAATTATAGCATGATTTTTCAAAGAAATTGTCAAATGGATTCTAAAGTTAATAAGGAAATACAACAGGCCTCAAAGAGCTAAATCAATCTTGACAAAGAAAGACAGAATGGGAGGACTTACACAATCTAATTTCAAGACATATTAAAAAGCTACGATGATCAAGACAGTGTAGAATTGGCCTAAGAATAGACATATAGATCAATGGAACAGAATAGAGTTCAGAAACAGATCCACACATATACTGTCAAATTATTTTCAACAAAGATGCCTAGTAAAATCGATGTAAAAAGATTAGACGTTTTAAGAAATGATGCTGGAAAAGCTTGATACCCACATGGATACCCTCTTTATTATTCTATGTACAAAATTAAATCAAAATGGATCATAGACTAAACATAAAAGCTATAGCCATAAATAATTTATTTTTTTAAAAAGAGCCTATTTTTGCAACCTTAGAATAAGCAACAATTTCTTTAATACGATGTAAAAAGCACTAACAACAACAAAAACTAACAAAATTAATTGGACTTTAACAAAATTAAAAGTCTCTGTTCATCAAAAAAATACCATTAATAAAATCAATAATCAAGTCATAGACTGGGGAAAATATTTTCAATATGTATGTTTGACAACAGATTCATATCTGGGACATGTAAAGAACTCCTACATATCAACAAAAACAGACAAATAATTCAATAAAATAATGAGGAAAAGATTTGAACAGATACTTCATTCACATACAACTAGATATATAAATGGCTAATAAGCACATGTAAAGGCGTTCAACATCCATGGTTATAAAGGGAATGCAAAACAACAACAACAACAACAAAAATCCTCAAAGAAATACACTTTTACACCCACTACAAAGGCTAAAATAAAAAAAGACTGGCAATACCAAATTGGCAAGAGTGTGGAACAATTGGAACTCTCATACATTGCTCCTGAATGTTTTAAACAGTAAAATTTTGGAGAATTGTTTGGTAGTTTCTTTTAAACATACAATACCTTATGACCCTGAAATTCTATTCCTAGGTATTTACCTAAGAGAAATAAAAATATATCCACCAGAAACTTATAGAAGAAAATTTATACCAATCTTACTTATTATAAAAGCCCAAATCTGAAAACAACGTAAGTGTTCATCAACAGGAAAATAAACAAATTGGGATACAGTTATATGATGTAATATTACCTAGCAGGATAAACAAATTATTGATATTCACAACAACAACATAAATGAATCTCAGAGATGTTATATCATGTGAAGGAAGCCAGATGCTGAAGAGTAGTACATACTGTTGGATTTATGTGAAGACAAAAAATAGGGAAAAGTAATCTATAATGACAGAAATATTAAATCTGTCCATAGGCAGGGGATTGCACATTTTACTGTATATAAATTATATCTCAATAAAAGGGGGGTGTAGCATGGATGTGAGAATTGTATATATATCTGTGTGGGAGGTTATAAAGCCTTGCTTTATTTTCTGAAAACATAACAAGTATAGAACATTTCCAAAACAAGTCATGATTTTTCCTGATATTTCTTTCACTACATCATTACTTGTTGCATTTTCACAGACTTGGGGGAAATTCAGGCAACAATTAACCAGACAATAAAAGCAAAGATGTTTACAAAAATATTGTCCTTTTAAAATATATCATTTTCTACATGGCTTAATTTAATCTCTTAGCAGAGACCTGCAGGCCCAAGCCTTCAGTGGCATGCTCAGCAATTTTAAATGACATATGGTATAATAAAAGTAAAGCAACTCAGATAAAACATTTTTAAAAATTTGCACTAAGAAAATGAGAATCAGGTGCTTACATATTTGCTCAATTCTTAAGTGGTTAACTTTAAAGATATGTGAAAATTTAAGAAAAAATACCAAATGCCTGTGAATAAAGTTTGCTAAGAACATATATTAAATGTATCATAAAACTACAATAAGAATTCTAAAAGTTAAAAAATTATAAAATTAGGAAATCCAAAAAAGAGGGGATATATATATATATATGTATAGCTGATTCACTTTGCCGTACAGTAGAAACTAACACAACATTGTAAAGCAACTATACTCCAATAAAAACTAATTTAAAAAATTATAAAATTATTATGAAGGGCTTGTGAATTTAGAAAACAATCTTTGCTGATAAGTACTCTACTAGCTGCCTGGGCCCCCAAAGTAGATGGAATTTAAGATGATGATTATTTGTGCCACGTTTCAATCGTGTGACAATATCAGATTATCATAGAAATCTTTCTTTTTTATTTCAACAAAAGCTTAGAATAAATTTCTAGGACTCACTATACAAACACTTAATTTATCCAGATCAGATGTAATTTTTTGAAAGATGATATTTGTGGTCACATAGGGAGAGAGGGAGATGTTAGAAAACTGAGTGGAATGGATTCAATCTTTTGGAAGGTCCTCAAAGCAGAGCTGATGCTTCTCGGAGTTGAAAAAGAAATTATATCCGTGGACAGCAGTTTCATCCTGTCCCCACAGTTTCAGCCTTCCCTAGGGATTTCTGACCTGCCGAGCTAGCCCCCCCTGTCATATAAGCCAATTCCTCACGATAAATCTCTGAATATGCATCTTCTACTGGCTTTGCTTCACACAGTTTGGGTAGGACTGTCCTGCACATGGTGTAGTATAAGCATCCCTAGCTGCTGCCCCTTATGTATCAGTAGCGTTCAAGGTCATTGTGATAAACAAAATGGCACCCCTCAACACACACACCCATTTCCTATCGCTCCCTTTTGGACAGTACAGAAGTGGTACCCTCAATCACTGCTAGGGGTGGGGAAGAGACTAGAAGCAAGAAAGGTAGATATTGTAATGAGATAATAAAATAATGAGAATGAGATAATGAGATAATATCTCATGAGATAATGAGAATGAGAACGGAAATAAGATGGATTTGTCAGACATTTCAAAGATAGAATTGGTAAAAGTTTGCTAGTGAAATGGATGTAGGGTTTGAGGGAGAGTGAATTGAAGAAGATGTCAAGGTTCTACTTTAGGTGATGAGGTGTAGAACGTGACTAGGTTCAAGCCATCCACTGTGGGAGTTGCTGACTATGAGGTACCTGTTACACATGCAGGTAAACATCCAGTTCAAAATTTAGGTCTGGCACACGGGAGAGGCTGAGACCAGACAGATAGCTTTGGAGGTCTTCAGAATATGAGTATGGAAACTATGTTGTAAAACACACCCCAATGTATTTTGTTGTCTTAGAAAATGTTGTGTACGTCTCTTCCCATGGCCCTTATGCTATTGAGACCATGCCAGGAGGCTGAGGCTTATAAACCAAAGGGTAAGGAACACCCAGGGAGAGAGAAGTGAGTGATGGAAGGGCAATTTCTGGCAGAGTGGATGGGGAACTGGGGAGTCTTTCTGAAACTCAAAGAAGGCATCTGCTAGAAAGAAAAAGATGAGAAGACAGGTGCAAGCATCCTTGTTTTTCCTTTGCATACCCACTCCAGCATGGCTGAGCCCCGGGAGTGGGGTAGAAACCCACAGAGGATTTGAGAGGGACAAACCAGGTCCAGCCAGAAAAAGCTAGAAGCTTCAGAGAAGCTTTGTGATGATAATGGCACTATATACTCTGTGGTTGGCATGGGCACTTAACATAAAGCTCGTGAGGGTAGACTCCCTGTCTGTTTTGTTCACTGGCCTAGCACATAGAATAGTGCCTGACACCTAGAAGGTATTCACTAAGTATTTGTTGAATGGATAATTGAATGACTGGCACATGGAATAGGAATATAGTTGGAAAGTATGAAGAAAGCACCTGGCCTGGTGGTGCCCCTGACTGCCAGGTTGTTCCCCCTGGGCTGTATGTGGATGGATGGGAATTCAAAGCTTCCCTGTACCCTACTGGGAATGTAGAAGATGGATGTGGTGCTAGCTAGCAAGTTCACCAGGCCATCATCGCTGCATTGTGGGGGGCGGGCACAGAGAAGACAGCTCAACCCACGAACACCAAGGTAGGTGCTCCAAAGCCACAGAGATGGGTTCACCCCACCTAGGGTCAGTAGAGGCCTGTAGAATAAGGGGGTACAGAGCCCCTGGCCCTCTTCCAGTGGCGTGGGGATGCTGAAGCTTCCCCCTGCCCCCGGCTACCATCTTGGGAGAAAGAAATGAAGAGGTGAACCCTTGAAATGGGAAAGAGACTTTTAGGCCTAAAGAGACTAATATAAGTGATAGTGACTCCATTCACAATTTCTGCCATCAGCAGGAAAAGGAGTTCAAAACAAAATGATACATGATTATAAAAATAAAGTTCCCATTTTGTACAACTGATTTTTATGCAAGTTCATATGAAATGGAAAACCACTGGGCTGGATGGGTCTCACTCAAGGGAAGAGCAAGAAGAGAAACAAAACACGTAAATTTAAGAAGCCAGGGTTGAAAGAAAAAATAAGAGACTATTCAGAAAGGTAAGATGGAAACCAGGACAGAGAAGTATAGTGGAAATCACAGCAAAAAAAAAAAAAAAAAAAAAAATCAAGAAGGGGATATGAACGATAAGGATGACTTAGCCTTCAGTTTGATAATGCAGTTAGTTGGTAGCTGTTTTGGAGAAATTCAACGTTTTAGTCCATACTACCCAGGATTGAATCCAAACACCTTAACTTAGGCATTCACAAACATCTGCCATCTAGCACCAGCCTGCTATCCCAGACTTTTCAAAATATATATATAAAAATATAACGCATTGTAAGTAAAAATATGCATTGTAAATCAGGAGACCCTAGTTTCAGTCCTAGATCTGTCACTAACTAACTCGGTGACCTTGAATAAGTCTCTTAACATCATTGGAACAGAAGTGGTTAATCCCTGTGAATCTCACACGGAAGAACATGCTTTTCTCAGAAGTACTCTCCAGTCTCCCTGGAACATTCAACTCTGCTTCATTTGTACACATAGAAATATGTTTTATTCACCCTCATTAATATTAGTCTAAAGCTGGATTCAGAAAATCCCAATAACCTGAAGGACAATGAAGTTTTCCATTGATTAGCCAGATTTTTCCAGGCTGGATTTTTTATTTTAAACACTCATCCTTATATTTGTTGGTGAAGTCTAAGTAGCACGCCCTTTAGAAATGTCTGTAACAAATTTTGTTGTCTGGTATATAAGATAATATCCAAAAGATAATTATGTTGAGTTTAACATGTTGTGTACAGTGTCAAAACACCAATTATGATTTTGATTATTAAAATGCCACAATATCCTCTATATTACAATAGCCTTTTATTACTACACATTTAAGTAAAAATTGTACCTCATTTTTCTCTGCTTACTTCTTGTCAGTTTGACTCTGTGCTCTCCTTATTATCTCTCATTTTGAATTATAAAAATTAGAAAGCTTAACATCCTTCAAAATAAAAGTCTTGTTTCACTTTCGTATATGATAAACCAGAGTACACAGGCGTGAACTTTATGAGTGAAGACTCCTCTGTCCTCTTGAAATATGTATCAATTTTATTTCTTTACTAGCCTGTTATGCAAATTGCCATTACTAAGAATAAGCTAACATGTGAAAATAAATAGCATATGTTCTATGAGACAGGAGCCCTTAATGTTTCTTATCAATTGTTTGCTTACCCACTAATGGATCTCCTTATTGGTACTGGGAATTTATACAGTTCTACTGAATCCATTAATTTCTTTCTTTTGACTATTATTCATCATTGGATTATGTACTTGTACTGTTGACATGAACTGCTCTGGGAAAACATTCCACTCTATTTGAAAGGAAACAATCATAATACCATAACACTGCTTAAGAAAAAAAGAAACATCAAATTTAATACCTATAACTTTTTCACCAGCAATGATGTAAATGTAAGTTATAAAAAATAATAATTGGTACCCGGTTAAAATAATGCCAATTAACTACATGTTGTCCTTTGATAAAATATAATCATATTTCCTTCTCAGTTCTTTAATGAAGCTGCAATTTTTCCTCTTAGAAAACGTTTCATTAATCTTGAAATGAAAAAATTATCGGTATGCCTAAAATAGTGCAAGAGAAGAAGGTATTTTAGGGCTCCTTAAAATAGGAGTATAAATTTTGCTTTGAAGCAAAGTAGTTCTCTAGGGTCCCTATAAGATGAACACTCCATGAGGCATTGTGGCTGGCCAGTAGCCAGTGCTCAAGAAATATTTTTAAGCTGCAGGAATAACATACACAGATTTAGTACTAATGGGCCAGTTAACACTAAATTAACAAGTTGCATCAACAAACTATTCTTCTAACATAGGCATTGCTCATTTTATAAATTGATGTTATCTTATAGTTTATGTCATTTTAAAATTTTCACAGTATATTTAAACACATTAACTTATTTAATTCTAGTGCCCTCTGCAATAGGTAATATTTCCCCCTAATTTACAGATGAATACAAAACCTCTAGAACTTCAAAAATCCCTCCATGACTGGTAGCTCTCACCCTCATAGCCTAGGAGCTAGATTTCTCCAGTTAAAATATCCCTGCAAACACGTATGGAAATATTGATGGATAAAATGGTATGGAACTTTGCATCTGTTTCAAAATAATCCAGGGATAGCAATGATAAACGATTGGTCCAGAGTACCAAATTTTTGGAGCTGGGGGTGGGTACATAAAGCATTTCTCTTTACTTCTGTAAATGTATGAAATTTTTTACAATAAAGAGTTTTCTTTAAAAAAGCTGAGAAGAATAAATAAATAAATAGGTCCTTCTCAAGGTGTTTTGCTAAAGATAAGAGGGTTTCTGCTATTCGATTTTAGATTAACTCTACCCACTCCCACATCTGCTACGTGAATCTAATACAAATCACTTCTCTTATATCCAACTGGAAATTGGCTAAGTAGCTTTGCAGTGCAGAACCTAATAGAAAAACCCCAAATACTTAAGATATAGAAATAGCTAAGTCTCTTGCATTTGAGTATACTGGGAGTACTATACTCTGAATGCAACATGAGATCCAGAGAATGATGTGTTTCTCATTGTCGCCTAGTTTTTACAGAGTCTGGTAATACAATACCAAGCAATGTGCACTCTGACTCCCCTTGTATAACATTTAACTGAGCTCTGCAAAAGCTGTAGCTCCAAGTTATATGCTCCTAGACATAAACCTGGGCCTTAGATATCATCATGGATTGTTCTGTGAAATTACAGCTGGGCTCAGCATTTAAGGCAATAAAGATAATAGAGTTTTCCCCCAAATAAAACTATATTGAATCTTTAATTTCTGGATTCCAAGTATGTCAAGATAAACCCACCAAACAATAGTGCTTTCCTTCTAAAAAAAAATGGAGTTTGCTATTCAAGATATCAGAATGGCTCTTCTTTGAGACCAAATTCTTATATAATTTTCCCAGCTGAGGCAGAGCAGGTCCTTAGGATCCTGGAAAGGAATTTAATGACCAGGCACCCTGATCAAGAATGGGCATTATAACCCTGTTACTAGATCCCTGCTTTGGGGAAGCCCAGGGCATGACTGAAGGATGAGTTATGGGTCATGATACAGCAAGGGCACACAGGAAGGGAGATAAGGCATAGCAACAAGAGCATCACCAATACCATCACTTGCACATGTGGAAATTTGTAGTTTTAGCTATGCTCAAAATAGCGTTAAATATCAGAATAATTTAGAGGTTACTGGCAATAAAAGCACGTATTCTGATTTGAAGCATGATAACATTATTACCACCACAGATAGTAATGAAAGCAATTACACAATTCACTGCTATTTATGCAACGATCATATTATAAACTTAAATAATTTCTAAGAGATCTTATTGATACCTCTGGTTTTGTTATAGACAATAAATTGTGGGTTAGTCCTTTGGAGCACCAGTTATATTGACTTAATTTTAAGATATCAAAATGGATGAAAATATGTACCTATATAGTGGTGAAATATTACATGTAGCAATTAATATTTTTCTAACTTAAGATGAATTTTCCTTAAGACAATCATGAACAACTTCAGACAGCCCATCAGAATACATGCCGAAGAGACTGAAAGATTCCCACTTACCTGAGATCGCAGAGCCAGCTTGCGCTGACACGTGGGTGCGTTCTGGTTAACTTCCATAAAATACTCTGTGTGGACCTCCACTCTCCTTCCAACTTCTTCTCCAAGGCCAGCTGAGATGGCATAAATTGTCTACATACTTCATCATGACATCCGATATCATGGAGCTGACTTCTACAATATCTGGGCGGGCTTCTGCATCAGCAGTGGGGCATCTAAGAGAAGATAAGCTAATTACAGCCCGCTGGTCAAAGTCGGGACCAGGCCCCGTGATGTGAAGGGTCAAGGTTAAAATCTGCTGTGTGTCCACCATGGTGTTTGTACCCAAGAGAATCTGAGGTAAGATGGACATCAAGCATAGTTTTGAATCCAAGACTTCTCAAAAGGCATTTGGAAAGTTTGGGAAGGAGAGGGAGCTGCACGGCTCTCTTTGCAGTTGGGCTGGTGGGCAAGGGTTACAGGCTAGACAGGAAGCTGCTCCCAGTCTCAGCATGAGAGGGTGGGATCTGCATCTCCTGCATCTCAGTGGCCAGTGAAACAAAGAGGGGTCCCAATAATATAGGCCCTGATGATCACACGTGATACACCAAAAGGAAGGAAGGATTCTGGGGGTCACACTTACTGGCCTTTTCCAGCTGTCTGGGGGCAAAATCAACACAACTTGATTAGTGAGAGTCTTACAAAACATGACATCACAAAAATAAAACTCAACCCAGTTACTTAGAGGTTTAAGATGTGTGTAGTAATTTTTTTTTAAGTAGCAAGTTCGACACGTTGAATGGTAATACTTTCTGTGATTTTGGAGGTAGGGAACACCAGACATCCTACTAAAGGGAGCATTGTTCTTGTCACAGCTAAACCCTAGGAGAAGGCTATTCTAGATGCCTGTGGAACACATTGTCAAGACCATTGGTTACCATGCTTTAAATACTTTTGGCACTCACTATTACATTTTGTCTATTTTTTAAATTCAAATTCTCAAACACTGAAGTCATGTGTACTTCTCAATAAAATTTAACTTATTTGGACTTTGAGAAAAAGATCTAATTTTCACATCTTTGATTTCACAACCCATAGTTAATACAACTTTCACCTGTACTGATGTCTCCAGGCAAGATTTAAAAATTATTATGCGAACCTCGAGACAAGATGGTGGAAGAGTAAGACGCGGAGATCACCTTCCTCCCCACAGATACAGTAGAAATACATCTACATGTGGAACTGCTCCTACAGAACACCCACTGAACCCTGGCAGAAGACGTCAGACCTCCCAAAAGGCAAGAAACTCCCCACGTACCTGGGTAGGGCAAAAGGAAAAAGAAACAACAGAGACAAAAGAATAGGGACGGGACCTGCACCAGTGGGAGGGAGCCGTGAAGGAGGAAAGGTGTCCACACACTAGGAGCCCCTTCGCGGGTGGAGACGGCGGGTGGCAGAGGGGGGAAGCTTCAGAGCCATGGAGGAGAGCGCAGTCACAGGGGTGCGGAGGGCAAAGAGGAGAGATTCCCGCACAGAGGCTCGGCGCCGACCAGCGCTCACCAGCCCGAGAGGCTTGTCTGCTCCCCCGCCGGGGCGGGCGGGGCTGGGAGCTGAGGCTCCGGCTTCGGTCGGATCGCAGGGAGAGGACTGGGGTTGGCGGCGTGAACACAGCCTGAAGGGGTTAGCGCACCACAGCTAGCCGGGAGGGAGTCCGGGAAAAAGTCTGCAGCTGCCGAAGAGGCAAGAGACTTTTTCTTGCCTCTTTGTTTCCTGGTGCGCGAGGAGAGGGGATTCAGAGCACCGCCTAAACGAGCTCCAGAGACGGGCGCGAGCTGCCGCTATCAGCGCGGACCCCAGAGACGGGCGTGAGACGCTGGGGCTGCTGCTGCCGCCACCAAGAAGCCTGTGTGCGAGCACAGGTCACTCTCCACACCGCCCCTCCCGGGAGCCGGTGCAGCCCGCCACCGCCAGGCTCCAGTGATCCGGGGACAACTTCCCCCAGGAGAACGCACGGCGCGCCTCAGGCTGGTGCAACGTCACGACGCCTCTGCCGCCGCAGGCTCGCCCCGCCTCCTCCGTACCGCTCCCTCCCCGCGGCCTGGGTGAGCCAGAGCCCCCGAAGCAGCGGCTCCTTTAACCCCGTCCTGTCTGGGCGGGGAACAGACGCCCTCAGGCGACCTACACGCAGAGGCGGGTCCAGATCCAAAGCTGATCCCCAGGAGCTGTGCGAACAAAGAAGAGAAAGGGAAATCTCTCCCAGCAGCCTCAGGAGCAGCAGATTAAATCTCCACAATCAACTTGATGTACCTGCATCTGTTGAATACCTGAATAGACAACGAATCATCCCAAATTCAGGAGGTGGACTCTGGGAGCAGGATATACTATGTTTTCCCCTTTTCCTCTTTTTGTGAGTGTGTATGTGTATGCTTCTGTGTGAGAATTTGTCTGTATAGCTGTCCTTTCACCATTTGTCCTAGGGTTCGGTCCGTCCTTTTTTATTTTTATTTTTTTACTTAAAAAATTTTTTTTCTTAATAAATTTTTCTTAATAATGTTTCTCTTATTTTTTATTTTAAAAAATTAAAAAACTTTTTTTCTTAATTTTTTTATTTTTTATTTTAAAAAATTAAAAACATTTTTTCTCTTAATAATTTTTTCTTATTTTTTATCTTAAAAATATTAAAAAAATTTTTTTCTTAATATATTTTTTCTTAATAATTTTTTTCTTAATTTTTATTTTAATAGCTTTATTTTATTTTATTTTACTTTATTGTATTGTATTTTATTTTATCCTCTTTCTTTCATTCTTTCTATTTTTTCTCCCTTTTATTCTGAGCCGTGTGGAGGAAAGGTTCTTGGTGCTCCAGCCAGGCTGCAGAGCTGTGCCTCTGAGGTGGGAGAGCCAAGTTCAGGACACTGGTCCACAAAAGACCTCCCAGCTCCATGTAACACAAAATGGCGAAAATCTCTCAGAGATCTCCATCTCAACACCAAGACCCAGCTTCACTCAACGACCAGCAAGCTACGGTGCTGGACACCCTATGCCAAACAACTAGCAAGACAGGAACACAGCCCCATCCATTAGCAGAGAGGCTGCCTAAAATCATAATAAGGCCACAGACACCCCAAAACACACCACCAGACGTGGACCTGCCCACCAGAAAGACAAGATCCAGCCTCATCCACCAGAACACAGGCACTAGTCCCCTCCACCAGGAAGCCTACATAACCCACTGAACCAACCTTAGCCACTGGGGACAGACACCAAAAACAACAGGAACTACGAACCTGCAGCCTGTGAAAAGGGGACCCCAAACACAGTAAGATAAGCAAAATGAGAAGACAGAAAAACACACAGCAGATGAAGGAACAAGGTAAAAACACATCAGACCAAACAAATGAAGAGGAAATAGGCAGTCTACCTGAAAAAGAATTCAGAATAATGATAGTAAAGATGATCCAAAATCTTGGAAATAGAATAGACAAAATGCAAGAAACATTTAACAAGGACCTAGAAGAACTAAAGAGGAACCAAGCAATGAGGAAAAACACAATCAATGAAATTAAAAATACTCTAGACAGGATCAATAGCAGAATAACTGAGGCAGAAGAACGGATAAGTGACCTGGAAGATAAAATAGTGGAAATAACTACTGCAGAGCAGAATAAAGAAAAAAGAATGAAAAGAACTGAGGACAGTCTCAGAGACCTCTGGGACAACATTAAATGCACCAACATTCGAATTATAGGGGTCCCAGAAGAAGAAGAGAAAAAGAAAGGAACTGAGAAAATATTTGAAGAGATTATAGTTGAAAACTTCCCTAATATGGGAAAGGAAATAGTCAATCAAGTCCAGGAAGTGCAGAGAGTCCCATACAGGAAACAGCCAAGGAGAAACACGCCAAGACAGATATTAATCAAACTATCAAAGATTAAATACAAAGAAAAAATACTAGAAGCAGCAAGGGAAAAGCAACAAATAACATACAAGAGATTCCCCATAAGGTTAACAGCTGTTCTTTCAGCAGAAACTCTGCAAGCCAGAAGGGAGTGGCAGGGCATATTTAAAGTGATGAAAGGGAAAAACCTACAATCAAGATTACTCTACCCAGCAAGGATCTCATTCAGATTTGATGGAGAAATTAAAACCTTTACAGACAAGCAAAAGCTGAGAGAGTTAAGCACCACCAAACCAGCTCTACAACAAATGCTAAAGGAACTTCTCTAGGCAAGAAACACAAGAGAAGGAAAACACCTACAATAACAAACCCAAAACATTTAAGAAAATGGGAATAGGAACATACCTATCGATAATTACCTTAAATGTAAACGGATTAAATGCTCCCACCAAAAGACACAGACTGGCTGAATGGATACAAAAACAATATCCATATATACGCTGTCTACAAGAGACCCACTTCAGACATAGGGACACATACAGACTGAAAGTGAGGGGATGGAAAAAGATATTCCATGCAAATGGAAATCAAAAGACAACTGGAGTAGCAATTCTCATATCAGACAAAATAGACTTTAAAATAAAGACTATTACGAGAGACAAATAAGGACACTATATAATGATCAAGGGATCGATCCAAGAGGAAGGTATAACAATTGTAAATATTTATGCACCCAACATAGGAGCACCTCAGTACATAAGGCAAATACTAACAGCCATAAAAGGGGAAATCGACAGTAACACAATCATAGTAGGGGACTTTAACACCCCACTTTCACCAATGGACAGATCATCCAAAATGAAAATAAATAAGGAAACACAAGCTTTAAATGATACATTAAACAAGATGGACTTAATTGATATTTATAGGACATTCCACCCAAAAACAACAGAATACACATTTTTCTCAAGTGCTCATGGAACATTCTCCGGGATAGATCATATCTTGGGTCACAAATCAAGCCTTGGTAAATTTAAGAAAATTGAAATCGTATCAAGTATCTTTTCCGACCACAACGCTATGAGACTAGATATCAATTACAGGAAAAGATCTGTAAAAAATACAAACACATGGAGGCTACACAATACACTACTTAATAACGAAGTGATCACTGAAGAAATCAAAGGGGAAATCAAAAAATACCTAGAAACAAATGACAATGGAGAAACAACGACCCCAAACCTATGGGAGGCAGCAAAAGCAGTTCTAAGAGGGAAGTTTATAGCAATACAAGCCTACCTCAAGAAACAGGAAACATCTCAAATAAACAACCTAACCTTGCACCTAAAGCAATTAGAGAAAGAAGAACAAAAAAACACCAAAGTTAGCAGAAGGAAAGAAATCATAAAGATCAGATCAGAAATAAATGAAAAAGAAATGAAGGAAACAATACCAAATGTCAACAAAACTAAAAGCTGGTTCTTTTAGAAGATAAACAAAATTGATAAACCATTAGCCAGACTCATCAAGAAAAAAAGGGAGAAGACTCAAATCAATAGAATTAGAAATGAAGAAGGAGAAGTAACCACTGACACTGCAGAAATACAAACGATCATGAGAGATTACTACAAGCAATTCTATGCCAATAAAATGGATAACCTGGAAGAAATGGACAAATTCTTAGAAATGCACAACCTGCCGAGACTGAACCAGGAAGAAATAGAAAATATGAACAGACCAATCACAAGCACTGAAATTGAAACTGTGATTAAAAATCTTCCAACAAACAAAAGCCCAGGACCAGATGGGTTCACTGGCGAATTCTATCAAACATTTAGAGAAGAGCTAACACCTATCCTTCTCAAACTCTTCCAAAATATTGCAGAGGGAGGAACACTCCCCAACTCATTCTACGAGGCCACCATCACCCTGATACCAAAACCAGACAAAGATGTCACAAAGAAAGAAAACTACAGGCCAATATCACTGATGAACATAGATGCAAAAATCCTCAACAAAATACTAGCAAACAGAATCCAACAGCACATTAAAAGGATCATACACCATGATCAAGTGGGGTTTATTCCAGGAATGCAAGGATTCTTCAATATACGCAAATCAATCAACGTGATACACCATATTAACAAATTGAAGGAGAAAAACCATATGATCATCTCAATCGATACAGAGAAAGCTTTCGACAAAATTCAACACCCATTTATGATAAAAGCTCTGCAGAAAGTAGGCATAGAGGGAACTTTCCTCAACATAATAAAGCCTATATATGACAAACCCACAGCCAACATCGTTCTCAATGATGAAAAACTGAAACCATTTCCACTAAGATCAGGAACAAGACAACGTTGTCCACTATCACCACTATTATTCAACATAGTTTTGGAATTTTTAGCGACAGCAATCAGAGAAGAAAAGGAAATAAATGGAATCCAAATCAGAAAAGAAGAAATAAAGCTGTCACTGTTTGCAGATGACATGATATTATACATAGAGAATCCTAAAGATGCTACCAGAAAACTCCTACAGCTAATCAATGAATTTGGTAAAGTAGCAGGATACAAAGTTAATGCACAGAAATCTCTTGCATTCCTATACAATAATGATGAAAAATCTGAAAGTGAAAATAAGAAAACACTCCCATTACCATTGCAACAAAAGAATAAAATATCTAGGAATAAACCTACCTAAGGAGACAAAAGACCTGTATGCAGAAAATTATAAGACACTGATGAAAGAAATTAAAGATGATACAAATAGATGGAGAGATATACAATGTTCTCGGATTGGAAGAATCAACATTGTGAAAATGACTCTATTACCCAAAGCAATCTACAGATTCAATGCAATCCCTATCAATCTACCACTGGCATTTTTCACAGAACTAGAACAAAAAATTTCACAATTTGTATGGAAACACAAAAGACCTCGAATAGCCAAAGCAATCTTGAGAACGAAAAATGGAGCTGGAGGAATCAGGCTCCCTGACTTCAGACTATACTACAAAGCTACAGTAATCAAGACAGTATGGTACTGGCACAAAAACAGAAACATAGATCAATGGAACAGGATAGGAAGCCCAGAGATAAACCCACGCACATGTGGTCACGTTATCTTTGATAAAGGAGGCAAGCATATACAGTGGAGAAAAGACAGCCTCTTCAATAAGTGGTGCTGGGAAAACTGGACAGCTACATGTAAAAGTATGAAATTAGATCACTCCCTAACACCATACACAAAAAATAAGCTCAAAATGGATTAAAGACCTAAATGTAAGGCCAGACACTATCAAACTCTTAGAGGAAAACATAGGCAGAACACTCTATGACATAAATCACAGCAAGATCCTTTTTGACCCAGCTCCTAGAGAAATGGAAATAAAAACAAAAATAAACAAATGGGACCTAATGAAACTTAAAATCTTTTCCACAGCAAAGGAAACCATAAACAAGACCAAAAGACAACCCTCAGAATGGGAGAAAATATTTGCAAATGAAGCAACTGACAAAGTATTAATCTCTAAGATTTAAAAGCAGCTCATGCAGCTCAATAACAAAAAAACAAACAACCCAATCCAAAAATGGGCAGAAGACCTAAATAGACATTTCTCCAAAGAAGATATACAGATTGCCAACAAACACATGAAAGAATGCTCAACATCATTAATCATTAGAGAAATGCAAATCAAAACTACAATGAGATATCATCTCACACCGGTCAGAATGGCCATCATCAAAAAATCTAGAAACAATAAATGCTGGAGAGGGTGTGGAGAAAAGGAAACCCTCTTGCACTGTTGGTGGGAATGTAAATTGATACAGCCACTATGGAGAACAGTATGGAGGTTCCTTAAAAAACTAAAAATAGAACTACCATACGACCCAGCAATCCCACTACTGGGCATATAAGAAAAACCATAATTCAAAAACCTGAGAAAACCATAATTCAAAAAGAGAAAACCATAATTCAGAAAACCATAATTCAAAAAGAAAACCATAATTCAAAAAGAGTCATATACCAAAATGTTCATTGCAGCTCTATTTACAATAGCCAGGACATGGAAGCAACCTAAACGTCCATCATCGGATGAATGGATAAAGAAGATGTGGCACATATATACAATGGAATATTACTCAGCCATAAAAAGAAATGAAATGGAGTTATTTGTAGTGAAGTGGATGGAGTTAGAGTCTGTCATACAGCGTGAAGTAAGTCAGAAAGAGAAAAACAAATACAGTACGCTAACACATATATATGGAATCTAAGGGATAAAAAAAAAAAAAAGGTCATGAAGAACCTAGTGGCAGAACGGGAATAATGACACAGACCCACTAGAGAATGGACTTGAGGATATGGAGAGTGGGAAGGGTAAGATGTGACAAAGTGAGAGAGTGGCATGGACATATATACACGACCAAATGTAAAATAGATAGCTAGTGGGAAGCAACCGCATAAGGCAGGGAGATCAGCTCTTTGCTTTGTGACCGCCTGGGGGGGTGGGATGGGGACGGTGGGAGGGAGGGAGATGCAGGAGGGAGGAGATGTGGGAACATATGTTTATGTATGACTGATTCACTTTGTTATAGAGCAGAAATTAACACACCATTGTAAAACAATTATACTCCAATAAAGATGTTTAAAAAAAAAAAGAATTATTACGCACAATTACTCTTCATAACAGAAGTCAAAATAAAACACTAACTTGTTAATTTTTTAATTGTTCTTTCTCAAGTTTCCCAAGTTTATTAACCATGAGTAAAGTGTACACATTGTAATCAGATTTTAAGTCATTATTTTATCATTTCATGCTTTATCTATATGTTATTTCTTTTTAAGTCCTAAAGAAGTGGGCTAGCACATGGTTATGACAGGCACGTCTACAGTTGCTGAATTCATATTTAACAAAGTTCAGTCTATGCATTTATTATATACAAAGTAAGGCAAGAGATAGTGGAGACAGTGTCAGCTACATAATTTGTGAGGTGGCCCATGCAAAATAAAAATGTGGTGCCCCAGCAGGGAGTGGGGAAGTCAATCTCCCCTTCCCACATTCCAGCATCCCAAGTGGAGGTAGATGAGAGAGCCCCAAGAGATGGCAACCTCCATGCCTGCAGGACGTGGGCAAGAAGCCACCACTGAATTGCCCACCAAACAGGCCATGGTGCTGCCAGCCTGGTCAGGGATGGCCTCTTCTTTGCCCCACCCCAAGATGTCACAATGCAGGGCACTAGCTCCACCCTGACCTTCTCCTCACCTGCATTCATACCTTACAGGTGGAGGAGAGTAAAGGTGAAACACAGGTCTCTCCTGCTGACACACCCAATCACCATACCAGGTAGAGGGCAGCAGCAGTAATCAGACAGGGATGGGGAGCTGGAGCTGGAGGCTAGGCAGAGGCCCAGGGGGCTGGGGGCAGATGGCTGAGAATCTAAGCCCAGGAGGGTGGGCACTGGAGGGACCACGCATGAGCTAGGGTCCAAGTCCCCAATACACACGCTCCCTGTCCTATCAGACTTCACTTCCAATACACAGATTCAAAGATGAAATTATTAAGCATTTCATGACCTCAAATGCAGAGCCTTAAACCGCAAGCACAGGGCCATTCTGAGTGCAGGGGCCCTGTGCATTGGTCATAGCATGTGAAGCTGTCTTTTGTGGCAATGACATATCTGTATTAAAGTCTCTTACTTTTGCTCAAAATCACAAAAGAAGCTAAGTGTTGAATTTCATTTTATAATGAAATCAGGTTCTTCAACTACCTTCACTTAATTAGCAAAAGGGATTAAAGATGTTAAAAATGCCTCGCTGACCAAGTGTTGGTTATGACTATCATGTGAACAAAAAAACCCCAGCATACAAGTATTTCATGAATGCAGATATTCTCAATTCTTAGTCAGCAGATATTTAAACTGATTCAAGGTAATATCAGTTGAATTATCAGATGAGTTTTCTTTTTTTTTTTTTTTTTTATCCAAAAGGCAATGTAAGTTGGTTTTACAAATTATGTAGTTACATATGATGGTAAGTGGGAACCAGAATAGCCTCTGTTCTGTCATTTAGTCATCTCCTCTCCCACAGTTTCTCCTCAACTTCTACTGGCCATGAAGGGAAAAGGAACCACCTGGAAGATGCAGTTTACCATCATAATTAAGCCCGCAGGCCCTGGGCTCAGATTGCTGGGGGTTAAATCCCAGCTTACTCTTTATTAACTCTGATCTTGGGCAAGATTTAGCTTCTAAGTTTCAGAATGCCCAACTATAAAATGGGATAATCGTAGTGAAAGATGGTCCTTCCCCTCCATGTTCTCAGCCTAACTTTTGTCTGTGAATAAACTTTAGCCAAACAATAAGTTTAATCAGAGAAGTGAGAAAATGTAGAAACAAAGGAAAACAGTCCCACAAGACTAAATAATAATAGTTCAGTCATTAAGCAAACTCAAGGACTTTTAGTTCCTCCTCAAAGGCTATAGATAATATTGAGCCTTATCCTGTGAGCTGTCTTGTAGATACTAAAACCCCCATCAGGTGGAAGAAGTTAACGACATGATGACCAGACTGTAGCCATGACATAAGCTGCCACAATTCCAAGAATTGGCCTCAAAGAAATAGGAGCAAACCAATCCTGGAACTGAAGATTAACTGTACCTAAAACAATCAAGATGACACTGATCAGACCCCCGCATGACTAATTTCAAGGTGACCGTCAGAGCTGCCTGTGCTGTTTCTGCATGTAGCTCCCTCCCTCCGCCTATAAAAGCTCTTGCCCATGGATTGTCAGTGGGGGCAGTCGGCCTTTGGACAGGAGTGCCCCCACCCCCAGTCGCCAGTCTCTGAAATAAAACAAACTTTCCTTCCCACCAGCTTTGCCTCTTTATTGGCTTCAGAGCGGCGAGCAGCCGGACCCCCACTTTCGGTTACAGTTTTTTGGCACCCAATGTGGGGCTGCTGTGCTCTAGCGATATCTGGATCCTGGGGTTTTCCGAGCAGAGCTGCAGCCATGACAAAGCTCTGGGATGGTTGCGAGGAGACCGCTGCTCATGGCTTACTGGCCCTGAGAGGGGATTTTGGGGAGATGTTTCTAGCAGTTGCCGAAACCATTTGTTTCGGGGATCCTCCCTGTTCCTCCCCTGCTCGACATTGACTGCCAACCGATGCTTTTCCTTGGTGGAACAGAAAGATGCTTCTGGATGGGCTGATGAGCTCCAGGACCAAGTAAGTCCACTGGTGTGCACCTGGGCTAACTTCTCTTTTGAGCACGAAGTGCTACGGGGTATTTTGCTAGTTGGTTCTTACGTGTGTCTGACGTTGAGGACCGTTTGTGAGCACTGAGTGTCATTTGAGCATTTTGCCAATTGGTTCTGATGTGTGTCTGAGGTTGAGGACCATTTGTGTTGGAAAAGTGTTTGGGACTCCATATGCGTCATCCTCTTGGGAGATCTGTGACAGTTCTGTCTTCTGGTGTGTGAGTGTATATTCCATTTGTGTGATTGGTATCATTGTTGTCTTTTGTAAAATGGGCAATTCAGGTTCAATTCATTAGAAAAATTTTAGCTAAGAAATTATGACTAAAGAAAGAGGAAGATAATTTTTAAACAATGTATGGCAACAGTATTCTTCAGACTCCAGAGAAAACTGGTTAAAATGAAATTCTTTTAAAGCTCCAAAACTGGTTCTTTTTGCATATGCAGTTGGAGAAAGCCAGCTTGATAAAATACTGTTTTCAGAATTCTGACCCTGACAGAATAAACGTAGGCCTAAGAGAAAGCTTGAAGTTAACTCTTATCATGTCCTTGAAATACAAACACAGCCCACGTTGCCTGAAACTTAAGCGTTGGGTTAATTAGTAGAACTTTAAAAGATGTTTGGGTTCACTAAACATGCATCTCATTCCACATTAAAGAGAAACTGTGCTATGAGAAAAATGTATGTTTTTAGAGGTTATGGAATATGTTCTTAAGTTTGCCAATCAGAAAATGCTGGTATAATAGTTAAATTACTTGTCTCTTGGTTTTGTTAAGGTCTTTTAAAGGTAAAAAAATCATAATATGTAATTAAAGATACTAAAATGATAAGGGAAACAGTTCAGTGTGTAAAGCAAATAAGATATGTGTTGTTGGCAAGAGAAGATATAAAGACTGGAGATATTTTTGTAGAGGAAAAAAAGGAGAAAAATTTTATCCTGGAGCTGGTTGCTTATATATGGGGAAAATAAGGGACTAGTTAATATGGATCCAGAAAGTGATAAAATGTTTGTAAACAAGGAACTTTGAGAAAAGAATTTTGTACATTGTCAGGATTAAGATTAGATTGAATTTAATTAGATAAATGAATTTTGTTATTAATAAGAAGCTGGTGCAGGACTGGAATTTGGTTTTCTCTCTCTGTTAAGAAAACAAAAAGTGTTCCTGGAATATTAAAGTGCTTTTGATAACAAATTGTAAGTTTCTTCTCTAGCTAACTTTGAATATTCCTGAAGGCCCCTAAGCCATCTCAAAAGAAACATTAAAGTAACTAGGATTATTTGGTACATTAAGTTACATGGAAAACATTGTCAAATAATAATGATAAACATTCTTAGGTTATACTGAATAGGTAAATGTCGTTAATATTAATGTTCTAAAAGTTATTAAACAAATACAGGTTTTTGATAACTTGCAGATCATACTGCTAAACTGAGTTAAAAATTTAAAGAATTTCAATAGAAAGTTATTATTTTGCTTTTAACCATATTTTTGATGCCAATATTTAGGATGGAAAAAAATTGTCTAGTGAAGTTGTCACAGAATATAACTAATTATGATGTGTATCACTGCTGGCTTAAAGTTTACTGCTTGAAGCACAGGTACAATGTTTGTGTGACAATTGGGTATAAGTGATAAAATGTATAGCCTATAAAATATTTCTCCATCAGCATACCTCTGTACTTGTTATGTCTGATTAGTTTCCTCCCAACATGTATGACTAGGCAAATATATAAACAAAACTGTAGGCCTAGCACTGAGGGACTTGAACGGACCCAGAGCAGGCAACTGAACCACTCTGGCAATGTTGGAAAAATATATTGATTACCAATGCTTTCTATGGAAAGATTTGCAATTAGAAGGGGAAAATGATGGAAGAAAATTTTACATATTGAAGTATGGGGAAGTCATTCTGGCTTATATATGATTTAATTTGAACTTTAGGCTAACCAAAACAGCCTGTCTGTGGCCTATTAAACATACACTGTACAACTGCTTTAACCATTAAGGGAAAAAATATTGACACATTCAGAGAATAATACAAAGATGCATTTTAATTATTATGCTCATTGTAATATGCCTACTAATTATCAAATGTCCAGGTACTATGACAAAGTAGTCAAAGAGAGAGGTAATGTTTTCATAATACAAAATATTGATGATAAGCTTGGAACGTGAGATTATTTCCAACTCTGTGTCCAGTCCCAAAATTAGCCAGGACTGAGCCCCACTTCAGCAGGAAGTAGCCAAGAGCAGTCATCACCCCAGCCCCATTCCCTCAAGAGTTGGGGAAAACTGAAAAAGAAATGGAACTAAAACTGAGTTCCTCTGCCAAGTTTATGATTAACCTCTCCATTCGAAACTTTATTCCCTTTCTTGTTCTATACCTGTCCCTCCTCAAGATTGAGGAGTATCAAAGAAAAGGGAGGATTGAAATAGAGCAGGTCCCTCAGCCTGCATTTTGTCTGTGAAAAAACTTTAGCCAAATAATAAGTTTAATCAGAGAAGTGAGAAAATGCAAAAACAAAGGAAAACAGTCAAACGAGACCAAATAATAACAGTTCAGTCAAGGACCTTTAGTTTCTCATCAAGGGCTACAGGTAATATTCTGAGCCATATTCTTTGAGCTGTCTTATAGATACTGAAACCTCCACCAGGTGGAAGAACTTAGAATTTACATGATGACCAGACTGTAGCCATGACATAGCTGCCACAATTCTGAGAACTGGCCTCAAATAAATGGGAACAAACCAACCCTGGAACTAAAGACTAACTGTACTTAAAACAATCAAGATGACACTGATCAGACCACTGCATGACGAATTTTAAGATGACTGTCAGAGTTGACTGTGCTGTTTCTGCATGTAACCCCTTCCCTCCATCTATAAAAGCTCTTGCCCACTGATTGTCAGTGGGGGGAGTCAGCCATTGAACAGGAGTCCGCCCTCCCCTCCAGCTGCTCACCTCCAAAATAAAGCAAACTTTCTTTTCCACCCCTTGCCTCTTTATTGGCTTTAGAGTGACAGGTAACCAGGCCCTACTTTCAGTAACAATAGTATCTACCACATCAAGCTGGTTTGGTGATTAAATGAAGCCTTCCCTGAAAAGTGCTGGCACATTGTAAAAGCCTAATAAATTAAAAAAGAAAATCCACAATTTTATTTCTCTTCCATACCCTTCCTCATTCAACTAACACCAAGTTCCATGGCTTCTACCACCTAACTATTTCTTGAATATCCTTCCCCTCTAATCCCATGGCTATTGGCCTATTACATTATCACTTGCTTAGACCATTGAAATAGTGTCCTAGATGACAGGCATGTCTTTTGTTTACCTCTGATCCATACTGTAAACTGCTACCATGAAAATATTCCAAAACGGACGACATCACTCCTCTGCTCAGAATTCTTCAATATCTCCTCATGGCCCAAGAAGACAAAATTAAAACTCCCAGCATGCCATACAAGCCCCTCCTGAACTGGCCCTTAGCTCCCTCCACAGCCTCAGCCCTTCTCCCTCCCCATCAGCAACACACCAAATGCTCCTACCTATTCTCTCCCAAACAGCCCATGACTGTCCTATGCCACCATTTCATGGTCATGTTATTCCCTCTGCTTGAATTTGGTTTGCGCTGATTGTATCTACCATTTCCCAAATCATATCCCTTATTTGCTTACCACTCTTTTCCAAGTCTCCACGAGGAAGTCTTCTTGGACCACCCTCAGATATACTTACTGTCCCACTTTTATATTTTCTCTTTGCACTGTCTATATTAAAGTACTTAAAACTACTATAATTTTTATATTGCAACGATCTCTTTCACCATTAGAAATGGAAATTTCTTGAGATGAAGTACCTGTGTCTCCTTCACCATAATCTCACCAGCATGTAAAATGGGATATGAGTCCTGATGGGTACTCAGTGAAGGAATAAATGAATGAATGAATGAAAGCCTAACGTCTAAGAAATTAACCTTCCATAACCTAAAATATTTGGCCACACATTTTGGGAATCCCAGGAACATTTCCTACCAGAAGTCCCAATTTACCTCATTGCTTTGAAATGCCTCCCTGCTTAGATATTTCAGAGAAATTCTTAAGAGCAACCCAATGCTTTAATGATTCTCTAATCAAATAAGCATAAAATCATGTTCTGGAATGTTCCACTCACTCTACCTACTTTGTCCCCATTCTGCTCTGAGAGACCAGATGGAAACAATTAGAGGAATACAATGTCCAGCTGTATTCATTTCATGTTTTAAGAAACAAAAAGTTAAATGTAGGGTGAAAAATGTAAAGATCTACTTGTGCTTAGAACTAGCTGAAAGCATTAACTTTGTTAGTCATTATGATTGCCTCTGAAACGATGTACCAGACAGCTTATGCAACCAGGCATGGATAGAAAAAAATTAGGCAATTGGAATATGTTGTGCATAGAGGGAAATGTTCTTCCTTGTAAAAAAGTAAACAGACAATACTCTCTTAACAGTGTACAGGAAGGTAAAAATAGTAATGCTGGTGTGGGGCAGAGCAACAAAATCTATTTACTTTTCTGCCCCAAACTCTTCAGGGTTACTAAGTTATTCTCCCAATTAAAAAAATTTCCTGCTAGGAAAGAAAAGTTCCAGTGACAAAATGTACTTGTACACCATATGAACAAACAGGAAAAAGGAAAAATACTGTACATTAGAAAAACAAACTGTGAGCTCTACCTGACAAGGATATAGAAAGTAAAAATTAGAAGATAGTAAGGTGGAAGAAGAAAGAAGATATATGTGACTGGATACAACACCTAGTTTAAAATTAAGAATGAGTATAGTGACCTCTATCATTGGCTGTCTTATATTTCAAAGTCTCTATACCATTACTAGCGATTGGCTCTGAGCCTGATCTGCTGAGTCATACATGATTATTAAGAACACTTTTGCCTCTAGGTGTCCATTGCATCAATTTCCTGAAGAAAATGGAGACAAAGAAAACAGGAAATTGAGTTTGTTCTCTAATTCTTTTGGAACTTTATTTTCAAAGTCTAAAAATTCAAAGCAAATTAAATATGTAATTGCATGCAACTCATGGCTGATTTTGGATTTATGTCAAATGTTCTAAAGATAAAACTATATTTGTGATGTGAACCTGATGAATCTCAAATAACTTTAAATGAAAACTACACCTCTTATAGACTGCACACCACAATCTTAATTGTTAGTCATTTATAAAATTGTTAGTTCTTATGTATTATGGTGTCTTAATATTTTAAATTAAAAGTTTACTCAGAAACAACTTTTAGAGTTCTCTAATTGTGATCACTCATCCTCTTAAACTCTCTGGTGACAGGGAACTCACTACCCATCCAGCAACTTGCTCCACTGTGTGTATCTCTAATTCTGAAACACACACTTCCTAATGGTGAGTTGCCCATGCCCCCCCCACCCAGAATTCCCACTCCATGATCTTGTCTCCATTTGCTGAAGTTCCACATAATAAAACCAATTGTTTCTACATTTTCAATGTCATTAAATTTTCCCAGTTAACAGAAGTATTTTTTAATCCTCTTATGACTGTACTCCAAAACTTGACTCAACTTCCAACCCACAATGGAAACAACTCTACTTCTCTCCATCAACACCACCACTCCAGTCAAAGCCACCATCATCTCTCAATGGACAGTTGGACCTGCTTTTCCCTCCCACTCTCACTCCCTCCAATCTATTCCCCAGATATCAGCCAGCATGATTTTTGCTAAAGAAGAAATTTTCACTATGTCCCAACTGGTTAATAACCCTTCAGTCCTCTCCTCAGTACTGGAGATAAAAATTCAAAACCTTCAATGTGGCCTGTAGAACCTAGTCATCTGGGACCCTGTCAGCCTCGCAAGCCCTTTTGCTGGATATTCTCTTCCTTACTTGACATGCTACATCTCCAATTTCTTTCGATTGGTTCTACAAGCTCTTTCACTCAGCAAGGCTTCACAGATGTGGGTCTATGAAATCCTTTCTCCACTCTGTTTACTATTTGAGAACTAGTGAATGTTCAGTTCTCAGATTACATGTCCTTTCTTCATAGAAACTTTTCCCAAATCCCCAGACGAGACCAAGTCCTTCTGTAATCTTTCATTGCTCTCTTTAACATCCTTCATCAAATTTATCATAATTTTAATATACTTAATTCCATAAATAATATTATTAATAATAACAATACCTAACAATACTTAATGTATTGAGGGCTTACCACATGCTCTGTGCTAAGAGCATCAGAACCATTAACTTATTTAGGATTCAAAGCAAGCCCATGAGTAGTTACTATTGTTACCTATTCATCACAGATAAGAAAAGTGGGGCTTGAGAAGGTTAAGGTGAGTGGAAGATTGGACATTAGAATCAACTCAATTCTAGAACCTATTGAGGTTCTAACCTTTTCATGATAATGTTGAACCTTCCACTAACCTCCTAGCCCCAAGAGGTTAGATACCAATAGCCAGGGAGCTGTCAGAAGGAAATTATGGGCCTGTTTGCCCAATGCCACAAAATCAAAATAATGTCTCTGTACTTTTTCTCTGCACTACCCTCCCTTGTTCTTTGTGGCACTCAAATACCTAAGAAAGGGAGAAATTAAATGAGTAAAACTAGTACTCTTATCTTGACATCTCTGGAGACCTCTTGAATTTTTTAGGCAGTTTCCAGAAAACAAATAGCAGAGAATAGGAACAAATCATGGAGATGAGCAGTTTAATTACATTTATCTGGATTCATTAGCAACGAATCCAGTATACGCAAAATTCAGAATGACACAGTGAAGATTTAGCATGACCTCCGCACAACGATGGAACGTAAATCTGTGAAACATTCCATATTTTAGAGGCAGTAAGAAGACAGACAAAAAGTGAGGACTATAGTTAAGTGCAGGATCATATGGTAGTTCTATTTTTAGTTTTTTAAGGAACCTCATTACTGTTCTCCGTAGTGGCTGTATCAATTTACATTTTCACCAACAGCGTAGGAGGGTTCCACTTTCTCCAGACCCTCTCCAGCATTTATTATCTGTAGACTTTTTGATGATGGTTATTCTGACAAGTGTGAGGTGATACCTCATTGTAGTTTTGATTTTCATTTCTCTAATAATTAGCGATGTTGAGCATCTCTTCATGTGCCTTTTGGCCATGTATGTCTTGTTTGGGGAAATGCCTATTTGGATCTTCTGCCCATTTCGTTGATAGGGTTGTTGTTTTTTTTTTTTTTTTAATATTGAGCTGCATGAGCTTTGTATATTTAGGAAATTAATCCCTTGTCAGTCACATCATCTGCAAATATTTTCTCCCATTCTATATTTTGTCTTTAATTTTGTTTATGGTTTCCTTTGCTCTGCAAAACTTTTTAAGTTTAATGAGGTCCCATTTGTTTATTTTTGTTTTTATTTCCACTACGCTAGGAGACGGATCCAAAAAGATATTGCAGAACATTCTCTAATACCATACACAAAAATGAACTCAAAATGGTTTAAAGACCTAAATGTAAGGCTAGATACAATAAAACTCCTAGAGGAAAACATAGGCAGAACACTCTTTGCTATACTCTAGTTAATAAGGTTGTTTCCCATAAAGGTAAAGGCCTACAATTTTGATACTGTTATACATATATACCAGAATTGAACAATTAAGTAAACGGATGGCAGATGACAAACGCCAGGTTTTTCTCTATCAGAGTGGAAGATTACAGATACTCAGGAAAGAAGTAGGGGTATTCTACAAGGGGGTAATAAATTAGAGTTGGAGACAACCATATAAACTTATGTTTAACTTAATATTGATACAGATGTTTACATATAGAAATATTTATGGATATATGTATATACACAGGTTAGCATGTGCATATATTTCCTTGTTCCGTCAGACGAAAGGGCCTAGAAATGATGACATCCCAGTAGCAGTGAGCACACTTAGCACTAGATATTGGTTTTGTTTTTTTGTTTGTTTGTTCTGTTCTTTTTTTTATTTAAGACCTTTATTTCTAATTTTTTTTTGTCTTTCTCTGACTTGTTTTATTTTATTTCAATGTCTTTTTTTTTTAACATCTTTATTGGAGTATAATTGTTTTACAGTGTTGTGTTAGTTTCTGCTGTAGAACAAAGTGAATCAGCTATATGTATACATATATCCCGATATCCCCTCCCTCTTGCATCTCCCTCCCACCCTCCCTATCCCACCCCTCCAGGTGGTCACAAAGCACCGAGCTGTAGATCTTGGTTTTTAATACCATTGTCCAATAAAAAAAATCAGGACCTTGGAGAAATGACTGGCAAGGAATATACCAAATGAGCCTGGAGCATCTTGTAGTTCCAGAAAGTTAGCATTCAAAACAAAATAAAACAAACTCACAATGACAGGAGTATATCAGAAGGATACAGAAGGCAGCTTAAAGAGCTCCAGTGGCCAAATGTAGAATAATTTGAGCAAAAAAATGAAATAGTGTATTAGCTTGTACTGCTATAATAAAATAACATAAACTGGGTGGCTTAAACAGAAATAAATAGTAATTTATTTCTTACAATTCTGGAAGCTGGGAAGTCAAAGATCAAGGTGTTGACTAATTCCATTCCCCAGTGAGGGCCCTCTTCCTGGCCTGCAGATGGTTGCTGTGCCCTCACTTGGCAGAGGGAGAAAGAGACAGACAGAGAGAGCTCTCTGGTGTCTCTCCTTATAAGACCATTAATCCCATCATGAGGTCCCCACTTTTGTGACCTCATCTAAACCTAATTAATTCCCAAAGGCATGTCTCCAAATACCATTACATTGTGGTTTAGAGCTTTAACATATGAATTTTGGGGACACAATTTGGTCCATAGAAAGTATTATTAGATTATAACCCAGAGTACAAAATAAATATTCATGAGTCAATGCTAATATAAATAAAAGACTGAGTAAGTAAATAAATGGGGCAGAAATAGACAAATATCTTGAAAAATGCAAAAAAAAAAAAAACACCCAAATATGTAGATGTGCCCCCTTAAGGAGATGAAGCATAACTCCCCACTCCTTAAGTTTGGGGTACATGTAGTTACTTTCTTTCAAAGAGAACCTTATAGAAAAAGAGGGGGAAAAGAGTAAGTTTACAGTGGGGAGACATGACAAACACTATCTCCAGCCAAGTGATCAAGATTAACATCCACAGTGATAAGTCATATTGATAGTATGTACTTGTGATAAGATGTAATGAGAATGGCACTTTACATCTGTGATCTTCCTCCCCCAAACACATTCCAGTCTCATCATTAGAAAAATACCAGACAAATCCGAGTTGAGGAAACTCTATAAAATACCTAGCCAGTGATCCTCAAAACTGTCAAGATTATTAAAAACAATAACAATCTGAGAAATTGTTACAACCAAGAGGAGCCTAAGGAGACATGTTTATCAAGTGTAATATGGTATGCTCGATGGGATCCTGGAACAGAAAATGATGTTTGAGGAAAACTGAGGAAATCAGAATAAAATATGTGCTCTAGTTAATAAAAATAGATCAATATTGGTCCATTCAATTATACAAATGTACCATACTAATGTAAGATGTTAATAATAGGGGAAGCTGGGGTGGGGGGAATATATGGAACTTTCTGTATATTCACAATGATTCTGTAAATCTAAATCTGTAAATCTAAAACTATTTTAAAATTAGAAGTTTATTTTTAAAAACTTTATCTTCTTTACTGAATTATCAGAAGAGGTTCCTTCTACTCTATTTCCCCCTTTCCTTTCTTCCTTCCACAAATATGTTATATATTTGTTCTGTGCCACGTACTGGGGCAGGTACAGAATCCCTGCACTTGTGGAGCTAACAGTCTAAATTGGTAAGAGACAGTAAACAAACTAAAACAAAAATGTGACTGGTGTCATAAAGAAAACATGGTACTGGGAGACAGCACAATGCGGGCATTAACAATGCAGAAGACAGGCACTGGGAAGACTTCTGAAGAGTGACACTTTTAGAAGAGATAAGAAGAAAGCATAGCCATTAGCCAGGAAGAGAGTTCTCCAAGCAACAATGCAGCATGGGCAAGAGGGTAGATGGAAATGCCATTTATGGAAATGGAGTTGGAAGATAAGTGAGCTTTTGGTAAGGAAGGATGGCGTCTGCCTTTGGGGTGGTTGATTTTGAGGTCTCTCTATGTGCAGATGTTGAAGCAGTAACTGATTGTCTAGATCTAGCATTCACAAGACCTGGGCTGTAGACAATACATCTAGGAGACATCAGCATAGAGAGACATTTACAGTCATGGGAGTGATTGATAAAGCCTGGAGAGAGGTGCAGAGAGCAAGAAGAGGGAGGCACAGGACTGATTCCTCATATTTATGAATCAGATGGAGGAGAGGAGTATAGAGCCTGAAAAAGTAAGAAACAGTCCAAGAAGCTGGATGGAGAACATTTATGAACTAGGAGGAAAAAGCCTTTATAAAAGAGCCCATGGTGAGCAATGGCTTCAAAGAAGTCAAATGTCTTTAGGATTAGGCACATGGAGCTCACTGGTGGTCCCAGTAAGAGAAATTTCAGTGCAGTGGTGGGTTATGGGAGATGAGGAGGCTCACCTATGCATGACAACATGGAATTTACCCGAGCCTGTGGTCCTGGAAAACAGCAATGATTAAAGGAAACCCTTCACCCATCCACCATTTTGTTTTCTTTAGTTTTACTGAAGTATAGTTGTATACAATATTATGTTAATTTCATGTGTGCAACATAGTAATACAACATTTAAATACATTATGAAATGATAACCACTATAGGTCTAGTAACCATCTGTCACCATGCAAATTACTACAGTATTGTTGACTATATTCTTTATGATGTACACTACATCATCATGACATTTATTTTATAACTAGAAGTTTGGACCTCTTAATCTCTTTCTTTTATTTCACAAACCACCCCACCCTCATGCTCCTCCACTCTGGCAATCACCAGTTTGTTCTCTGTATGTATTAATCTGTTATTGTTTGGTTTGATTTGGTTGGTTGTTTTGGTTTTCTAGATTAAATATATAAGAAATTATATGGTATTTTTCCTTCTCTGTCTGACTTATTTATCATAGCATAACACCCTCTAGATTCATGCACATTGCCCCAAATTGCAAGATTACATACTTTTCTATGGCTGAGTAATATTTCATTGAGTGTGTGTGTGTTTGTAGCATTTATTGTTTGTAGATTTTTGATGACGGCCATTCTGACAGGTGTGAGGTGATACCTCATTGTAGTTTTGATTTCCATTTCTCTAATGATTAGTGATGTGGGCATCCTTTCATGTATTTGCTGGCAATCTGTATAACTTCTTTGGATAAATGTCTGTTTAGGTCTTCTGCCCATTTCTGGATTGGGTTGTTTGTTTTTTGATATTGAACTGCTTGTGTATTTTGGAGATTAATCCTTTGTCTGTTGCTTGGTTTGCAAATATTTTCTACCGTTCTGAGGATTGTCTTTTCATCTTGTTTATGGTTTCCTTTGCTGTGGAAAAGCTTTTAAGTTTCATTAGGTCTCATTTGTTTATTTTTGTTTTTATTTACATTTATCTAGGAGGTGCGTAAAAAATGATCTTGCCATGATTTATGTCATACGGTATTCTGCCAATATTTTCCTCTAAGAGTTTGATAGTGTCTAGCCTTACATTTAGGTCTTTAATCCATTTTGAGTTTATCTTTGTGTATGGTGTTAGGGAGTGTTCTAATTTCATTCTTTTACATGCAGCTGTTCGGTTTTCCCAGCACCATTTGTTGAAGAGGTTGTCTTTTCTCCATTGTATATTCTTGCGGCCTTTATCAAAGATAAGGTGACCATATGTGCATGGGTTTATCTCCGGGCTTTCTATCCTGTTCCATTGATCTATATTACTGTTTTTGTGCCACTACCATACTATCTTGATTACTGTAGCTCTGTAGTATAGTCTGAAGTCAGGGAAACTGATTACTCCAGATCCATTTTTCTTTCTCAAGATTGCTTTGGCTATTCAGGGTCTTTTGCGTTTCCATAAAAATTGTGAAATTTTTTGTTCTAGTTCTGTGAAAAATGCCATTGGTAGGTTGATAGGGGTTGCACTGAATCTGTGGATTGCTTTGGGTAATAGAGTCATTTTCACAAAGTTGATTCTTCCAATCCAAGAACATGGTATATCTCTCCATCTGTTTGTATCATCTTTAATTTCTTTCATCAGTGTCTTATAGTTATCGGCATCTGTCTCCTTAGGTAGGTTTATTCCTAGGTATTTTATTCTTTTTGTTACAGTTGTAAATGGGAGTGTTTCCTTAATTTCTCTTTCAGATTTTTCATCACTAGTGTATGGGAATGCAAGAGATTTCTGTGCATTAACTTTGTATCCTGGTACTTTACCAAATTCATTGATTAGCTCTAGGAGTTTTCTGGTAGCATCTTTAGGATTCTCTATGAATAGTATCGTGTTATCTGCAAACAGTGACAGTTTTAATTCTTTTCCGATTTGGATTCCTTTTATTTCTTTTCCTTCTCTGATTGTTGTGGCTAAAACTTCCAAAACTATGCTGAATAATAGTGGTGAGAGTGGTAACCTTCTCTTGTTCCTGATTTTAGTGGAAATGGTTTCAGCTTTTCACCATTGAGAACGATGTTGGCTGTGGGTTTGTCATATATAGCCTTTATTATGTTGAGGTAAGTTCCCTCTATGCCTACTTTCTGGAGGGTTTTTATCATGAATGGGTGTTGAATTGTGTCAAAAGCTTTTTCTGCATCTATTGAGATTATCATATGGTTTTTATCCTTCAGTTTGTTAATATGGGGTATCACATTGATTGATTTGCATATATTGAAGAATCCTTGCATTCGGGGGATAAACCCCACTTGATCATGGTGTATGATCCTTTTAATGTGCTGTTGGATTCTGTTTGCTAGTATTTTGTTGACGATTTTTGCATCTAGGTTCATCGGTCATATTAGCCTGTAGTTTTCTTTTTTTGTGACATCTTTGTCTGGTTTTGGTACCAGGGTGATGGTGGCCTCATAGAATGAGTTTGGGAGGGTTCCTCCCTCTGTTATATTTTGGAAGAGCTTGAGAAGTGTAGGTGTTAGCTCTTCTGTAAATGTTTGATAGAATTTGCCTGTGGGAGGAGCTTCAAGACGGCAGAAGAGTAAGACGTGGAGATCACCTTCCTCCCCACAAATACATCAGAAATACATCTACATGTGGAACAACTCCTACAGAACACCTACTGAACCCTGGCAGAAGACTTCAGACCTCCCAAAAGGCAAGAAACTCCCCACGTGCCTGGGTAGGGTAAAAGAAAAAAGAAAAAACAGAGACAAAAGAATAGGGACGGGACCTGCACAAGTGGGAGGCAACTGTGAAGGAGAAAAGGTTTCCACACACTAGGAAGCCCCTTCACAGGCGGAGACTGCGGGTGGCAGAGGGGGGAAGCTTTGGAGCCATGGAGGAGAGCGCAGCCACAGGGGTGCGGAGGGCAAAGCGGAGAAATTCCCGCATGGAGGAGCGGCACCGAGCAGCACTCACCAGCCCGAGAGGCTTGTCTGCTCCCCCGCCGGGATGGGTAGGGACTGGGAGCTGAGGCTCGGTCTTCAGCTCTCGGATCCCAGTGAGGGGACTGGGGTTGGCGGCGTTAACACAGCCTGAAGGGGGCTAGTGCACCGCAGCTAGCCAGGAGGGAGTCCTGGGAAAAGTCTGGAGCTGCGGAAGAGGCAAGAGAATTTTTCTTGCCACCTGTTTCCTCGTGCGCAAGGACAGAGGATTAAGAGTGCCACTTAAAGGAGCTCCAGAGACGGGCGCGAGCCACGGCGATCAGCACGGACCTCAGAGACGGGCATGAGATGCTAAGGCTGCTGCTTCAGCCACCAGGAAGCCTGTGTGCGAGCACAGGTCACTCTCCACACCGCCCCTCCCGGGAGCCGGTGCAGCCCGCCACGGCCAGGGTCCCGTGATCCAGGGACAACTTCCCTGGGAGAACGCATGGCGCGCCTCGGGCTGGTGCAACGTCACGACGCCTCTGACGCCGCAGGCTCGCCCCGCATCCATACCGCTCCCTCCCCCCGGCCTGAGTGAGCCAGAGCCCCCGAAGCAGCTGCTCCTTTAACCCCGTCTTGCCTGAGCGAAGAACAGATGCCCTCAGGCGACTTACACACAGAGGCAGGGCCAAATCCAAAGATGAACCCCAGGAGCTGTGTAAACAAAGAAGAGAAAGGGAAATTTCTCCCAGCAGCCTCAGGAGCAGCAGATTAAATCTCAACAATCAACTTGAGGTACCTGCATCTGTGGAATACCTGAATAGACAACGAATCATCCCAAATTGAGGAGGTGGACTTTGGGAGCAACGATATATATATATTTTTCTCTTTTTGTGTGTATGTGTGTGCTTCTGTGTGTGATTTTGTCTGTATAGCTTTGCTTTTACCATTTGTCCTAGGGTTCGGTCTGTCCGTCTTTTTTTTTTTTTTTTTTAGTATACTTTTTGGCACTTGTTATCATTGGTGGATTTGTTTTTTGGTTTGGTTACTCTCTTCTTTCCTTCTTTTTTTTTAGTACTTTTTCTTAATTGTTTTTAATAATTATTTTTTATTTTAATAACTTTATTTTATCTTCTTCGTTCTTTATTTCTTTCTTTTTCTCCCTTTTATTCTGAGCTGTGTGGATGACAGGCTCTTGGTGCTCCAGCCAGGCATCAGGACTGTGCCTCTGAGATGGGAGAGCCAAGTTCAGGACATTGGTCCACAAGAGACCTCCCAGCTGCACATAATATCAAACGGCAAAAATCTCCCAGAGATCTCCATCTCAACGCCAAGACCCAGCTCCACTCAATGACCAGCAGCTACAGTGCAGGACACCCTATGCCAAACAACTAGCAAGACAGGAACACAACCCCAACCATTAGCAGAGAGGCTGCCTAAAAGCATAATAAGGCCACAGACACCCCAAAACACACCACCAGATGTGCACCTGCCCACCAGAAAAACAAGATCCAGCCTAATCCACGAAAACACAGGCACTACCCCCCTCCACCAGGAAGCCTATACAACCAACTGAACCAGCCTTAGCCACTGGGGGCAGACACCAAAAACAACGGGAACTACGAACCTGCAGCCTGTGAAAAGGAGACCCCAAACACAGTAAGTTAAGCAAAATGAGAAGACAGAGAAACACACAGCAGATGAAGGAGCAAGGTCAAAACCCACCAGATGTAACAAATGCAGAGGAAATAGGCAGTTTACCTGCAAAATAATTCAGAATAATGATAGTAAAGATGATCCAAAATCTTGGAAATAGAATGGAGAAAATACAAGAAACGTTTAACAAGGACCTAGAAGAACTAAAGAGCAAACAAACTGTGATGAACAACACAATAAATGAAATTAAAAATTCTCTAGAAGGGATCAATAGCAGAATAACTGAGGCAGAAGAACGGATAAGTGACCTGGAAGATAAAATAGTGGAAATGACTACTGCAGAGCAGAATAAAGAAAAAAGAATGAAACGAACTGAGGACAGTCTCAGAGACCTCTGGGACAACATTACATGCACCAACATTCCACTTCTAGGGGCCCCAGAAGAAGAAGAGAAAAAGAAAGGGGCTGAGAAAATATTTGAAGAGATTATAATTGAAAACTTCCCTAATATGGGAAAGGAATTAGTTAATCAAGTCCAGGAAGCACAGAGAGTCCCATAGAGGATAAATCTAAGGAGCAACATGCCAAGACACATATTAATCAAACTATCAAAAATTAAATACAAAGAAAACATATTAAAAGCAGCAAGGGAAAAACAAAAAATAACATAAAAGGAAATCCCAATAAGGATAACAGCTGATCTTTCAGCAGAAACTCTGCAAGCCAGAAGGGAGTGGCAGGACATATTTAAAGTGATGAAGGGGAAAAACCTACAACCAAGATTACTCTACCCAGAAAGGATGTCATTTAGATTTGACAGAGAAATTAAAACCATTACAGACAAGCAAAAGCAAAGAGAATTCAGCACCACCAAACCAGCATTACAACAAAAGCTAAAGGAACTTCTCTAGGCAGGAAAAACAAGAGAAGGAAAAGACCTACAATAACAAATGCAAAACAATTAAGAAAATCATAATAGGAACATACATATATATACTGACCTTAAATGTAAATGGATTAAATGCTCCAACCAAAAGACATAGACTGGCTGATTGGATACAAAAACAAGACCCATATATATGCTGTTTACAAGAGACCCACTTCAGACCTAGGGACACATACAGACTAAAATGAGGGGATGGAAAAAGATATTAAATGCAAATAGAAATCAAAAGAAAGCTGGAGTAGCAATTCTCATATCAGACAAAATAGACTTTAAAGTAAAGACTATTACAAGAGACAAAGAAGGACACTACATAATGATCAATCCAAGAAGAAGATATAACACTTGTAAATACTTATGCACCCAACATAGGAGCACCTCAATACATAAGGCAAATACTAACAGCCATAAAAGGGGAAATTGACAGTAACGCAATCATAGTAGGGGATGTTAACAACCCACTTTCACGAATGGACAGATCATCCAAAGTGAAAATAAATAAGGAAACACAAGCTTTAAATGATACATTAAACATGATGGACTTAATTGATATTTATAGGACATTCCATCCAAAAACCACAGAATACACTTTCTTCTCAAGTGCTCATGGAACATTCTCCAGGATAGATCATATCTAAGTCAGAAATCAAGCCTTGGTAAATTTAAGAAAGTTGAAATCATATCAAGTATCTTTTCTGACCACAATGCTATGAGACTAGATATCAATTACAGGAAAAAATCTGTAAAAAATACAAACACATGGAGGATAAACAATACACGACTAAATAACCAAGAGATCACTGAAGAAATCAAAGAGGAAATCAAAAAATATGTAGAAACAAATGACAATGAAAACACGATGACCCAAAACCTATGGGATGCAGCAAAAGCAGTTCTAAGAGGGAAGTTTATAGCAATACAATCCTACCTTAAGAAACAAGAAACATCTCAAATAAACAACCTAACCTTACACCTAAAGCATTAGAGAAAGAAGAACAAAAAAACCCCAAAGTTAGCAGAAGGAAAGAAATCATAAAGATCAAATCAGAAATAAATGAAAAAGAAATGAAGGAAACAATAGCAAAGATCAATAAAACTAAAAGCTGGTTCATTGAGAAGATAAACAAAATTGATAAACCATTAGCCAGACTCATCAAGAAAAAAAGGGAGACGACTCAAATCAATAGAATTAGAAATGAAAAAGGAGAAGTAACAACTGACACTGCAGAAATACAAACGATCATGAGAGATTACTACAAACAATTCTATGCCAATAAAATGGATAACCTGGAAGAAATGGACAAATTCTTAGAAATGCACAACATGCCGAGACTGAACCAGGAAGAAATAGAAAATATGAACAGACCAATCACAAGCACTGAAATTGAAACTGTGATTAAAAATCTTCCAAGAGACAAAAGCCCAGGACCAGATGGCTTCACAGGCGAATTCTACCAAACATTTAGAGAAGAGCTAACACCTATCCTTCTCAAACTCTTCCAAAATATAGCAGGCGGGGGAACACTCCCAAATTCATTCTCCGAGGCCACCATCACCTTGATACCAAAACCAGACAATGATGTCACAAAGAAAGAAAACTACAGGCCAATATCACTGAGGAACATAGATGCAAAAATCCTCAACAAAATACTAGCAAACAGAATCCAACAGCACATTAAAAGGATCATACACCATGATCAAGTGGGGTTTATCCCAGGAATGCAAGGATTCTTCAATATATGCAAATCAATCAATGTGATACACCATATTAACAAACTGAAGGAGAAAAACCACATGATCATCTCAATAGATGCAGAGAAAGCTTTTGACAAAATTCAACACCCATTTATGATAAAAACCCTCCAGAAAGTAGGCATAGAGCGAACTTACCTCAACATAATAAAGGCCATATATGACAAACCCACAGCCAACATAATTCTCAATGGTGAAAAACTGAAAAAAACAAATGGGACCTAATGAAACTTAAAAGCTTTTGCACAGCAAAGGAAACCATAAACAAGACCAAAAGACAACCCTCAGAATGGGAGAAAATATTTGCAAATGAAGCAACTGACAAAGGATTAATCTCCAAAATTTACAAGCAGCTCATGTAGCTCAATATCAAAAAAACAAACAACCCAATCCAAAAATGGGCAGAAGACCTAAATAGAATTTCTCCAAAGAAGATATACAGATTGCCAATAAACACATGAAAGAATGCTCAACATCATTAATCATTAGAGAAATGCAAATCAAAACTACAATGAGATATTACCTCACACCAGTCAGAATGGCCATCTTCAAAAAATCTACAAACAATAAATGCTGGAGAGGGTGTGGAGAAAAGGTAACTCTCTTGCACTGTTAGTGGGAATGTAAATTGATACAGCCACTATGGAGAACAGTATGGAGGTTCCTTAAAAACCTAAAAATAGAACTACCATACGACCCAGCAATCCCACTACTGGGCATATACCCTGAGAAAACCATAATTCAAAAAGAGTCATGTACCAAAATATTCACTGAAGCTCTGTTTACAGTAGCCAGGACATGGAAGCAACCTATGTGTCCATCAACAGATGAATGGATAAAGAAGATGTGGCACATATGTACAATGGAATATTACTCAGCCATAAAAAGAAATGAAATGGAGGTATTTGTAATGAGGTGGATGGAGTTAGAGTCTCTCATACAGAGTGAAGTAAGTCAGAAAGAGAAAAACAAATACCATATGCTAACACGTATATATGGAATCTAAAAAACAAACAAAAAAATGGTCATGAAGAACCTAGGGGCAAGACGGGAATAAAGATGCAGATCTACTAGAGAATGGACTTGAGGATATGGGGAGGGGGAAGGGTAAGCTGGGACAAAGTGAGAGAGTGGCATGGACATATATACACTACCAAATGTAAAATAGCTAGCTAGTGGGAAGCAGCCACATAGCACAGGGAGATCAGCTTGGTGCTTTGTGACCACCTAGAGGGGTGGAATAGGGTGGGTGGGAGGGAGACGCAAAAGGGAGGAGATATGGGGATATATGTATATGCATAACTGATTCACTTTATTATAAATCAGAAACTAACACACCATTGTACAGCAGTTCTACTCAAATAAAGATGTTAAAAAAATTTTTTTTAATTAAAAAAAAAAGAATTCGCCTGTGAAGCCATCTGGTCCTGGGCTTTTGTTTGTTGGAAGATTTTTAATCACAGTCTCAGTTTCAGTGCTTGTGATTGGTCTGTTTATATTTTCTATTTTTTCCTGGTTCAGTCGTGGAAGGTTGTGCTTTTCTAAGAATTTGTCTATTTCTTCCAGGTTGTCCATTTTATTGGCATAGATTTGCTAGTAGTAATCTCTCATGATCCTTTGTATTTCTGCAGTGTCAGTTGTTACTTCTTCTTTTTCATTTGTAATTCTATTGAGTTGAGTCTTTTCCCTTTTTTTCTTGATGAATCTGCCTAATGGTTTATCAATTTTGTTTATCTTCTCAAAGAACCAGCTTTTAGTTTTATTGATCTTTGCTATCATTTTCATTTCTTTTTCATCTATTTCTGATCTGATCTTATGATTTCTTTCCTTCTACTATCTTTGGGGGCTTTTTTTTTTTGTTCTCTTTCTCTAATTGCTTTAGTTGTAAGGTTACGTTGTTTGAGATTTTTCTTGTTTCTTGAGGTAAGATTGTATTGCTATAAACTTCCCTCTTAGAACTGCTTTTTCTGTATCCCATAGGTTTTGGGTCATCGTGTTTTCATTGTCATTTGTTTCTAGGTTTTATTGATTTTCCCTTTGATTTCTTCAGTGATCTCTTCGTTATTTAGTAGTGTATTGTTTAGCCTCCATGTGTTTGTATTTTTTACAGTTTTTTTTCCTTTAATTGATATCTAGTCTTATACCATTGTGGTTGGAAAAAATACTTGATACGATTTCAATTTTCTTAAATTTACCAAGGCTTGATTTCTGACCCAAGATATGATCTATCCTGGAGAATGTTCCATGAGCACTTGAGAAGAAAGTGTATTCTGTTGTTTTTGGATGGAATGTCCTATAAATATCAATTAAGTCCATCTTGTTTAATGGGTCATTTAAAGCTTGTGTTTCCTTATTTATTTTCATTTTGGATGAACTGTCTATTGGTGAAAGTGGGGTTAAAGACCCCTAGTATTATGTGTTACTTTCGATTTCCACTTTTATGGCTGTAAACATTTGCCTTATGTATTGAGGTGCTCCTATGTTGGGTGCATAAATATTTACAATTGTTATATCATTTTCTTGGATTGATCCCTTGATCATTATGTAGTGTCCTTCTTTGTCTCTAGTAATAGTCTTTATTTTAAAGTCTACTTTGTCTGATATGAGAATTGCTACTCCAGCTTCCTTTTGATTTCCATTTGCATGGAATAGCTTTTTCCATCCCCTCACTTTCAGTCTGTATGTGTCCCTAAGTCTGAAGTGGGTCTCTTGTAGACAGCATATGTACAGGTCTAGTTTTTGTATCCATTCAGCCAGTCTATGTCTTTTGGTTGGAGCATTTAATCCATTTACATTTAAGGTCAGTATCGATATGTATGTTCCTATTACGATTTTCTTAATTGTTTTGGGTTTCTTATTGTAGGTCTTTTCCTTCTCTTGTGTTTCCTGCCTAGAGAAGTTCCTTTAGCATTGTTGTAAAGCTGGTTTGGTGGTGCTGTATTCTCTTAGCTTTTTCTTGTCTGTAAACCTTTTAATTTCTCTGTCGAATCTGAATGACATCCTTCCTGGGTAGAGTAATCTTGGTTGTAGGTCTTTCCCTTTCATTACTTTAAATATGTCCTGCCACTCCCTTCTGGCTTGCAGAGTTTCTGCTGAAAGATCAGCTGTTAGTTAACCTTATGGTGATTCCCTTGTATGTTATTTGTTATTTTTCCCTTGCTGCTTTTAATATTTTTTCTCTGTATTTAATTTTTGATAGTTTGATTAATATGTGGCTTGGCGTGTTTCTCCCTAGATTTATCCTGTATGGGACTCTCTGCACTTCCTGGGCTTGATTGATTATTTCCTTTCCCATATTAGGAAAGTTTTCAACTATAATCTCCAAATATTTTCTCAGTCCCTTTCTTTTTCTCTTCTTCTTCTGCGACCCCTATAATTTGAATGTTGGTGAACTTAATGTTGCCCCAGAGTTCTCTGAGACTGTCCTCAATTCTTTTCTTCTGGGGAGCCACCTCTATGAGTTTTTTAATATATTTTGGATATTAACCCCATTTTAATTACATAAACTTTTAGTTTGATGTAGTCTCATTTATTTTTTCCATTGTTGCCCTTGCCTGAGAAGACATATCAAAAAATATTACTAAGACCAATGTCAGAGAGTTCATTGCATATGTTTTCTTCTAGGAGTTTTATGACTTAAAGTCTTACATTTAAGTTTTAAATCATTTTGAGTTTATTTTTCTGTATGGGGTTAAGGAGTGTTCTAATTTCAATCTTTTACATGTAGTTGTCCAGTTTTCCCAGCACCATTTACTGAAAAGGCTGTCTTTTCTCCATTGTATATCCTTGCCTCCTATATTTTAGATTAATTCACCATATAAACATGGATTTATTTCTGGGCTCTCTATTCTGCTCCACTGATCTATGTGCCTTTTTGTGCCAGTACCATGCTGTTTTTATTACTATAGCTTTGTAGTACAATTTGAAATCAGAGAATGTGATACCTCTAGTTTTGTTCTTTTTGCTTTGGCTATTTGGAGGCTTTTTTGTGGTTCCTTACAAATCTTAGGATTATTTCTTCTAGCTCTGTGAAAAATGCCGTTAGTATTTTGATAGGGATTTCATTTAATCTCTAGATTGCCTTGATTGTATGGTTATTTTAACAATATTAATTTTTCGAATCCATGAGCATGGTATATCTTTCCATTGGTGTTCACTTCAATTTTTTCATCAATGTCTTACAGTTTTCAGAATGAAGGTCTTTCCCCTCCTAGGTTAGATTTATCATTAGGTATTTTAGTCTTTTTGTGGCAATTGGAAATGCAACTGATAGATTCACTTCTCTGATAGACTGCTGTTATACAGAAACAAAACAGATTTTTGCATATTAATTTTGTATGCTGCAACTTTACTGAATGTGTTTATTAGTTCTAATAATTTTTTGATGGAATCTTTAGAATATTCTATATACAGTATCAAGTCATCTGCAAACATTGACAGTTTTATTTCTTCCTTTCCAATTTGGATGCCTTTTATTTCTTTTTCTTTTCTGATGGTGTGGCTAGAACTTCTAATATTATGTTGAATAAAAGTGGCAAGAGTGGGCATCCTTGTCTTTTTCCTGATCCTAAAAGAAATGCTTTCAGCTTTTCTTATTGAGTATGATGTTGACTGTGGATTTATCATATATGGTCTTTATTATGTCAAGGTGCGTTCCTCTCTACCCATTCTTTGTTTATAGTTTTTATCATAAATGGTTGTTGAATTTTGTCAAAAGTTTTTTCTGCATCTATTGAGATGATCATATGATTTTTATTCTTCAATTTGTTAATATGGTGTATCACATTGATTGTGGATATTGAACCATCCTTGTATCCCTGGGGTAAATCCCACTGGGTCATAGCATTTGATCCTTTTAATGTATTGTTCAATTTGTTTTTCTAATATTTGTTAAGGATTTTTGCATATCAGTTCATCAGGAATATTGGTCAGTAATTTGCTTTTTCTCTTCCTTCCTTCCTTTCTTTCTTTTTTGTAGTGTCTCAATCTGGTTACATATCAGGGTAATGCTGGCCTCACAGTTTGGAAATGTTCCTTCCTCTACAACTTTTTTGAGCAGTTTGAGAAAAATAGGTGTTTAGGTATTTGGTAGAAATCATCTTTGACCACATACATCTGGTCTTGGACTTTTGTTTGTTGGGAGTTTTATGACTACAGATTCAACTTTATTCCTAGTGATCAGTCTGTTCATATTTTCTATTTCTTCCTGATTCAGTCTTGGATGATTGTATGTTTCTAGGAAGTTATCCATTTTTGGGGGGTTGTCCCATTTGTTGGCACACAATTGTGCATAGTTATCTCTTATGATCCTTTGTATTTCTGTAGTGTCAGATGTAACTTCTCCTCTTTCAATTCTGATTGTATTTATTTGGGCCCCCTCTCTCTCTCTCTCTTTTTTTTTTTCTTAATCAATGTGGCTAATGGCTTATCAATTTTGTTTATCTTTTCAAAGATCCAGCTCTTAGTTCATTGATCTTTACTATTGCTTTTTGCTTGTTAGTTTTTTAATATCAACTTCATTTATTTCCACTCTGATTTTCATTATTTCCTTCCTTTTACTAGCTTTGGGCTCTGTTTTTTCATCTTTTTATAGTACCTTTAGGTGTAAGGTTAGATTCTTTATTTGAGATTTTTCTTGCTTTCAGAGGTAGGCTTGTATCACTATAAACTTCCCTTTTAGAACTGTTTTTCTGCATCCCATAAACCGTGGATCTTTGTGTTGTCATTTTTTCATTTGTATCAAGATATGATTTGATTCACTCTTTGATTTTTTTTCCGTGACCCACTCGTCTTTAGTAGCATGATATTTAGACTCCATGGGTTTGTGTATTTTAGTTTTTTTTCTTGAAATTGATTTCTAGCCTTTGTGGTAGGAAATGACACTTGATATGACTTAAATTCTTAAATTTTTTAGACTTGTTTTGTGGCCTAGTGTGTGATCTATCCTGAAATTATTCCATGTGCTCTTGATAAGAATGTGTATTCTGCGGCTTGCAGATAGAATGTTCTATATATAACTATTAATTGCATCTGATCCAATGTGTAATTTAAGGCTAGTGTTTCCTTATTGATTTTCTGGCTGGATGATCTGTCCATTGATGTAAGTGGGGTGTTAAAAGTCCACTTCTATTATTGTGTTACTGCTCATTTCTCCTTTCATTTCATGGATCTCTAAATGGATCATTGACCTAAACATAAGAACTAAAACTATAAAACTCTTAGAAGAAAATATAGGTATGTCTTCATGACTTTGGATTTGGCAACTACTTCTTAGATATGACACTTAAGCATAGCATCTAAATCAATAAATTGGATTTTATTAAGCTTAAAAAAACTTATGTGCTTCAAAGACTCCTATCAAGAAAGTGAGAAAAGAATCCACTAAGTGGAAGAAAATGTTACCTCTGATAAGGGTCTGGTATACAGAATAAGTAAAAATTCTTACAATTCAATAACAACAACACAAATAATCCAATTTTAAATGGGCCAAGAAAATTTGTTCAACATTATTAGTCACAAAGAAATGCAACTCAAAACCACAGTAAGATACTATGTCACATCCACTAGGATAGCTAGAGTCAAAAAGCCAAAATACCAAGTGTTGGTAAAGATGGGGAGAGGTTGGAGTTTTCAGATATTGCTGGTGAGAATGTAAAATGGTGCAGCCACTTTAGAAGACAGTTCCTAAAAATTTAAACATTGGGGAGTAAAGCTTCAGGCCAAAATCCCATGTGTGATCATCCAGGTTCAACTACAGGCTTTTCCTGGCAGACCTTATAGGAAGGATCTGCTCTCCCCACACCAGACTTGGTGCATTGCCAGTGTGTTACAGTTTCTGGAGAGAGTTGCAGTAAAGAACTCAGCTTCCCTGCCAACCCCAATCAGCCATGTTCACATGCACAGCTACATGCACAGCCCAGGCACTTCCATTCAGTGCCCAGAGGCCTTAGCTGGGGCTCCTGCCAGGAGCCTTGGCTGAGGCAGGATGTTCAGCTGCTGGTGATACTCCTGCATGCTCTTAATGAATAGTTACACACATTATAAAAGTATAAAAACATAGAGAGGAATGATATACTCCAACCTCAGGAGAGTGGTTACCTCTGGAGAGGAAGGGAAAATAGAATGATGAGCGGCCTTCAGTTGAATACAGAACATTATTTATTTTAAATTTTTTTCTTAAGTAAATATAATAAAGCTATTATTGTATTGAAACCAGTGTGCATAAACAGATGTTTGTTAACTTATGAAATATTTCACAATAAAAAAAGAATTTAAAATATTGAAATAATGGTTAACGATAGGTGATAGAATTATATTTGATTATAATTCTTTGATATATTTTTCAAATCCTTCCAACCATCATAATTTTATTTTATAATGATAGACAATACATGTGTTTTTCAAAAGGCTATAATGACCAATAAATTTACTTAAACAAAGAGCTTTTAAAAATGAACCAGGGGGCTTCCCTGGTGGCGCAGTGGTTGAGAGTCTGCCTGCCAATGCAGGGGACACGGGTTCGAGCCCTGGTCTGGGAAGATCCCACATGCCACAGAGCAGCTGGGCCCGTGAGCCACAACTACTGAGCCTGCGCGTCTGGAGCCTGTGCTCCGCGATAGGAGAGGCCACGACAGTGAGAGGCCTGCGCACCGCGATGAAGAGTGGTCCCCGCTTGCCACAACTAGAGAAAGCCCTCGCACAGAAACGAAGACCCAATACAGCCATAAATAAAATAAATAAATAAAATAAAATTAAAAAAAAAATGAACCAGTATTAAAAATCTCATTTTGGTGTTTTTAATAGTTCAGGGCTGAGAAATGCTGTTTTAAATGCAAGCCAATATTTAAAGGTGAAATTTACATATATCCAAATTTTAAGTGCTAGTCAGGAACTGAAATGCAAATAATTACAGCTATAATAGTTATTCCTGTCAATTAAGTTCCTTCTGAAGACATGACCTTAAATAAACCAGGATTATCTGAATGAGTTTATTCAGGCTATTAGTGTACATTACTGTTTGTAGATCTATAGGTAATGACTGACTTTTTTTAGAGCTGAAACATCTAATTCAATAGTTTTCAAAGATTTTCCAGAACTCTCTTTATATTAAATAATGGGCAAAATGTATGGAGGAGATCAAAACAAAGGCACTTTGTCTAAAGTAGGAGGCTGAGCCCTGAGTTCTTGCTTGCCCCAACAGATTATGCCCTCTCTCCCACCTTTAATCTCTTTCTCCATCAATGGCTCCTTCCACTGTGAACAAAAACATGCTCAAGTCTCCTGATTTCTAGCCATCAGCCTCACTCTCACATTCCTTCACAGCAGAGTTTTCTCTGCTAACTGTTGCCATAGTTCTACCTGCCATTGCTTGTCACCTCCCCTCCCCCCTGAAGTCTTGCCTCAGCCCTTACCACTTCCCCAAAACCACTCTTGATAATTATTGCCTATCTGCAAATCCAAGGGATATTCCTCAGTCCTTTCCACTGAGTCATGTAATCATTCTATGAAGATGAAAATTCTCAATAAACCTTTCTACAGTGCAGGATGCTGTTGACCTAAAAAAAGCATTATGTTCCTTCTCAGAAACTTTCTCTGTCTTGTCTGACACTATTTTCTCTTGGCTTTTCTTCTTCTACCTCCTGTTTGCCTACTCTTTTTCAAGTTTCCTCAAGGCTTCCTCTCTCTGTGCCCGTCCCTTAAATGCTGTGGCCCCTCAAGGTCCCATTCAGCACTTGTCTGTTTCACAGCCAGTCCCACCTAGATACTGATGACTCTGTTTCCTCACCAGCCAGAAACTCTGCTGAGGCTCCCTAAACATACATGGGTTGCTTATTGGACATGACAGTCTTACTGCTTTAAAGCAACTCAAATTCAACATACTCAAAACTAAATTAATCACCCCTTCTTCTTTGCAAATTCTTAGCTATGTCTTCCTTAATTACATAGATGCTGTTGTGGGTTGAATTGTGTCCCCCAAAAGATATGTTGAGGTCCTAACTCCTGGTGTTACCAAGGAAGGGCTTGCTGCCCGAAATGCATAGAAGCCAACATCATGGCACCGGATTTTGAGAAAAGAAAAAGCTTTATTGGCAGGTTGACCAGCAATGAGACAGGAGACAAAGCTCTCAAATCTGTGTCTCGGATTTGGGGTTTGGTCAAACTTTTATGAGTTAGGGGTTGATATGCAGAAAAACTGGTGGGGCAGGTTTTGATTGGAGGGCTTTGGAACTTGGCCATTTATGGTAGGGTATGGGAAAAGGGGCTTTTCTTCCTGGAGAATGAACCTTTCACTTCTGAAAGTGAATCGTTAGTTAGAAAGATTAACTGGTGAACAAGTATGTGTAATGTTAGATAATAGGGTTTTTATTCTTAAAAGAAAGCCATATATAAAAAATGAAAATACTTCAAGCAAGAAAACAAATTAACCTTATCAAGTATATCCATCCATTGTACCACCAATTAATCTTATCCTCAAACATAGAATTCTAAAATTATGGGGTATTTCCTCTCCTATGTTACATATACAATTTATATGGGAACAATACAGGAGTTAGGAGCACGACACTCTACAAAATTGAAAATCCTTGCATAACTTATAATCGGTCCTCCATATACTTGATTCCTCCATATACGAGGTTCCACATCTGAAGGTTCAACCAACTTTGGACGGTGTAGTAATGTAATATTTTCTATTAAAAAAAATCCCCACATATAAAACAGATAGCTAGTGGGAAGCAGCCGCATAGCACAGGGAGATCAGCTCGGTGCTCTGTGACCACCTAGAGGGGTGGGATAGGGAGGGGGGGAGGGAGACGCAAGAGGGCGGGGATATGGGGATATACGTATACGTATAGCTGATTCACTTTGTTATACAGCAGAAGCTAACGCACAATTGTAAAGCAATTATACTCCAATAAAGCTGTTTAAAAAAAAAATCCCCACATTTAAGTGAACCCATTCAGTTCAAACCCATGTTGTTTAAGGGTCAACTGTGTATAAAAGAAGTCACCATGGATTTAAAATTTTTCCTTCAAAGTTTATATACTACCTCCCCCCCCACCCCTTTCTTTTAAAGATTATTTTTAGAGCATTTTTAGGTTTACAACAAAATTGAGAGGAAGTTATGGGGATTTTCCATACACCCCCTGCCTCCACATCCCATCTCTCTTTTGTTCTCATTAACAGTAGGCTTAAATCAGCCCACACCTGGATTATCACAAAAGCCTTACTCCCTTAACTGCTTTCATTTGTTCATTTACTGAACAATTATTTACTGAGCACCTACTATACGCCAAGTCCTCTCTTTCAGAGTTTTGCTACAAAAGAACAGAGAAAACTCAGTCATTAGCTGGAAGAGAAAAAGAAGAATACAAGTTTTGTGCTTGTTTTTTAAGAAGGAAAACATGACAGTATGCTTGTCAATTGGTAGGAATGAGTCAGCGGAGGCAGAGAAATTAACGATGCAGAATTGAGAGGGCTGGCCTGGGGGAAATGGAGACGCAGGGGGAGGCTTGGGCTCCACTAGGACTGCAGGGGTGCTGGCCATTCAGAGACATGGGTGCAGGTAGACATGGCAGCAGAGCTTATGGGAGTTCTCTTCCGATAGCTCCTAGTTTCTCAGTGAAGTAGGGAACCGCGTCACTAGTGTAAAGGTTAAAATTGAAACGCCTCCCTTTTGCTGTTAATCCAAATCTTACACAGTCAAACACCCCTCCACACAAACACCCCTTCAGCACAAATTGATTTCCTATTTCACTAATCTCTTGAAGCCCCTTCAACTACCCTTGTCCTTCACCAGACTTGCTCTGCTGTTCCCCATTGATGCGGCCGCAGAGAGGGTTGTGATAAACACTGATTCTCTCAAAACACAGATTATTTGCCATTAATTCATTACTACAAAACTTGAAAATATATATCACTAGGTAGGTGATACTCATAATTAAGGAAACATAATTTTACGTATATGACAAGAGTACAAAAAGAGGATAATTAAAATCTTTTGTTAATTGTATATGAATAGATTAGGAGGAGAAACCTTGTTAACTGGAGAAGTGTTGTAGGGATGGCTACTTTTCCAGTGGCTAGGAATTTGGTCAAAAACTACCTAGACAAAAATCATTCAAGTTAACACTGACCTAGTTTAAACTCTGACACTGATACATATAAATGTATAGAAACTTCCAGCTAGTTATTTTTATTTCAGTGGTCAAGTAAAAATTCTGGTGAAAATAAAAATTTCTTTAAGAAAATGAGAAATTGATCACCAATTAATATTTGCTGTCATTGGATTTTCCACATATTCATAATTATTTTGCCATAAAAATTTTTGCCTTTTTATTTATAATTTATTTTTAGCTAATTATACATATCCTGTGTTATATGAATTAGAAGCTGGAAATCATTTGAATACCTTAAAAAAGGAGACTGGTTGAATAAATTATGATTTATCCAGATAATAAAATACAGATATTTTAATACAGTTTAATTACAATTTAATACAGATATTAAAACTAAACATACAGGAAAGCATTCATTAACATCAGTGTGTGTGTGTTATTTGCATAGGAAAGGATTTGAAAATAGGACACCAAGTTGTTTCTTTGAGTTTTCTCCCCACTCTGGGTTAGTAGGATTATGAGTTCTCTTACCTGAATTTTTTTTCTTATTTTTGGCAATGAGAATTATAAAAGATAATTAACAGAAACCTCAGTTAAATAGAATCAGGAGACCAGAAGGGGGTGCTCTCACACCCTTCAACAATAGCAGAGCCCAACAGGAAGAAGAAAGACTCCTCTTCTTTCCTGGCCAGGACTCAGCCAATGACAAGCCCTGGACTCTTTGTTTACTACAGCCCTCCCAACTTCCTTTTCCTCTCTATACAAGTATTTTCATCCCCTTGCCCTGTGGGGACTTGCACATGGCTCACTGTGGTTGTAGACCCCAAACTGTAATTCTCTGCTGATCCCAAATGAACCCATCTTTGCTGGAGAAATAACTGGCCGTCTATTTGCTTTAGGTCAACGTTTCAGTGGCCTATACGGGGACCAGAGAAGACTCCCAACAGCTCCAGGTTTGGTGAACAAACAGGTGGGGTACCGACAATTGAGCCCATTGTCACTCACTACTTTTCTCACAGACACTGGCATTTGAAAGTACACCTTTCTTCTGGATCCAAGCTCATGGTATCTTTGCATTTGAAACTCTCCAAGCTTTATTTGGGATTTTTTTTAAAGGTTTCATCTTTTTACTTAAGGCCCTATTTTGTATGTAAGTACCTGTTTGGCACTTTGGTCTGATTTGAGATCAGACTGTTTCACTGAAATGGGCTGAGTAGTCTTCTGCCCATTCCCTTTGGAACAGAGGCTGCTTCTCCTGAAGCTGGCAAGTCTTTGACTCATTCCTTCAGGAACAGTGATTGTTTCTCTGAAATGGTGCTGTGTTTTTCAGCCTTTGGCCTATTCCTTTGGAAGGGCTGCCTCTGGAGACTTGCTTAAAAAGTAGCCTTCAGCCTGGCTGCTCCAGGCCCAAGCTGTTTCCTTAGGACTGGCTGGGATTGGCTTGCAAGCTGTTTGAATTGAGCTATTTGTGCTGGAAGTTGTTTGAACTGATTGAAAATTGTTCTTTATTCTACAGGAAAAACCTGTAGGAAATGGGATCCCAAATATCTAAGTATTTTGAGGGAACCCCCCCTTACAGGGACTTTGGCTGATTCTATGTTTAAAAACAGTGGTCCTTCCTCATGTGCATTTATAACTAAATGGACTGATCTGACCAAAGGCAGTTTAGAATATCTATGGTCATTATGGGAAACTTTTGAAATCCTCAAACTTAATTTTCTTAAAACTGGATTGGATCACAGTAGCTCAAAAATTTGCAGAACTGAGTGGGATGCTTATTTTTATTGGAATTTTGAGGCTTCCCAATGTTATGAGTCCAAAATTGCCTCTCTGCAAAATAATATTTTAAGGTTAACTGAAGCAAAAAAATGATTAAAGATAAAATGTCTCCAAAGCCTCAGGCTCTTCTTCCTTGGCTTCTTTTTCTCAGGCTCTGTCTCTGCACCCTCTTGTCTCTCTCCCTCAGCTTGTGGCCAGACTTCAACTCCAGCACCATCTTCCTCCTTCCCTTCTATGCCACCTACACTCTTCAGTACCCTCAAATCCCTCATACTAAGTGTTTCACCATACTTCCTCTTTTCCCTGAAACTCTCCCCACTCTTTTTTCTTCTGAACATGTCAGTACCTGTCCCTTCAAAATTAAGCCTTCTGATTATCCAAAGGCTAAACCCTTAATTTCTTATATTCCCTGGACTAAAGCTGAACTGCAAGCCATAGTCAAAGATTTTCCCAAAGTAACTGAAGATCCGATCTCACAGATTTGATGAGGAATTTAAAGTAGTCATTCAAACTTAACAACTGGGTTCTGTGACTTACATAAGTTAGTTCATATGCTTGTCAATGAAGACAAAACCCAGCATTGGATGAAACCTTCTAGTTGGAAAAGCCTTGAAAGGTCTTTAGAATTACAGCTGTGAGACTAGCCCACTAATTTATTATAAGATCAGCCTCAGGCAATCACTAGGCAACTTCATTGAGCAATTCCTAGGGCTTTTCCAAAGCCTATTGATAAGAAAAAAATTCAGGCTTGCACACACACAAAATATATGATGAATCTGTTCACAATTATTACTGACTTCAGGTTGTTTTTAAAGAAAATTCTGGTCTTCCTTCCTTCAGATGTTGATTCCACCAGTAGCTTTTAAGTCTATATTTATTAATGGGCTGAACTGGGACCTCCCTCTTCTAGTAAAAAGGACCAGAATAGAATGGAAAAGTATGTCCACTCCAGATTGAGTTAATCTGGCAAACCAGCTCTCTCACACTCTAGATGAGTCACCTCAAAGGAAGACCACCAAAATTCTTAATCTTCAGCTTTAGCAAATGAAAGCTCCCAAACAAAACTAAAACCCTCCTAGTTTCTGCTATTACTGCAAAAAGCCAGGACATTGGAAAAGAGATTATTACAAATTTAAGCACTTAGATGCCTTCATCCCTCTAACCAGCCTTCCAACATCCTCCCAATCCTCAGTGATAGAGTTCTGAGGAACTACAGGGGCTTTTCCCAATCCTCCCTCTTAATCAGTTTGGAGAAACATTTCACCAGATTGGGAATTAACTTCTTCCAGTCCTAACTGACACCAGAGCCACATTCTTGGTGCTCAGCCCCACTACTATAAAGCTGCCCCTGCCTCCGAGTACTAAAACAATTCAAATAGTGGGGAGCTCTAATGAACCTCAAGAAGTTCCTGTCTCTGAACCTATTCCCTTTTGTTTAGGCTCCTTGAGAGATACACACACATTTCTCCTTAGTTTCTCTGCCCTGTCCATTTATTAGGCCAAGACTTCTTAGGGAAGTACCACTCCAGAATTTCTTTCTCCCAAAAAGGGGAAATAATTGTACACATTGACAATAGTCGTCAAAGTAACTCTCCAGATGAATTAAATGACACTTTGACCTATTTTATTTGTCCCATCCCTGATGGTACTAGTGCTGATTCTGGAAATACTGATCATTTGTCCTTCTTGAATCAACTACCACTTTCCTTATGTGCAAAATCTCCAACCGATGTTGGCAAAATTCACAGTGTACCTCCCATAAAAATTCAAACAGACCCCTCAAAACCTCTTTCAAGGATTAATCAATATCCTATAATTAAAGAAGCCCTTCAAGGCATAAAGCCCATAATAGAAGATTACAAGGCTCAAGGCCTCATTTTCTCTTGTACCAGTTCCTGTAACTCTCCCATTTTACTGGTGAGAAAACCTAAGGGCTGAGGATGGAGGTTTGTCCAGGACCTTCAAGCAAGAAACAATATTCTTATCCCATGACACCCTTTTGTTCCTAACCCTTATAAAGCTCTAACATCCATTCCCACTGAAGTAAATTCTTTACTATAATTGATTTATGCAGTGCATTCTTTAGTATTCCAGTTGATAAAGCTAGTCAATAATTTTCTGCCTTCACTTGGGAAGGCAGACAATTCAAGTGGACAATAATGACTCAGGGTTTTACTGGGAGTCCTTATTTCTCAAAAGTCCTGAAGGCTGGTCTGGATCATATAAAGTTCCCTAGAGTTTCTACTTTGTTGTAACATGTGGATAATATGTTTTTTGCTCTCCTTCTCAAGCCTTCTCACAGGAAGACAGCAAACCACTTGCTTTGAGCTAAGCCTTAAAGGAACATGAAGTCACAAAAGAAAAATTGCAGTTTGCTCAAACCTCTTTCTCTCTTTTGGCCAAATCTCTGTATGTTTTACTCAAAAATGGCAATCCTAATTTTATGGGAAAAACTGAACTACATAGCCTTCAAGGCCTTAAAGGAGAGTTTGATGACCTCACCTGCCCTTGGGCATCCCAATTATCAGGTTCCCCTTTTTCTTTTGTATATGAAAAAGAAGGGAATGTCCTTGGGGTATTCACCTCCAAACATGGGAACTGCCATCAATCCATAGGGTAGTTTAACCAGGAACTGGACCTCTAATGCCTTAGAGCCATTATAGTGTCTGTCCTTTTGGTTAAGGTCACTGAGAAAATTGTTGTGAGATCCACTTTAACCATTTTTGTACCTCCTGTATTAGAAGTTCTCCTGAATTCTCATCATGATCAATATTTCTCACCAATGGCCTCACCTCCTATGAAATCCTTTTGTTAAACTCCCCTTACATAACTCTTTTACATTGTAATAACCTTAACCCAGCTACTCTTCTCCCCTCTGTCACCAATGAAGTCCCTTATGACTGCTTAATGCTGGTGGACTACCTCCTGATTCCTTGTAATGATCTACAGGAAATTCCGTGGGTAATGTTGACTTCTTATGGTTCACTGATGGTTCTTATTTAAAAGGTGATAATGGAAAATACTGTGCTGGATATACTATTACAACTCCTTTTGATATTGTTGAGGCAGCATTTTTACCTGTGGCTATTTCAGCCTAACAGGCTAAATTATATGCTCTTACATGGGCCTGTACTTTAGCCACATATAAAACTGCCAAAATTTATACTGATAGTAGATATGCTTTCAGAGTAGCTCATGATTTTAGAATGTTGCAGAGCAACATGGCTTCCTTACTTCCTGTGGAAATAAAATTTTAAATGGCCCTTATGTTCAGAAATTGTTACATTCCATACTGTTACCTGCCATTTTAGCTATTAAGATTCTAGAGCATTCTAAACTTGGCTCTCTGGAAGCTAGGGGAAATCATCTTGATGACATTTCCACAAGGAATGCTGTCCTTAAAGGGATCCACGGCAGCTAAACATCTGTCGTGGCTCAAAGGGATATTTTCCCAAATGATGATTTAGAAAAACTGGCTAGAGAAGCCCAATAGTTGGCCTCTGAAAAGGAAAAACAAGATTGGAAATTCAACGATTTTTGGTTTGATAAAAAGAGAAAGCTCTGTTTTGGACCAAATAAAAACCCAGTCCTACCAGAGACTAAAATTCTCACTCCACACTGGTGAACATGCATTAAACGATTGGTCTACTGACACAATGACAGCCTTCATGAATCAGTATTGGTGGGGAAACATTAGCAAGGCTGCAAAAACTGCCTGCCTCATTTGTCTCATGTGTCCAAAGTACAACCCCAGGAAGTTCGTTCATACTGTTCCTGGATATTTTGAACTGCCTAATGGATCATTTGAAGTTTCACAAATGGATTTCATACAACTTCTTCCATCTCATGGATATAAATATATTTTAGTCATGGTCTGTAGGTTTTCACATGGAACTGATGCCTTCCCTTGCAGACAGTCTACTGCCTCTTCTGTCGGTAAAATCCTTTTGGAAAAGTTTATCCCTACATGGGGAACTCCTCTCAAAATTCATAGTGATAAAAGGCCCCATTTTACTGGCCAGGTGCTTCAACATGCAGGTTCTGTTTGGCTGGTTATACAACTGCATTTACCATCCTCAATCCTCTAGTCAAATACAATAGTGGCATTATTAAGACTCAATTGGAAACATTCGTAGAGGTCCTCCAAATACCTTGGCCAAAAGCATTGCCACTGGTCCTTTCAAACCTCAGATCCACCCCTCTTGGAAGTCATAATGTTCACCCTTTGAAATAGTCACAGGACCCCATGCACTTGGCTTCTACCTCTTTTGACCCACAACTGATAAAAGGAAAGTTACTTCAATATTGCAAAGATCTAACCGATCCTGTTAAAAATAACCATGTTTTGGTAGAGTAGTCTTTTCACAGTGTGCCCTTGGGAGATGAAGACCTTAAGCGTCACACCTTGCAACCTGGAGATTTCATCTACTGGAAAAGCCATCTCCAGAAGAACTTTCTTCAACCTACCTGGACAGGACCCTATCAAGTACTGCTAACCAACTCTTGTGCTACCAAACTCCAAGTAATAGACTCTTGGGTTCACTGTACAGACCTAAAGAAATTGCCAAACCTTGACTGGACTTGCACAGTATCTGGTAACCTGAAAGTAAAGATTTCCCAGAATTGAAGCAGAGGACATCTGATGAGAGCTTTCCCAAGATATCTGAACAAGACCTGTTGGAAATCTGTCATCCAACTTTTGATGATGACATAATGCTTTAGAAGATCTCCAGTGACTATGATCTTGGTAACATATGGACTTTAGATTAAAAGTGCTTGAGAGTTCTCCCTCCTACCCACCCTTGTTACTCAAATGTGCCCTTAATAGGTTTCCAATCTGTGTACTTTTTCTCTGACGTGAAACACTACATGCAGGAAAAGACCTTCTTAACACTGAAAGACCAAAAGTCACTGAAACTAGAACACCTGACTCATGATCAGTGATACTTTCAGAGAAAGATATTGATCAAAAGAGGGAAATGCAAAAATGAATAAACAGAAACCTCAATTAAATAGAATCAGGAGACCAGAAAGGGGAGCTCTCACACCGTGCAACAATAGCAGAGCCCAACAGGAAGAAGAAAAACTTCTCTTCTTTCCTGACAAGGTTTCAGCCCATGACAAGCCCTAGACTCTTTGTTTACTATAGCCCTCTCAACTTTTTGTCTCCCAACCCCCAACCCCTGATATAAAAGTATTCTCCTTCCCTTGCTGTGTGGGGACTTTTCTGTGGCTAAACATGGTTGTACACCCTGAATTGCAATTCTCTGCTGATCCTGAATAAACCTATCTTTGCTGGGGAAACATATGGAAGTCTATTTTTTTCAGGTCAGTGGAATATACTGTTTCTGTAATAAAGAAACAATAGAAGAAACTTTAATCACCAAGTTTTGAATTTTTCTGTGATATGAGGGTTTTGTTGGGTTTTTGTTTGTTTGTTTTGTTTACCTTTATTTATCACCCTTTAATTTTTAATTAACTTTTTGCCCATGAAGCCTCCAGAAATATTTTCCGATAATTCTGCTTTTAATGGGATCATAATATATATACTACCCACAACCTATCTTTTCACTTTATATTGCAGATATGTTTCTAGGTCAACAAACACATTACTGTTCTACCACTTACCATTATTTACTTAATCAATCTAATCTGCCCCCCCCCATTTCACTGTAAAACAGCTGAAAATGAATTAAATAAAGTATCAAATACACAGGGAAACAAAAAGAAAAACTAAAAATAAGTTAAAAATGATTGTGTCCAAAAATAATGTAAAGATTCCTGAAAATTGCCAATAAATTTTAGAAATCAGTGATAAAAACATTCATTTATAGTAATTTCTTTATTTTGATTACATTATCACCACAACCAATTTACTTTTAACCAAATTCTTTCCAAATTGTCTGAAGCTCAACTGATGTAGGGAAGCTCCAGGATTTGTAGTGAAAGGGCACAAATTAAATGGTCTTTTTCAGGTTTCTCTAATCCTACTGCTTTATAGTCTCTATTAAGAGGCCTATAATGGGAACCAATTAACTGTAAATACAGTGAGGAGTCTGGCAATTAAACAAATGGATTACATTTACCCAGTGATTACACTCTAGCCATCAAATGATTATTAGGCACTGCCTACTGTGAGTCACAAATACAAATTAAATTCAGATTCAACAGCCTTGAAATTTCTCATTGTATATCAATTTCTCATTGTATATCAACTCATTGTATATCAACTGTATATCGTTATCTCTAATGATGTATAAAAAGATAGCTGGCATATAGATTGACATCACACATTCTGTATTTGTGTTCAAGCTAAATAACACCAGCTTTTAAAAATCAAGTATATAACTAAATAATTATGGTGATTTCACAAAGAAGGATAATACAATCTCTCAATTACAATATATCAGTATACAACTCTTTCTCTAAATATAAAGTCACATAAAAATGTATATTCTGTCTCCTTAACAAAACACTGATTTTTAAAAAAAGAAGTCAAGCAACTTCCAAGTAAACAATGAATGAAGAGTCTTTATACAAGGAAGCAGAGACTCTCACAGAGAGAAGATTATTATCTGTTTGTGATTTACAGTTATTACTCTCACATCTATTTTTAAATGATAACTACATCATCAGCCTCATACTGCCATCCTATCTGCAAAGTCAGTTCCAGCAGTGGCAGCCCAGAACTATAGGAGACAGAAAGTTTCTCTGGATGAGACTGTGGGGAAAAAAATTCTCAACTCCATCTAACTATGAAGAAAATCTAAAAACAACTGTCCGGGATTTCTTTAATGACTTCCAACCATCAACATAGAAGAATATGTCCAGAAGGAGTTAGGAAAGTTTAGATATCTTTAGAGAACAGAAGAGGATCAGGCAAACAGCTTCTGCCTGGCTCACACAGAGGCTGTGAGGCCGTGCTGTAAGTGTGTCTGTAATGCACCAGTTCAGAGCTTTTTACCTTGTCAGTCCAAGCAGATGCTGTAGGTGTCCTGCCCACATTCCCTACCCTTACTTCTTCACAGCACACTGGCCTGAATGCCAGCCATTTGTAGTTTTGTCTGAGGATTTTCTTTAACTCCCTGGACCTTCTCTGCCTACAGCACAGCAAGCCTGAGGTGTCAGTGAATTCATGTACACCCAAAACAGCCCTTTACCAGTGAGAAGTATGAGCTGTTGTACAATCACCCCAATCTCCCCTTTTAGGTGGGGTCATTGAGTTATGCATTTAAACAGGCTCCAGCAGGTTTGAGATCCAGTGGCCCACAGTGGTAGTTTGCCACAAGAGATTCTTTATTGGCTGCCTTCCCTTCCCTCTCTCATGTCCCAACCCCCTACCCTTGTTTTCTAGGATCCCTTCCAGAATAAACCACTTGCACTTGAATCTTTATCTCAGAGTGTGCTTTGGAGGCCAACCCAAACTAAGAGACAAGTGAAAGGAACCCAGCAAGGTCAGGCAAAGAGAGGAATTTATCGAGAGGCTTCTGTCAGTACAGGAAGAAGAAAGCTGCAGCTGGGTCTTGGGGAGAATGTAATCTAGGGCAGCCAATGGCCTGACTCCTTCTCTTCTTCTCTCCAAGTGCTGGCCTCATTCTCTCAGACTGACCTCCTCCATGGCTGCAAACATGGCCATTGAACAGCCCTGGGCCTTACAACCTCCAAGCTTTATCTTTTTACTGAGACCTGCTAAATGCATTCTCAGGAAAGAATTTTAATTAGATCTGCTTGAATGAAGGAAAGACTCCTAGCATTTCTGCCAACAAGGGCAGAAATGCTAGAACTGGGAAGCCTGGGGACAAGTGCCAAGTCTGGACAAAGCAAATATGGCCCAAGAGGCAAATTCTCTGAAGCATGGGAGTCACTTGGAATGGAGTGAGGGGAAGAGTCATTTTCCTAAAGAATGAGACTGTTGCTCCAAGCATAATAGCAGTTAATCTTTATGGAATCCCTGCTATACTCCAGTGCTATTGCTATCTACCTCTATCTACCTCTATCTATCTATCTATCTATCTATCTATCTATCTATCTATCTATCTATCATCTATCTATCAGTCATCTATCTATCTTTTTAATCCTCATAACAAACCTATGAGGTAGGAACTATCATTATCACCACCAGTGCCTCAGTTTCAAATAAGGACATTGAGGATTACAAATATTAAGTTGCCCAAATTCAAACAGGAAGGTGTAGAGCCAGGATTAAACCAAGGTTGTCCAGTTCTAGAGTCTGTACTGTGTCATATTGGCCCCTAAGGGGGAGGGACAGCACTGCAGGCAAACCACTGACATCTCATTACTTCTCTCACTGCTACTGTTTGGGGCACTGTTTACTAAATTTATGTAAGAAATACAAAGAATTATCAGAGATAGCTATGAACAATTATACACCAATAAAATGGACATACTAAGACATATGGATAAATTCCTAGAAGCATACAATGTCCGAAAACTGAATCAGGGAGAGATAGAAAATATGAACAGACCAATTACCATTAATGAAATTGAATCTGTAATAATAATAATAACAATAAAAACTCATAAAAAACAAAAGTCCAGGAACACATGGCTTTATAGATGAATTCTACAAAACATTTAATGAAGAGTTAACACCTATCCTTCTCAAATTATTCCAAAAAAATGATGAGAAAGGAAAGCTTCTGAACTAATTCTACAAGGCAAGCATCATGCTGATAACCAAAACCAGACAAAGATGTCACACAAAAAAATTACAGGCCAATATAAGTGATGAACATAAGTGAAAAAACCATCAAAAAAGTTAGCAAACTGAATTCAACAATACATTAAAAGGATCATACACCATGATCAAGTGGGATTTATCCCAGGGATGTGAGGATTGTTCAACATCCATAAATCAATCAATGTGATATGATACATTAACAAATTGAAGAATAAAAATCATGATCATCTCAAAACATGCAAGAAAAGTTTCTGACAAAATTTAACATCCATTTATGATAAAAACTCTCAACAAAGTGACTATAGAGGGAACATACCTAAACATAATAAATGCCATATGACAAACCCACATCCAACATCATATTCAGTGATGAAAAGCTGAAACTATTTCTTCCAGCTTTAGGAAAAAGACCTGGATGCCCGCTCTTGCCACTTCTATTCAGTATAGTATTGGAAGTCATAGCTACAGCAATGAGACAAGAAAAAGAAAAGAAAGGCATCCAAATTGGAAAGGAAGAAGTAAAATTGTTACTTCTTCCAGATGACATAATACTATATATAGAAAATCCCCCAAACAACCCAGTCAAAAAGTGGACAGAACATCTAAACAGACATTTCTCCAAAGAAGACATACAGATGGCCAACAGACACATGGAAATATGTCCAACATCACTAATCATCAGGGAAACGTAAACTGAAACCACAAATGATATTACTTCATACCTGCCAGAATGGCTATCATCAAAAAGACAACAAATAACAAGCATTGACAAGGATATGGAGAAAAGGGAAACCTTGTGCATTTTTGGTGGGATTGTGAATTGGTGCATCTACTACAGAAAGAGTATGGAGGCCCCTCAAAAAATTAAAAATGGAATTGCCATACAATCCAGCAGTTTTAATTTTGGTTATTTACCCTCCCAAAACCCAAAAACACTAACTCAAAAACATATATATGTACACCAATGTTCATTGCAGCATTTTTTACAAAAGGCAAGATATGGAAGCAACCTAAGTTCCCATCCACAGATGATCAGATAAAGAAGATACTGCATGTGTGTGTATATATGTATATACGTGTGTGTGTATATATGTGTGTATGTGTGTGTGTGTGTGTATATATATATATATATATATATATATATATATATATATATATAATGGAATATTACTCAGTCATAAAAATATGAAATCTTGCCATTTGTGACAACATGAATGGATCTAGAGGGTATTATGCTAAGTGAAATAAGTCAGGCAGAGAAAGATCAATACCATATGATCTCATTTATATGTGTAGTCTAAAAACAAACAAACAAACAAAACAAAATGATAAAACAGAGAACAAATATGTAGTTGGTGGTAGCTGGGGGAGGAGGGCAAAATACATGACGGGGATTAAGAGGTTCAGAACTCCAATTATAAAATAAGTAAGTCACTGGTGTGTAATATACAGCATAGGAATATGATCAATAATATTGTAGTAACTTTGTATGGAGACAGTTGGTTACTAGACTTATCATAATAGTCATTTCATAATGTATGCAAATGACAAATCACTATGTGGTATCCCTAAAACTAACATAATGTTGTAAATCAACTATATTTCAATGTAAATATAAAGGGAAAAAATAAAATAAAATTATATTTCCTAAACGGGGGAAGGGACAGGGATTTAATACTGGTATACCAAGGAGTTCTTCTACCATGTCACTTCCCATTGTTCCAAACTTCCTACCCAATGCAGACCCTACCCTGGATGAGATAGAGCGAATATATTTCTCTTTCTCAACAGCATCATTATTTGATTGATTTCTATTGGTGGGGTTATTATGACTGAAGCTTCAGGATGAAACTTAACACCTGACACAGAGTACTTTATGAATTCTGTATAACTCCATATCTATGATACAAGAACATCACTTCACTCTAGGACATCTATCAGTAGAAGGGATTATTGGGGACACCAATGTTCTTACTAAATACTGGCTCTTCTAAAATTATTTTTCAATGTGGAGTTTGTTTCTGATTACTCTTACTTGGGAAAATGGAACTTTACACAGAGTTCTAATATTAAGTAGGAGTGCTAAGGGTCAGATTCTTATAAAAGCAGGAAATCAAAGGTTCTGTCTCTCTCTCTGTCTCACACACACACACACACACACAACACACACACATTGTGGCATGATTCTAGAATCTAAGAGTCCAATAGCTTCAGCACACTTATGAAGTTGGGCAGACTGATCAATCAGTTGTGTAGTACCATACACTGTTGAATTAGTCTCTGTAAAAATAGACACTCCCACCTACTCACCATGCTGCTTCAGAGAACACACTTCGGGGAAACTCACAGAATGAAAAAATAATGTGTCCAGAACACATCAGATTCTACTCCCTAGATTAAAAATTTCTCAGAGGACTAAATCATATCCCAATATGCCCATATGAAAACACACACTAAAATAACCTCTACTTTATTATCCTTCATCTTCAGTGTTTTTATATGGCCACATATATACCTAAAAGGCTTTATAAACCAAACATTGGGGAGTTTTTATTTCCAATTTTTTCCTGAGGTGGTGAAGATTTGGTGTCTCCATATTCTCTCTCCCAGACCACTGTCTCATCAGAATAACCTAACAATCAGCTGGCCCAGGGTTAGGAACCTGCCCTGCTCTTTCTCTCTACTATTGTTCTCATCTTTTCCTCCAAGCAAGTACTGTTCAATTCTCAGAATTGCAGAATGACCCACTAACAGTATGAGAATCTTATACAAAATTGGGTTTGACTGAATTTGCTTCAATATTTCTTCATTTTACATGACCCAATGGTAATATAAGGAAACTTGCTTTTTTTTTTCTGTAACATGAAAGCTATATGAGAGAAATTCCAGAAATTCTATGGCTACCCTTCCAACAACAGATGCTATGAGGGTATGCAATACAAATGACTCAATATTCTATAGTATTTTGAGAGCACTCAAAGTTCTGTCAGCTCAAACTCAAATAGACACTATACCTGGTTTACAGGAAGTAGACCACAGAACAGGTTCAAAGCAAGATAGGTCAAGAGACCTACAAAAGCCACAAATAGAGTCATCATATACATATTTACCAGGCTATTTTACAGGTGTATGAGATAATATACATATAAAGACTTTGAGTTCTCTATCAGAAGAGCAAAACTAATTCCTTTCTCCTGTGAGGACACAGATTTCTCAGAAGCAGTTGAGCCAACCAACAATTAAAATCCTCTAATTCTCTAGAAACAATTAAAATGCCAAGCATTCTGGCAATACAAGACAGATCTAATTTGATTTCTCAAACTTTGCCGGTATTCAAGAAACTAAAATCTTTCATTTCAATACTTTTGGTTACACGGTTTGCTGACATGACAGTGGGAACCGCTTGTATCTTTCCCCATTTATGGACCCGATTTCCACCTTTATCTCCAATTCCTCCTGCATTAAAGCACTCTTTTTAACATCTTTATTGGAGTATAATTGCTTTACAATGGTGTGTTAGTTTCTGCTTTATAACAAAGTGAATCAGCTATACATATACATATATCCCCATATCTCCTCTCTCTTGCGTCTCCCTCCCACCCTCCCTATCCCACCCCTCTAGGTGATCACAAAGCACCGACCTGATCTCCCTGTGCTATGCGGCTGCTTCCCACTAGCTATCTATTTTACGTTTGGTAGTGTATATATGTCCATGCCACTCTCTCACTTTGTCCCAGCTTACCCTTCCCCCTCCCCATATCCTCAAGTCCATTCTCTAGTAGGTCTGTGCCTTTATTCCCGTCTTACCCCTAGGTTCTGTCATACAGAGTGAAGTAAGTCAGAAAGAGAAAAACAAATACCGTATGCTAACACATATATATGGAATCTAAGAAAGAAAAAAAAAAGGTCATAAAGCACTCTTTTCAGGCAATCTTAGCTATCATATCAAGACCTCGAAATTAATTCACTCACTTACTCATTCATTCTTTTATATATTTGTTCAATAAATATTAAGTACTCTCAGAGGAACAAAGTCAAGGAAATTGGTTTCCCTTACCTCAAGGAGGGGATGGCAATAAACCAATGTCTCAGGTGCTATGAGCAAGGCAAACTCAATGTACTAAGGGAGCCCAGACTTGGAACCTATCAGATGTGGACATTAAAGATGCCACCTGGAGGAGTGGCATTAGAAGTGAGTAGCAGCAGGTCATTCCAGACAGAGAGCAACAATTTGGAAGCTGCAGAGCAATACAACCCCAGCCTGGTCCACTCGGGAAACAGCAATCTGTCCCATGAATCCAGGGCAAAGGGCAAGGGTGAGATGAGGAAGAAAGGGCCTTGAGTGCCCTAAGGAATCTAAACTCTATCTTAAAAGTCATGGGGAGCTACTTGAAGAGTTTTAACCAGGAATGGATATAATCAGATTTCTAAATCAGTATGTCTAAAATCCCACACCTTAAATTTCCTCACCCAATTCTCTTCCAATGATGTCACAATCCCACAAACTCAGACTCTTTCTCAACTGTTCTCACACCTCATTAATTGACCAGCAAATCTTTTTGATTCTGGGTCCCAATTAACTGCTGAATATAATCCTTCTGCCACATCCTCTTCTCCTTCTGCCATAGGTAAAACCCACATCATGTTTTTACGAAAACTGTGAAGAGGCTTTAGTGGCAAGTGCCATGAACTAGCTCTCCCAAAGTCATTGCCCAGCCCCACTCCCTTTCTCATCTGCAACTGTGGAGGCTGGGAGCTTACCTACAGGATCTCCTTTACAGCCGGGGCGGGGGCGGGGGGTCACATAACTTGGCTTTGGCCAACAGAATGTAAGAAGTTTAACAAGGGCCTCTGTGAAAGATTTTCTTTCATGATAAAAGGAGTAGCCGTTAGAAGAGCAGAATATCTTTTCATCCTAGCTGCCACCCTGCTTCCTGTCTTTGAATTTGCTAATGATACCTGGAGATCTGGCCAATCTGCTGGGGAAAATGGAGAGAAAGGATAGAAAAACCTAGATTGTGACTGACCTCCTTGAGCTGCTGGACCAGCGCTGGCACGGCCCACATCCAGCCGTCTTGTGATGAGATAACTATGTGTCCCCGCAGATTAAACCACTGGTATTCTGGCTTTTTGCACCCAAACGCATCCTAACTGATACATCTCCTAAACTGGGGATCTGTCTCCAATCTTTCCCCACAGTGCCCCCTCACCTGCCATAACAGTGATCTCTCCATCCCAAATCTGATCACAGAATTTCCAGTCTGAAGTCCTGAAGGTAAACCTCTGAACAGAGGTCGGTGTCCCAGTTCTCACCCACCAAAGCCTCTACTGGGTGTCTCGCTAGCCCCTAGGCACACGGTACTACTTCAGGTCTCTAATGCTTTACATCTGCTGTACCCCTGCCTGAAACGCTTTTACCTCTCCTGGCCAACTCTTCACCAGAAGGCCCCCCCGGGCAGAGTTAGTCACATTTTTTTCCCCTGTGCATAATAGTCGTGGAAGATTATATAACTGCTCACTCACATTCCGGGGGAGGAACACATCCTCACCCTGGCAAACTTGGCTTGCTTTGACCAGTGAGCTCTGAGTAGAAGTAATATGTGACACTTTGGGGCAGAAGTTTTAGGAGTCAAGGCATAGTTTTCCATGCTGTCTCTCTCCTGCATCTGATACAGAAGCAGGTATGGAGGGCTTCAACCAGTCTGGTCTCTTGAGCACAGCTCCCTTACTGACCTACAGTGCTGGTAGACAGACTTTTCCTATAAAGGGCCAGATGATAAATACGTAAGCTTTGGGGGTCACATATGGTCACTGTCCTATGTCACATATTTTTCCTTTTAGCACCATTTAAAAATATAAAACCCTTCTTAGCTCACAGGACATACGAAAACAGGCCACAGCTGGATCTGTCCCACAGGCTGTAGTTTGCCACTATTTTAAGCTGTTGAGAATTTAAAGTTAATTGTTACCACAGCAAACCGTAGCCCATCCTGACTAATGTAACAGTATTTTGCCTAGACAATACTCTAGCCTTTATCACCCTATAATGCCACTATAAGCTCCATGAAGATAGTGATCATGTCTGGCATGTGTGTCTTGTTCACCGCAAGATGCTGTAGTTGAATGAGTTTTGTTTTTTCCTTTTTCTTCCTTTTTTATTTGGGAGCAGGGGGGAAAAGAGGACATGCAGGTTTTAGATTAAAATGTGTATTTGAAAAGGTCAAGAATGTAAACTGGTGGGTTCAGAGGCAAGTTCACTTTCAGCAGATTCCCTCCATCAGAGTCACTCTGTAATGGGATGGTGCAGCGTGGCGCCTACTTGGCAGGTGTCAGCATTTAAGGCCAACTTTGTGCCTCTCCCAGTCTGCCACTGTCCTTTGTGCCACAGTCAGGGTCTGTTCCCTTGTGTAGCCTCCAAGGCTGCAAATAAATTTAGGGGTGAGGCCTGGGTATGTTTCACAGCATAAATCATTAAAAGATACAGTCTTTTAAATGGAAATATATTTGGACATTAAATTAGATACCATTTGCAAAACCATACATCCCCAGTTATGTTATTACTTTCTACTCTGCTGCCTGAAAAACTCCAGCCAGTACACTTACTATATAAATAATAGCAAACCAGACTCAATCTTTAAAAATCTAATTTGCCTACACCAAGAAAAAAAAGAAAAAGGGAAATTTTCATTTTTCTGAAACTTTTTTTTTTTCTGGTCACATTTTCAATACGTTTTGTCTCATGTAGCTTAAACATCACTTGGCAATTCTGTGATCCTTTTCTGGCAGTAAATAAACCTAGCACAAGGAAAGAGAAAAATAAAATATGACAAGGCTGCCCCCTTGTGGTGATATGCTTTTGTGCCCACATGCACACACACCACAGCCTATTTTTACAGTCTCTATAAATTCCAGCTTTATTTAAACCTCCCCCAAAATATGATTTGGTTTCAAATCAATGCTGTAAGATCTTAATTTAACCATAACCCCTCTTAAAATTAAGAGTCTATAATGTCCATATTTATATCAATAGTGATAGACACTGAAAAACATATTTCATCACTATTTTATTTAAAATATTTTAAAAAATCATGTCAGATTTCTGTGGATTATCTTCTTGTTTTATACTCACTGAAAATAATGGCACCTCATCAATGTCCTGTCCATACAATATCTTTAGTGGAGAGAAACTGGACCAGGATAAGATTCTGTTCTGAGATTTATCACTGCTTCTTTATTTGAAACTAGAAAAATACTGCCTCACTTAAAACTAAAAAGTCTTGAAAACTGAAAATAAAATTTAAATGAATAACCCCTGAGCATAAAATAGCAATAAAAATAAATAGTGATAAGTATAAGTTTAGGCAGAATGGCAATGAGGGGCAAGACAGAATCAAAGAAAGGTTTGCTTATTCATATAAAATGAAGTAACTTTTTCTAGAGAACTTTTACAATTTGAGTGCAAGTAAAAATTATGTTTCCATTAAAGTTTGAGAGTAAACATAAAAGTGGGATATTTTGTTAAGTTTAACATGTAGACTTAATAATGTAAACTGCCTGCCCATTTTGGGTTAAAGTGTAGCTTGATTATATGCATTTATCTCATCTAGCTCTCAAAACCTTGCCAAAATGAAGGAAAAGAAATTTTCTTTGAAAAGTTACTCAGAGGGACAATGAGAATATGCTTGGTAACAACAGAGGATGAGATATTCCAATGAATTTTTGGAAGATGGAAAGTAGATGAAGAACAGAATTCCCAACCCTTGTGTCTAAGAATAGGAAGGCCCAAAGGGAACCCATTTAGAGCCCAGGGATCTTCCCAAAGGAGAAATGAAGTAAAAAGCTAAAAACATGAAATCAAGATGAAGTCCCCAGGTCCCTTCCCAAACCCACACATGGCACTACCAGTAAACTGAGTTCCCTTTGCCACTAAGAGAAAAACAGATTGATTTTCCAAAGAAATTGAACCAGAAAGACACCAAGCAGAGAGAGGCTGAACTCATGGGAATTCAGTAACAATCTATCAACCGAATGTGGCTCTGTGAGATCTCTTCATCCACACTACTCCCAGAATGACAGCAGACAGATGGACATTGCCTCAGGAAAGTTATTGGAGGTGCATTATCTGGAAAAAGTTTAAATAATGACGTGGGAGATCTCCAAAGAAAAATGTCCACTGGGCTCTACTGAAGTCCACCAGATGACAGCCTTAACTGGAACACACAGAACTTCCAACAGCCTTTTTAGTGTCTTCCTCATAAGCATTAAGGTCCAGCTTAGATCAACAGACATTTGAGGAAAATCTCCAACAGAAAATAGAGTGCAAATGAAACAGGAAAGAAAAAAAAAATAAAGACAGACCCAGAAGATACAGAAACAATGCAAGGTGCTGAAAAGTCTATATTATCCTGAGAGAGAATAAAAGCATCATTCCATGAAAATGGGATAAAGAACAGATGAAATTTGGGGTAATTAAAAATATGATCATCAAAGTAAAATATTCAATAGAATCAGCAGAAATAACTCTAAAGTACTAAGGGCTGAAAACTAAGAGAAGAATTATTTTTTAAATTAGATAATTTAGGATACAACACCGAAGACTAATAGGAATTTTAGAAGAGGAAACAGAAAGCAGAGAGAAGAAAAGTAGTGAAGAAAGAATGAAGGAAAATTCCAAGGACTGAAGTTTTAAATCTCCAGATTGAAGAGCACACCTAGTGCTCTAGACACATTGAATGGAAAGAGACCCATCCAAAGCAGTGGATACAAGGAATATTCTAACGTTTCCAGAGAGATAAACAACTCATGTATCAAACAATGGAAATAGGAATAGCATTGGATTTCTTAAGAGAAAAACTAGGTACCAGAAGACTGAAGTAAAGCCTTCAAAATTTGGAAGAATTATGATGTTCACTTGGGAATAGTACATCTAGCCCAACTACCAACCAAATATGAGGGTTTCCAAAAATATTTTGTGATATGCAAGCATCTAAAAATTATAACTTCAAATGGTGTTGGGAAAACTGGACAGCCACAAGGAAAAGAATGAAACTGGACACTACCTTACACCATACACAAAAATTAACTCAAAATGGATTAAAGACTTGACCCCAAACTGTAAAACTCCTTGAAGAAGAAAACATAGGCTCCTTGACATAGGTCTTGGGAATAAATTTTTGAACTGACACCAAAAGCAAAGTAACAAAAGCAAGAAACAAGTGGGACTTCATCAAACTAAAAAGCTTCTGCACAGAAAATAAAACCACTAACGAAATTAAAAAGCAGCCCACTGAATGGGAGAAAATATTTGCAAATCATATATCCAATAAGGGGTTAATGTCAAAATATACAAAGAACTCATACAACTCAATAGCAAAAAAAAAAAAAACCAAAACCCTAACAATCCAATTTAATAATGGGCAGAAGATATGAATAGACCTTTTTTTCTGGTCACGTTTTCAATAAATTTTGTCTCATGCAGCTTAAACATCACTTGGCAATTCTGTGATTCTTTTCTGAGAGTAAATAAACTTAGCACAAGGAAAGAGAAAAATAAAATATGACAAGGCTGCCCCCTTGTGGTGATATGCTTTCATGTGTGTGTTTGCGTACACGCGCGCGCGCGTGCACACACCCACACCGCAGCTTTTTTTTATAGGCTCTATGAATTGCAGCTTTACTTAAATCTGCATAGATAAATACCATGAGAGTAACTCGGGTATTAATAAGTAAAGAAGGGCAGTAGAAAGCTAATACATCATTCTAAGCTAAGAAGTTAATTTTAAGTTATGATTGAGAGTTAGACAACTGTGGGTGAAAAAACTAATTTTCTCATTTGTAAAATTTTATGTAGCGTTAGGACGATCTGCTACAGTTGAAAATATTGTGATAAAAACTGAATGTTGATGTATTTTTTATAGCCCTTGATATGTGCATTTGTGGCCCACATGTCATAGATTATTACATAGCTCAACAACATGCTTATGTGGTGGTTGAAAAGCCTGTGTTCATGAAGTAGTGTTCTACAGAAAGAAAAAAAATCTAGAAACCATTCATTTGGGAATTAAATGCTCAAGCATCCTAAGAGTACTTTATTCTCTCATTTGGGCAAAATACAACTCAGTCATTAAGAACTACACTAATCATTGTCCAATAAGTAGCCACTAGTCATATAGGGGTGTTTAAAGTAATTAAAATTTAATAAAATTCATATCCTCAGTCACACTAGCCACATTTCAAGTGCGCAATAGTCACATGTAGTTAGCGGCTACCATATTAGACAATACAGATATAGAAAATGCCCATCAGTGCAGAAGAGTTGCAATGATATATATATCATGGAGAAGTAATGTACAGCATGGTGCCTATAGTTAATAATAACGTATTACATATTTGTAAGTTGCTAAGAGAATAGATCTTAGAAGTTCTCAACACAAGGGAAAAAATTGTGACTATGTAAGGTGATAGATGTTAACTTATTAGATGATTAGATGATAGATGTTAGACTTATTGTGATGATCACTTAATAACGTATATAAATATTGAATCATTATGTCGTATACCTGAAACTGATATAATTTTGTATGTCAATTACACCTCAACAACAAATTTAAATAAGTTTTTTTTTATAAAATAAAAAAAAATGATAATTCCAAAGCACTCTTTCTTAGGAAAATACTAGAAGATACACTTCAGCCAAATAGGGAAGTTAAAAAAGAAAAAGACACAAGATGTAAGAAATAGAGACTACAGTTGGATAGGGGCATGAAAGTTCCAGGACAGTGTCTGTGCAGCAGACCTGAAGTCAAACCCAGTCTACATGACAGCAAACAGCTACAGGAAATGAGTGTCCAGAAAAACAACGTTGAGAGTAACTGTCATGTTGACTATGTGGAAATAATACAGAGAGGGCTTTTATAATCATTTTGGAAGATCTGAGAAGAAATAATAGGTACATAGAAAACTAGGAATACAAACAACAAAAAAGGCAATTATTAACCCCAAGAAAAACAAAATGGCCTATGAAGAAAGAAAGGTAATCAACATTGACCAATAATTACACAGTAGTAATAATATAAACATAGAATATTGATTTAACCCCAAATTGTGCTGTAACTGTATTACAGGATGGTAGATGGGGAAGGAGAGAAAATAAGAAAACTGAATCCTCAACTATCACAATGGAAAATCAAATACCAGAAGAAAGAGCTAAAAATAACTAAAAGTGGTTGTTTTAGGGAAACAGAACTGGGGGTTGCAATGGGGTAGGTTTTTCTTTATAAGCTTTTTAGCACTATTTAGTTTTGTAAACCATTTTGATGGATGGTGCTAGTTAAAGAAAATAAATATAAAAATTACTTTAAATAAGTTTATAAAGAAAATAAATCAGGCTACTGCAATAAAAGATTAACCTCAATGTATTTAAATGTACTCAAAGGAAATGAATACAGCTAACCTTAGCAAGAAAATGGAGTGTGGACTCATCCGTTACTCAGAAAATATGGCCTGAAGAGTCATTTAAGAAGGGTTAAACAGATCTATTAAACAATTAAACAAGTCTGTTTTGTAGTGTTTAATATTATATATACTATTTGCTATGAAATTCAGACACAATTTGTAATAATTCTTATTAATATAAATTGAAATACCTACATGTGTATAAATAGTAAAAAATCTTAAGGAAACAAGTCTAATTTATATAAAGAAAAACAGTAAAAAGCTTATGGTAAACAAAATTATAATTAATTTCAAATAATTAAGCAAATGTGTATTCAAGATGAAAAGTCACAATTAATTGGTCTCATTTTATATTTCACGAAGTACTAGCTTGAAATATTTCCAAGTAACTTTGCATTGAAAGTCATCTATAGATTCTCTGTTTTTGGTTTTGGTTTTTGGTTTTGGGTTTTTTTTTGTTTTCAACTTGATGTAGCATACTCTCCTTATAAAAATCTGGGCAATAAATCTAATCATTGTTAATGAAGACACGGGTATGGTACCTGTGTACATTTGGAATTGCGTTCATGAGGAATCAGATTCTTCTAAAACTAAGAGACTCAGGTTTAAAGTTTTGTCATATGTCTTTTGCATCAGCAACTTTTAGGACAGTGGTCTCCAAAGCTCAGTGCCTAAGGCGATCCACTGGGGAGGGTACAGAAAAAATATCAAAGCCTCCATTTTGATTTTTAATGCTCCACTCTATATTTTATTCCTGTAGACTTTATGTACTATAGAATAATTGTGCAATTATATAGGTATAGAATTTATAAATGAGCATACATATATTAGCTGTGTATTATCAAAAAATTTACTGATGGAATGACATGATTAAAAATACTTGCAAACCACTGATTTAGAGATTTCTCCCTATTTTTGTTGGTCAACTATTAATAGTCCATGAGAGTAATTGTTTTATCAACGAGATTTTTATGTAAGCCTCGTGGTAGTAAAAATCTAGAGTAGATTCAGGAAAACATAAAAAAATGGGGAATAGAATACTACAGATTTACAAAAGTAGGCAGAAACAAAGGGAAAAAGAATCAATGGGAATGCAAACAACCAGAAAGCAATCACTGAGATGGCAGCGGTCAGTCCTTACATTTCAATAACCGCTCTCAGTGCTAATGGAGTAAATTCAAACAGAAGACACGGGTTTGCTGGATGGATGGACATATATACACTACCAAACGTAAAATAGATAGCTAGTGGGAAGCAGGTGCATAGCACAGGGAGATCGGCTCGGTGGTTTGTGACCACCTGAGGGGTGGGATAGGGAGGGTAGGAGGGAGGGAGATGCAAGAGGGAAGAGATATGGGAACATATGTATATGTATAACTGATTCACTTTGTTGTAAAGCGGAAGCTAACACACCATTGTAAAGCAATTATACTCCAATAAAGATGTTTAAAAAAAAAAAAAAAGAAGACCCGACTATATGCTGCCTGCAAGAGATGCACTTCAGCTTTAAAGACACACAAAAGCTCAAAGTGAAGGGGTGGAAAAATATATTCAACAGGAGTGAAAATGAAAAGACAGTGGGGGTAGTAATACTTATATCAGCCAAAATATACTTTAAGCAAAAAACAGTAGCAAGAATCAAGGGAGGTCATTATGGCAAAGGGGTAATTACATCAGAAAGATACACCAATCATAAGTCTGTATATATACACCCAACATCGGCACAGGTAAGCATTTTAAGCAAATATTAACAGATCTGAAGGAGGAAATAGACAACATTACAAAAATGTAGGGGACATCAACATCTATTATAGTAATGATCAGCAATGAATAGTAATATTATTATTAATTATTAATATAATATCAGTAATCATTAATAATATGGATGGTTGTTAATGATTATTAATAAAAATAAGCAATGGACAGATCATCCAGGAAGAAAATCAATAAGGAAATGTTGTAATTGAACCATACTTTAGACCAAATTGAATTAAGAGACACATATAGGACATTCCATCCAACAGAAGCAGAATACACATTCTTCTCAAGTGCACATGGAACATTCTCCATAGATAGATCATATGATAAGACACAAAACAAGTCTTAGCAAATTTAAGAAGACTGAAATCATACCAACTATATTTTCTGAACACAAGGGTATGGAACTAGTAATCAACAAGAGGAAACCTAGAAAATTTACAAATATGTAGAAACTAAACAATACACTTTTGAACAACCAACATATCAACAAGTAAATCAAAAGGGAAATTTTAAAAATATATTGAAACAAATGAAAATGGAAGTACAACATATCAAATCTATGGCATGTTGCAAAGGCAGTTCTGAGATGATGTTTTAGTGTTAGATGCATATGTTAAGATATTAAAATGGTCTCAAATAAAGAGACTAAATTTATACCTCAAGAACTTGAAAAAAAATTAAGCCCAATGTTAGCAAAATGAATAATAAATATCAGAGTGGAAATAAATGAAACACACACCAGGAAAACAATAGAAAGGATCAACAAAACTAAAAGCTGGTTCTTTGAGAACATAAACAAAATTGACAAATTATTATCTAGAATAACTAACAGAGAGAGAGAGAGAGGTTTCAAATAAATAACACCAGAAATGAGACAGGAGACATTACAACTGATACTACAGAAGTGTATAGGATCATCAGAAGCTACTGTGAACTGTATGTCAACAAATTATATAATCTAAAAGAAATGGATACATTTCTAGAAACACACAACCTACCAAGGATGAATTATGAACAGAAAATCTGAACAAATAACAAATAAAGACATTAAGTCAGTAATCAAAGATCCGCCAAACACAGAAAACCACAGGACCAGATGGCTTCACTAGCAATTTCTACCAAACATTTAAAAAAGAATTAACATAAATCCTTCTCAAAGTCTTTCAAAAACTTGAAGAGGAGGGAACACATCCAAAATTGTTCTACGAGGCCAGCATTACACTGATACCAAAGCCAGGTAAGGACATTGCAAGGAGAGAAAATGATAGCCCAATATAGCTGATGAACATAAATACAAAAATTCTCAACAAAATGCAAAACTTTTTAAAAAAAAGCAGTGTCTCTCTGAAACAGGCAACTTTATATGTCTATTTAAAGTTGAGCATAGAAATGGAACACACTTCTGTGTTTGCTGTGTGAAGTAAAACATTATTCTTGTATGTTATCAAGTTGTAATTGTTGGCAATATTTGTATGAAATACTTGGGAAATAGTTATACTGAAATAAGTATTATTTATCTGACTTCATATTTGACGGAGTGTCTTGTACTTTAGGTGTCAACCAAAATCTACAGGAAGTGTGGCTCAACTGTTCAGGTTCAGCAGCAATGACCTCTAGAATCTCACTGGAAAAAGATGCCATTTGATAACCCAGCAGCTAATGTATTTTTCAGAATTATGTAATATTCACTTTCAAATCAGGGAGGGTAAGCTTTATATCTCATAGGGTGAGAGAAGACAATATTTAAATCCTTACCTGTTATTTTATCTATTTTATGATCTTTTTGGTAATGCTTTATAGTACATGCAGGATATTAATAAAAATTACATATATTATATACTTGTATATATATAAACACACATGTATGTATATTATATATGTAAATGTAAAACAGCATTGTGCATGGGCTACTACTATAGGTGTAATTACTTACATAATAGTAGTCCTGTGCAGTGTTCCTTTGCTGGTGCTTGGACGGTGATCCTTCAAACGTGGAGATTAGTGTGACTGTAAGTTTATATTTTCCTCTGGGTGCAACATGAAAGCAGAACCCAACATGCTGTGAGTAAAGAGTTCTGTTGCTGGCGTGTTGTGTTGTGTGGTGTTGGCAGTTGAGATAAAAGTGTCCCTTTACTACATTAAGCTTTTGAAGAAATAGAGACAACCGTTTAATCAAATATGCAATTTATCTTTTATAAACTCATACATATCAGAGGGTTTTAGAGCAATGTTCTATCTCAGTCATGGATTTCTGAGTAAGAGTCAATAATACTAAATTACTTGCATTGCCTTACACATTTATATGAGCTACTATAGTTAGAAGTGACCTTGAAAACATAATTTAACACTTCCAACTCAGAAGATTCTGAGTGGATAAAATTGGATTTTCCAATTTTTTTTTTTTTTTTTTTTTTACTGTCACATAAGTCCTAGGTTGAACCAAGTGTATAAAATAATTTTGCCTGTGTCAATGGCACATAACACAAGACAGTAATTGCTAAATTATTCAGTGAAATTTTACAAAGGGTTCTGATATCTTAAGACATGAGGGGAATTGTCTTCATTACTAGGGACTTAAGTGGTTTTTTTCTTTTTTTTTTTAAGGCATGAGAGGATTTCCCTATATTAAGCACAGTCTCTAGAAAAAGATCACAATGTGATTACTTTGATGCAACTTCATAGACAACATAAAGAAAAAAAAATCTCTTGAAAATTGAGAGCTGGGTCTATGCCACTGTCAGTCCTTTAATGTTAATCAGTTCTGATCAATCCATATGATATAAAATATATGACAGAATGCCATCATTTTTAATAAGTTAATTGTCTGAAAAATAGATTATTCTGTTATCAGTTAAATTATTTAAGAAGCACAGGATTAGCGATCTGATTTAAGTAAAATGTATAGGATTACACTTTTGATATGTCCAAATACTTTTGAAACGGATGCTGTAGAGTTTTCTGTGTGCTTTTTTAGTTCAATGCCCATGGTGGTCTAATATTCCCATATGTTTACAAGTTTCTTACTTTGACTTTTAGTTTCAGACCTTCATACAGGAAGGCTTTTCTTTCTTCTTGAATGTAGTCTTAAGAAGCTTCTGTTGGTAATCAAATCTCTTAGTGCTTTTTTTTCCTTATCCACTACAGATATTTTATCTAGGTATCCAATTCTGACAGTCTTAACCTGTATTTCTCTGTGTTTTGACTTCTAACAAGTCTGTGGAGATTCTGTTCTCAACTTTGCAGTTTATCTCTATCACTGCTTTTAAGTTTTTCCTTTCTTTTTGGTGTGTGCAGCTTGGCTATAATTTCTAATGTGTATTTCTTTATTTTTCTATTTTTGGAACAAGGCATATCTTAATTCAAGATTTGTGTCTGGTTTTTAAATGTAGAACTATTTACTATCTTGTGGCCCTTCATCCTGGTAGCATAGTTCCTTCCGTGCTCCATAATTTATAATAATTTAGTTCTTATATTTGGGAGCTCTCACATTTTGGATGTCTCAGATCAGTATATTTGTTTACTCCAGTTGACTTGGGACAAGATGATCAGTCTTGCCTTGTGGCCAGTCAGTGAGGGGACACTGGCTTCTCACTTTTATTACTCCTCTGAATCTTTCTCTTGACTTGTTTCTGGTATTTTAATTTCAGCTCTATTGGCCGCTTTAAGGATACTTGTAAATTCTGAGGTTTTTACTTGTCTACATTAAAATAATTATCAGAAAATATATTATTTTTCTCTAAAAACATAAACATCCATATTGTTTACAAGAGTAAATACTTCACCTAGATATTTTCTAGCAGACAACAGTGTCTCATGAGACATCCTTAGTTTCTTAATTTGAACACCATCCCCAATTTACCGTATATTAAAATTATTTATAGTGCCATTATTTTCTTAGTATTTGAAAGTATTTTTATGTTTTGAATGCATTTCTGATACTATTCTCTGCTGCTTTAATGAATACAAATTGTCCATGGCCAGAATTGATGTTTTTCTGTAACATTAAGTTAATGTTGGTAGAATTAGTTACATGAAAGTCCTTTGACTCTTTCTCCTTGGCACTTCATTGACTCTCTAAGATAACCTCAGTTTGATTTTTATTTTTAATCCAATAGTGCTTTAAAATGACCTTAGGTACTTCCCTGGTGGTCCAGTGGTTAAAATTCTGTGCTCCCACTGCAGCGGGCACAGGTTCAATCCCTGATCAGGGAATTAAGATCCAGCATGCCACATAGTGTGGCCCAAAAAAAAAAAAAAAAATCTTAGATAAAATTTGTATATTGCTAGGTATTACCTCTTGGTTGCATTTTAATCAATATCTTCTATTTTCATTTCATAGTGCAAGAAAATATGACATGTAGAATTTTTGTTTTCAAGAAGTTTATGACCTTTTTAGGCCTAAAACTTTTCCATTTTGAGAATCTCTGATATTTGAAAATAATGTATATCCTGTACTCACTGGGCAAAAATAATTTCTATTTGACTATCTTCTTAACTAGTCAAACTAACAAAGTTATTTAACACTATGTTTATTTATCTGTTATATATCAACACAGTTGATTTCTACGATATTCTTAATGTCACTGAATATTCTTTTTTTATGATGGGGGTGTGACGTAACTCACTATAGGGAGAACGCTGTTGTAGAAACAGCAAGTTAGAGGGTACAAATTAGTATGTATTGTCAATCCTGTTCAGGGTGAAGTGCATTGATTCTAATGACTGGTTCCAGATGTCTAGACTGAAATACCCCTGCAGGAAAGAAGAATAACACCTCAAGATACGCTAATTTGATGTAAATCTCTTTTGTCACGCAGAATTTTCCTGTTGGGGCTCACTCAAGAGGATTTTGGTTTGTTATTTGGTCTCAGGAGTGCTCTGCCCTTCAACAAAGGAGTTGAGGCATAATTTACCTTCCATGATAAATTAAAAGCCATCATCTGATCTGCAAACCATTGTCCTATGTGCTTGGTTTGGGTAAATAATTTTCCCCTCTCTAATTGTTGTAAAGTAATAAAACCGATGTCTGAGTCTGAGCCTAAAGAGAGTCCCTGTTAAAACTCAAATATTTAGGAAACCCCATGTAAGCATAATTTGTCAGTCAGTATGTGTCTTTTTATTCCATATCAGCTTGACCTAACCAAAGTTCAAGGATTCTTCTAGACATTATTGATGACAGCATCATAAAAACTTACCTCTATATGCAAAATCTTGTAAGCATTCAGAGCTGTCTCATTTTACCGAGAACAAGGGGTAAGACCTAATGCTAGAAGGTTGACCTCATTTGGGTGCTCAGGCATACTGTTCAACAAACACTGGACCAACTGACAGAAACAGAAGAAGCTTGGTCATTAAATTTTTTTTTTTTTTTTAACAATAAAAACTTTATTTTCAGAGAATTTTTAGGTTTTGCAAACAAAAAAAAGTACAGTGTCACTCATCATTCAGATATACAAGGCTTAAGTCACAACCCACTGCCGGGGCCCAGCAACAGTGTGCCCTGAGGGGAATTCAGGATAAAATAAACAAGTTGAGGCATTCTCTGCTGTGGAGAGCTGAGCTTCTAGAGAGCCAAGATGCATATCTAAGAGAGAACATCAATGACCCCAGATTCTGTTTAGAAAAACACTAAAATTATTAACTTGAGATATCTGTTCTTTGTGATTAGCAGTAATCTCTTACCAAGATGTATGCTTGACTACATGTATCTCCCAGACAAAAACTTGTATATATATTGTCCCTCCTCTACCTCTTCAGAGCAGTTTACTCAGAGCTCCTGAGTCGCTGTCTCCTCGGCTATAGTCCTCAGTAAGACCCCGAAAGAAAAAAATTAAAGCACAACTCTCATGGTGTGTGTTTTAAGGTTGACAGTTAACAAAGTAATTGGGAGAAAGGTACAGAGAGTTCCTGTGTACCCCCATCCCCGCACATGCATGGACTCCCCCATTATCAATATCCCCACCAAGTTGGTACATTTGATACAAGTGACACAACCTTGACACAACCCTAGTCCAGAGTGTGTATTAGGGTTCACTTTTGCTTCAAAAGTCCTCATTAAATGCTAGCAAACCAAATTCAACAACACATCACAAAAAGATTATAGGGCTTCCCTGGTGGTACAGTGGTTAAGAATCCACCTGCCAATGCAGGGGACACGGGTTCGAGCCCTGGTCCAGGAAGATCTCACATGCCGCAGGACAACTAAGCCCGTGCACCACAACTACTGAGCCTGTGCTCTAGAGCCCACGAGCCACAACTACTAAAGCCTGGGCGCCTAGAGCCCGTGCTCCGCAACAAGAGAAGCCACTGCAATAAGAAGCCCGTGCACCGCAACGAAGAGTAGCTCCCATTCGCCGCAACTAGAGAAAGTCCGTACGCAGCAACGAAGACCCAACGCAGCCATAAATTAATTAATTAATCAATTTTTAAAAAGATGATACACCATGATCAAGTGAGATTTTTACCTGGGATGCAAGATTTGTTTAACTTACACAAATCAATCAGTGTGATAAACCACATTAATCAAATGAAAGATTAAAAAATGATTGTCTCAGGGAATTCCCTGGCGGTCCCGTGGTTAGGACTTGGTGCTTTCATTGCCAAAGGCCCGGGTTCAATCCCTGGTCGGGAACTAAGATCCCGCAAGCCACGTGGCACGGCCAAAAAACAAAAGATTGTCTCAATAGACGCAGGAAAAACATTTCACAAAGTTCAAAACCCAGGCATGATAAAACTGAACAACAAAACAGGTGCAGGAGGAACTTACCACAGTAAGTATAATAAAGCACCTTTATGAAAAGCCCAACCTCATGTTATTAACAAGGGGTAGCTGTAAGCTTTCCCTCTAAGTTCTAACTGAAGGCAAGGATACCCACTGTCACCATTCCTATTCAGTACAGTACTGGAAGTCCTAGCCTGAGGCATCAAGCAAGCAAGAGAAATCAAACACCTGAGTGTGTGCAAGGACCTTAAAGGCTGCAGGAAAGGGCTTGGAGCCCCTCCAGTGACAGCACACTTGCTGAGTTGGCTCCCGCAGGCCACAAGGGATGGTCCTGGTCCAGGCGCTCTTCTGCAAGCTTTCCATTTACCTGCCTGAGCTATCCCTCCTCTCCTGGCCCCCGCTGCTTTCCTCTTGCTTCCTCACCTCTGTCTGTGGAGAACTTACAACAGCAGGTGCGGGTGACACATCCTCTTCCTTGGCAGGTGGCAGCCCAGCAACTCCTGAGAAAGGTCCAGCAGAGCCCCACACAGACCAGGCCCCCTATACAGCTATGGCCCCTCACTCCCAACTGCCAGCCCAGCCCCGCAGCTGCTGACAGGACCAGGAGCGTGGCCTGAGGTGCCCCTGTAGGTGCTCCTGCCGCTTGGAGGGGATGTTTACAGACCTCCATCCAGGCACAGCTGGAGAGGGCTGGCCGGCCAGGTCAGGCTGCCCAGGTCAGCCAGTCCACACCCATCAGGGGCTCACAGTTGCAGAAAATGGGTTTTGCTGTTCTGGCCCGGTACTAGGAACAGCTGTGGAGCTCTGAGTGTCAGGGTGAATATGGGGCTGCAGCTCTGGCTTGTTTTCTAATCATTTTAACTGGCCCAGGAGTGGGAGGCAACTTCCAGAAGACCCTCTCCTCATGAGAGAATTCAAGGAGTCAGGGCAAGGAGGGGTGGTGGGTGGAGACAGAGGCCTGGTGCCCCAGCTGCAGTGGAAGCCTCTGGAAGACCCGGTGGAGGGAGGCCACACAGAGTGAAGCCCAGGGTCACAGACCTGTTGGAGCTGCTGTTTGTTAGTTCAGATCCTGCTCTGAGGTGCTCTGTGTCAGCTCTGAGCGACAGGTGAGCTGGGGGTGCTCTGCAATGAGGGCTACGTGCACGGTTCCTGTGTGCCCAGCCCTGCTGGGGTACCTGCCCAGGGGAGCTCCATATCCAGGGAGGGGCCTGCCCACGAGAGCCCCGTGGGCTGCTGCGTACCTGCCCAGGTGAGCTCCATATCCTGGGAGGGGCCTAACCATGAGAGCCCCGGGGGCTGCTGGGTACCTGCCCAGGTGAGCTACATATCCTGGGAGGGGCCTAACCATGATAGCCCCATGGGCTGCTGGGTACCTGCCCAGGTGAGCTCCATATCCTGGGAGGGCCCTGACCACGAGAGCCCCGTGGGCTGCTGGGTACCTGCCCAGGTGAGCTCCATATCCTGGGAGGGGCCTAACCATGATAGCCCCATGGGCTGCTGGGTACCTGCTCAGGTGAGCTCCATATCCTGGGAGGGCCCTGACCACGAGAGCCCCGTGGGCTGCTGGGTACCTGCTCAGGTGAGCTCCATATCCTGGGAGGGGCCTGACCACGAGAGCCCCGTGGGCTGGGAGGGGCATATGAACAAGCGTCCTCTCTGTGCAGCCGGCACAGAGCTACTTAGTGATTCACCCATGGGCAGCGCTGGGATGAGATGAGAACCAGGAGATGCTGCAGGCCTCTGAACGCCGCCCTGGCCCATCTAGAGCAACAAGGTCAGTCGGTGGGTGCTGGCTGCTGTACTGGGTGAGGACGACCCCACGGGAACCTCTCGTTTCTTCCATTTGAAAACATGGCGGCCTCCCAGGGACAGCCTGCCCTGGAGTGGGTGGGAGCTCCTGGTGACCCTGTTGGGGACAGAGGAGGGCGGGACCCGGCAGGAGGGGAGTGGGAGCCCAGGCAGAGCCATGGGGCTCTGGGCCCGAGGGGGCCTCTCAGGGTCTGAGCTGGGAGTGGATGAGCAAGTATAGCGAGTGTGACCCAAGAAAGCTGCCCTGGTGACGTGGGCTGAACCCGCTTCAGGATGGCAAGCCTCCCGGGTGACCCCAAAAATAGGGTTGAAAGTAATCTTGTTTAAAGGCTTTGTAACATGAATCTCACTGAAGGGGAGGTTTTGCAAAGCTAATCCCCACAAAGCGGTGACGTAGAGTCCGCCAGGAGCGGGCAGACACCCCGGGTGGGCAGTGGGTGCAGACCCCACTCTGCAGCCCCGCGTCTCGGCTTCTGGGGGCTTACGTGGCTTCTCAGAGCCTCAGCTTCCCAGTCTGCTCAAGGGGTGACGGCAACATGGATTGACTAGTAAGTTGCTCAGAGCAAGGTATTCAGGAAGGGGTCCTGTGGAAATTTCCCAGAACTGTGTCTTTAAGAGAATCCCAGATCCCGTTTCCTGTGGGTCTGCCTGTAGGATCAGGAGAGCGAATCCAAGCAGATCTGCAGCAGAGCCCAGGGATGGGCTCGGTTTGGTGGTCCTCCTGTTCCCTGAATCACAGACAGGGAGGCTCCAGTGTTCATCCCACGTCTGAAAGTGTCCGGACCTCAAGGCCCAGCAGCCCCCGAGCCCTGTGTCTGGGCCCCTGGGTGGTGGGCAGGAGAGGCTGGCTTCCTCCTCAGCCTCTTTCTTTCCCAGCACGTGCCAGGGCCAGGCTGTCTTCAGGGAGAAGCAGGGACGGAGGGACATCCCGCGTGGGAAGAGGCCACAGGGCAGCTTGTGTACACGGACGTCCACACCAGGAATGCTGGGCCGTGGAGAGGAACTCGGACACTGGGAGGTTTAGCTGGTGGGCCTGAGTAAGCAGATCGGGGCTGGAGGGGGGGTCCCGTGGAGGGGGTGGGTTGAGCTTCACCGATGCCGGGCCTCAGACTCCACCGGCCTTTGCTCTCCTGGTCACTGGGGAGGAGGAGCTGAACGGTGCTGCTAAAGTGACCACTTTCATCCCCAGGCCCTGCCAGCGTGGGCCCCTCGGGTTCTCGGGGAGCCCGGGGAGTGCGGGTCCAACCGTGCCCACCAGGGAGGCCTGGGTGGTCGGGCAGGAAGCACTGGTGTGGCCAGCACGTGTGCAGAGGCTTCTGAGCCCGTGTCCGGAGGGAGCTCTATCCCTGCATGTGGGTTCCAGGTTCACACCTGGAGATCAGCTTCTAGTGGGCTCGGTTTATTTTCTAGACACAAAGTCCTGACACCCTGTGTGTCCACTGCCCATGGAGAGGCACATCTGATGTGGTGCCGGGTGCTGCCTCTGGGTCCTCCTGACTGAACCAGTGTCCCCGTGTCATGACTGTGTGTCAGGTGGTGTCGGGGGGGGAGGGGGAGATGAGAGCGAATGGTCCAGGCCCCCGAGGGGCTGCACTCTCCCTGGAGCCGGTGCTGTGGCCGTAGGTGTGCCCCCCACTCGCCCCACGGGCAGAGACCACCGTCCCCTTCCAGACGAGACGAGGCAGTCGGTCTGACACCTGCCTTGGGGCCTGTGGCCACCACGTGGAGACAGTCAGCCGGGGACACGAGGTCAGAGAACGCTTTCAGTGTGTTTGCAGGGCAGATGTGAAAGCGGTGCAGATGCAGAGCTGCCTGCAGAAGCTTCTGTGAACACTCCTGAATTCTTTCCTGAGAATATCGGGGGGGCATTCAGGCAGCAGGGCAAACAACCTGTCTGGTGGCTCTTGTTGGGGAGTGGGGGGCATAGGCAGGGGCTCAGCCGGCCAAACCCCAGAACCGCTCCCAGGATGCAAGAAGTGGGTCTTCCACCTACTAGACGTGGAGGGAAGGGGTGGGGTCTGCAGGGCCGCCCTCACCTTCAGGGACCTGCTGGGAGGCTCATGGGGCTTAGCACACGCTCAGGTGCTCAAGGCTAAGATGGGTCACGGTGCACAGTGGGGGTGCACGGTTGGGGGGATCCCTGGGCCGGCTTCCTTGTGCCCCCTCCTCCCCTCTAGGGTCTCCAGAACATCTCTTCCCCCAGTGACAAAGGGTAAAACCATGACATTTCCCCCCAGGGAAGCTCACTAGAGACTTGGCCCCTGGCTGGGGGCAGGTCACGTGGTGTTTTCTGCCCTCACCCTCCAAAATGCCAGTGCCCAGAAGGGGAGCCGGGGCTCAGCATGAACCACATGCTTTGTGCAAACAGTCTAGCTGCAGGGGGCTGCCCCTAATGGGAGGGAGGTTTAGATCAGGGCAGGGAGTTGTTCACCAGCTGTGTCAGCTTCCTGGAGTTTACATGACAGATGACCACAAACAGAGGCTCAGAGCAACAAAAACCCATCCTACCTGTGCTGGAGACCAGAAGACTGAGACCAAGGTGTCTCAGGGCTGAGCTCCCTCCAGAGGCTCCAAGAGAGGGTCCTCTCTGCCTCTTCCAGTTTCTGGAGTCTCCAGGCATCCCTGGGCTTGTGGCCGCATCCCTCAAGTATCTGTCTCCATCTTCAGGTAGCTTCTCCTCTGTCTGTCCTCTTCTGTCTCCTATGAGGATACCTGTCACTGGGCCACCTTCATCTCCACGTACTTAACTAACTATAACTCCCAAGACCCTATTTCCAAACAAGGTTCCATTCCCAGGTTCTAGGGGTCAGGACGTGGGCATAATTTTTAGGAGGGGGCATTCAACCCACTACAGCAGCCCAGGTCCCAGATGCTGGCCTAGAGCCATCTGTGCTTTCTTTTTTTTTTTTTTTTAATTAATTTTTATTGGAGTATAGTTGCTTTACAATGCTGTGTGAGTTTCTGCTGCACAGGAAAGTGAATCAGCTATACGTATACATATATCCTCTTTTTTAGATTTCCTTCCCATTTAGGTCACCGCAGAGCATGAGTAGAGTTCCCTGTGCTGTACAGCCGGTTCTCATTAGTTGTCTGTTTTATACATAGTAGTGTGTATATGCTGACTGACTTCTTTAGGACATCAGCCTAGTGATGTTCTGTCTTTCTGCACAGAGGAATCTTTTGCTTCAGGCACTTGGGGGAGGAAGTGCTGGTGGCAGACCTTCCAGCCTTTCCAGGGACCATGCCAAGGTGTCATCTCTGGGAGTGGGGGAGCATGGCCAGGGCTCCAGGTACACACTCTACACTGACCTGACTGCTGGATGGTCAGACACCTGCACCGGACTGGGCACCCTCAACAGGCTGCCCTGTTCCCTGCACCACTGCACCTTCTACCACATAGGCAGATGCACTGTGTGCGGACCTATGACCGTGACGTGTGGACAGGCAAGTTGGGTGGGAGCCTTCCTGCCTGGAGTGTGGACTCCCACCCACCACAGAGTCTCCAGTCCTGCCGTGGACACCCCCATCCTGTCACGGACCCCGCTTCTGCTGTGGAGACCCCCAACCCATTAGCCCCCCAAAGAGGCCTGCTGGGAGGGGTGAGAACTCCACCTAAAAGAAGAGACAGGGCGGCCCTAAGCACAGCAGTAGGGGATTACTGGGAGTACTTGGGTGCTTGTCTTCCAAAAAATCCAGGATGTCGGTGTCCAAGCCATGAGGGCTCCAACTTTCGTGGTCCAACTCAGCCTGCAGCTGGGGTCACCTGGGGCAGGGGTCGCTTCAGGGAAAGCATGTCCTTGGGTGATTTTCCAACTCTACCTCCCCTCCCCCGCCTTGGGCACCGCCCCCCAACCCCCTGTCCCCCAGGGCATTTCACAGATGCCAGAGACAGGGCCAAGGAGGGAGGGAGCTGGCCGCTCCCTGATTCACAAGGCTAAGGTGCTCCTTATATAGGAGGGCCCTGGACTCAGCTTAACTATAACTTGGGGTCTCCTACACCTTACCTGGTAGAGAGGTCCTGCAGATTCTAGGGCTCTGAGACCACCCCTACTTCTGACCCTGACTGCAGGGCTGGGGGTCCTGAGACCACCCTGGGTTCTTTTTTACTTGGAGGCTCCCAGAACTCACTGAAGCTTTATACTCAGGGTCAGTGTTGGTTATGGTGAAAGGACGCAGATAAAATGAGCTGAGGGCAGAGGTCAGGAGTAGAGCTGGAGGTCCATCAAGTTTGGCCGCCTAGGGAAGCTCACCTGAGTCCTGGGGTGCTGATTCAGAACGTACACAACCTCCTGGAGAAAATGGACCCAACTTTGCCATGTCCTGCCACCTAGCTGGCCTGTAACGGAGTCACCAAAAGGTTTTGTTCTTTCCCTGATTCTTAATTCCTTTAGAATTCAATATTTTACTCTCATAAATGCTTAGTGTCCTTGTAATAAATCGTTAAAAAATAAATATGAACTAATGTACGTTAATTACTCCATAAATAAGTGATGGATGGATTACACTTAACGTATAATTTAATTATTTTTTAGAATTATTAAAGTAAAACACATTATAGAAAATGGAAATATCACCTAAAGGAGAAGAGAAGAGGTTTGCAAATCCCACCCCCAGAGGTGACTGTCTTGCATGGTTTGGTGCATCTCTCTTACACTCTGTCTCTCTCCTTCTGTCTCCTTCTATCTCTGTCTCTCTCACACACAAACACACACACAAGCAGATTCATCTGCATCTGTGTTGATTTCACATCCATGTGGTCTTAACGGATGGGAACCTGGATGTAGATGATTGGTCCTCGTGTGTCCCACATAGAGAACCCTGAGGTCTCCCCTGTCATCAGGTCGACACCCTGCCCCCACTTTCTCAGCTGCACAGCATTCATTCATTCAAGCGGACCAGAACTGTTGGATCCCATCCTCTCTCCATGAACATTCCTGTTGTTGCCAATTCCCTACTATTTCAACCAGTGCTGTGATGGATGCGCTTGAAAAGACATCTTTAAAAAATTGTTGAAGAATTTTAGTGGGATAAACTCTAAGGATCAGCGCTTCTGGGAAAGGGATACCCCTGTGGGACTCTGAGGGGTTCTGCACACTGTTCTCCCAGAGAGGACTGTCGGTTCACTCTCCCCTCTAGGGGATCTGCTGGGGCCTCTGCTTCCTCACGTTGTCACCAGGGCTGGCGGTCACCAGACTGACAGCCAGTGTGCTGGTGACCAGTGCTGTCTCCATAGTGTTTACATTTGCGTGTGTCCTCAGCTGAGAGGTCAAGCGTCTCTAATATTGACTGGCGGTATGTACTACCTCTCCTTGGAAATGCCTGTGTTTGTTCTGCTCCTTGTTAAAACATTGGTTTTCAAAAAGTTTTTGGACCACCGGCATGTTAAATCTTTCTCTGGCCTTGGGTTATGAGGAATGCTTTTCCAGTTTATGGTTTGTCTTTCCAGTTGTCTGTCTCGGTTTTTTGTTTAGTTGTTTAGTTGTTTACTTGTTTTTGATAGTTTCTTTGTTGTTTTGTTTTTATTTTTGCCACTGAAGAGCTAAGCATTTCCATTCTGTATTCTAGCTCTGGTGTCACACTTAGAAAATTAGAGTCTACTTCAAGATTATGTACACATTTACTAATAGGACTTCATTTTGTACATCTCCTTTTCAATCCAGCTGCGTTTTCCTTTCAAATAATAAACAAAAACAGAAATTTACAAGTCACCTCTTTAAATATGTGGGCAGAAACAAAAAGCCACCTTTTGTATGGTTTTATTTATAGGAAACATCCAGAATAGGTAAATAAACAGAGAGAGAGAAATGGGGTTAAGTACTGTCAGGGGCTGGGGGAGGGAGCAATGGGGACTGTATGATAACTGATAAGTGATGTTGACCATCCTTTCATGTGTCTGTTGGCCATAAGTATGTATGCTTTAAAAAAATGTTCAGTCTTCTGCCAATTTTTTACTTGGGTTTTTGTCTTTTGAAGGTTGACTTGGGTGGGTTCTTGGTCCATTTTGGGTATGAACCCCTTTTTTAGATACATAGTTTGCAAATATTTTCTCAGGTTCAGTAGGCTGCCTTTTTATTTTGTGTATGATTTCCTTTGCCATTGGAAAACTTTTCAGTTGGATGCAGTCCCATTGGTTTATTTGGCTTGGTTTCCCTTACTTAAGGAGACAGGTCCAAAAAATATTGCTAAGAGCAAACTGCATACTCTGCAGTATGTTCTGCATTGTCGAAGAGCATGGTGCCTATGTTTTCTCCTAGGAGTTCCATGGCTTCAGGTCTTACATGGAAGTATTTGATTCATCTTGACATTAGTTTTGTAGATGGTATTGAGAAAGTAGTCCAGTTTGATTCTTGGGCATGTAGCTGTCCAGTTTTCCCAACACCATTAATTGAAGAGGTTATCTTTTCCCTGTTATATATTCTCACCTCCTTGTCATAGATAAGTTGACCATAGAAGCCTGGGTTTATTTCCGGGCTCTCCATTCTATTTCATGGATCTATGTGTATTTTTGTGTGTGTGCCAAAACCATACTGTCTTGATGTTTCTAGATTTGTAGTATAGTTTGAAATCAGGGAGGGTGATATATCCAGGTTTGTGCTTCTTTCTTAAGATTGTATTGACTATTCAGATTCTTTTGTGTTTCCATACACATTTTAGAACGCTTTGTTCTAGTTCTCCAAATAATTTCATTGCTATCTTGATATAAATAGCCTCAAATCTCTAGATTACCTTGGGGTGTGGAGAACCATTTGAGCAACACAAATTCTTCCAATTCATGAGCACAGCATATCTTGTCATTTATTCATGTGGTCTTCAGTTTCTTTCATCAAGGTCTTCCAGTTTTCTGAGTACAGGTCTTTTAACTCCTGGGTTAGGTGTATCCTTAGGTATTTTATTTTGGTTAATGTCATTTTCATTGGGTTTACTTTCTTTTTTTAATATTTATTTGGCTGCATCAGGTCTTAGTTGCAGCATGTGGGATCTTCATTGCAGCATGTGGGATTTTTTTTAGTTGTGCCATGTGGGATCTTTAGTTGTGGCATATGGGATTTCATTCCCTGACCAGGAATCGAACCCGAGCTCCCTGCATTGGGAGCACAGAGTCTTAGCCACTGAACCACCAGGGAAGTCCCAGGGTTTATTTTCTTTATTTCTCATTCTGATAATTTTTTGTGAGTGTATAGAAATGCAGCTGATTTCTATAGATTAATTTTGTATTCTTCAACTTAACTGAATTTTCTGATGAGGTCTATTTGATTTTGGGTGTCATTTTCAGGATTTTCTATGTAGAGTATTGTGTCATTTACCGACAGTGACAGTGTTACTTTTTCCTCTGCCATCAGATTACTTTCAGTTCTTTTTTTTTTTTTTCATTTAATTACTATGGCTAGGGCTTCCTAGACCATGTCAAATGAAAGTGGCTAAAGTGGTCAAGGTTAGAGTTAAGTTTAAGCATAACTTTTCCTCTTCCCCTTTGTCAATCAAAATAAGCAATAAATAATCAATATTAAAAATAAAATAAAGTTTTCTTTGAGCCAAACTGAAGACTAACCCAGAAAACTGCTACCCAGATTACTCTAAGAAACTGCTCTAGAGAAGCACATTTTCAGCAGTTTCATTTTGTCAGGACAAAGAACACTAAACAAGTCAGGGATACATTTCTATATGGTTTCAAAAAACAGACCAGGACATAGAGGTACAGCACATACAGCATGGGCTTGGCACCTGGGAAGGGAGTCTTATCCTCAAAGGGGTACAGTCATTGGTGTCCCAGGAAGAGGGGCATTTAATCATGATTTTTAACATGTACATTATTTGTTTCTGGTCAGTGTGCTCTTTTCTTTAAGAATTAAAGCAGATGTACACTGTATGTTTGATAGGCCAAAAACAGGCTATTTTTGTTAGCATAAAATTCAAGTTAATTCACGTATAAGCCAGAATGACTTCCCTATATTTCAGTACGTGAAAATTTCTTTTATCAACACCCCCCATTTGATCATATATCTTTCAGTAGAAAGCATTAATTATCAAAAATTGTCCCTGGAGGCTGGGATGGTCATTGTTCCTGCCCTGGGTTCATCCCATCCCTCGGTGCTAGGCCTGCCTCTTTCCTCTTTTTTCCCTTAGGAATAGAGTTGCCTAGGTATTCTCCTTGGGGGGCAGGTAATTAATTGAATGTAATGGATAAGCCCGGAGATATATTGACAGGGAAGCATTTTCATAGTCTATACATTTTATCAGCCCTATCAAATTGTCACACAAACATTGTGTGTGTTCTTTTATTAGCAGTAGACTGGAGGTACGCAATGATACATGTTATGAGAAGCTTGATAGCTAAGAAAAGAATAATATGTATCATGAAAATGATAATTATATGTAAAGCAAAGTGGAAAAAAATGTCTATTCCTGAAGGGAGCCAACTAAACAGGTCATTTAGAGTGTCAGTTTTGCTTACATCTGGCCTTTTGAGAAATTCTTTCTAGGTGTGTCTCAACTTCTCAAGAGGTATTAATATAAGTGCAACAGGTAGTATAAGCGATAGCACAAATACCTCCTTGTTTAGCCAGTAGAGGATCTAGTGTTAATTGAGCTAAGAAATTTAGGGATGTCTGCTGTGCTACAATGTTGTTTGCAAGCTTTTCAGTTACTTGACCAATGATGGCTGATAGATTTCTGAGCATAACTTTGTTGACATAAACTCTTGCATTAGGAGCCAAGATTCCCAAAAGATTTTTGCCACCAGATAACTTGGTATTTTGCTAACATGGATCTCTTGACTCTGTCTCTTGAAGAGAGAAAAGAGGGTCATCTATTTCCTGATGTATAGACAACGGGGTAACATAATGTCCTAATAAACATAAACCTGCTATCTGTCAGTTATTAAGACATTTATGTGCCCATCCTTGGGAAGGTGAGTCAATTCCAATACTACGTATAAAGACAAAACTGGAGTGGGGGTGGGGGAACAAGTGATCCCTCCCAGAATGTTCTCATTGATAGCCTCATTAATTGGGGGCTTTGTTCAGATGGTATTAAACCATGGGTCATTTCTCTTGCAGGCATTCCAAAAAACATGTCTATGGAATTTGGTATAAGGGAGTTGCTGGCATAATTTTCTTGCGTTTTTAAAGACATTTTTCAATTAAGTATGAGGCAGAGCAAAGGAGTCCTAGGGTGAGTTGTTCTCAGTCTCTAAGGACTGAGAATAGTATGAAACGATGGACATATTAATATGTTAAATAATTTGAACCAGAAAGGTTATGCCAGAGGGAGGTTGGTCTAGGTAAGTGGTTATATTAGTGACATCTGAAAAGTTGATGACAGGAATTATGAGGGGCTTCTATTGGTCTTATATTGACCGAGGACTTTGATGACAGATCTGACAATTGGTAAGATGGCCCCCAGTCACTATACTCTGTGACAACTTTACTAAAGAATTTTCTTTTCACCCTGTACACTGGGGCAAAGTATAGTCAGAAGTAAAACAGTAACTTTAAATTTTGATGAAGAGACAGACGTTTGGTAAACAGTACAGTTAGGTTAGTAGGGTGAATCTTACAGGCCTGGTCCAGACTCTTGGGTTAGCTGTTTACTACTGCTGTCATCCTCTTCTCGTCCTGGCTTGGTGGCATTGATCTTAGTCAAAACCAGGTGTCAGACGTAGGGGATGAAGTCCATTCAGGTGGAAGGGTCTTTTTTAAAATAGAGATGTGAATCCATGAGTCTATGCCTTCTAATTTGGCAGTCCATGGATTAGTGATTAATACTTGGTAAGGTCCTTTCCAACGTGCCTGCAAAGAATCTTCTATTTTAGGTCTTTTCCAAAAAACCAAAATTTCCAGGTTGTAATCCATGATCCTTAAGGTCTTCATCTCCCAGGAGCTCACTGTGAAAGGAGTTAGCTACTAATTTTTCATTTTCCTTAAGTGTTTTACTAAGGCCCTGACAATAATGTAATATATCTCCTTGGAGTGAGGTTGGTTCATATACTTTTTCATCTAATCGCATAGGCCATCCTGCTATGATTTCAAAAGGAGACAGCTGACGTTTACCAAAAGGCATAGATCTAAGGTTGAGAAGCGATAGCAGAAGAGCTTTTGGCCATGAGAGATTAAATGGCTCTGGGAGTTTTGCTAATTGCATTTTGATAGTGTCATTAGTCCTTTCTACCAATCCGGAAGATTGGAGATGATGAGTGCAGTGAAAATGAGGCATTATTGGCCCAATGTCACAAATAGATTTAATTATTTGTTCAGTTAAATTAGTTCCCCAGTCACTGTGTAATTCAGAAGGACTTCCCCAAATAGGAATTATATTTTCTAATAACAGTTTACCTACTGTTAAAACTTCAACCCAGTGTGAAAACATGCAGATCATTACCAATATATACTGACTTTTCTGACATGGTCGAATCTGTACAAAGTCCAATTGCCATACCCCAGAAGGTCCCTTAGGAAGGGGGAAGTTGGCCTTGTGACCCCTGAAGTGACTTTCCAGGATTATATTTAGGACATATATTACAACGAGCATATACTTTATGAGCCACCATGGGAGAAAGTTTCCAAATGTACTGTTTGCCCATAGAATCATTTTCTCAGGTGCCCAATTAGTTAAGGAATGTACAATATATGCTGGAGCAAGAGCAACTGGGCTCCAACAGGTATTATAGGTTTAATATCAGGTCCAAACCATATCTGTGTGATAGCGTTAAAAATTCCCCCCTCCCACCTTTTTTTTTAACATCTTTATTGGAGTATAATTGCTTTACAATGGTGTGTTAGTTTCTGCTTTATAACAAAGTGAATCAGTTATACATATGTTCCCATATCTCTTCCCTCTTGCATCTCCCTCCCTCCTACACTCCCTATCCCACCCCTCTAGGTGGTCACAAAGCACCGAGCTAATCTCCCTGTGCTATGCGGCTGCTTCCCACTAGCTATCTATTTTACATTTGATAGTGTATATATGTCCATGCCACTCTCTCACCCTGTCACATCTTAACCCTCCCCTCCCCATATCCTCAAGTCCATTCTCTAGTAGGTCTGCGTCTTTATTCCCGTCTTGCCACTAGGTTCTTCATGACTTTTTTTTTTTCCCTTAGATTCCATATATATGTGTTAGCATACTGTATTTGTTTTCCTCTTTCTGGCTTACTTCATTCTGTATGACTGACTCTAACTCCATCCACCTCACTACAAATACCTCCATTTCGTTTCTTTTTATGGCTGAGTAATATTCCATTGTATATATGTGCTACGTCTTCTTTATCCATTCATCTGATGATGGACACTTAGGTTGCTTCCATGTCCTGGCTATTGTAAATAGAGCTGCAATGAACATTTTGGTACATGACTCTTTTTGAATTATGGTTTTCTCAGGGTATATGCCCAGTAGTGGAATTGCTGGGTCGTATGGTAGTTCTATTTTTAGTTTTTTAAGGAACCTCCATACTCTTCTCCATGGTGGCTGTATCAATTTACATTCCCACCAACAGTGCAAGAGTGTTCCTTTTTCTCCACACCCTCTCCAGCATTTATTGTTTGTAGATTTTTTGATGATGGCCATTCTGACCGGTGTGAGATGATACCTCATTGTAGTTTTGATTTGCATTTCTCTAATGATTAATGATGTTGAGCATTCTTTCATGTGTCTGTTGGCCATATGTATATCTTCTTTGGAGAAATGTCTATTTAGGTCTTCTGCCCATTTTTGGATTGGGTTGTTTGTTTTTTTTTGTTATTGAGCTGCATGAGCTGCTTGTAAATCTTGGAGATTAATCCTTTGTCAGTTGCTTCATTTGCAAATATTTTCTCCCATTCTGAGGGTTGTCTTTTGGTCTTGTTTATGGTTTCCTTTGCTGTGCAAAAGCTTTTAAGTTTCATTAGGTCCCATTTGTTTGTTTGTGTTTTTATTTCCATTTCTCTAGGAGCTGGGTCAAAAAGGATCTTGCTGTGATTTATGTCATAGAGTGTTCTGCCTATGTTTTCCTCTAAGAGTTTGACAGTGTCTGGCCTTACATTTAGGTCTTTAATCCATTTTGAGTTTTTTTTTGTGTGTATGGTGTTAGGGAGTGTTCTAATTTCATACTTTTACATGTACCTGTTCATTTTTCCCAGCACCACTTATTGAAGAGGCTGTCTTTTCTCCACTGTATATGCTTGCCTCCTTTATCAAAGATAAGGTGACCATATGTGTGTGGGTTTATCTCTGGGCTTTCTATCCTGTTCCATTGATCTATGTTTCTGTTTTTGTGCCAGTACCAAAATGTCTTGATTACTGTAGCTTTGTAGTATAGTCTGAAGTCAGGGAGCCTAATTCCTCTAGCTCCGTTTTTCGTTCTCAAGATTGCTTTGGCTATTCAGAGTCTTTTGTGTTTCCATACAAATTGTGAAATTTTTTGTTCTAGTTCTGTGAAAAATGCCAGTGGTAGTTTGATAGGGATTGCACTGAATCTGTAGATTGCTTTGGGTGGTAGAGTCATTTTCACAATGTTGATTCTTCCAATCCAAGAACATGGTATATCTCTCCATCTATTTGTATTATCTTTAATTTCTTTCATCAGTGTCATAATTTTCTGCATTCAGGTCTTTTGTCTCCTTAGGTAGGTTTATTCCTAGGTATTTTATTCTTTTTGTTGCAATGGTAAACTGGAGTGTTTTCTTAATTTCACTTTCAGATTTTTCATCTTTAGTGTATAGGAATGCTACAGGTTTCTGTGCATTAATTTTGTGTCCTGCTACTTTACCAAATTCATTGATTAGCTCTAGTAGTTTTCTGGTAGCATCTTTAGGATTCTCTATGTATAATATCATGTCATCTGCAAACAGTGACAGCTTTACTTCTTCTTTTCTGATTTGAATTCCTTTTTTTTCCTTTTTCTTCTCTGATTGCTGTGGCTAACACTTCCAAAACTATGTTGAATAATAGTGGTGAGAGTGGGCAACCTTGTCTTGTTCCTGATCTTAGTGGAAATGGTTTCAGTTTTTCACCATTGAGGACGATGTTGGCTGTGGGTTTGTCATATATGGCCTTTATTATGTTGAGGAAAGTTCCCTCTATGCCTACTTTCTGCAGGGCTTTTATCATAAATGGGTGTTGAATTTTATCAAAAGCTTTCTCTGCATCGATTGAGATGATCATGTGGTTTTTCTCCTTCAATTTGTTAATATGGTGTATCACGTTGATTGATTTGCGTATATTGAAGAATCCTTTCATCCCTGGGATAAATCCCACTTGATCGTGGTGTATGATCCTTTTAATGTGTTGTTGGATTCTGTTTGCTAGTATTTTGTTGAGGATTTTTGCATCTATGTTCATCAGTGATATTGGCCTGTAGTTTTCTTTCTTTGTGACATCTTTGTCTGGTTTTGGTATCAGGGTGATGGTGGCCTTGTAGAATGAGTTGGGGAGTGTTCCTCCCTCTGGTATATTTTGGAAGAGTTTGAGAAGGATAGGTATTAGCTCTTCTCTAAATGTTTGATAGAAGTCGCCTGTGAAGCCATCTGGTCCTGGGCTTTTGTTTGTTGGAAGATTTTTTTTAAATTAATTAATTGATTTTATTTTATTTTTTGGCTGTGTTGGGTCTTCGTTTCTGTGCGAGGGCTCTCTCCACTTGCGGCAAGTGGGGGCCACTCTTCATCGCGGTGCACGGGCCTCTCACCATCGCGGCCTCTCTCGCTGCGGAGCACAGGCTCCAGACGCGCAGGCCCAGCAGCTGTGGCCCACGGGCCCAGTTGCTCCGCGGCATGTGGGATCCTCCCAGACCAGAGCTCGAACCCGTGTCCCCCACATTGGCAAGCAGACTCCCAGCCACTGCGCCACCAGGTAAGCCCTGTTGGAAGATTTTTAATCACAGTTTCAATTTCAGTGCTTGTGATTGGTCTGTTCATATTTTCTATTTCTTCCTGGTTCAGTCTTGGCAGGTTGTTCATTTCTAAGAATTTATCCATTTCTTCCAGGTTGTCCATTTTATTGGCATAGAGTTGCTTGTAGTAATCTCTCATGATCGTTTGTATTTCTGCAGTGTCAGTTGTTACTTCTCCTTTTTCATTTCTAATTCTATTGATTTGAATCTTCTCCCTTTTTCTCTTGATGAGTCTAGCTAATGGTTTATCAATTGTGTTTATCTTCTTAAAGAACCAGCTTTTAGTTTTGTTGATCTTTGTTAGTGTCTCCTTCATTTCTTTTTCATTTATTTCTGATCTGATCTATATGATTTCTTTCCTTCTGCTAACTTTGGAGTATTTTTGTTCTTCTTTCTCTAATTGCTTTAGGTGCAAGGTTAGGTTGTTTATTCGAGATGTTTCCTGTTTCTTTAGGTAGGCTTGTATTGCTATAAACTTCCCTCTTAGAACTGCTTTTGCTGCATCCCATAGGTTTTGGGTCGTTGTGTCTCCATTGTCATTTGTTTCTAGGTATTTTTGATTTCCCCTTTGATTTCTTCAGTGATCACTTCCTTATTAAGTAGTGTATTGTGTAGCCTCCATGTGTTTGTATTTTTTACAGATCTTTTCCTGTATTTAATATCTAGTCTCATAGCGTTGTGGTTGGAAAAGATACTTGATATGATTTCAATTTTCTTAAATTTACCAAGGCTTGATTTGTGACCCAAGATATGATCTATCCCGGAGAATGTTCCATGAGCACTTGAGAAAAATGTGTATTCTGTTGTTTTTGGGTGGAATGTCCTATAAATATCAATTAAGTCCATCTTGTTTAATGTATCATTTAAAGCTTGTGTTTCCTTATTTATTTTCATTTTGGATGATCTGTCCATTGGTGAATGTGGGGTGTTAAAGTCCCCTACTATGATTGTGTTACTGTTGATTTCCCCTTTTATGGCTGTTAGTATTTGCCTTATGTGTTGAGGTGCTCCAATGTTGGGTGCATAAATATTTACAAGTGTTATACTTTCTTCTTGGATCGAGCCCTTGATTATTATATAGTGTCCTTCTTTGTCTCTTGTAATAGTCTTTATTTTAAAGTCTATTTTGTCTGATATGAGAATTGCTACTCCAGCTTTCTTTTGATTTCCATTTGCATGGAGTATCTTTTTCCATCCCCTCACTTTCAGTCTGTATGTGTCCCTAGGTCTGAAGTGGGTCTCTTGTAGACAGCATATATATGGGTCTAGTTTTTGTATCCATTCAGCCAGTCTGTGTCTTTTGGGTGGAGCATTTAATCCATTTACATTTAAGTTAATTATCGATATGTATGTTCCTATTCCCATTTTCTTAAATGTTTTGGGTTTGTTATTGCAGGTGTTTTCCTTCTCTTGTCTTTCTTGCCTAGAGAAGTTCCTTTAGCATTTGTTGTAAACCTGGTTTGGTGGTGCTGAATTCTCTCAGCTTTTGCTTGTCTGTAAAGGTTTTAATTTCTCCATCAAATCTGAATGAGATCCTTGCTGGGTAGAGTAATCTTGGTTGTACATTTTTCTCCTTCATCACTTTAAGTATATCCTGCCACTCCGTTCTGGCTTGCAGAGTTTCTGCTGAAAGATCAGCTGTTAACCTTATGGGGATTCCCTTGTGTGTTATTTGTTGTTTTTCCCTTGCTGCTCTTAATATGTTTTCTTTATATTTAATTTTTGATAGATTGATTAATATGTCTTAGCGTGTTTCTCCTTGGATTTATCCTGTATGGGACTCGCTGTGCTTCCAGGACTTGATTAACTATTTCCTTTCCCATATTAGGGAAGTTTTCAACTATAATCCCTTCAAATATTTTCTCAGTCCCTTTCTTTTTCTCTTCTTCTTCTGGGACCCCTATAATTCGAATGTTGGTGCATTTAATGTTGTCCCAGAGGTCTCTGAGACTGTCCTCAGTTCTTTTCATTCTTTTTTCTTTATTCTGCTCTGCAGTAGTTATTTCCACTATTTTATCTTCCAGGTCACTTACCCGTTCTTCTGCCTCAATTATTCTGCTATTGATCCCTTGTAAAGTATTTTTAATTTCATTTATTGTGTTTTTCATCATTGCTTGGTTCCTCTTTAGTTCTTCTACGTCCTTGTTAAATGTTTCTTGCATTTTGTCCAATTTATTTTCAAGATTTTGGATCATCTTTACTATCATTATTCTGAATTCTTTTTCAGGTAGACTGCCTATTTCCTCCTCATTTGTTAGGTCTGGTGTGTTTTTACCTTGTTCCTTCATCTGCTGTGTGTTTTTCTGTCTTCTCATTTTGCTTATCTTACTGTGTTTGGGGTCTCCTTTTCACAGGCTGCAGGTTCATAGTTCCCATTGTTTTTGGTATCTGTCCCCAGTGGCTAAGGTTGGTTCAATGGGTTGTGTAGGCTTCCTGGTGGAGGGGACTAGTGCCTGTGTTCTGGTGGATGAGGCTGGATCTTGTCTTTCTGGTGGGTAGGACCATGTCTGGTGGTGTGTTTTGGGGTGTCTGTGGCCTTATTATGATTTTAGGCAGCCTCTCTGCTAATGGATGGGGCTATGTTCCTGTCTTGCTAGTTGTTTGGCATAGGGTGTCCAGCATTGTAGCTTGCTGGTCGTTGAGTGAAGCTGGGTCTTGATGTTGAGATGGAGATCTCTGGGAGATTTTTGCCATTTGGTATTAGGTGGAGCTGGGAGGTCTCTTGTGGATCAGTGTCCTGAACTTGGCTCTCCCACCTCAGAGGCACAGCCCTGATGCCTGGCTGGAGCACCAAGAGCCTGTCATCCACACAGGTCAGAATAAAAGGGAGAAAAAAAAAGAAAGAAAGAATGAAAGAGGATAAAATAAAGCTATTATAATAAAAAATAAAAAAATTATTAAGAAAAAATTTATTAATAAAATTTTTTTTAATTTTTTAAAATAAATTTATTAATTTTTTATAATAAAAAGTAAGAAAAAAATTATTAAGAAAAAAATTTATTAGGAAAAATATTTTTAATTTTTTAAAATAAAAAATCAGGAAAAAATTATTAAGAAGAAATTTATTAAGAAAAAAATATTTTTTAAGTAAAGGAAAAAACAAAACAAGCAAAAAAAACCAATGAAAAATGGATGGACCAAACCCTAGGACAAATTGTGAAAGCAAAGCTATACAGACAAAATCTCACCCAGAAGCATACACATATACACTCACAAAAAAAGGAAAAGGGGAAAAATTAATATATCCTGCTCCCAAAGTCCACCTCCTGAATTTGGGATGATTCGCTGTCTATTCAGGTATTCAACAGATGCAGGCACATCAAGTTGTTTGTGGAGATTTAATCTGCTGCTCCTGAGGCTGCTGGGAGAGATTTCCCTTTCTCTTCTCTGTTCGTACAGCTCCCGGGGTTCAGCTTTGGATTTGGACCCGCCTCTGCATGTAGGTCACCTGAGGGCGTCTGTTCCCCGCCCAGACAGGACGGGGTTAAAGGAGCAGCTGCTTTGGGGGCTCTGGCTCACTCAGGCCAGGGGAGGGAGCGGTACGGAGGAGGCGGGGCGAGCCTGCGGCGTCAGAGGTGTCGTGACGTTGCAGCAGCCCAAGGCGCGCCGTGCGTTCTCCCGGGGAAGTTGTCCCCGGATCACGGGAGCCTGGCCGTGGCGGGCGGCACAGGCTCCCAGGAGGGGCGGTGTGGATAGTGACCTGCGCTCGCACACAGGCTTCTCGGTGGCGGCAGCAGCAGCCTTAGCGTCCCATGCCCGTCTCTGGGTTTCGCGCCGATCGCCGCGGCTCGCACCCGTCTCTGGAGCTCGTTTAGGCGGCGCTCTGAATCCCCTCTCCTCGCGCACCAGGAAACAAAGAGGAGAGAAAAAGTCTCTTGTCTCTTCGGCAGCTGCAGACTTTTCCCGGACTCCCTCCCGGCTAGCCGTGGCGCACTAACCCCTTCAGGCCGTGTTCACGCCGCCAACCCCAGTCCTCTCCCTGTGATCCGACCGAAGCCGGAGCCTCAGCTCCCAGCCCCCACCCACCCCGGCGGCTGAGCAGACAAGCCTCTCGGGCTGGTGAGTGCTGCTCGGCGCCGAGCCTCCGTGCGGGAAGTGCGGGAATCTCTCCGCTTTGCCCTCCGCACCCCTGTGGCTGCGCTCTCCTCCGTGGCTCTGAAGCTCCCCCCTCCGCCACCCGCAGTCTCTGCCCGCGAAGGGGCTCCTAGTGTGTGGACACCTTTCCTCCTTCACGGCTCCCTCCCACTGGTGCAGGTCCTGTCCCTATTCTTTTGTCTCTGTTGTTTCTTTTTTCTTTTGCCCTAGCCAGGTATGTGGGGAGTTTCTTGCCTTTTGGGAGGTCTGACGTTTTCTGCCAGGGTTCAGTGGGTGTTCTGTAGGAGCAGTTCCACGTGTAGATGTATTTCTGATGTATCTGTGGGGAGGAAGGTGATCTCCGCATCTTACTCTTCCGCCATCTTCTCTCGACCTTACCTTTTTTAAAAAAATTATTTATTTATTTATTTATATTTAATTTTGGCTGTGTTGAGTCTTCGTTTCTGTGCGAGGGCTTTCTCCAGTTGCGGCGCACGGGGGCCACTCTTCATCGCGGTGTGCGGGCCTCTCACCGTCGCGGCCTCTCCTGTTGCGGAGCACAGGCTCCAGACGCGCAGGCTCAGTAGTTGTGGCTCAGGGGCTTAGTCGCTTTGCGGCATGTGGGTTCGAGCCCTGGTCTGGGAAAATTCCCTCTTTTTGTTGTCACATCTGTTTCTATTCTTTCGGTGGCAGTTTCATGAGCCTGTAGAAGGAAATCCTTCACTGAGTCAGCAGGACTAACAGAGAGCGATGGACATTCTTGAGACTGGACAGAATGATTATTTAAAGTTGCTTGCTCAGTGGCAGCATCAGCAAGCTGAATTCCTTTAGCTTCCATAGTCTCATATATGGAATGTCCTGGGGTTTTAATAATTGCCAACTCTTTTGGCAATTGTATAGCATTTAATAACTCTGAACTGGTTTTCCATATTTTAATATGTTGTCCTGAAGCAGTTTAAAAACAAACAAAAAAACAAACAAACAAAAAACCTCGTTGCCATAACATTCCAAAGTCATGTGTCACTCCAAAGGCATAAGGACTGCCAGTATAAACATTTGCTATCTGGTCTTTAGCTAGTTGACAAGCTTGAGTTAAAGCAATTAATTCACCTTGTTGTGCTGACTTATTTTCTGGTAAATAAGGGCTTTCAATTATATCCACTGCAGATGTTACTGCATATCTATCTCAAAAATATCCTTGTTCATCTTTTAAGTAGGACCTATCTGTAAACCAACTTAGATTTGCATTGTTAAAGGGAGTTTCTTGCATGTTACTCCTAGCAGCAAGAATATAATCCATTAATAAAATGCAGTCATGGTGGTTTGAGGTCACACTCTTTCCTATAGACCAGTCTAGCACAGAGGCCATTCTTAAGTGGAAAATATAATTTCAAGAGTCAATTCCCTTCAGTTTTATTGTGTATGTGTTACTTCAGAGCACATGAGAAGGGTCCTTCCATCTAAGTTGGGGAGAGAGAGTCCTTTAAATGATGTCTTTTCCAGCATTCGTAATCTCCTGGGTGCAGGTCATGGGGCATCTAATCCTCATCCAAAGATAGATTACTGTGATCAGCTTCAGAAACAAGCTTAGAATATACTTTTAATAATTCAGTTAAACTGCACAATAATGCTACACACAACAAAGAGACATCTTGGGTGTAGGTAGTAAATACAAAACCTCTGATGTATATATATAAAACATCAATATTCACAGAGGTGTATCATTGAAACAAAATTTTTCTCTCTAAATTACCCTCATTTTTACCAAATAGAGTCAAATTAAGACTGATTTGTCTGCAAAGCAAGTCTGGTTTCAGTACACTTTGCCTGATTATCTACATAAGTGGCATTGATTATATGGGCTCTTTTAAATTTGGTTTTGTGAAACTTTTCCTAAGGGATCTCAAACAAATTTTAAAAGGCCTCTCAAAGCTAGGAAAGCCATGCCATTAGCCATGCCAGGAAATACCTGCAGATTTAGATGGATTTCTCTCTTCTCGAGTTCCAACATGTCTTGAGTTTCTTCATCTGTCAGGAAACAGCCTTCCTTATTCACCTGGAAAGGCTGCTGGGAATCTAAGAGTTTCCAAATTCTGGAGGGATTGGATAGAGAGAAAACATAAATGCTTCAATTTTGTTTATGAAGGGTATAATTTTCCAAATTGCTGCAAGTCATAATTAGATTAAGGGGAAAGGTTCCCTTTAAGGTTCCCTTTAAAAACAAAGATTAAAAGTCAGCAATATTTCAGACAAAGAGTCGTAAAAATATAATCATATTTATCAACTCATTCAATCCTATGTAATTAATTCTTGTTCTGTTTGAGTCCAGTTTTTCCATTAGTTTTGTTGAGCTCGCCTGATGATTGAGGATGATAGTGACAGTGAGAATTTCAAGAAGTTTGTGAGGGGTTTGTGTTAAGCCTTGTAGGATTTGCCCAGTGAAGCAGGTGCCCTGATCACTGGAGACTCTAGAAGGTATGCCCCAAGTGGAAAACATATTTTTAAACAGTTTCTTTATCATTGTGAGGGCATCAACCTTGCAGCAAGGGAAGGCTTTAACACATCAAATAAAAAGGAGGGTTTGGGGACTTCCCTGGGGCTCCAGTGGTAAAGAACCCGCCTTCCAATGCAGGGGATGCGGGTTTGATCTCTGGTCAGGGAACTAAGGTCCCACATACCTCAGGGCAACTAAGCCCATGTGCCGCAACTACTGAGCCTGCGAGCCTCAGCTAGAGAGCCAGCTTGCTGCAAACTACAGAGCCCATGCGCTCTGGAGCCCACGCCCCACAACTAGAGAGTCCGATCGCCCCAACGAAAGATCCTGCATGCCGCAATGAAGATCCCACCTGCTGCAACTAAGACCCAATGCAGCCAAAAATAAAAATAAAAAAGTGGGGTTTGCCGGGGGCAGGGAAGAACCAAGCAGCTGTCTTGGGTTTCCCATAGACCTGATTGTTTAATTCACAGCTATTGAATTAAACAGACACCTTAATTTCTTTCATTTAGGAGCACGCTGTTACAAGGACATCAGGATGGCAGAAATCTGACAATGAGGGGTTAATTTTGTAGAAGCAGAATGGACTTTATCTGCATGTGCCGTAATCTTTACAGATTCTGTTGTGGTTGCCTTTGTACGAAAGTCAGGGCATTTTCCTAATACTCGGGTTCACTCCCTTTAGTGTGAGCCTCAATTTTGATGACATGACAGATAATATTTTATGTCAGGACATATAAGATTTCTAGGAGTTTCATATCACTTCTGGAACATTTATAATATATATACTTATGTAGACATAATGTGAAGAAGGCTTAATGTTACCTTTTATTGACAATGCTTCCCATGTAATATAATATACTAAATAATCCTAAAGACTTTATTTTCTATTCAAAAACAACCAACTCTATGACAAACGTATCTATCCTTTTTTCCATTCTTTATATCTTCTATCACTGACAACATATATGCTACTTTTTACATATTGAAATGCTTCCCTTGTTATTTTAGTAATGTTAATTACATGTGTTATAATTTTTAACCCTTAAAGAAACCCTTAATCTCTAGTGAAAATCAAGGGGCAAGTAATAGATTCTCTTTGTCATACCAGTATTTCCTGATTAGCAAACTTAAGAACATATTCCATAACCTCTAAAAACATACATTTTTCTCATAGCATAATTTCTTTTTAATGTGGTATAAGATGTGTGTCTAATAAATCCAAACATCTTTAGTTTTTCTCTAAAGAAGACAAAGCAGACAAATTGAGACATGCTTAGCAATGAATGTTTCAGTATTTTTATCTAAATTGGAAGTTATCTGGATATTCAATGAATTTGCATCATTTAATTTAATTTAGCAAAACTCTAAAGTTTCAAGTTACCAAAAATCTGGAGAAACTGTTTTTAGTTAGACATACCATAAAGCACAATCATTTTGAAAGAGTTCACCTAAAAACTTTTATCCCATTGATCTCTATTTCATCACTTATGAGAATATCATAGTACCAAGTTAATTTTTTGCTGACTAATTTTGAAGGAGAGATAACGTGAACTTATTAACTTTTAGTTAACCTGGGAACAATGAAAGTACTATACTTAGTGTTGATGACCCTGAAGACATTCCTGAATTAATCAAGCTAAAAACTTAGGATTGTTTTCATTTATTAAAGATTAATTCTAGATCACATGATCCTTTAAAAATTTGGATTAGGTTTTTTTGTTACATTTAGAAATATTTAATTTGTAAGCACTTGCTTTTAAGTCAATTGCATAGCACTTTTACAAATTCATATTAATAATGTCACCTGGAGGTAGAAACTGATCACATTTATAACATATACACAAGCATACATACATCCAGATAGACATAGGCAGAGCAGACAGAGATCTCATAGCTTTCCTGCTTGCATTTAAAAAGACTTTTTTTTTTATTTTTTATTTTTTTACATTTTAGATTCTACTAATTGAGCCAAGGCTGTAGTCTCAAGCAGTGTGGGCTGTCTTTGCATTTCAAGAGCATGATAAGAGTTATTACTTCAAGTGTTCTCCTAGGAGTACTTTTCTATCTCAGGGTCAAAATTTTGAAAAGGTATTTTATCAAGCCAGCTGTATTTAATTGTGCATGCAAAAAATCAGTTTTGGAATGTCAAAAAAAATTTTACCCTAGCCATTTTAGGGTTAGATAAGTACTTGCAAGTATTGGCTCCACACCAGTTGTAGAAGCCAGCCAGAGTTCCAGTGGGTGGCTTCCTCTCCAGGAGCTGGGAGGCTTTAGAAGCACAACCTTCCACTTTCTCTTAGTTTCATTTTATTAAAAAGTGTGAATCAAAAATTAAATTTAAATGTTCAATTTTATGCCACATTCTAAAACGTTAACCAGCTCAATTCACTCCAAAATTCATTGCAAGCCTTCCTGCCTGGAAATTCCCTCTAAGGTCTTCTGCCTCGGAACTTCCCCCTATGGCCTCTGGATGGGAAATTGACCAGTACACACTTAAGACTTCAAGTCTTAAGACAACAGCTCAAATAAAAGTCATGCGCCATCACTTAATACAAGGAGATTCAGATATCAGGAAAAACTCACTGAATCACCTGAAAGGTGCTGTGAAGCTGGAGGAGCTCAAGGGGCAGGCCCATGCTTGATACCAAGCGCCACTCCAAAGTAGACCCCAGGTGACCTCAAACGGGTTTTTCTGATATCCTACCGACCATGTCAAATAATGTCTATGAAAATAATCAATAACCAATCAATAATAAGAATAGAAAAGAGTTTTATTTGAGCTAAACGGAGGACTAGCCCAGAAGCCTGATTCCCAGATCACTCTGAGACACTGCTCTGGAAAAAGCAGTGTTTTCAGCACAATTTTACCTTGTCAGAACAAAGGACATTAAACAAGTCAGGGATACATCTCTTCAAGATTTCAAAAAACAGACCAGCACGTACACATATAGCACATCCAGAATGGCCTTGGCACCTGGGAAGGAAGTCTTATCATAAAAGGAGGACCAGCACTGGTGTCCCAGGAAGAGAAGAAGTTAATCTTTATTTTTAACATGAACATGCTATACTTCTGGTCAGTGTGCCCTTTCCTTTAATAATTAATGCAGATGTACAACATATGTGTGATAGGCCACAAACAGGCTATTTTAGTTAGCATAAAATTCATATTAACTCATGTATAAGCCAGAATGACTTCCCTATATTTCAATATGTGAAAGTTTCTTTCATCACCTTCCCCCTCTCTATCTCTCTGAGGCCTCCAGGAAAGACAGGACTAGTTCACGGTCACACATGATGCAGGGAGTCCAGCTGGACTATTGTTTTTCTACCCTCAGTCCTGGGCATAAGTTTGTATACTATCTGTGCACATTCGCTGACCAGGTGTCCATTCAGGTCTTTTCCAATTTTTAAAAAATATGGAATGTTTCATGAATTTGCATATCACTTTTACTCAGGGTTCATGGTAATTTTCTCTGTATTGTTCTGACTTTTAGTATATGTGCTGCCGAAGCAAACACTTTTCCTAGTTTTAATGGGGTTGTTTGTGTTAGAGTTGTGTGTGTGTGTGTGTGTGTGTCTATAGTTTTATTGAAGTATAGTTGATTTACAATGTGTTCATCTCTGCTGTACAGCAAAGTGATTCAGTTTACATATACATATTCTTTTTCATATTCTTTTCCATTATGGATTATCCCAGGATATTGACTATAGTTCCCTGTGCTTTACAGTAGGACCTTGTTGTTTATCCATCCTACATATAATAGTTTGCATCTGCTAAACTCAAACTCCCAATCCTTCCTTCCCCCACCCCACATGCCCTTGCCAACCACAGGTCTGTTTTCTATGTCTTTGTGTATGTTTCTGGTTCATTGATATGTTCATTTGTGTCATATTTTAGATTCCACATTTAAGAGATATCGTATGGTATTTGTCTTTCTCTTTCTGACTTCACTTAGTATGATCTCTAGATCCATCCATGTTGCTGCAAATGGCATTATTTCATTCTTTCTTATAACATATGTAAAGTGATTCATTATATATATGTCACATCTTCTTTATCCATTCATCTGTCAATGGACATTTAGGTTTCCATGTCTTGGCTGTTGTAAATAGTGCTGCTATGAACATAGGGGTGCATGCATCTTTTTAAAGTATAGTTTTGTTTGGATATATGCCCAGAAGTGGGATTGCTGGATCACATGGAAACTCTCTTTTTCAGTTTTTTGAGGAACCCCCATACTGTTTTCCATAGTGGCTGCACCAATTTACATTCCCACCAACAATACAGAATGGTTCCCTTTTCTCCACACCCTCTCCAGCATTAGTTATTTGTAGACTTTTTGATGATGGCCATTCTGACTGGTATGAGGTAGTACTCATGATAGTTTTGATTTGCATTTCTCTAATAATCAATGATGATGAGCATCTTTTCATGTGCCTATTGGCCATCTGTATGTATGGAGATATGTCTATTTAGGTCTTCTGTCCATTTTTCTATTGGGTTGTTTGTTTGTTTGCCGTTATTGAATTGTATGAGCTGTTTGTACATTTTGAAAATTAAGCCCTTATCGATCACATCATTTGCAATTATTTTCTCTTGGTTTGTAGGTTGTCCTTTCATTTTGTTTATGGTTTCCTTTGATGTCCAAAAGCTTATAAATTTGATTATTTCCCATTTGTTTATTTTTGCTTTTATTTCTATTGCCTTGGGAGACTGACCTAAGAAAACATGGGTAAAATTTATGTCAGAGAATGTTTTGTCTATGTCCTCTTCTAGGAGCTTTATGGTATCATGTCATATATTTAAGTCTTTAAGCCATTTTGAGTTTATTTTTGTGTATGGTGTGAGGGTGTGTTCTAACTGCATTGATTTGCATGCAGCTGTCTAACTTTCCCAGCACCACTTGCTGAAGAGACTTTTTCCCATTTTATATTCTTGCCTCCTTTGTCAAAGATTAATTGACCATAGGTGTCTGGGTTTATTTTTGGGCTCTCTATTCTGTTCCATTGATCTGTATGTCTTTTGTTGTGCTGATACCACACTGTTTCAATTACTGTAGCTTTGTAGTATAGTTTGGAGTCTGGGAAGGTTATGCCTCCTGCTTTGTTCTTTTTCCTCAGAATTACTTTGGCAATTCTGGGTCTTTTATGGTTCCATATAAATTTTAGAATTATTTGTTTTAGTTCTGTGAAAAATGTTGTGTAATCTGATAGGGATTGCATTAAATCTGTAGACTGCTTTGGATAGTATAGCCATATTAACAATATTAATTCTTCCAATCCAAGAGCATGGGATATCTTCCATTTCTTTGAATTATCTTCAGTTTTCTTTATTAATGTGTTATAGTTCTCAGCATATGTCTTTCACCTCCTTGGTCAATTCCTATTTATTTGTTTGTTTGTTTGTTTAATTTTCAAAGGGATTGTTTGTTTACATTCCCTTTCTGATATTTCATTGTTAGTGCAAAGAAATGCAACCGATTTCTGTATGTTAATCTTGTATCCTGCTACCTTGCTGAATTCGTTTATCAGTTTTAATATTTTTATGTGTGGAGTCTTTAGGATTTTCTATATATAGTATCATGTCATCTGTACATACTGACAATTTTACCTCTTTCCTACCATTTTGAATACCTTTTATTTATTTTTTTTCTTGTCTGATTACTGTGGCTAGAACTTCCAGTACAATGTTGAATAGAAGTGATGAGAGTGGGTATCCTTTTCTTCTTCCAGATATTACTTGGTAGGCTTTCAGCTTTTCACTGTTGAGTATTATATTGGCTGTGAGTTTGTCATAAACACCATTTATTATGTTGAGAAATGTTCCCTCTCTACCCACTTTGGTAAGAGTTTTTGTCATGAATGGATGTTGAATTTTATCAGATGCCTTTATTCTGCATCTATTGAGATGATCATTGGTTTTGTCTTTTCTTTTGTTGATGTGGTGTACCACATTGATTGATTTCCATATGTTGAACCATCCTTGTGACCCTGGGATGAATCCAACTTGGTCATGGTGTACCATCTTTTTTATGTGTTGTTGGACTCAGTTTGCTAATATTTTATTGAGAGTTTTTGCATCTATAGTCATTAAAGATATTGGCCTGTAATTTCTTTTCTTGATACTGTCTTTGGTTTTGGTATCAGGGTGATGATAGCTTCATAGAATGTGTTTAGGAGTGTTCCTTCCTGTTCAATCTTTTGGGAGAGTTTGACAACAATCAGTATAAATTCTTCTTTGTATGTTTGGTAGAACTCACCTGTGAAGCCATCTGGTCCTAGACTTTTTTTGTAGGGTTTTTGTTTTTTTTTTCAGATTCTATTTCATTTCTAGTGATTGGTCTATTGAAGTTATCTATTTCTTCTTGATTCAGTTTTGGTGGGTTGTGTGTTTCTAGAAACTTGTCCATTTCTCTAGGTTGCAAATATTTTGGCATATAATTGTTGATAGTGTTCTCTTACGCTTTTTTTTTGTATTTCTGGGGTATCAGTTGTGATTCCTCCTCTTTCAGTTCTTATTTTGTTTATTTGGGTCTTCTCTCTCATCTTCTTGGTGAGACTGACCAGAGGTTTGTCAATATTTTTTACCCTTTCAAAGAAAGCTCATGATTTTATTGATTTTTTTCTGTTTTCTTTTTAATCTCTATTTTATTTCCTCTCTGATATTTATTTTTTCCTTCCATCTGCTGACTTTAGGGTTTTTTTTTGTCTAATTTCTTCCTCAAAAACCTAAGATGCCATCTTGCAGACTCACTAATAGGTTTTTTTTAAAATTTTTTTAAAATTTATTTATTTTATTTTTGGCTGTGTTGCGTCTTCGTTTCTGTGTGGGCTTTCTCCAGTTGCGGCGAGCGGGGGCCACTCTTCATCGCGGTGCGCGGGCCTCTCACTATCGCGGCGTCTCCTGTTGCGGAGCACAGGCTCCAGACGCGCAAGCTCAGTAGTTGTGGCTCACAGGCCCAGTTGCTCCACGGCATGTGGGATCCTCCCAGACCAGGGCTCGAACCTGTGTCCCCTGCATTGGCAGGCAGACTCTCAACCACTGCGCCACCAGGGAAGCCCACTAATAGGTTTTTAATATGATTTTTTAAATTTTATTTATTTATTTTTGGCTGTGTTGGGTCTTCCTTGCTGTGTGCGTGCTTTCTCTAGTTGTGGCATGTGGGAGCTACTCTTCATTGCAGTGTGTGGGCTTCTCATTGCAGTGGCTTCTCTTGTTGTGGACCATGGGCTCTAGGCATGCGGGCTTCAGTAGTTGTGGCTCACGGGCTCTAGAGTGCAGGCTCAGTAGTTGTGGTGCATGGGCTTTGTTGCTCTGTGGCATATGAGATCTTTCTGGACCAGGGCTTGAACCTGTGTCCCCTGCATTGGCAGGTGGATTTTTAACCACTGAGCCACCAGGGAAGCCCTGACTTTAGGTTTTGTTTGTTCTTCTTTTTCTAACTCTTTTAGGTGGTGGATTAGGCTGTTTATTTGAGATATTTCTTGTTTCTTGAAGAAAGCCTGTGTTGCTATGAACTTTCCTCTAAGAACTACTTTTGCTGCATCCTGTAGATTTTTTATGGTCGTGTTTTCATTGTCATTTCTCTCAAGCTTATTTTAAAATTTCTTCTTGATTTCATCATTGATCCATTGGTTTTTTAATAGAATGTTTAGTCTCCATGTAATCATTTTTTTTCTTGTTTCTTTTTCCATGGTTGTTTTCTAGTTTCATGACGTTGTGGTCAGAAAAGATGTTTGAAAAAGTTTCTATCCTGTTAAATTTGTTGAGGCTTGTTTTGTGCCCTAGTATGTGGTCAATTCTAGAGAATGTTCCCAGTACACTCAAAAAGAATGTGTATTCTGATTTTTTGGGATGTAATGTCCTGAAAATACCAATTAAGTATAACTGTTCTATTGTATCATTTAGGATCTCCATTGCCTTATTGATTTTCCATCTTGAAGATCTGTCCGTTGATGAGGGCAGGGAGTTAAATACTCCTACTATTATTATATTATTGTCAGTTTCTCCCTTTATGTCTGTTAGTACTTTTTTATGTATTTGGGTGCTCCTATATTGGGTGCATATATATTGACAGATGTAATATCCTCTTCTTGTATTGCTTTTATCATTATATAATGACCTTCTTTATCTTTCTTTTTAGCCTTTGTTTTAAAGTCTATATTGTCTCATATGACTATTGTGACTTCTACTTTCTTCTCATTTCCATTTGTATGAAATATCTTTTCCATCTCCTCACTTTCAATCTATGTGTATCCTTTGTGCTGAAGTGGGTCTCTTGAAGGCAGCATATTGTATGCTATTGTTTCTCTATCTAGTCTGCCACTCTGTGTCTTTTGATAGGAACACCTAGTCCTTTGACATTTAAGGTAATTATTGATAGTGTTTTCCCATTTATTTTATATTTCTTCTTTGTCCCTTTTCTTTTTTCTTTTTTTCCTTTTATGGTTTGATGGTTTTCTTTTGTATTAGCCTTGTGTTCTCTTCTTTTGGGTTTTTGTGAATCTATTGTATGATTTTGATTTGATGTTACCCTGTTTTTCAAGTATGTTAACTCCTTCCTGTATCTACATGCCTTAGACTGGTAGTTGTATAGTATCAAACACATTCTGGGGGAAAAAAACAACTATATTTTCATAGTATCCTCCACCACGTATTATGATTTTGATGTTCTCTTTTACATATTCATGTTCATCCTTTTGCTGTTCATTGTGATTATCATTGCTTTCATATAAATGTTTTTCTTTTTCTTTTTCTTTTTTTTTAAATCTGTGTACTGGCTTATTTAAGTGATTTACTTTCCAGTCATGATTTTCTCTTTTCTACAGATTCTTCATTCTTTTTCTTTTTACTTTATTGGAGCATAGTTGATTTACAATGTTGTGTTAGTTTCAAGTGTACAGCAACGTGATTCATTTATACACATACATATATTCATTACTTTTTAGATAATTTTCTTGTATAGGTTATCACAGAATATTGAGTTGAGTTCCCTGTGCTATACAGTAAGTCTCTGTCAGTTATCTATCTTACATATAGCAGTGTGTCTACATTCATCCCAAGTTCCTGATTTATCCCTCCCCTCCACATTTCCCTTTGGTAACCATAAGTTTGTTTTTGATATCTGTGAATCTGTTTCTGTTTTGTAAACAAGTTCATTTGTATTATTTTTAATAAGATTACACATATGAGTGACATCAAATGATATTTGTCTTTCTCTGTCTGACTTACTTCACTTAGTATGATCACCTCTAAGTCCATCCATGTTGTGGCAAATGGCATTATTTTGTTATATTTTATGGCTGAGTAATATTCTATTGTATATATGTACTACATCTTTTTTTTTAAAAAAACATCTTTATTGGAGAATAATTGCTTTACAATGGTGTGTTAGTTTCTGCTTTATAACCGAGTGAATCAGTTATACATATACATATGTTCCCATATCTCGTCCCTCTTGCTTCTCCCTCCCTCCCACCCTCCCTATCCCACCCCTCTAGGTGGTCACAAAGCACCGAGCTGATCTCCCTGTGCTATGTGGTTGCCTCCCACTAGCTATCTATTTTACGTTTGGTAGTGTATATATGTTCATGCCACTCTCTCACTTTGTCCCAGCTTACCCTTCCCCCTCCCCATATCCTCAAGTCCATTCTCTAGGAGGTCTGTGTCTTTATTCCCGTCTTGCCACTAGGTTCTTCATGACCTATTTTTTTCCATTAGATCCCTTATATGTGTGTTAGCATACTGTATTTGTTTTTCTCTTTCTGACTTACTTCATTCTGTATGACAGACTCTAACTCCATTCACCTCACTACAAATGACTAAATTTCGTTTCTTTTTATGGCTGAGTAATATTCCATTGTATATATGTGCCACATCTTCTTTATCCATTCATCTGATGAAGGACACTTAGGTTGCTTCCATGTCCTGGCCATTGTAAATAGAGCTGCAATGAATATTTTGGTACATGACTCTTTTTGAATTATGGTTTTCTCAGGGTATATGCCCAGTAGTGGGATTGCTGGGTCGTATGGTAGTTCTATTTTTAGTTTTTTAAGGAACCTCCATACTCTTCTCCATAGTGGCTGTATCAATTTACATTCCCACCAACAGTGCAAGAGTGTTCCATTTTCTCCACACCCTCTCCAGTATTTATTGTTTCTAGATTTTTTGATGATGGCCATTCTGACCAGTGTGAGGTGATTCCTCATTGTAGTTTTGATTTGCATTTCTCTAATGATTAATGACGTTGAGCATTCTTTCATGTGTCTGTTGGCAATCTGTATATCTTCTTCGGAGAAATGTCTATTTAGGTCTTCTGCCCATTTTTGGATTGGGTTGTTTGTTTTTTTGTTATTGAGCTGCATAAGCTGCTTGTAAATCTTGGAGATTAATCCTTTGTCAGTTGCTTCATTTGCAAATATTTTCTCCCACTCTGAGGGTTGTCTTTTGGTCTTGCTTATGGTTTCCTTTGCTGTGCAAAAGCTTTTAAGTTTAATTAGGTCCCATTTGTTTATTTTTGTTTTTATTTCCATTTCTCTAGGAGCTGGGTCAAGAAGGATCTTGCTGTGATTTATGTCATAGAGTATTCTGCCTATGTTTTCCTCTAAGAGTTTGATAGTGTCTGGCCCTACACATAGGTTTTTAATCCATTTTGAGTTTATTTTTTTGTATGGTGTCAGGGAGTGTTCTAATTTCATACTTTTACATGTACCTGTCCAATTTTCCCAGCACCACTTATTGGAGAGGCTGTCTTTTCTCCACTGTATATGCTTGCCTCCTTTATCAAAGATAAGGTGACCAAATGTGCGTGGGTTTATCTCTGGGCTTTCTATCCTGTTCCATTGATCTATGTTTCTGTTTTTGTGCCAGTACCAAAATGTCTTGATTACTGTAGCTTTGTAATATAGTCTGAAGTCAGGGAGCCTGATTCCTCCAACTCCATTTTTCATTCTCAAGATTGCTTTGGCTATTTGGGGTCTTTTGTTTTTCCATACATATTGTGAAATTTTTGTTCTAGTTCTGTGAAAAATGCCAGTGGCAGTTTGATAGGGATTGCATTGAATCTGTAGATTGCTTTGGGTAGTAGAGTCATTTTCACAATGTTGATTCTTCCAATCCAAGAACATGGTATATCTCTCCATCTATTTGTATCATCTTTAATTTCTTTCATCAGTGTCTTATAATTTTCTGCATACAGGTCTTTTGTCTCCTTAGGTAGGTTTATTCCTAGGTATTTTATTCTTTTTGTTGCAGTGGTGAACTGGAGTGTTTTCTTAATTTCACTTTCAGATTTTTCATTATTACTGTATAGGAATGCTAGAGTTTTCTGTGCATTAATTTTGTATCCTGCTACTTTACCAGATTCATTGATTAGCTCTAGTAGTTTTCTGGTAGCATCTTTAGGACTCTCTATGTATAGTATCATGTCATCTGCAAACAGTGACAGCTTTACTTCTTTTCCGATTTGGATTCCATTTACTTCTTTTTCTTCTCTGATTGCTGTCGCTAACACTTCCAAAACTATGTTGAATAATAGTGGTGAGAGTGGGCAACCTTGTCTTGCTCCTGATCTTAGTGGAAATGGTTTCAGTTTTTCACCATTGAGGACAATGTTGGCTGTGGGTTTGTCATATATGGCCTTTATTATATTGAGGAAAGTTCCCTGTATGCCTACTTTCTACAGGGCTTTTATCGTAAATGGGTGCTGAATTTTGTCAAAAGCTTTCTCTGCATCTATTGAGATGATCATATGGTTTTTCTCCTTCAGTTTGTTAATATGGTGTATCACGTTGATTGATTTGCGTATATTGAAGGATCCTTGCATTCCTGGGATAAACCCCACTTGATCATGGTGTATGATCCTTTTAATGTGCTGTTGGTTTCTGTTTGCTAGTATTTTGTTGAGGATTTTTGCATCTATGTTCATCGGTGATATTGGCCGGTATTTTTCTATTTTTGTGACATCTTTGTCTGGTTTTGGTATCAGGGTGATGGTGGCCTTGTAGAATGAGTTTGGGAGTGTTCCTCCCTCTGGTATATTTTGGAAGAGTTTGAGAAAGATAGGTGTTAGCTCTTCTCTAAATGTTTGATAGAATTCGCCTGTGAAGCCATCTGGTCCTGGGCTTTGGTTTGTTGGAAGAATTTTAATCACAGTTTCAATTTCAGTGCTTGTGATTGGTCTGTTTATATTTTCTATTTCTTCCTAGTTCAGTCTCGGAAGGCTGTGCTTTTCTAAGAATTTGTCCATTTCTTCCAGGTTGTCCATTTTATTGGCATAGAGTTGCTTGTAGTAATCTCTCATGATCGTTTGTATTTCTGCAGTGTCAGTTCTTACTTCTCCTTTTTCATTTCTAATTCTATTGATTTGAGTCTTCTCCCTTTTTTTCTTGATGAGTCTGGCTAATGGTTTATCAATTTTGTTTATCTTCTCAAAGAACCAGCTTTTAGTTTTATTGATCTTTGCTATTGTTTCTTTCATTTCTTTTTCATTTATTTCTGATCTGATCTTTATGATTTCTTTCCTTCTGCTAGCTTTGGGGTTTTTTTGTTCTTCTTTCTCTAATTGCTTTAGGTACAAGGTTAGGTTGTTTATTCGAGATGTTTCCTGTTTCTTGATGTAGCCTTGTATTGCTATAAATTTCCCTGTTAGAACTGCCTTTGCTGCATTCCATAGGTTTTGGGTCGTCGTGTCTCCATTGTCATTTGTTTCTAGGTATTTTTTGATTTCCCCTTTGATTTCTTCAGTGATCCCTTCGTTATTAAGTAGTGTGTTGTGTAGCCTCCATGTGTTTGTATTTTTATTTATTTATTTATTTTTATTTATTTATGGCTGTGTTGGGTCTTCGTTTCTGTGTGGGCTTTCTCTAGTTGTGGCAAGCGGGGTCCACTCTTCATTGTGGTGTGCGGGCCTCTCACTATCACAGCCTCTCTTGTTGCGGAGCACAGGCTCCAAACACGCAGGCTCAGTAATTGTGGCTCACAGGCCCAGTTGCTCCGCGGCATGTGGGATCTTCCCAGTCCAGGGCGCGAACCCGTGTCCCCTGCATTGGCAGGCAGATTATCAACCACTGCACCACCACGGAAGCCCAATGTGTTTGTATTTTTTACAGATCTTTTCCTGTAATTGATATCTAGTCTCATAGCGTTGTGGTCGGAAAAGACACTTGATACGATTTCAATTTTCTTAAATTTACCAAGGCTTGATTTGTGACCCAAGATATGATCTATCCCGGAGAATGTTCCATGAGCACTTGAGAAACATGTGTATTCTCTTGTTTTTGGGTGGAATATCCTATAAATATCAATTAAGTCCATCTTGTTTAATGTATCATTAAAAGCTTGTGTTTCCTTATTTATTTTCATTTTGGATGATCTGTCCATTGGTGAAAGTGGGGTGTTAAAGTCCCCTACTATGATTGTGTTGCTGTCTATTTCCCCTTTTATGGCTGTTAGCATTTGCCTTATGTATTGAGGTGCTCCTATGTTGGGTGCATAAATATTTACAATTGTTATATCTTCCTCTTGGATCGATCCCTTGATCATTATATAGTGTCCTTCTTTGTCTCTTGTAATAGTCTTTATTTTAAAGTCTATTTTGTCTGATATGAGAATTGTTACTCCAGCTTTCTTTTGATTTCCATTTGCATGGAGTATCTTTTTCCATCCCCTCACTTTCAGTCTGTATGTGTCTCTAGGTCTGAAGTGGGTCTCTTGTAGACAGCATATATATGGATATTGTTTTTGTATCCATTCAGCCAGTCTGTGTCTTTTGGTGGGAGCCTTTAATCCATTTACATTTAAGGTAATTATCGATATGTATGTTCCTATGACCATTTTCTTAAATGTTTTGGGTTTGGTATTGTAGGTGTTTTCCTTCTCTTGTGTTTCTTGCCTAGAGAAGTTCCTTTAGCATTTGTTGTAAAGCTGGTTTGGTGGTGCTGAACTCTCTCAGCTTTTGCTTGTCTGTAAAGGTTTTAATTTCTCCATCAAATCTGAAGGAGATCCTTGCTGGGTAGAGTAATCTTGGTTGTAGGTTTTTCTCCTTCATCACTTTAAGTATATCCTGCCAGTCCTTTCTGGCTTGCAGAGTTTCTGCTGGAAGATCAGGTGTTAACCTTATGGGGATTCCCTTCTGTGTTATTTGTTGTTTTTCCCTTGCTGCCTTAAATATGTTTTCTTTATATTTAATTTTTGATAGTTTGATTAATATGTGTCTTGGCATGTTTCTCCTTGGGTTTATCCTGTATGGGACTGTCTGTGCTTCCAGGACTTGATTAACTATTTCCTTTCCCATATTAGGGAAGTTTTCAACTATAATCTCTTCAAATATTTTCTCAGTCCCTTTCTTTTTCTCTTCTTCTTCTGGGACCCCTATAATTCGAATGTTGGTGCGTTTAATGTTGTCCCAGAGGTCTCTGAGACTGTCCTCAGTTCTTTTCATTCTTTTTTCTTTATTCTGCTCTGCAGTATTTATTTCCACCATTTTATCTTCCAGGTCACTTATCCATTCTTCTGCCTCAGTTATTCTGCTATTGATTCCGTCTAGAGTATTTTTAATTTCATTTATTGTGTTTTTCATCGTTGCTTGGTTCCTCATTAGTTCTTCTACGTCCTTGTTAAATGTTTCTTGCATTTTGTCTATTCTATTTCCAAGATTTTGGATCATCTTTACTATCATTATTCTGAATTCTTTTTCAGGTAGACTACCTATTTCCTCTTCATTTGTTAGGTCTGGTGTGTTTTGACCCTGCTCCTTCATCTGCTGTGTGTTTTTCTGTCTTCTCATTTTGCTTATCTTAATGTGTTTGGGGTCTCCTTTTCACAGGCTGCAGGTTCGTAGTTCCCATTGTTTTTGATATCTGTCCCCAGTGGCTAAGGTTGGTTCAGTGGGTTGTTTAGGCTTCCTGGTGGAGGGGACTAGTGCCTGTGTTCTGGTGGGTGAAGCTGGATCTTGTCTTTCTGGTGGGCAGGTCCACGTCTGGTGGTGTGTTTTGGGGTGTCTGTGGACTTATTATAATTTTAGGCAGCCTCTCTGCTAATGGATGGGACTGTGTTCCTGTCTTGCTAGTTGTTTGGCATAGGGTGTCCAGCATTGTAGCTTGCTGGTCGTTGAGTGAAGCTGAGTCTTGATGTTGAGATGGAGATCTCTGAGAGATTTTCGCCATTTGGTATTACATGGAGCTGGGAGGTCTGTTGTCGACCAGTGTCCTGAAGTTGGCTCTCCCACCTCAGAGGCACAGCCCTGATGCCTGGCTGGAGCACCAAGAGCCTTTTATCCACACGGCTCAGATTAAAAGAGAAAAAATAGAAAGAAAGAAAGAAACAGGATAAAATAAAATAAAATAAAATAAAATAAAGCTATTATAATAAAAAATAGGAAAAAAATTATTATTAAATTTTTTTTAAGTTTTAAAAATATATTTACTAATTTTTTATAATAAAAAATAAAAAATTATTAAGAATAAAATTTAAGAAAAAAAATTTTAATTTTTTAAAATGTAAAATATGAAAAAACTTATTAAGAAAAGATATTTTTTAATTTTTAAAAATAGAAAATAAGGAAATAATTATTAAGGAAAAAATTTTTTTAAGTAAAAAAAAAAACAAACAAAAAGTAACAGACATACCGAACCCTAGGACAAATAGTGAAAGCAAAGCTATACAGACAAAATCTCACCCAGAAGCATACACATATACACTCACAAAAAAAGGAAAAGGGGAAAAATTAATATATCCTTCTCCCAAAGTCCACCTCCTGAATTTGGGATGATTCGTTGTCTATTCAGGTATTCAACAGATGCAGCCAAATCAAGTTGTTTGTGGAGTTTTAACCCGCTGCTTCTGAGGCTGCTGGGAGAGATTTCCCTTTCTCTTCTTTGTTGGCACAGCTCCCGTCGTTCAGCTTTGGATTTGGACCCGCCTCTGCATGTAGGTCGCCTGAGGGCGTCTGTTCCTCCCCAGACAGAACGGGGTTAAAGGAGCAGCTGCTTCAGGGGCTCTGGCTCACTCAGGCCGGGGGGAGGGAAGGGTACAGATGCGGGGCGAGCCTGCGGCGGCAGAGGCCGGTGTGATGTTGCAGCAGCCTGAGGCGCGCCGTGCGTTCTCCTGGGGAAGTTGTCCCTGGATCACGGGAGCCTGGCAGTGGCGGGCTGCACCGGCTCCCGGGAGGGGCGGTGTGGAGAGTGACCTGTGCTCTCACACAGGCTTCTTGGTGGCGGCAGCAGCAGCCTTAGCGTCTCCTGCCTGTCTCTGGGGTCTGCATTGATGGCCACGGCTCACGCCCGTCTCTGGAGCTCATTTAGATGGTGCTCTGAATCCCCGGTCCTTGCGCGCCGCGAAACAAAGAGGCAAGAAAAAGTCTCTTGCCTGTTCGGCAGCTGCAGACTTTTCCCGGACTCCCTCCCAGCTAGCTGTGGTGCGCTAACCCCTTCAGGCTGTGTTCACGCTGCCAACCTCAGTCCTCTCCCTGCGATCCGACCGAAGCCCGAGCCTCAGCTCCCAGCCCCGCCCGCCCCGGCGGGTGAGCAGACAAGCCTCTCGGGCTGGTGAGTGCTGCTCGGCACCGAGCCTCTGTGCGGGAATCTCTCCGTTTTTCCCTCTGTGCCCCGTGGCTGCGCTCTCCTCCGTGGCTCCGAAGCTCCCCCCTCCGCCACCCGCAGTCTCCGCCCGCGAAGGGGCTTCCTAGTGTGTGGAAACCTTTCCTCCTTCACGGCTCCCTCCCACTGGTGCAGGTCCCATCCCTATTCTTTTGTCTCTGTTATTTCTTTTTTCTTTTGCCCTACCCAAGTACGTGGGGAGTTTCTTGGCTTTTGGGAGGTCTGACGTCTTCTGCCAGCATTCAGTGGGTGTTCTGTAGGAGCAGTTCCACGTGTAGATGTATTCCTAATGCATCTGTTGGAAGGAAGGGGATCTCCACGTCTTATTCTTCTGCCATCTTGCCCCCCTCCCCCTACATCTTCTTTATGCATTCCTCTGTCAATGGACTTTAAGGTTGCTTCCATGTCTTGGCTATTGTAAATAGTGCTAGAATAAACATTGGGGTGAATGTATCTTTTTAAAGTTTGGTTTTCTCCAGATATATGCACAGGAGTGGGATTGCTGGATCATATAGTAGTTCTATTTTTAGTTTTTTAAGGAACTTCCATACTGTTCTCTAGAGTGGTTGTACCAATTTAAATTCCCAGCAACAGTGTAGGAGGGTTCCTTTTTCTCCACACCATTTCCAGCATTTATTGTTTGCAGAATTTTTGGTGATGGCCATTCTGACCAGTGTGAGGTGATAACTCACTGTAGTTTTGATTTGCATTTCTTTGAAAATTAGTGACATTGAGCATATTTTCTTGTGCTTTTTTGCCATCTGTATGTCTTCTTTGGAGAAGTGTCTCTTTAGGGGTTCTACTCATTTTTTGATTGGGTTGTTTGGGTTTTTTTTTTTTTGCATAGAGCTGCATGAGCTGTTTGTATATCTTGGAGATTAATCCCTTGTCAGTAACTTCATTTGAAAACATTTTCTCCCATTCTGAGGGTTGTATTTTCATTTTGTTTATGGTTTCTTTTGTTGTGCAAAAGCTTTTGAGTTAAATTAGGTCCCATTTGTTTATTTTTGTTTTTATTTTCATTACTCTAGGAGTTGGATCAAAAAAGATATTGCTGCAATTTATGTCAAAGAATGTTTCTGGTAACATCTTTAGGATTTTCTATGTATAGTATCATGTCATCTGCAAATAATGACAGGTTTAGTTTTTCTTTTCCAAAATCCCTTTTATGTTTTTTTTTTTTTCTTCTCTGATTGCTATGGCTAGGACTTCCCAAACTATGTTGAATAAAAGTGGTGAGACTGGACATCCTTGTCTTGTCCCTTGTCTTAGAGGAAATGTTTTCAGCTTTTCACCATTGAGTATGATGTTAGCTGTAGGTTTATCATATATGGCCTTTATTTTGTTGAGGTTGGTTCCCTCTATTCCCACTTTCTGGGGAGTTTTTATCATAAATGGGTGTTGAATTTTGTCAAAAGCTTTTTCTGTATCTATTGAGATGATCATATGATTTTTATTCTTCAATTACTTGACGTAGTGTATCACACTGATTGATTTGCAGATATTGAAAAATCTCTGTCTCCCTGGGATAAATTCCACTTGATCATGCTGTATGATTCTTTTAATGTATTGTTGGATTCAGTTTGCTAGTATTTTGTTAAGGATTTTTATGTCTATGTTCATCAGTGATATGGGCCTCTAATTTTCCTTTTTTTCTGGTATCTTTGTCTGGTTTTGGTATCAGGGTGATGGTGGCCCCATAGAATGAGTTTGGTAGTGTCCATCCTCTGCAGTGTTTTTTTTTGGAATAGTTTCAGAAGGATAGGTATTAATTCTTCTCTAAATGTTTGACAGAATTGCCCAGTGAGGCCATCTGGTCCTGGACTTTTGTTTATTGGGAGTTTTATTATTATTATTATTATTACTGTTTTTTGGCTATGTCACACAACATGCAGGATCTTAGTTTCCCAACAAGGGATAGAACCTGCGCCCCATGCAGTGGAAGTGTTGAATCTTAACCACTGGACCGCCAGAAAAGTCCCTGTTGGGATTTATTTAATCACACTTTCAATTTCAGTACTTGTGATTGGTCTGTTCATATTTTCTACTTCTTTGTTCAGTCCTGGGAGATTGTACCTCTCTAGGAATTTATCTTTTTCTTCAAGGTTGTCCATTTTATTGGCATATAGTTGCCTGTAGTAGTCTTTTATGATCCTTTGTATTTCTTGGTGCCCATTGTAACATCTTTTTCATTTCTAATTTTATTGATTTGAGCCCTCTCCCTCTTTTTTTTCATGAGTCTGGCTGAAGGTTTATAATTTTTGTTTATCTTTTTAAAGAACCAGCTTTTAGTTTCATTGATCTTTTCTATTGTTTTCTTTGTCTCTATTTCATTTATTTCTTCTCTGATCTTTATTATTTCTTTTCTTCTACTAACTTGGATTTTGTTTGTTCCTATTTCTCTAGTTGCTTTAGGTGTAAGGTTAGATTGTTTATTTGAGATTTTTCTTGTTTCCTGAGGTAAAGTTTATATTGCTGTAAACTTCCTTCTTAGAGCTTTTGCTGCATCCAGTAGGTTTTGGATCATTGTACTTTTGCTTTCATTTGTCTCTAGGTATTTTTTCATTTCCTCTTTGATTTTTTCAATGATCCATTGGTTGTTTAGTAGCATATTGTTTAGCTTCCACATGTTTGTGATTTTTATAGTTTTTTTCTTGTAGTTGATTTCTAATCACATAACATTGTGGTTGGAAAAGATGCTTGATATGATATGAATTTTCTTAAATTTACTGAGGTTCAATTTGTGGCCCAGCATGTGATCAGTCCTGGATAATGTTCCATGTGCACTGGAAAAGAATATATATTCTGCTGCTTTTGCATGAAATGCTCTATAAATATCAATTAAGTCCATCTGGTCTGAAGTGTCATTTAAGGCCTGTATTTCGTTGTTGATTTTCTTTCTCGATGATCTGTTTATTGATGAAAGTGGGGTGTTAAAGTTCCCCACTATTATTGTGTTACTGTCTATTTCTCCTTTTATGGCTGTTAGCTTTTGCTTTATATATTGAGGTGCACCTATGTTGGGTGCATATATATTTACAATTGTTATAACTTCCTTTTGGATTGATCCCTTGATCATTATGTAGTGTCCTTCTTTGTCTCTTGTAACATTCTTTATTTTAAAGTCAATTTTGTCTCCAGGTTTCTTTTGATTTACATTTGCATGGAATAGCTTTTTCCATCTGCTCACTTTCAGTCTCTGTGTATCTCTAGATCTGAAGTGGTTCTCTTATAAACAGCCTATATATGGGTCTTCTTTTGTATCCTTCAACCAGTGTATGCCTTTTGGTTGGAGCATTTAATTCATTTACATTTAAGATAATTATTGATATATATATTCCTGTTGCTATTTTCTTAATTGTTTTGGGTTTGTTTTTGGAGGTCTTTTGTCTTCCTTCCTCTTTTGTTCTCTTCTCTTGTGATTTGATGACTAACTTTAGTGTTGTGTTTGGGATTCCTTTTTCTTTTTTGGGTGTGTATCTATTATAGATTTTCTTTTTGTGGTTACCATGAGTTTTTGATATAGCAGTCTATGTATAAACAAGATTGTTTTAAGTTGCTGTTTTTTTAAATTTCAAATGTATTTCCAGTATCCTGCATCTGTGCTCCCCTCTTCTCACAAGAGCTCGTTTTAATATCATATTTGTGTTTGGATGATTTCCTACCTTTACTGTATGTTTGCCCCTACTGGTGGACTTTTCTGTTCATAATTTTCTTGTTTCTAGTTGTGGCCTTTTCTTTTCCACCTAGAGAATTTCCTTTAGCATTTGTTGCAGAGCTGGTCAGGTGGTGCTGAATTCTCTTAGCTTTTGCTTGTATGTAAAGCTTTTGATTTCTTTACTGAATCTAAATGAGAGCCTTGCTGGATTAAGTATTCCTTGTTGTAGATTCTTCCCATTCATCATTTAAAATATATCCGGCCACTCCCTTCTGTCCTGCAGGGTTTTTGTTGAGAAATGAGCTGATCACCTTATGGGAATTCAGTGTACATTATTTGTTGCTTTTCCCTTGTTGCTTTTAATATTTTTTTCTTTGTCTTTAATGTTTGTCAATTTGATTACTCTGTGTCTCAGCATGTTTCTCCTTGCATTTATCTTGCCTGGAACTCTCTGCATTTCCTGGACTTGGGTGACTGTGTCCTTTGCCACATTAGAGAAGTTTTCAGCTGTTATCTCTTCAAATATTTTATTGGGTCCTTCTCTCTCTCTTCTCCTTATGGGACCCCTATAATGTAAATTTTGGTGCGTTTAATGTTTTCCCAGCTATCTCTTAGACTGTCCTCATTTTTTTTCCATTCATTTTTCTTTATTCTGTTCCATGGCAATGATTTCCACCATTCTGTCTTCTGGCTCGCTTATCTGTTCTTCTGCCTCAGTTATTCTGATATTGATTCCTTCTAGTGCATTTTTCATTTCAATTATTGTACTGTTCATTTCTGTTTGCTTGTTCTTTATTTCATCTAGGTCTTTGCTAAACATTTCTTGTATCTTCTTGGTCTGTGCCTCCATTTTTTTAAGATCTTGGATCATCTTTCCTATCATTACTCTGAATTCTTTTTCATGTAGATTGCCTATCTCCACTTCACTTAGTTGTTCTTTTGGGGTTTTATCTTGTTGCTTCATCTGGGACATATTTCTCTGCCCTCTTATTTTGTCTAACTTTTTGTGTTTGTGATCTCTGTTCCACAGGCTGCAGGGTTCTAGTTCTTCTTGCTTATTCTGTCTGCCCCTGGTGGATGAGGCTAAGAGGCTTATGCAGGCTTCCTGGTTGGTGGGACTGGTTCCTGCCCACCGTTGTGTAGAGTTGGATCTTGTACTTCTGGTGGGCAGGACCATGTCAGGAGGTGTGTTTATCAGGCAACTGTGTGTTCAGGAAGACCTTAAGCAGCCTGTCTGCTGATGAGTGTGGCTGTGTTCTCACCCTGTTGGATTTTTGGCCTGAGGCATCCCAACACTGGAGCCTACAGACTATTTGATGGGGCTAGGTCTTGGTGGGAAAATGGCAGCCTCCAGGAGGGCTCATGCCAATGAATACTCCCCAGAATTATTGCCGGCTGTGTCTTTGTCCTGGCAGTGAGACTTAACCACCCCCGTCTCTGCAGGAGACCCTCCAATACTAGCAGGTAGGTCTGGCTCAGTCTCTTATGAGGTCACTGCTTTTTTTCCTGGGTTCTGGTGCACACAATTCCTTGTGTACACCCTCCAGTACTGGAGTCTCTTTTACCCCCAGTCCACTGGAATCCTTGCATTCTAACCCCATTGGCCTTCAAAGCCAGATTCTCTGAGGGTTCTTCCTCCCATTGCCAGAACCCCAGGCTGGGGAGCCTGACGTGGGGCTCAGAACTTTCACTCCTGTGGGAGAACTTCTGTTATATATTTATTTCCCAGTTTGTGGGTCACCTTCCCAGTGGGTATGGGATTTGATTTTATCACAGTTGCGCCCCTCCTACTATCTCGTTGTGGCTTCTTCTTTGTCTTTGGATGTAGGGTATCCTTTGTGGTAGGTTCCAGCACTTTTGTGTTTACAGTTGTTCAGCAGTTGTGATTTTGGTGTTTTTGTAAGAAGAGGTGAGCTCACATCCTTCTGCTCTGCCATCTTGTTTCCATCAAGAATCAAAGCTCATGATTTAAGTGATGAAACCAAAGCTCATGTTTATTTTTTTGTCTATGTTTTCTTCTATAATTTTGAACAGTTTTGCATTTAAGATTGGCCTATGAATAATTGTCAGGGAATTTGGCGTAAGTTGTAAAGTTTGTGTCTGCAGTCATTTTAGGCCAAACTGTTTCCAATTGAATGTTCCTTAACTATTGTTAGAAATGTTATGGGATATAGTCTCCATTTTAGTTTGAAAATCCAAAGTTAAATTGATTCAGCAGTTCTGCCAAAAAGGAGTGCTGTCTACAGGGATCTGTTAGGTAGGCAGGGCTTACACTTCCACCTCTGCCCACAGAGGGGCCAAGGCCACCTCTCTGACTCACAGGGCATGCACGTTCCACCCACGGACTTGGCTCCTTAGGCAGCTGAAATGAGTTCCGTCTCCTCAGACACCACTAGAGCTTCCATTCAGATGGTGCAGGTAAGCATCTATGCTGACAGGAGCTCAGTCTCCTTAGGACTTGCTGGGTTTTTGGCTTCAAGACAACACAGGTCTGTGTCCATGCTGACAGGAGTCTGGTTCTTCGAGACCAAATGGGGCTTTGGCTTCATGACAAGGTGTGACTGTGTCCACACTGACAGGAACTTGGTTTCCTGAAAACCCAGGGGACACCTGGAGAAAAGATGAGGAAAAAGGATAAGTGAGGTAAAGTGGGGAGAAGCTTATAAATGGAGTTGTAGAACAATATGTTAATTGTATATTAGTATTGTAAATATATGTTGCATCCTTTTCCATTTCCACAAGTAATATTTAAAGTTTCCAATTTCTTTGCATAGTTGCCAACATTTGTCATTTTTAGTTTACTTGAATATAACCATTTTAGCCTGTGTGAAGTAGTTATGGTATTGTGGTTGTAATTTGCATTTTCATCCTATCTTTTAATCTGCTTGTTGACCATTTACATGTCTTGTGTGGAGAAGGGTCTACATCAGTCATTTGTTCATATTTAAAATGGATTGTTTTTCTTGGTTAACAAGTTGTAAAATTTCTTGAGATATACTGGTTAAAGACTCATCAGATATATACTGTGGAAATATTTTCTTCCATTCTGTGGGCTGTCTTTCACTTTCTGAATTGCATTTTTTAATGCAAAAAGTCTTTTCATTTTGAGGAAATCCAATTTATTTTTCTTGTTGTTGCTTGTGTTTTGCTGTCAGATCAAAGAAAACATTGCTAAATCCACGGTTATGAAGGTTTATTCTAATGTTTTATTGGAGAGTTTACACAGTTGTCTCTTGATATTCGTGGGGGATTGGTTCCAGAGCATCCTGCAGACACCAAAAGTTGCAGAGTATCAAGTCCCTTATATAAAATGGCAAAGTATTTGCACATAACCTGGGCACATCTTCCTGTATACTTTAAGATAACTCTGGGTTACTTAAAAGAAATAATACAATACAAAAGATATGTAAATGTTGTAAATACAATGTAAATGCTATGTAAATATTTGCTGGCAAGTGGAAAATTCAAGTTTTTCCTTTTGAAAATTTTGGAAAATTTTTTTAAATATTTGTGATCTGGAGTTTGTTGAATCCGTGGATGTGGCCACATGGATACAAAGAACTGAGTGAAATTTTACTTTTTACATTTAAGCCTTTTATGTATTTTGAAATACTTTTTGTATGTGGTATGAAGTACTGGTCCAATGTCATTCCTCTGCATGTGGATAGCCAATTGCCTAGCATCATTTGCTAAAAACACCACTTTCTCCCAATTTAGTGCTGTTGACTGTTTTCTAAAATCTGTTCATCATAGATGTATGGGTTTATTTCTGGGATCTCTTTTCACTACCATTCATTTATTTGTAAATCTTCATGTTTGTATCACAGTGTTTTGTTTACTGTTTTTATATACTAACATTTGAAATTGGAAATGTAAGTCTTCAATTTTGATTTTCTTTTTCAAAATTATTTTAACTCCTTGGTGTCTCTTGAAATTCCATATTCTGGGGTGTCCTATTCATCTCCCCTTCACATGGATGTACCCCTATTTGCTTATGCATTCATCTAATGAAGACCTCCTGATTCCTGTAAGGTTTAGACATTATGACTAGAGCTTCCATGCCTAATGGCATCCTTGTTTTCATTTGGATAGAGTTTTTCAAAGCAGTTGTGTGAATACTGGAGTTGTGATGGCTGGATCTCAAGATGCAAGACTTCTTTGACTTTGGAAAATATTGCCAAACTCTATCTCAAGAAGCTGTATTTGGGTTCCATCAGCAATGAGAGTAGCTCTGGTTCCCCATCCTCCAGTAATTGGTATTGTCATTTTTGGAGGAGGTTAACAGTTCTAATAGGGGTGTAGTGCTGTCTTGGTTTTTCAATTTGTAAGTCCCTAATGGTATATGATATTGATCATATTTTTGTCCACTTATTTATTATCTGTATATCTTCTTTGGCCAGGTGCCTTTTAAGATCTTTCTCAATTTTAATGTACCTGTTATATACTTCTTTATATAATGTGAGTAAAAATTCTTTATATTTTGCAAAGATTTTTTCCCAGTTTGTTGCTTGCCTTTTTCTGAATAAGATATTTCAAGGAACAGAAATTTTTTATTGGATAAAGTACGTCATTAATTTTTTTTTCCTTTTGTGTGTGGGATTTTCATGTTGTGTGTTAAAAGTCAAAGCTCATGATCTATGTCACCAGACTCATGGCCATGTAGATTTTCTTCTATGTTTTCTTCTACAATTTTTAGGGTTTCATACTTTAAATTTGTTTATGGACAGTTTGGAGTGATTTTTGTTGTAAGCTGTAAAGTTTGTGTCTACATTTATTTCATTGCATATGGTTTTTAATTGTTCTGTAACTGTTTTTCTGAGAAGTCATGGGATATTTGCTTCTATCCATTTGAATTTCTAAAATGTAGTGAATTCAGCAGGACTGCCAGCAGGAAAATAGGCCTCCACTGAATTATGATTGGGTGTGGCCAGCATTTCCCAGATTTCCTGCAGAGAGCAATAAGCCTGCCTCTCTTACCAGTGCAGTGCCCGACTGTTCTGTCCACAGACTTGGCTCTGTACACAGATGACAGGAGCTATGTCTCCTCAGGACTTGTCAGGGATTTGGCTTCCAGACAACTTGGGAATGCATGCACACTGAGAGGAGCTTGGTTTCCTCACAACCAGCTGGGAGATTCCACTGCAGGAGGAAAACTTGAAAAAGAATTTGGGTGAAATCTTCTATGCAAGGCTGACTGATAGGGTTCCATCTTCAGAGGACCGAGCAAATGAAGGGCTTGGAAAGCTGTGGGTTTTAGTTAGTTTTGTGTGTGGTGCAGATGGTGTCCAGTGTCCTTTTTTGGCTTATGAGGTTCCGTTTTCCAGGAAATTTATTGAGGGGAATGTTCTTTCCCTGGTGTATGTCCTTGGCAGCTTTGCTATAAATTAACTGACCACAGATATGTGGATTTATTCCTGGGCTCTCTCTTCCATTCCTCTGGCCTGTGTGCCTCTCTTTGTGCCATTTTTACGCTGTACCCTGTTTGTTTACTGTAGCTTCATAATATTGTTTGAGTTAGGGAGGGAGTTTCCTACCACTGCTGCTCTCCTTTCTCAGGGTCCCCGTGGCCCTTCAAGGTTCTTTAAGGTTCCATAGAGAAGTCAGTCCTTTCTCAGGGTCCCTGTGGCCCTTCAGGATTCTTTAATATTCCATAGAAAAGTGAATCTTTTCTCAGGGTCTCCGTGGCTCTTCCGGGTTCTTTACGTTTCCATAGAGAAGTCAAGGTTGTTCAGTTTTTTGTGATAAATGCCATTTTCACAGGAATTGCATTGAATGTGTATAATATTTTGGGTAGAATGGACATTTTACCACTTCTAATTTTTTATATCCATGAGCACAGGATATCTTTCCATTTATTTTCATCTTCAATTTCTTCATGAGTGTCAACATTCTCAGTGTGTGGGTCTTCCACAACTTGAGTGAAATGTATTCCTAGGTATTTGGTTCTTTTGATGTTATTGTAAATGGGGTTGTTTTCTTAATTTCTCTCTCTGATATTTCATTATTAGTGTATAGGAACTCTTAGTGTATTAGTGTATAGGAACATATTAGTGTAGGTTTTTGTCTCTTGATTTTGTATTTTGCAACTTTACTAGATTCATTTATTAGTTCTAACAGTTTTTTGGTGGCTTGATGTGGAAAACTGGAATTAGAAATCCCACTGTTTCTACAGCATCCAGGTGATCTACATCAGTAAAGACATAGTAGCTACTAATATCTTTCCACAGTGCCCCATAAAAACCTGTGATTTCATACAACAGGGAACTGCATCATCACTTTGGATCAACAGGATAAGCATAGGGCTCGGCCTCTGTAACAAAGCTTGATATCTTTTCTACTTTTCTGTCCTGATATTGACATCATTGTTATAAAAGTAATTTATTTTCCAGTCATTTCAAATGTTTAGAAAATTTTCAACAGCAGTACAAAATACTCACATTTGCAACTTCACACAAAAATCTCCAGTAGGTTTTACACAAAATAGAAACTTCCAGGGAACTTCCCTCTTCCAGGGAATGAGCACATAACCTCTAAATGAGGAAATTATTATAGTTTCCACATTAGAATCCTAACCACAGGGCCACTTCAGCTTTCACCAGCTGCCCCAACTCTAGGGAAGTGACTTTTTTCATTCTGATCCAGTTTTGTTATTCTGGAACCACGACTGATACTTTCCCTCATGTTCACAACCGTGATGGATTGAAAGTGCACAGGATATGTAGGATCTTGCTGACCTTTTATGTATGGTAACAGGTAGCAGTGCTTCATTCATTTTTAAAAGTCCTAATGAAATGTACATAACATTTATGATTTAAACCATTGTAAGTGTACAGTTCTGTGGCGTTAACTACACTCACATTTTTGCACCAATATCTTCATCATCTATGCTCAGAAATCTTCCACTTTCACCAGTGAAACTCTGTGGCCATTAGACACTAATTTCCCTCAGCTCCTGGCAACCACATTCTAAATTCTGCCTTAGAAATTGACTTCTCTGGGGCTTCCCTTGTGGCTCAGTGGTTAAGAATCTGCCTGCCAATGCAGGGGACATGGGTTCGATCCCTGGTCCAAGAATATCCCACATGCTGCGGAGCAGCTGGGCCTATGTGTCACAACTACTGAGTCTGCGCTCTAGAGCCTGTGAGCCACAACTACTGAGCCCACATGCCAAAACTGCTGAAGCCCATGCGCCTGGAGCCCGTGCTCCGTGACGAGAAGTCACCGCAATGAGAAGCCCATGCACCACAATGAAGAGTAGCCCCCACTCACCGCAACCAGAGAAAGCCCGCACACAGCAATGAAGACCAACCACAGCCAAAAATAAACAAATAAATTAAATAATTAAAAAAAATTGACTTCTCTGGTTATGTTGTATAAGTGCAATCGTATCATTCTGTGTGTGTGTGACAGGGCTATTTTACTTCACATAATGGCTTCAAGGTTCACACATGTTGTAGCATATGTCAGAGTTTCCTGAGTTTTTAAGGCTGAATGACATTCCTTTGTGTGTATACCACATTTATTTTAGCCATTCTTCCATTGATAGACAATTGGGTCCCTTGCGACTTTTGTGATTGTGGTTAATGCTGCTATAACTATGGGTATACCCATATCTCTTCCAGTGCCTGAATTCAATTTTTTGGGTAAATACCCTGTTGTGGAATTGGTAGATCATACATTAATTCTATGTTGAATTTTTTTGAGAACTGTCATACTATTTTCCACAGAGGCTGCATTATTTTACTTGATCCTTTTTATGGCAGAATAATATGGTGGGTTATGAATCAACCACCATATTGTTTATCTATTTACCCATTGGTGGACGTTTGCATTGTTTCTAACATTTGACTATTGTGAAGAGTGGTGGTATCAATAGATTTGAGTGCCTGTTTTCCATTCTTTTTGGTATTTATCTAGGTGTGAATTCGTTGAACCATATGGTTGTTGTATGTTTATAGGGTAAATATAGGTTTCACTCCTTTCCATGTCCACCAGTAATGATTAAAGTTTCCAATGTCTCCTCATTGTTTCCCATATTTGCTATTGTTAATTTTCTTGATTAAAACCATCTTAGAGTGTATAAAGGACTTATTGCATTGTGGTTTTAATGTGCATTTCCATCCTATCTTTTCACCTCCTTCTTGACCATTTTTCATATATTGTGTGGAGAAGGGTCAATTTAATTCCTTCGTCCATATTTAAAATGAGTTGGTTGTTTTGTTGATGAGTTTGTAAAAGTTCTTGATATACAATGGATAAAGTCTCACCAGATAACATAATGTGGAATTATTGTCTTCCATTCTGTGGGCCCTCTTTCACTTTCTGAATTGCCTCTTTTGAAGCACACAGGCTTATTTTGAGGAAATTCAAACTATTTTTCTTGTGTTGCTTGTGCTTAGATGTCAGATCTAAGAAACACAATTGCTAATTACAAGGTCATGAAGGTTTACCCTAATGTTTTCTTGGAGATTTTACACTGCCATCCCTTGGTATCCATCGGGGATTGGTTCCAGGACAGCCAGCGATTACCAAAACCTGCAGATTTTCAAGTTTTTTATATAAAATTGTATAGAATTTGCAAATAAACTAGCATATCTTCCTGTATGCATTTAATTATCTGTAGATTACTTTTAAGAAGTAATACAATATAAATGCTATGTAAATATTATAAACACAATGTATATGCTATGTAAATAGTTCTTAGACTGTGGCAAATTCAAGTTCTTTTTTTTTTTTTTTTTGAAACTTTTTGAATTTTCTAGTATTTCTGATTTGGAGTTGGTTTAATCCATGGATGTGCAACCCGTGGATACAAGGGGCTGAGTGAAATTTTACTTTTTACCTAAAGTCTTTTATGTATTTTGAGATCCTCTTTGTATTTTGTATGAGGTAAGGGTCTAATTTCATTCCTCTGCATGTGGATGCCAATTGCCTAGCACCATTTGTTGAAAACATCATTTTCCCCCAATTTCATGCTGTTGACTGTTGTCTAAAGTTAGTTCATGCTAGACAGATGGGTTTATTTCTGGGATCTCCGTTCAATTTTATTCATCTCTATGTATAACTTCATGCCAGTATGACTGTATTTTATTTCCTGATGCTGTGTACTAATATTTGAAATCGGGGAAGTGTGAGCCTTCCTCTTTGCTTTTCTTTGTCAAAATTCTTTTAGCTCTTAGGGGTCTCTAGAAATTCTATGATTTGGGGTGTCCTCTTCTACAACCCTTCACATGGATGTACCCCAATTTGCTTTGCATTCATCTTCTGAAGATATCCTGATTCTTGTAAGGTTTAGGCATTATGAGCATAGCTTCCGTGCCTAGTACCATCCTTGGTTTTGTTTAGATATGGTTTTTCAAAAGAACTCTGTGAATACTGGAGGTGTGATGGATGGATCTCAGGGCGTGAGACTTGTTTGGCTTTGGACAATCCTGCCAAAGTGTATCTCAAGAGGCCCTGTATGTGTTCCGTCAGCAAGGAGAGTTGCTTTGGTTCCCCATCCTCCAGTAATCAGTATTGTCATTTCAGGAGGAGGTTAGCAGTTCTCATAGGTGTGTAGTGCTGTCTTATTGTGTTAATTCCCTAATGGTATTTGATGTTGATTGTATTTCTGTCTACTTATTTATTATCTGTATATCGTCTTTGGCCAGGTGTCTGTTCAGATCCTTACTCATTTTTAATGCAGCTGTTTGTTTTATAGTTCTTTGTATAATGTGTGTACAAATTCTTTATCTGATATGTTTTGCAAATATTTTCTCCACGTTGTTGCTTGTCTTTTGGTTTTTAGAATAAGGTATTTCACTGAATAGAAATTTTTAATTTTATAAAAGACATGTTATTAATTTTTTCCCCTTTTGTGTGAGGGCTCTTTGTGTTGTGTTAAATGTCAAAGCTCATGATCTACGTGACCAATTCCATGGTCATGAAGATTTCCTTTTATGTTTTCATCTACAACGTTTATAGTTTTATATTTTAAATGTGTCTGTGGACAACTTGAAGGGACTTTGTTGTAAGCTGTGAAGTTTGTGCCTACATTCAGTTCAGTGCATATGGTTTCTAACTGTTCTATAACTTTTTCGAGAAGTCATAGGATATTTGCCTCCATCCGTCTGGATTTCCAAATTTTATTGGATTCAGCTGGACGGCCAGCAGGGGACTTCGCTTTCACCAAACTTGAGTGGGTATAGCCTGCATTTCCCAGTTTGCCAGCAGAGGGTGACAAGCCCCTCTTTTACCAGTGCAGGCCCTGCCTCTTCTTCTTCTTCTTTTTTTTTTTTTAAGCATCTTTATTGGAGTATAATTGCTTTACAATGGTGTGTTAGTTTCTGCTTTATAACAAAGTGAATCAGTTATACATATACATATGTTCCCATATCTCTTCCTTCTTGCATCTCCCTCCCTCCCACCCTCCCTATCCCACCCCTCTAGGTGGTCACAAAGCACTGAGCTGATCTCCCTGTGCTATGCGGCTGCTTCCCACTAGCTATCTATTTTACATTTGGTAGTATATATATGTCCATGCCACTCTCTCATTTTGTCACAGCTTACCCTTCCCCCTCCCAATATCCTCAAGTCCATTCTCTAGTAGGTCTGTGTCTTTATTCCCATCTTACCACTAGGTTCTTCGTGACTTTTTTTTTTCCTTTGATTCCATATATATGTGTTAACATACTGTATTTGTTTTTCTCTTTTTGACTTACTTCACTCTGCATGACAGACTCTAACTCCATCCACCTCATTACAAATACCTCCATTTCGTTTCTTTTTATGGCTGAGTAATATTCCATTGTATATATGTGCCACATCTTCTTTATCCATTCATCCGATGATGGACACTTAGGTTGCTTCCATGTCCTGGCCCTGCCTCTTCTGCCCACCGTCTTGGGTCTGTGCACAGCGGCCAGGAGCTAGGTCTCCTCGATACCCTCCGGGGATTTGGTTTCGGACAAAGTGGGGCTTCATCCACATTGAGAGGCACTCAGTTTCCTCAGGACCAGCTGGGAGGTGCCATTGTGGAGGAAATGCTGAGGAAAACATGGGGAGAATCTTCCTGTGTGTGGCTGACTGTTGGTGGGCCCATCTCCCTCTTCAAAGGACCCAGGAAAGGAAGAGCTTGATGTGGAAATTTGGGGATTTTAGTTAGTTTTGTGTGTGGTGCAGATGATGTCCAGCGTCTTTTTTTTGGATTGTGATATTCTGTTTTCCAGGCAATTTATTGAGGGGACTGTCCTTTTTTCTGTTGTATGTCCTTGGCAGCTTTGTCATAATTTAACTGACCATGTATTTGTGGGCTTCTTCCCAGGCTCTCAGTTCTATTCCTCTGGCCCATGTGCCTCTTTTTGTGCCATTTCTACAGTGTTTGGATTCTGTAGCTTTGCAATGTGATTTAAAGTCATGGAGTGTGTTTTCTCCATGTTCTGTTCTTCTTTCTTAGGATCCTCCTGGCTGTTTAGGATCCTTTGGGATTCCATACAAACATCAGGATGGATTGTTTAGTTTCATTAACAATGCCATTGAAATTTTGGTAGGAACTGCATTGACTGTTGTAATAATACATGGCTTTAGACTAATACATAGTGGCAAGCATCCAACACTGAAGTATCATATGGAATATTTCAAACCCCCTGCCATAACCTGTTTACCATCTCTGTTTTACCTTTTCCAGAATGCCATATAAATCGAGTCATACAGTGTGCGGCCTCCATAGACTGAATTTTTTCACTTAGCAATATACATGTAAGATTCATCCATGTTTTTTGCCCAGGTTGATAGTTTATTTCTATTTCTGAATGGTATTCTGTTGCATGTATGTAGAAGGAAAAATCATTTTCCTTCTAGTCTCCTAGGTTCTTGATTGAGGACTCCCCACCCCCCATAATAAAAGACAAACATAATTATACAGTCAAATGCAAATAGATATATCATCTTTCTTTCCAAAATTTTAGTCATGGTTCAGTAAAAGTGAGTAATACAAAATCATCCATTATATAAAATAGTAGGCTCTGAATTGTGTTTCTGTCAGATGGAACAAAAATCACTTGCTTAGTGGAAGCTGAAGATTTTTACTGACATTTGTGGAGAAGACTTCAGATTTAGATTTGCCCTGATAGGTAATCTTATGGAGAATGTGGACTCAATTCTGGACACAGGCATTTTTGTAAATATGTTGTGGCCTTTTTGGTGATATTTAAAGCCAATCTGAGTGGATAAACTATCCAGTTTGTCTACAATTAGAATTTTCCTTCCCAGTCTCAGGTAGTGATTTTAATGTTCTAAGTTACTTTCAATGGCTGGGCAAGGAAAGGAAGAAAATACCTACGAGGTGTTTTATTTTGGGGAGGGGAGGGGTGTAGGTGAAGGAGGTTTTAATTGCGCTTAATATGAGAAATAAATGTCTCCTATTTTATGACTGGAGGCAAGATGCACAATTAAAAGCAAGGCAAGCTCAAGTTAGTTATTTCCTTGGATGTTCACATTTAAAGAATTGGTTTTTAATTCTTCAAAGAATTACATATCCTACTCTATGATAACTTCAAGAGGCTGACCTGTCCACCCAACTTCACTATCTTGAATTTGCTTCTTTATATCAAGGAGAAGATTGTCAACTATGATTTAAATCTAAAGATGCCTATGCCCAGACTTAGACCTTTTTGCTTTCGGATATTTTCATAAATCTTTCTACAAAGGACAGGTAGGGGACATAAGCTACCAAGGTGGGATCAGCATGGTGGCCTGGCCTGTGTTGACCTGCCCTGAGCCTTCCTGTTTTACCTTTGCATCCCTCTTGGCAAACGGCCAGAGTCATCTAGGGTGAAAACTGACCCAACTTCTCCAGAGTTGGTAAAGTCTCTCACTGCAGCCTATCCTGAGGCCACGGGCTCCAAATATCAGGACACAGCAGAACACATCCATTTGAGAGCCTCCAACCAAGGGAGCTGGGTAGGGGGCTTCTCTAGAATGCAGGTTCCTGGTTACCCAGGTTTCAAGTACTGTTGGGCTTTCTTGCCAGGGAAGTGAGGTAACTTCCTGAGGTCCACTTATCTGGGCTTCCTCCTTACGCGAAGCTCCCCAGGGCCACTTCTGGGATGTAGACTGCTCACCCTCTACCCCAAGTCAATTCCAAGCACAGTGACACAACACAGCCCACCTTACAGCCAGGGGGAGGCCTAGGTTCAGCCAGGACCCCAGCTCTGAGGGCACAGCTGAGTTCAGACCCAGCTCCTCCTCCTCACCAGTGATGTGACCCTGGATAAGCCATGTGCCTCTTGGTCTCCCTAGTCTCCCATCTGCACAGTGAGGGGTCATTCTGCCATCAACTTCCTAGGTAAGCCATTCGGTGTATAGACCTATAAACACCTAGAATGCCTGTAAAGCCCTTGGGCTGGTATCACATGGAGCTCATGCACAGACATAGCAAAGGAAAGATAACATCAAGGGCTGGCATAGCACAGAATATAACTGAAACAGGCCTGGGTCTGCTCTGGGATCTAGGGGAAGTCACTCCCCTTCCTGCCTGTTTCCCAGTTCCCCCCATGGAATTGTTGAAATTAAATAAAATTCAGACATTGTCCCCTCTGGCATACAACCTTCCAGGTCCTCCTGTTATGTTTAGACTCAGGTCCAAGTGTTTCGTCTTGGCCCTGGTGGTGGGCTGCCCTCACGATGGCTCCAGGCATTCTTGCTTCCTAGTCAAACATCCTTGTGTAATCCCCAGTGATGGACTGGGTTCTAACATGTAGACTGATTGATGAGAATTTGGTGACTTCTACTCATTCCCTTTCTCCTGTGTTCATTCTCTTTCTCTGTTTCTCAGTGCCTCTCTCTGTCTCTCTCTCCTTCTCTCTCTCATTCTGCCTTTCTGTGTTTCTGTCTTGTCTCTCCCTTTCTCTGTCCCTACTTTCTCTGTTTCTCTGTCTTTTATGTATGTATGTGTGTATGTATGTATTGTTAGGGCACAGGGCATGTCACTTCAAAATATGCCTTACTGACATATTCCTTTAATTAATGTTACAGAAGGAAAGATCCATTCAAGAGACACTTTCCACCTCCTGTCTATCTCCCTGAAAGCAGGAAATAAATCTCTCTTATGAAAGGTACACCACGTGGGGGATGAGGCCTGAGGGCTGAGGGCTGCAGGCATGTTGGCTCCTGCAAATCAATTCATTCTGGGAACCTACTTTTGGGACTACTGTGGTGCTGGTTAGCTTTGCAAAGACCAAAGGCAACTCCACTCTCTGCCTATTTCGGAGAATGGCATGTGTGTGTGTGTGTGTCTTCTTTATCTATTCACCAATGAATGGACACTTTGGCGGCTTCCACATCTTGGCTATAAAGCTGCCATGAACTTAGGGGTGCATATATCTTTTTGAATTTGTGGTTTTGTTTCCTTCAGAAAGATACCCCCAAGTGTAATTCCTGCATCATATAGTTCTATTTTTAATTTCTTGAGGACCCTCCATACTGTTTTCCATAATCATAGTGGCTGTACCAAGAAACATTCCCAACAAAAGTACATGAGGGCTCCCTTTTCTCCACATCCTCGCCAATACTTGTTATTTTTTGATTATAGAAATTCTTTCAGGTGTGAGGTGATCATCTCATTGTGGTTTGGATGTGCATTTCCCTGATGATAAGTGATGTTGACCATCCTTTCATGTGTCTGTTGGACATGTGTATGCCTTCTTTGGGAAAATGTTTGGTCTTCTGCCAATTTTTTACTTGGGTTTTTGTCTTTTGAAGGTTGGGTTGAGTGGTTCTTGGTCCATTTTGGATATGAACCCCTTTTCAGATATATGGTTTGGAAATACTTTCTCACGTTCAGTAGGCTGCCTTTTTGTTTTGTGGATGGTTTCCTTTGTTGTTGAAAAGCTTTTCAGTTGGAAGTCCCATTGGTATATTTTGCTTTTGTTTCCCTCACTTGAGGAGACAAATCCAAAAACACGTTGCTAAGACTGTCAAAGAGCATACTGTGTATGTTTTCTTCTATGAGTTTTGTGGCTTCAGGTCGTACGTTGAAGTATTTGATTCATTTTGAGGTTGTTTTTGTAGATGGCATGAAAAAGGATTACAGTTTGATTCTTGTGCATGTAGCTGTCCAGTTTTCCCAACACCATTTATTGAAGTGGCTGTCTTTTCCCCATTGTCTAGTCTCACCTCCTTTGTCATAGATGAGTTGACCATAGAAGCATGGTTTTATTTCTGGGCTCTCAGTTCTGTTCCATGGATCTATGTGTATTTCTTTTGTGCCAATACCATGTTGTTTTGATGATTCTAGGTTTGTAGTACAGTTTGAAATCAGGGAGCATGATACGTACAGGTTTGTGCTTCTTTCTTAAGATTGCATTGACTCTTCAGGTTTTACTTTGTGTTTCCATACACATTGTAGAATGCTTTGTTCTAGTTCTCCAAATAATCCCATTGGTATTTTGGTAGGAATGGCTTTGAAGCTCTAGATTGCCTTGGGTGAGGAATCATTTTAACAATATGAATTTTTCTAATCCATGAGCACAGCATATGTTTCCATTTGTTCATGTCATCTTCAATTTCTTTCATCAGTGTCTTCCAGTTTTTGGAGTACAGGTCTTTTACCTCCTGGGTTAGATGTATCCCTAGATCTTTTATTTTTGGTAATGTCATTGTCCATGGAGTTATTTTCTGAATTTCCCATTCTGATAGTTTGTTGTGAGTGTATAGAAATGCAACCGATTTCTGTAGATTAATTTTGTATCCTGCAACTTAACTGAATTTCCCAATGAGTTCTATTTGTTTTTGGGTGTCGTCTTCAGGATTCTCTATATAGAGTACCATGTTATCTACAATCTATTTTTTAATAGATGTACATCTATTTTTAATGGGGTTGTTTGTGTTAGAGTTCTTTTTATATTTCGAGACAAATCCTTTAATAGATATGTGTTCGCAACCATTTTTCTCCCGGTTGGTGACTTGTCTTTTGATTTTCTGAATAAGGTCTTTCACAGAGTCCAGATATTTATAAAGTCCACAGTATTCCTTGTTTTTCATTTCTGGATTGCTTTTATGTGTTGTGTGCTAAAGCTCAAAGCTCATGACCTACATGACCAAACCCAGGGTCCTGTCGATTTTCTTCTACCTTTTCTCCTATAATTTTTAATTGTTTTGCATTTAAAATTTGTCTATGAATAATTTTGAGTGAATTTGGCATAAGTTGTAAACTTTGCATCTGCATTCATTTCATGCCAAATGATTTCCAATTAATTGTTCTTTAACTATTCTTACAAAAGTTATGGGGTATAGTCTCCATTTCAGTGTGACTGCCTAAAGTTGAATGGATTCAGCAGTTCTGCCAGCAGGGATTGCTGTGACCAGTGACCTGTGAGGGATGCAGGACAAACACTTCCCTCACTGCCTGCAGAGGGGCCGAGCCTGCCTCTCTGACCCACAGGGCATGCATGTTCCACCCTGGGACTTGGCTCCTCAGGGAGCTGCAAGGAGTTTTGTCTCCTTAGGCACCATCAGGACTTGGGCTTGGGAAGCATCTCTGACGACAGGAGCTCAGTCTCCTTAGGACTCACTAGGGTTTTGGCTTCAAGACACCACAGGGCTGTGTCCACACTGATGGGAGCTGGGTTTCCTAAGGATGCAGGTGATGCTGGCAGAAAAAGGGAGGAAAAGTGTGGAGAAGCTTTCAGTGTACCATTGACTGGGGGGCCTGGGGGGGGGGATCCATCTTCACATGACCCAGGAAGGGCTTGATATGGAAAACTGAGTTTTTAGTCAGTTTCATGTGTGATATAGATAGCATGTGGTATGTGCTGTCCAGTTTTCACAGCACTGTTTATTGTGAGGACTGTCCTTTCCCCTTGGTGTGTCCTTGGCCCCTTTGTCATAAATTAACTGACCCCATCCATGTGGTTGAATTTTGGGCTCTCTGTCCTGTTCCTCTGGTCTGTGTGCTTGCTTTGTTGCCAATTCTACACTGTTTTGGTGACTGTAGCTTTGCAATATCATTTGAAGTCAGAGCCTGAGATGCCTCCAACCTGTTCTCCTTTCTGAGGATCACTTTGGCTATTTGGAGTCCTTTGCATTTCCACAGGAATATTATGAGGATTTGCTCCATTTCTGTGCAAAATGCCATTGGAAGTTAGGCAGGGTTTGCATTCACAGTGTACATATCTTTGGGAAGAAGGGACATTTTAACAATATGAATTCTTCCATTCCATGAACATGGGATATCTTTCCATTTATTTGTGTCTTCTTCAGTTTCTTCATCAATGTCTTAAAGTGTTCAGTGTGCAGGTCTTTCAAGTCATTGGTTAAATGTATTCCTTAGTACTTTGTTCTTTTTTTTTTTTTTTTTTTTTTTGGCTGTGTTGGGTCTTTGTTTCTGTGCGAGGGTTTTCTCTAGTTGTGGCAAGCAGGGGCCACTCTTCATTGCGGTGCACGGGCCTCTCGCTATCACGGCCTCTCTTGTTGTGGAGCACAGGCTCCAGACGTGCAGGCTCAGTAGTTGTGGCTCACGGGCCTAGTTGCCCCGTGGCAAGTGGGATCTTCCCAGACCAGGACTCGAACCCGTGTCCCCTGCATTGGCAGGCAGATTCTCAACCACTGTGCCACCAGGGAAGCCCCTATTTTGTTCTTTTTGATGCAGTTGTCAATTGGATTGTTTTCTTTCTCTTTCTGATGGTTCATTACTCGTGTTTAGAAGTGCAATTTATTTTTGTATATTGATTTTGTAACTTTACTAAATTCATGGATTAGTTCAATGGTTTTTTGATGGAATGATGTAGAAAATTGGAAATCGAAAATTCCACTGTTTCTATAACATCCAGGTCATCCACAACATGGAAGACATAGTGGCTCCTACAATAACCTTCCCACAGTACCTATAAATTACATGTGGACTCCTACAGGGGCGATTAGGTTCCTGACTGTGTGAAGTGCAGTTGGGTAATAAGGCTTGGCGTCTATAAAGAAATATAATGTTTTCTCTGCTTTTCTGGTGTAGTATTGACATGGTATTTTGGAAAGTTATTGACTTTCTAGTAATTCCAAACCTACAGCAAACTTGCAATAGCAGAAGAAAGTACTGTGTATCTGCACGCTCAGATTCCCCAGCCATCCTTACTTCACTGCACTTGCCACTTCACACAAAATATTCCAGTGCATTTTACCCAAAACAAGGACACTCTTCCAGGGAACCAGCATATAACCTCCAAATGAGGAAATTAAGATGGTTTCCATATTACAATCCAATCCACAGGCCCACTTCAACTTTCACCAGCTGCTCCAACTCTAGGGAAACGTCTTTTCCCATTCTGATCCAGTTTTCTTTTCCTTGAACCATTACAGATACTTTCTCATTTTTACAACCTTGATGGATTTAAAGCACACAAGATGAGTATGATCTGGGTGGCTTTTCTGTATTGTAACAGGTATCAGTACTTCTTTCATTGTGTGTGTGTGTGTGATTAAATGTACAGATAATTTAAACCATTTTAAGTACATATTTCTATGTCATTAAACACACTCACATTGTTGTACAAATATCTTCACCATCCATGTTCGGAACTTTTCAGTTTTCACCAGTGAAACTCTGTTGCCCTTAAACACAAATTCCCCTCAGCTCCTGCCAGTGGCATTCTGCTTTCTGTCTTTGAATTTGACTTCTCTGGGTACCTCGTATAAGTGGAATCATGTCATTTTGTTCTGTTTATGACAAGGTTATTTCACTTATCATAATGGCTTCAGGGTTCACGAATGTTGTAACATGTGTCAGAATTTCCTTAGCTTTTCAGGCTGAATTCCATACCTTGTGTGTATACCACCACATTTAGTTCATCCATTCATCCATCAATGGACAGTTAGGTCACTTCCAACTTTTGCTATTGTGATGAATACTGCTCTTAATATGGGTGCACCCATATCTCTTCCAGTCCCTGCTTTCAGTCTTTTCGGTCTGTACCCTGATGTGGAATTGATGGATTATATGTTAATTTTATGTTGAAGTGTTTGAAGAACTGCCATACTGTCTTTGACATGGGCAGCACCATTTCTCTTGATTCCTTTTATGGCAGAATAACACGGTAGTGTATGGATCAATTGGTTTTCTTTATCCATTTACACATTGGTGGACATTTGCGTTGTTTCTTCCTTTTGGCTATGGTGAACAGCGCTGCTAGCAATATATGTGTACATCTGTTTTCAGTTCTTTGTGGTATATATCTAGGAGTGGGTTTGTTGAACCATATGGTAATTGTACATTCATATTGTAAACATAGGTTGTGCCCTTTTTCATTTCCGGAAGTGATATTTAAAGATTCCAACTGCTCTGCATTGTTGCCAACACTTGATATTTTTAATTTTCTTGATTATAACCATTTTAGTGTGTGTGAAGGAGTTATTGCATTGTGGTTTTAATTTGCATTTCCATCCTATCTTTTCATCTGCTGTTGACCATTTGTATGTCTTGTGTGGAGGAAGGTCGATTGAAGTCCATTGTCCATATTTAAAATTGTAAAAGTTGTAAAAGTTCTTGGCATACACTGGATACATCTCATCAGATATATAGTGTGGAAATATTTTCTTCCATTCTGTGGGCTGTGTTTCCGTTTGTTAGATTGCCTCTTTAGATACACAAAGGTTTTTATTTTTGAGGAAGTGCATTTTATTTTTTCTTTTCATTGCTTGCACCTTGCTATCAGATCTAAGAAATCATTGCTAAATCCAAGGTTATGAAGATTTATCCCCACATTTTATTGGAGCGTTTATACAGTCATCCCTCGGTATCCATGGGGGATTGGTTCCAGGACACTGCGTGGATACCAAAATCCATGGATGCTAAAGTCTCTTATACAAAATGGTATGGTATTTGCAAATAACCTAGGCACATTTTCCTGTATGCTTTAAACCATCTCTAGATTACTTATAATAACTAATATAGTGTAAATGCTATATGCATTTATATTGTGATTACCATGTAAATACTATGTAAATAGTTGCTGATACATGGCACATTCAAGTTTTTTTTTCTTTTGAAACTTTGGAATTATTTTTTAAAAATATTTATTTATTTATTTAGGCTGTGCCAGGTCTTCGTTGCAGCATGCGGACTCTTAGTTGAGGCATGCATGTGGGATCTAGTTCCCTGACCAGGGATTGAACCTGGGCCCCCTGCATTGGGAGCACAGAGTCTTACCCACTGGACCACCAGGGAAGTCCTGAAAATTTTTGGAATTTACTTTTTCTAATATTATTGATATGGAGTTGGTTGAATCCATGGCTTTGGAACCCGTGGATACAACGTGCTGACTGTAGTTTTACTTTCTACATTTAAGCTTTGAATGTATTTTGAGATACCTTTTTGTATGTGGTATGAGGTAAGGGTCCAATTTCATTTCTCTGCCTTTGGATAGCCAATTGCTTAGCATCATTTGTTGAAAATACCATTTTCCCCCAATTTAATGCTGTTATCTAAATCAGTTCTTCCTAGATGGATGGGTTTATTTGTGGGATCTCCATTCAAATCCATTCAACTCTATGTATATCTTTATGCTGTTATCACAGTATTTTATTTGCTGATGCTTTGTACTAACGTTTGAAATTGGAAAGTATGAGCCTCCAACTTTGAATTTCTTTGTAAAAATTGTCTTAGTTCTTTGGAGTCTCTTGAAATCCCATAATTCAGGGAGTCATATTCTGCTCCCTTTCACATGGATGTCCCCCAATTGGCTTATGCATTCATCTACTGAAGACATCCTGATTCCTTTAAGGTTTAGATATCATGAGTAGAGTTTGTGTGCAGTGTAGCATCCTCATTTTTGTTTGGATATAGTTTTTTAAAGCAGTTGTGTAAATACGGCAGGTGTGATGGATGGATATCAAGGTGTGAGACTTGTTTAGCCTCAGAAAATCCTGCCAAACTGTACCTCAAGAGGCCTTTTATGCATTGCATCAGCAAAGAAGTAGAGTTTCTGTTGTTCCCCATCTTCCAGTAATTGGTATTGTCATTGTGAGAAGACTTTAGCAGTTCTCATAGGTGTGTAGTGCTGTATTGTTGTTTTACTTTGTGTCCCTAATGATATAAGATGTTGCTCATATTTTTGTCCACTTATTTATTATCTGCTTATCTTCTTTGGCCAGATGTCTGTTCAGATCTTTACCCATTTTTAATGTAGTTATTTTTGGTATATCTCTTTGTATAATTTCAGTACAAATTCTTTATCAGATATGTGTTTTGCAAATATTTTTCTTCCAGTTTTTTGCTTGTCTTTTGGCTTTCTCAAGAAGGTATTTCATGGAGTAGACATTTTTAATTTTATATGTTATTAACTTTTTTCCTTTTGTGTGTTGGCTTTTTGTGTTGTGTGTTAAAATTCAAAGCTCATGATCTATGTGACCAAACCCATGGTCATATAGATTTCTTCTATGCTTTCTTCTATCATTTTTTTATAGTGTTCTATGTTAAATGTGTCTGTGGGCAATTTTGCATGACTGTTGGTGCAAGCTGTGAAGTTTGTTTCTACAGTCAGTTCTTTGTATATGGTTTCTAACTGTTCTATAACTGTTTTCGGAAAAGTTATGTGATATTTGCCTCCGTCCATTTGAATTCCCAAAGGTGAGTGGATTCAGCAGGACGGCCAGTCTCCTGGGAACTTGGCCTCCACTGAACTGTGGGGGTTGCAGCCTGCATTTCCCAGTGTTCGCCAGCAGAGGGCGACAAGCCCGCCCCTCTTACTAGTGCAGCACCTGCCTGTTCTGCCCACAGTCTTGGCCTCCTCAGGACCCGCCTGGGATTTGGCTTCAGGACAGCGTGGGGCTCTGTCCACACTGAGAGGCACTCAGTTTCCATGGGCGGAAAAGGTGAGGAAAGTGGGGAGAAGTTTCCTGTGCATGGCTGACTGCCTGGGGGAGGGGGTCCATCTGCAGAGGATCCAGCAGAGGAAGGGCTTGATGTAGAAAATAGTGGTTTTATTTAATTTTGTGTGTGGTGTAGACATTTTGACATGGTGTGCTTATGTAGTTCCGTAATATGGTTTGAAGTCAGGCAGTGAGTTTCCTCCAGCTGCTGTTCTGCTTTCTAAGGATCTCCTTGGCGGTTTGGGGTCCTTCATGATTCCACATAAATGTTAGGATTGTTTGTTCAGTTTCTGTGAAAAATGCTATTGGAATTTTAGCAGGAATTGCTTTGAATGTGTATGTTTGGGTAGAATGGACATTTCAGAATGACCAATTCTTTCCATCCATGAGCACAGGATCTCTTTCCATTTATTTGCATCATCAATTTCTTCATCAATATCTTAACATTTTCATTGTGCAGGTCTTTCACATCTTTGGTTAAATTTATTCTTAAGCATTTTGTTCTTTTGATGTTATTGTAAATGAGTTTTCTTAATTTCCCTCTCTGATGGTTCATTACTAGCTGTCTAGGAAGATAAATGATTTTTGTCTATTGATTTTGTATCCTGCAGCTTTCCAGAATTCATTTATTAGCTCTCATTCCTGTGGGAGAACTTCTGTGGTATAATTTATTCTCCAGTTTTGTGGTTTGCCCACTGGGTGGTATGGGATTTGATTGTATCACGAGTGTGCCCCTCCTACCATCTCATGGTTTCTTCTTTAAGTCTTTGGTTGTAGATATCCTTTATTGGTAGATTCCACTCCTTTTGTATCAGTGGTTATTGAGCAGTTAGTTGTGATTTTGGTGTGCTTGTGAGAGGAGGTGAGCGCAAGGTCCTTTTACTCTGTCATCTTGTCCCAAATGAAATCAGTTTTTTAAAATACTTCTCTCTTCTGTCCCAGAGCTTTTCCCCCATTGTCTGCATCCAGGCTCCCAATAGAGCATGGAGAATTATCTCCATGAATTAGTAACTTTCAGGTATTGAAAATACTCCCTTTGTGAGAGATGAAGACGGGAAGGCATGGATATCCAAGATTCCCAGTGCTATGGGGTTCATTGCTGGGATCTTCGGAAAGTAGGGGGAAATGTAATGATTAGTTTACAACTGGATGCTACATCAGCTATTTGAAACAGGATTAAGAAAATACTCATATATACAGATGACCTTAATGGTCTTGAATTCTTCAGAGAGTTCTAAAAATAAATAGTATGAGAGAACATTCTCTATATTGGTAAGAAAGACTATTTAAATGCGCTATTAGGAATACAGAATATGGGAGGTATATTTGGGTTGAAATTTGCTTAAACCTAACATTTTTCATGATAGATTCAGATTATGATTTTCCTTATTGTGGCAAAAATACCCAAGTAGACATAGTGTGTCTTTCATTCTGCTTCAGTCACCTGCTATTTATTTCTCCTATTACACCTGACATTTGCTGGTTCAAGGTGCTTTCTGTGACCTTCCAGGACTAAGAAATTCATTCTTTTTTCCTATTTATCTTTAATAAGAGTCTTGAAATATTTAGTGAGGTATGTGCATAGACCATACCAGTCATTGTAGAAACACCATTTCTTTTTAGTTTCTCTTTGCTTGTCGTTGGCTTTGAAATATGAACTCTCAACTGTGTTGAGTAGAGATACTGCACTTTGTAAGTGGAGGTTTTCACTAGTCAAACCTATGTTCTGATAGTATTCATTATACTCAACACTCATATCTCAGATTTAATATTCTTTATCACATCTTTGCATTTTCCAAAAATTTTACAAGAATCATATTACTTAAATAGGTTCAACAGTGTTCAGTTTCTGAAATATAGCTCAGCGCAAATGATAGTTTTTCAAAGAAATAAAAGACTCAAAAACAAGAGCACTAATTTATATCATTGTGTATGTTCTCACCCTAGTGTATTTTAAAAACAAAGAATATAATCCACAAATAGATTTTTAAGAATAACTCAATTAAAAATGACTTTGATTTCACCAACACGAACATTTTCCTCAGTATGACTTTTAATATGTACAAAGTGCCCATTTAAATGTATGTCTGTATGTATGAAATGTCAACAATATTTAATCCACTTTCTCTTGCTTCTCTTATTCTTCCTAGTTAAAGAAACTTCTGTAAACATTAATTAGGGTTGTCTTTGTCTATTTCTGTGTTTTTAGATAAATTCTACTTCAGGTAAACTGGAGTAAAACCGAAGCTCTAATATTTATTGAGGGTTTGACAAAATATCTCAAAAAAGAGGAATTGTAATATTATTTTTCTTAAACTATAAAAACTATTCATGTGGTGCATTCAATACTTTTCAAAAATTGTTATAAAGATATATAGTACATAGTAAATATTAAAAAAGGACTGTTGCTGTTATACTTACTATTCTATTAAACATGTAAATCCATAAAACTTTCAGTTTCAAGTTAACTATGAATTCTTACTTTTTGTTCCTATCTCTGCTATTCAAAATTGTGGTTAATCAATCAGAGCCTGTGGCATCACTAGCTAAAAATGAGCTTGTTAAAAAAGTGGAATTCAGGCCTGACCCCAGAACTACTGAATCGGAATCTGCATTTTTACAGTATCCCTAGTGTACATGTATACCCATTAAAAATTGAAAGGTATCTTTCTAACTCACAATGTCTTTACCATCTGAGAAATATACAAATTTTATCCAATATGATATAAACAAAACAGTCAAAAATGCATATGCCTGTGTTGAGACCATCACTTTACAATTTTTCTTCCAGATAAGTACAGTCTCTACAGTAGTTTTGTGGATCACATGTCATCTCCTTTTCTTGTAGTTAGAAACATAGTAGAGAATATTACTTTGTAAACAATTATATTATTGGATAATACATGACACTCTCATAATTAAAACCAGTTATCTTAACTTGCCATTTTCATCTTGGGTCCCATTATGAATTCTTCCTATGGCCCACTATGCCCACATGGCATATGTACTTTTTTAAATTAATTTTTATTGGAGTATAGTTGCTTTACAATGTTGTGTTAGTTTCTGCTGTACAGCAAAGTGAATCAGCTGTACATATACATATATCCCCTCTTTTTTGGATTTCCTTCCCATTTAGGTCACCACAGAGCACTGAGTAGAGTTCCCTTTGCTATACAATAGGTACTCATTAGTTATCTGTTTTATATTTGGTAGTGTATATATGTCAATCCCAATCTCCCAATTCATCCCACCTTACCCCCTTGGTATCCATATGTTTGTTCTCTATGTCTGTGTCTCTATTTTTGCTTTGCAAATAAGTTCATCTGTATGATTTTTCTAGGTTCCACATATAAGCGATACTATACAATATTTGTTTGTCTCTTTCTGACTTACTTCACTCTGTATGACAGTCTCTAGGTCCATCCACGTCTCTGCAAATGGCACAATTTTGTTCCTTTTTAAGTCTGAGTAATATTCCATTGTATATATGTACCACATCTTCTTTATCCATTCCTATGTTGATGGACATTTAGGTTGCTTCCATGTCCTGGCTACCGTAAATAGTGCTGCAATGAACATAGGGATGCATGTATCTTTTTGAATTATGGTTTTCTCTGGGTATGTGCCCAGGAGTAGGATTGCTGGGTCATATGGTAGTTCTATTTTTAGTTTTTAAAGGAACCTCCACACTGTTCTCCATAGTGGCTGTAATAATTTACATTCCCACCAACAGTGTAAGAGGGTTCCCTTTTCCGTATACACTTTTTATTTCAGGGACTATTGACATCCAGGATGTGGCTATAGATTTCTCTGAAGAGGAGTAGGAATGATTGGACATTGATGAATGGGAATTGCATAGGGATGTGATGTTAGAGATCTATAGGAACTTGGTCTCCTTGGGCGAGGATACCTTCCTTTCAGAATTCCTTATCCACCCACAGAGTCAAGGTCCCTTCATTTGTAGAATGTCTCCTGGAATCTTCTGCTTCCTACAGTAGAGTTTCAGATCCAAAGTTTTTGGGAAAATTCTGCAGTCTGTGGGTATAGATAGAAGGGCTTGGTGATAATTCATCATAATTCTAATCTTTCTCTTACTTGAGGTTATCTGCATCCTTCACTTTAGATTAGTGGTAATTCTATAGGATCATCTGTATAAAATAGTGTTCCCTCCATTTTAAAATAAGATTCCCACCCATAATTTTGACTCAGCATTACTTGAACATAGATCCCAGGATCTGATTTTTTGCTGTTGCCTACTATAATAAAGGTTCTTTCAAAAAACAGTATTTTGGGAAATCATATTCTAGACTATTTTACTCTTCCTTCTCTTATCACCTGATCATAATACTGGACTGGAAATAGAAAAACCTCCAGCAAAACGTATGTTGCTTTTTCTGTTGAAGAAGTCTTGTTGTTACTAAGTCACAACTGGTCACTTTTTTTCTTTTTGTGCTGTGTCCAGCTACAAACCATTCTTAGTGCCCACTGTTCTGAGCACTGAGCATAGAAATAGCCACTTCCTCTCTGACCCAATGTCACAGGTGCAGCAGACCAGCTGCACTCCTGGGGCCAGAAGGTCTGGCATCTGCAGGGCAGTATCCCCTCCCTTTCACCCACTGGAACTGATCACCTTCATGGAGCAAAAGAAGGATCCTTAGATTTGAAGGGAAATAAGACAATAGCCATATACCCAGGTACGTGTGAATGGATAAAGTGTATTTGTCCCAAATTCACACTGCTAAAATAATGTGTATCTATTTAGTCTTACAATGCTTTCTTTGCAGATATATGGAATATATTTATTATTCGTATTGAATGAAATATTTTAAAATTCCATATTGCTTTATAACAATAGTAGGGGGTTTTAACACCCCCTCTTACACCAGTGGATAGATCATCCAGACAGAAAATTAATAAGGAAACACAAGCCTTAAATGACACATTAGACCAGATAGACTTAATTGATATTTATAGGACATTCCAACCAAAAGCAACAGAATAAACTTTCTTCTCAAGTGCACATGAAATATTCTCCAGGATAGATCACATCTTGGGTCACAAATCAAGCCTTGGTAAATTTTTTAAAATTGAAATCATATCAAGCACCTTTTCTGGCCACAGTGCTATGAGATTAGAAATCAATTACAGGAACAAAAAACTGTAAAAAACACACACATGGAAGCTAAACAATATGTTACTAAATAATCAATGGATCAGTGAAGAAATCAAGCGGATTTTAAAAAATACCTAGAGACAAATGACAACAAAAACACAACAATCCAAAACCCATGGGATGCAGCAAAAGCAGTTCTAAAAGGGAATTTTATAGCAATACAATCTTACCTCACGAAACAAGAAAAATCTCAAATAAACAACATATCCTTAAACCTAAAGCAACTAGAGAAAGAAGAACAGACAAAACCTAAAGTTAGTAGAAGGAAAGAAATCATAAAGATCAGATCAGAAATAAATAGAGATGAAGAAAACAATAGCAAAGATCAATGAAACTAAAAGCTCATTCTTTGAGAAGATAAACAAAAGTGATAAACCTTTAGCCAGACTCATCAAGGAAAAAATGGAGAGAACTCATATCAATCAAATTAGAAATGAAAAAGAAGTTACAGCCAACACCACAGAAATACAAAAGATTATAACAGACTACTACAAGCAACTATATCTCAATAAAATGGACAACCTGGAAGAAATGGACAAATTCTTAGAAAGGTACACCCTTCCAAGACTGAACTGGGAAGAAATAGAAAATATAAACAGACCTATCACAAGTAATGAAATTAAAACTGTGATTAAAAATCTTCTAACAAACAAAAGTCCAGGACCATATGGCTTCACAGGCACTATCAAACATTTAGAGAAGAGTTAACACCTACCCTTCTCAAACTATTCCAAAAAATTGCAGAGGGAGGAACACTCCCAAGCTGATCCTAAGGGGCCACCATCACCCTGATACCAAAATCAGACAAAGATACCACAACAAAAAGAAAATTACAGGTCAATATCTCTGATGAACGTAGACGCAAAAATCCTCCACAAAATACTAGAAAACAGAATCCAAAAGCTCATTAAAAGAATCATACACCATGATCAAGTGGGATTTATCCCAGGGATGTAAGGTTTTTTCAATATATGCAAATCAATCAATGTGATACACCATATTAACAAACTGAAGAATAAAAACCATATGATCATCTCAATAGATGTAGAAAAAGTTTTGACAAAATTCAACACCCATTTATGATAAAAACTCTCCAGAAAGTGGGCACATAGGGAACCTACCTCAATATAATAAAGGCCATATATGACAAACCCACAGCAAAAATTGTTCTCAATGGTGAAAAATTGAAAGCATTTCCTTTAAGATCAGGAACAAGACAAGGATGTCCACTCTCACCACTATTATTCAACATAGTTTTGAAACTCCTAACCATGGCAATCAGAGAAGAAAAAGAAAAAAGAAATCCAAATCAGAAAAGAAGTAAAACTGTCACTGTTTGCAGATGACATGATACTATACATAGAAAATCCTAAAGATGCTACCAGAAAACTACTACAGCTCATCAATGAATTTGGTAAAGTTGCAGGATACGAAATTAATACACAGAAATCTCTTGCATTCCTATACACTAACAATGAAAGACCAGAAAGAGAAGTTAAAGAAACAATCCCATTTACCATCGCAACAAAAAGCATAAAATACCTAGGAATAAACCTACCTAAGGAGGCAAAAGACTTGTACTCAGAAAACTATATAAGATACTGATGAAAGAAATCAAAGATGATACAAGCAGATGGAGAGATATATCATGTTCATGGATTGGAAGAATCAATATTGTGAAAATGACTATACTACAAAAAGCAAGCTACACAGATTCAGTGCAATCTCTGTCAAACTACCAATGGCATTTTTCACAGAATTAGAACAAAAAATTTTACAATTTATATGGAAACACAAAAGACCCCGAATAGCCAAAGCAATCTTGAGAAAGAAAAATGGAACTAAAGGAATCAGGCTCCCTGACTTCAGAATATACTACAAAGCTACAGTCATCAAAAGAGTATGCTACTAGCACAAAAACAGAAATATAGATCAATGGAACAGGATAGAAAGCCCAGAGATAAACCCACATACATATGGCCACCTAATCTATGATAATGGAGGCAAGAGTATACAATGGAGGAAAGACAGTCTCTTTGATAAGAGGTGCTGAGAAAACTGGACAGCTACGTGTAAAAGAATGAAATTAGAACACTTCCTAACACCATACACAAAAATAAACTCAAAATGGATTAAAGACCTAAACGTAAGGCCAGACACTATAAAACTCTTAGAGGAAAACATAGGCAGAACAGTCTGACATAAATCACAGCAAGATTTTTTTTGATCCACCTCCTAGAGTAATGAAAGTAAAAACAAAAGTAAGCAGATGGGACCTTATTAAACTTAAAAGCTTTTGCACAGCAAAGGAAACCATAAACAAGACGAAAAGACAACCCTCAGAATGGGAGGAAATATTTGCAAATGAAGCAACTGACAAAGGATTAATCTCCAAAATATACAAACAGATCATGCAGCTCAATATCAAAAATATTATCCAATCAAAAACTTGGCAGAATGTCTAAATAGACATTTCTCTGAAGAAGACATACAGATGGCCAAAAAGCACATGAAAAGATGCTCAACATCATTAATTATTACAGTAATGAAATCAAAACTACAATGTGGTATCACCTCTCACCGGTGAGAATGGCCATCATCAAAAAATCTACAAACAGTAAATGCTGGAGAGGGAGGTGGAGAAAAGGGAACCCTCCTACACTGTTGATGGGAATATAAATTGGTACAGCAACTATGGAGAACATTATGGAGGTTCCTTTAAAAACTAAAATAGAACTACCATATGACTCAGCAATCCCACTCCTGGGCATATACCCAGAGAAAACCATAATTGGAAAAGATACATGCACCCCAATGTTCATTGCAGCACTGTTTACAATAGCCAGGACATGGAAGTAACCTAAATGTCCATCAACAGAGGAATGGATGAAGGAGATGTGGTACATATATACAATGGAATATTACTCAGCCATAAAAAAAAACAAGACAATGCCATATGCAGCAACATGGATGGACCTAGAGATTGTCATACTGAGTGAAGTAAGTCAGACATGGGAAGACAAATATATGATATTGCTTATATGTGGAATCTGAAGAAAACGGTACAAATGAACTTATTTACAAAACAAGGTACAGTCACAGATGTAGGAAACAAACTTATGGTTACCAGGGGATAAGGGGGGGGGGAGGATAAATTGGGAGATTGGGACTGACATATACACACTACTATATATAAAATAGATAATTAATAAGGACCTATAGCACAGGGAACTCTACTCAATACTCTGTAATGCCCTATATGGGAAAAGAATCTTAAACAAAAAAAAGGTGGATATATGGAAAAAAAAAAAACATGGTATCTTGAGTACAATTGCAAGGAGTATGAGATCTGTAAAAAAGCATTTCTTTTCTGTTTTGCTTGGATGCTAATTGGGCATTTTTGCAAGAGAGAGATTTCAGGATGCAAATCTCATGTCTCTATTGTAGAAAGTTAATTCATGGTGGAACAGTCTATTAATCTTGCAAGGGTGAGGAAATATTTCTTTGGAGGGAAGAAGTCATGTATCTGGTTTTTATGAAGTTAGTGGTTTATACTTTATCAAATGAGCAAAATGGCTATTTCTGAACTTTAGGGAAAAAAAGTTTTCTGCATTTATATTATGAAGCTGATGCAAAATATCAAAAATTCTTTGAGAAACAACATAATGTAACATAATTGGTATATATTGAACCTTTTGTACACAAAAGGAAAACATGCATTTTTTTTGCATTTAAAATTCTTTTGCATTATACTTGATTTACAATGTTGCATTAATTTTGGCTGTACAGCAAAATGATTGAGATACATATATATATATCATATATATATAATTAAATATACATATTCTTTTTCATGTTATTTTCCATTATGATTTATCACAGAATATTAACTATAGTTCTCTCTACTATACAGTAGGACCTTGGTGTTTATCCATTCTATATATAATAGTTTGCATCTGCTATTCCCAAACTCCCAATCCTTTCCTCACCCCTCCTTGGCAAACACAAGTCAGTTTTCTTTATCTGTGAGGCTGTTTCTGTTTCATAGACATGTTCATTTGTGTCATGTTTTAGATTCCACATATAAGTGATATTGTATGGTATTTGTCTTTCTCTTTCTGACATAATTCACATAATATGTTCATCTCTGGGTGGTTTCCATGTCTTGGGTATTATAAATATTGCTGATATGAACATAGGGGTGAGTGTATATTTTTGAATTATAGTTCTGTCTGGATATATGCCCAGGAGTGAGATTGCTGGATCATAGTTTTAGTTTTTGAGAAACCTCCATACTGTTTTCCATAGTGGCTGCAGTAATTTATATTGCCACCAACAGTGTAGGAGAGTTCCCTTTTCTCCACACACCCTCCTGCATTTGTCATTTGTAGATTATTTTTTAACACATTTATCGGAGTATAATTGCTTTACAATGGTGTGTTAGTTTCTGTTTTATAACAAAGTGAATCAGTTATACATATACATATGTTCCCATATCTCTTCCCTGTTGCGTCTCCCACCCTCCCACCCTCCCTATCCCACCCCTCTAGGTGGTCACAAAGCACCAAGCTGATCTCCCTGTGCTATGCGGTTGCCTCCCACTAGCTATCTATTTTAGGTTTGGTAGTGTATATATGTCCATGCCACTCTCTCACTTTGTCCCAGCTTACCCTTCCCCCTCCCCATATCCTCAAGTCCATTCTCTAGTAGGTCTGCGTCTTTATTCCCGTCTTGCCACTAGGTTCTTCAAGACCTTTTTTTTTCCTCTTAGATTCCATATATGTGTGTTAGCATACTGTATTTGTTTTTCTCTTTCTGACTTACTTCATTCTTTATGACGGACTCTAACTCCATTCACCTCACTACAAAAAACTAAATTTCGTTTCTTTTTATGGCTGAGTAATATTCCATTGTATATATGAGCCACATCTTCTTTGTCCATTCATCCGATGATGAACAATTATTGCTTCCATGTCCTGGCTATTGTAAATAGAGCTGCAATGAACATTTTGGTACATGACTCTTTTTGAATTATGGTTTTCTCACGGTATATGCCCAGCAGTGGAATTGCTGGGTCGTATGGTAGTTCTATTTTTAGTTTTTTAAGGAACCTCCATACTGTTCTCCATAGTGGCTGTATCAATTTACATTCCCACCAACAGTGCAAGAGTGTTCCTTTTCTCTACACACTCTCCAGCATTTATTGTTTCTAGATTTTATGATGATGGCCATTCTGACCGGTGTGAGATGATATCTCATTGTAGTTTTGATTTGCATTTCTCTAATGATTAATGATGTTGAGCATTCTTTCATGTGTTTGTTGGCAATCTGTATATCGTCTTTGGAGAAATGTCTATTTAGGTCTTCTGCCCATTTTTGGATTGGGTTGTTTGTTTTTTTGTTATTGAACTGCATGAGCTGCTTGTAAATTTTGGAGATTGATCCTTTGTCAGTTGCTTCACTGCAAATATTTTCTCCTATTCTGAGGGTTGTCTTTTGGTCTTGTTTATGGTTTCCTTTGCTATGCAAAAGCTTTTAAGTTTCATTAGGTCCCATTTGTTTATTTTTTTTTTTATTTCCATTCCTCTAGGAGCTGGGTCAAAAAGGAGCTTGCTGTGATGTATGTCATAGAGTGCTCTGCCTATGTTTTCCTCTAAGAGTTTTATAGTGTCTGACCTTACACTTAGGTCTTTAATCCATTTTGAGTTTATTTTTGTGTATGGTGTTAGGAAGTGTTCTAATTTCATACTTTTACATGTACCTGTCCAGTTTTCCCAGCACCACTTATTGAAGTGTATATGTATCCACTGTATATGCTTGCCTCCTTTATCAAAGATAAGGTGACCATATGTGTGTGGGTTTATCTCTGGGCTTTCTATCCTGTCCCATTGATCTATATTTCTGTTTTTGTGCCAGTACCATACTGTCTTGATTAATGTAGCTTTGTAATATAGTCAGAAGTCAGGGAGCCTGATTCCTCCAGCTCCATTTTTCGTTCTCAAAATTGCTTTGGGTATTCGGGGGTCTTTTGTGTTTCCATACAAATTGTGAAATTTTTTGTTCTAGTTCTGTGAAAAATGCCAGTGGTAGTTTGATAGGGATTGCATTGAATCTGTAGATTGCTTTGGGTAGTAGAGTCATTTTCACAATGTTGATTCTTCCAATCTAAGAACATGGCATATCTCTCCATCTATTTGTATCATCTTTAATTTTTAATCAGTGTCTTATAATTTTCTGCATACAGGTCTTTTGTCTCCTAAGGTAGGTTTATTCCTAGATATTTTATTCTTTTTGTTGCAATGGTAAATGGGAGTGTTTTCTTAATCTCACTTTCAGATTTTTCATCATAAGTGTATATGAATGCAGGAGATTTCTGTGCATTAATTTCATATCCTGCTACTTTACCAAATTCATTGATTAGCTCTAGTAGTTCTCTGGTAGCATCTTTAGGATTCTCTATGTATAGTATCATGTCATCTGCACACAGTGAAAGCTTTACTTCTTTTTTTCCTATTTGGATTCCTTTTATTTCTTTGTCTTCTCTGATTGCTGTGGCTAAAACTTCCAAAACTATGTTGAATAATACCGGTGAGAGTGGGCAACCTTGTCTTGTTCCTGACCTTAGTGGAAATGGTTTCAGTTTTTCACCATTGAGAATGATGTTGGCTGTGGGTTTGTCATATATGGCCTTTATTATGTTGAGGAAAGTTCCCTCTATGCCTACTTTCTGCAGGGCTTTTATCATAAATGGGTGTTGAATTTTGTCGAAAGCTTTCTCTGCATCTATTGAGATGATCATATGGTTTTTATTCTTCAATTTGTTAATATGGTGTATCACATTGATTGATTTGAATATATTGAAGAATCCTTGCATTCCTGGAATAAACTCCAGTTGATCATGGTGTATGATCCTTTTAACGTGCTCTTGGATTCTGTTTGCTAGTATTTTGTTGAGGATTTTTGCATCTATGTTCATCAGTGATATTAGCCTGTAGTTTTCTTTCCTTGTGACATCTTTGTCTGGTTTTGGTATCAGGGTGATGGTGGCCTCGTAGTATGAGTTGGGGAGTGTTCCTCCTTCTGCAATATTTTGGAAGAGTTTGAGAAGGAAAGGTGTTAGCTCTTCTCTAAATGTTTGATAGAATTCGCCTGTGAAGCCATGTGGTCCTGGGCGTTTGTTTGTTGGAAGATTTTTAATCACAGTTTCAATTTCAGTGCTTGTGATTGGTCTGTTCATATTTTCTGTTTCTTCCTGGTTCAGTCTCGGCAGGTTGAGCATTTCTAAGCATTTGTCCATTTCTTCCAGGTTGTCCATTTGATTGGCATATAGTTGCTTGTAGTAATCTCTCATGATCGTTTGTATTTCTGCAGTGTCAGTTATTACTTCTCCTTTTTCATTTCTAATTCTATTGATTTGAGTCTTCTCCCTTTTTTTCTGGATGAGTCTGGCTAATGGTTTATCAATTTTGTTTATCTTCTCAAAGAACCAGCTTTATTTTTATTGATCTTTGCTATCGTTTCCTTCATTTCTTTTTCATTTATTTCTGATCTGATCTTTATGATTTCCTTCCTTCTGCTAACTTTGGGGTTGTTTTGTTCTTCTTTCTCTAATTGCTTTAGGTGCAAGTTTAGGTTGTTTATTTCAGATGTTTCCTGTTTCTTAAGGTAGGATTGTATTGCTAGAAACTTCCCTCTTAGAACTGCTTTTGCTGCATCCCATAGGTTTTGGGTTGTCGTGTCTCCATTGTCATTTGTTTCTAGGTATTTTTTGATTTCCCCTTTGATTTCTTCAGTGATCACTTCGTTAGTAAGTAGTGTATTGTTTAGCCTCCATGTGTTTGTATTTGTTACAGATCTTTTCCTGTAATTGATATCTAGTCTCATAGCATTGTGGTCGGAAAAGATACTTGATACAATTTCAATTTTCTTAAATTTACCAAGGCTTGATTTGTGACCCAAGATATGATCTAACCTCGAGAATGTTCCATGAGCACTTGAGAAAAATGTGTATTCTGTTGTTTTGGGGTGGAATGTCCTATAAATGTCAATTAAGTCCATCTTGTTTAATGTATCATTTAAAGCTTGTGTTTCCTTATTTATTTTCATTTTGGATGATCTGTCCATTGGTGAAAGTGGGGTGTTAAAGTCCCCTACTATGATTGTGTTACTGTCGATTTCCCCTTTTATGGCTATTAGTATTTGCCTTATGTATTGAGGTGCTCCTATGTTGGGTGCATAAATATTTACAATTGTTAGATCTTCTTCTTGGATCGATCCCTTGATCACTGTGTAATGTCCTTCTGTGTCTCTTGTAATAGTCTTTATTTTAAAATCTATTTTGTCTGATATGAGAATTGCTACTCCAGCTTTCTTTTGATTTACATTTGCATGGAATGTCTTATTCCATCCCCTCATTTTCAGTCTGTATGTGTCGCTAGGTCTGAAGTGGGTCTCTTATAGACAGCATATATACGGGTCATGTTTTTTTATCCATTCAGCCAGTCTGTGTCTTTTGGGTGGAGCATTTAATCCATTTACATTTGAAGTAATTATCAATATGTATGTTCCTATTACCATTTTCTTAATTGTTTTGGGTTTGTTATTGTAGGTCTTTTCCTTCTCTTGTGTTTCCTTCCTAGAGAAGTTCCTTTAGCATTTGTTGTAGAGCTGGTTTGGTGGTCCTGAACTCTCTCAGCTTTTGCTTGTCTGTAAAGGTTTTAATTTCTCCATCAAATCTGATGAGATCCTTGCTGAGTAGAGTAATCTTGGTTGTAGGTTTTTCTCCTTCATCACTTTAAATATGTCCTGCCACTCCCTTCTGGCTTGCAGAGTTTCTGCTGAAAGATCAGCTGTTAACCTTATGGGGATTCCCTTGTGTGTTATTTGTTGTTTTTCCCTTGCTGCTTTTAAAATGTTTTCTTTATATTTAATTTTTGATAGTTTGATTAATATGTGTCTTGGCGTGTTTCTCCTTGGATTTATCCTGTATGGGACTCGCTGTGCTTCCAGGACTTGATTAACTTTTTCCTTTCCCATATTATGGAAGTTTTCAACTATAATCTCTTCAAATATTTTCTCAGTTACTTTCTTTTCCTCTTCTTCTTCTGGGACCCCTATAATTCGAATGTTGGTGCATTTAATGTTGTCCCAGATGTCTCTGAGACTGTCCTCAGTTCTTTTCATTCTTTATTCTTTATTCTGCTCTGCAGTAGCTATTTCCACTCTTTTATCTTCCAGGTCACTTACCCGTTCTTCTGCCTCAGTTATTCTGCTATTGATCCCTTCTAGAGTATTTTTAATTTCATTTATTTTGTTATTCATCATTGCTTGTTTCCTCTTTAGTTCTTCTAGGTCCTTTTTAAATGTTTCTTGCATTTTGTCTATTCTATTTCCAAGATTTTGTATCACCTTTACTATCATTATTCTGAATTCTTTTTCAGGTAGACTGCTTATTTCCTCTTCATTTGTTAGGTCTGGTGTGTTTTTACCTTGTTCCTTCATCTGCTGTGTGTTTTTCTGTCTTCTCATTTTGCTTATCTTACTGTGTTTGGGATCTCCTTTTCACAGGCTGCAGGTTCGTAGTTCCCGTTGTTTTTGGTGTCTGTCCCCAGTGGCTAAGGTTGGTTCAGTGGGTTGTGTAGGCTTCCTGGTGGACGGTACTAGTGCCTGTGTTCTGGTGGATGAGGCTGGATCTTGTCTCTCTGGTGGGCAGGTCCACGTCTGGTCGTGGGTTTTGTGATGTCTGTGGCCTTTTTATGATTTTAGGCAGCCTCTCTGCTAATGGATGGGGCTGTGTTCCTGTCTTGCTAGTTGTTTAGCATAGGGTGTCCAGCACTGTAGTTTTCTGGTCGTTGAGTGAAGCTGGGTCTTGGTGTTGAAATGGAGATTTCTGGGAGATTTTCGCCATTTGGTATTACATGGAGCTGGGAGTTCTCTTGTGGACCAGTGTCCTGAAGTTGGCTCTCCCACCTCAGAGGCACAGCCTTGATGCCTGGCTGGAGCAACAAGAGCCTTTCATCCACAGAGCCTCTAAAATCGAGTCCATCGACTTGTAGAAGTTTGTCGGTTCCTTGCTTCAACTGCCAAGTGCTGGGGTAGTGGGTGCTGCTTCAAGGAATCTTGAAGGGAAGATCCTCAGGGCAAATAATCCTGACAGCTGCTAGGGCCTTGCCCCAATATTCCCTAACTGGTGCTGGCTAGCCATGAGCAGCAAGGCTCCTGGCTGGCTAAGCCAAATTTTTTACCAAGTCCAAGATCACTCTGCTCACTGCATGACAGGCCAAAAAATCAGGAGATGAGGTGTTGAGGCAAGAGATAGAGACTTTATTTGGAAAGCCAGCAGATGGAGAAGATGGCAGACTAGAGTCCCCAGAAAATCATCTTCTGTAGATTTTTTAATGATGGCCATTCTGGCCAGTATGAAGTGGTAACTCACTGTAGTTTTGATTTGCATTTCTCTAATAATTAGTGATGATGTGCATCTTTTAATGTGCCTTTTGGCCATTTGTATGTCTTCTTTGGAGAAATGTTTATTTAGGTCTTCTGCCCATTTTTTGATTGAGTTATTTTTTATTTTGTTGAGTTGTATGAGCTGTTTGTATATTTTGGAAATTAAGCCCTTGTCAGTATCATCATTTGCAATCGAAGACCATGGGACACTGTTCCATTTCTTTGAATCATCTTCAATTTTTTTATTAATGTTTTTCTCAGCATATAAGTCTTTCACCATTTTGGTGAGGTTTATTCCTATGTAGTTTATCTTTTGATGCGATTTGAAAGGGACTGTTTGTTTACATTCACTTTCTGATATTTCATTGTTAGTTTAAAGAAATGCAAACCATTTCTGATTGTTAATCTTGTATCTGCTACTTTGCTGAATTCATTTATTCTAGTAGTTTTGTGTGGAGTCCTTAAGATTTTCTATATATAGTATCATGTCATCTGCATATAATGAAAATTTTACCTCTTCCCTTCCAACTTGGATATCATTCATTTCTTTTTCTTGTCAGATTGCTGCGGCTAGGACAGCCAATACTATGTTGAATAGAAGTGCTGAGAGTGGGCATCCTTGTTTTCTTCCAGATTTTAGTGGGAAGGCTTTTAGCTTTTTACTGCTGAGTATTGTATTGGCTATTTTGTCATAAATAGCTTTTATTATGTTGAGATATGTTCCCTCTATACACACTTTTATAAGTTTTTTTTTATCATTAATGGATGTTGAATCTTATCTAATGCTTTTTCTGCATCTATTGAGGTAATCATTTGGTTTTTGTTTTTCTTTTGTTGATGTGGTGTATCACATTTATTGATTTGCATATGTTGAACAATCCTTGTGACCTTGGGATGAATCTAATTTGGTCATGGTGTATAATTTCTTTTATGTGTTGTTGGATTTGGTTTTCTAATATTCTGTTGAGAATTTCTGCATCTATATTTATCAAAGATATTAGCCTGTATTTTTTTTTTTTCTGTTTTTGCTAGTGTGTTTGCCAGATTTTGGTATCAGGGTGATGGTGGCTTCATAAAGTATCACTGGGAGTGTTCCTTCCCTTCAAACTTTTGGAAGAGTTTGAGAAGGATCATGTAAGTTCTTCTTGGTATATTTGGTAGAATTCGCCTGTGAAGCCATCTGACCCTGGACTTTTGTTTATAGGGAGGTTTTTTCTTATTATTATTACAGATTCTATTTCAGCTCTAGTGATCAGTCTATTCAAGTTATTTATTTCTTGATTCAGTTTTGGTGGGCTGTAAAAAAAAAAAAACAACATTTTTAGATTGGTTAGTACCTAAGTATTTACCATGTATTAGACCACAAAAGTGCAAAGAAAAAACTTGAAATATTTTTTCAAATAAAAAAGTATTGAAATATTGTTCAAGAAATTGGGTTAATAATGCCAATTACAATAATGGAAAATTGTTTAAGCTTTAAAACTACTTTATCTAAGATGTATATTATACGGTAATTGTTTTATTGGTTTTAATTACAAGGAATGTATTTTCCTTTCCACTTTAATTCTTTATTTTACCTGTATCTTGTGAAAAATGTTTAATTGCACATAATATTAAAAAATACACTTTAATAGAAGATATTAGTCTATTTACATTTACTCTACTACTGTACATATTTAGGTTTAGATTTACCATGTTATTGTGTGCTCTTTTTTAAACCTAGTCTATTCTCATTATTTTCTATCTTAACTATTCTGTATTAATTAAAAAAAAAATCAATTCTCCTTTCTACCCTTCCTCTTTGTGGATTAGATATGAAGTATATCCTTTTTATTAATCTTAAATTTTCAGCTTACTTTTAAAAAGTAATCACAGTGTCAAGTATTTAATACCTCTCACTTCCACCTTGACAAAACATGGATATTTAAATGCTAATATAATTACCTTCCCTACCCTATATTATTTATTAGTGATATGTATAAAAAACAACTAAAGACATGCAAGGTTTATAAGGAAATGACAAATTTCAGAAAATTTAGAATCTAAATACACTCTATACATAGCTCCAAGATAAAGACAGAGAGAATTGTTAGACACGCAGTGGCCCCCTTGTTCCCATTCTAGTCACTACCCTTAAGGTTTACTATTGTTCTGGTATCTAACAAAAAAATCAGTTTTCCTGTGTTTTATATTTTATATAAATGAAGTGACACAGCATTAACTCTTTTGTATTTGGCTTTTTTATTACTTATGTTGTTTGTAAATATACCTATATGGTTGCCTATTGTTGCAATAATGCATTGCTGTTGTTGTATATGATTCCATAGTGTAAATATTTAACTATTAATTTATTCCAATGTGTATTACAATATGAGTGATTTTCAGTTTGTGTCTATTGAGAATAGCACTGGTATTTAAATTCTAGAACTTGTGCTTTGGTGATATGTGTATAAATTATTGCTCATTATATATGTAGTAGTAAAATTTTCAAGTCATAAGTTTCATGTGTTTATCTGTTTTAAATACTTTTAAATATTTTCCAAACATTTGTATGAATTTCCATACTCACCAGCAGGGAGTGAGATTCATGCATTATACACATTTTTGCCAGAACGTGATAATTCCTGTCATTTTCACTTCAGCTTTCTGGCTGATGAGTGATAATTCCAGATATTGGTTTTGTTGCATTTCATTGGTTACAAAAGAAGTCAAGCATCTTTTGATATGTTTACTTAACATTTTGTATTCTCACTTTTGAAATACCTTTTGGTATGTTTTCCACATTTTTCCTATTGCATTAACTTCTTATTGAAGGACTTCTTATTTAGGAGTTCTTTATATATGTTTGGTATGTGTTCTTCTCTCTTTCTGTCTCTCCTCCTCTGTCTTCAGATGATTGTCAGTTTTTAATTTTCATAATTTCTAATTTGTTACTTTCCCCTTTATAGTTAGCCTTTTTTTTCACACACACACACTGTATTTTATTTTTACAAGAGATAAATAGACTGACACCAAGCATTGTAAATGGATGACCACAAAAAAAGCAACAATGATTGCAATTACCAAACACGAAACACACTCTTGCTATGTCATAATGTTGACATTCAGTCCAGCAATCCTCCGCTGTAACAGCTCCTTTACTTTGCAGTGAAAATTGATTTGTATATTCTTTGCCTCTGAATCCTTGTGGGATTTTTTTTTTAATTCAAACAGAAAGTCACAAAAATTATAATCATCCTCATCAGTTCACTCAGTCCCATGTAATTAATTTTTTTTATCTTGATCTTTTGTTAGCACTTTTATGAGTTCATCAGTTTTTCATTAGAGTTCTGAAAATACTTATCCATTCAGTTCAGCAGTACAGTCAGTTACTAGAAATCTGTACTTGTCAGAGTCTTTTCCATGAATTCTTTGAAGATGAAACCCTTTTATAGGAACATATTTGCAAAAGCATCACAGAACACCCAGAACTGCCTGTAAATGACAAAAGACTTAAAAATGACCACGGTTAAAGATTTGATGAAAGTTCATAACAATGCAATTGACAAGGAAATTTAGTTATTTCTGAGATATACATTTTAAAGTAATAACTAGAATTATCACATAACATTATACCGGAACATATAAGATTTTTAGAAATTTCATGTAATGTCTGAAACATTTATATTAACATATTTCCATACAAATAACCCAATGAAAGTTTAGTATTAGTTGTTTTTTTTGTTTTTGTTATACTGCAGGTTCTTATTAGTCATCAATTTTATACACATCAGTGTATACATATCAATCCCAATCGCTCAATTCAGCAAACCACCATCCCCACCCCACCACAGTTTTCCCCCCTTGGTGTCTATATGTCTGTTCTCTACATCTGTGTCTCAACTTCTGCCCTGCAAACAGGCTCATCTGTACCATTTTTCTAGGTTCCACATACATGCATTAATATACGATATTTGTTTTTCTCTTTCTGACTTACTTCACTCTGTATGACAGTCTCTAGATCCATCCACGTCTCAGCAAATGACTCAATTTGGTTCCTTTTTATGGCTGAGTAATATTCCATTGTATATATGTACCACAACTTCTTTAACCATTCGTCTGTTGATGGGCATTTAGGTTGCTTCCATGACCTGGCTATTGTAAATAGTGCTGCAATGAACATTGGGGTGCATGTGTCTTTTTGAATTATGGTTTTCTCTGGGTATATGCCCAGTATTGGGATTGCTGGATCATATGGTAAATCTATTTTTAGTTTTTTAAGGAACCTCCATACTGTTCTCCATAGTGGCTGTATCAATTTACATTCCCACCAACAGTGCAAGAGGGTTCCCTTTTCTCCACACCCTCTCCAGCATTTGTTGTTTGTAGATTTTCTGATGATGCCCATTCTGACCAGTGTGAGGTGATACCTCATTGTAGTTTTGATTTCTCTAATAATTAGTGATGTTGAGCATCTTTTCATGTGCTTCTTGGCCATCTGTATGTCTTCTTTGGAGAAATGTCTATTTAGGTCTTCTGCCCATTTTTGGATTGGGTTCTTTGTTTCTTTAATATTGAGCTGAATGAGCTGTTTAAATATTTTGGAGATTAATCCTTTGTCCTTTGATTGGTTTGCAAATATTTTCTCTCATTCTGAGGGTGGTCTTTTCGTCTTGTTTATGGTTTCCTTTGCTGTGCAAAAGCTTTGAAGTTTCATTAGGTCCCACTTGTTTATTTTGTTTTTATTTCCATTACTCTAGGAGGTGGATCAAAAAAGATCTTGCTGTGATTCATGTCAAAGAGCGTTCTTCCTACGTTTTCCTCTAAGAGTTTTATTGTGTCCAGTCTTACATTTAGGTCTCTAATCCATTTTGAGTTTATTTCTGTGTATGGTGTTAGGGAGTGTTCTAATTTCATTCTTTTACGTGTAGCTGTCCAGTTTTCCCAGCACCACTTATTGAAGAGACTGTCTTTTCTCCATTGTATATCTTTGCCTCCTTTGTCATAGATTAGTTGACCACATGTGCGTGGGTTTATCTCTGGGCTTTCTATCCTGTTCCATTGATCTATGTTTCTGTTTTTGTGCCACTACCATATTGTCTTGATTACTGTAGCTTTGTAGCATAGTCTGAAGTCAGGGAGTCTGATTCCTCCAGCTCCGTTTTTTTCCCTCAAGACTGCTTTGGCTCTTCGGGGTCTTTTGTGCCTCCATACAAATTTTAAAATGATTTGTTCTAGTTCTGTAAAACATGCCATTGGTAATTTGATAGGGATTGCATTGAATCTGTAGATTGCTTTGGGTAGTATAGTCATTTTCACAATATTGATTCTTCCAATCCAAGAACATGGTATATCTCTCCATCTGTTTATATCATCTTTAATTTCTTTCATCAGTGCCTTAAAATTTTCTGCATACAGGTCTTTTGTCTCCCTAGGTAGGTTTATTCCTAGGTATTTTATTCTTTTTGTTGCAGTGGTAAATGGGAGTGTTTCCTTAATTTCTCTTTCAGATTTTCCATCATTGGTGTATAGGAATGCAAGAGATTTCTGTGCATTAATTTTGTATCCTGCAACTTTACCAAATTCATTGATTAGCTCTAGTAGTTTTCTGGTGGCATTTTTAGGATTCTCTATGTATAGTATCATGTCATCTGCAAACAGTGACAGTTTTACTTCTTCTTTTCCAATTTGTATTCCTTTTATTTCTTTTTCTTCTCTGATTGCCATGGCTAGGACTTAAAAAACTACATTGAATAATAGTGGTGAGAGTGGACATCCTTGTCTTGTTACTGATCTTAGAGGAAATGCTTTCAGTTTTTCACCATTGAGAATGATGTTTGCTGTGGGTTTGTCATATATGGCCTTTATTATGTTGAGGTAGGTTCCCTCTATGCACACTTTCTGGAGAGTTTTTATCATAAATGGGTGTTGAACTTTGTCAAAAGCTTTTTCTGCATCTATTGAGATGATCATATGGTTTTTATTCTTCAGTTTGTTAATATGGTGTATCACATTGATTAATTTGCGTATACTGAAGAATCCTTGCATCCCTGGGAGAAATCCCACTTGATCGTGGTGTATGATCCTTTTAATGTGTTGTTGGATTCTGCTTGCCAGTATTTTGTTGAGCATTTTTGCATCTATATTCATCAGTGATATTGAATGTAATTTTCTTTTTTTGTAGTGTCTTTGTCTGGTTTTGGTATCAGGGTGATGGTGGCCTCATAGAATGAGTTTGGGAGTGTTCCTTCCTCTGCAATTTTTGGGAAGAGTTTGAGAAGGATGGGTGTTAGCTCTTCTCTAAATGTTTGATAGAATTCACCTGTGAAGCCATCTGGTCCTGGACTTTTGTTTGTTGGAAGATTTTTAATCACAGTTTCAATTTCATTACTTGTGATTGGTCTGTTCATATTTTCTGTTTCTTCCTGGTTCAGTCTTGGAAGGTTATACCTTTCTAAGAATTTGTCCATTTCTTCCAGGTTGTCCATTTTATTGGCAAAGAGTTGCTTGTAGTAGTCTCTTAGGATGTTTTGTATTTCTGCGGTGTCTGTTGTAACGTCTCCTTTTTCATTTCTAATTTTACTGATTTGAGTCCTCTCCGTCTTTTTCTTGATGAGTCTGGCTAATGGCTTATCAATTTTATTTATCTTCTCAAAGAACCAGCTTTTAGTTTTATTGATGTTTGCTATTGTTTTCTTAGTTTGTATTTCATTTACATCTGCTCTGATCTTTATGATTTCTTTCCTTCTGCTAACTTTGGGTTTTGTTTGTTCTTCTTTCTCTAGTTCGTTTAGGTGTAAGGTTAGATTGTTTACTTGAGATTTTTCTTGTTTCTTTAGGTAGGCTTGTATAGCTATAAACTTCCCTGTTAGAACTGCTTTTGCTGCATCCCATAGGTTTTGGATCATCGTGTTTTCATTTTCATTTGTCTCTAGGTATTTTTTTATTTCCTCTTTGAGTTCTTGAATGATCTCTTGGTTATTTAGTAACGTATTGTTTAGCCTCGATGTGTTTGTGTTTTTTACGGTTTTTTCTCTGTAATTTATTTCTAATCTCATAGCATTGTGGTCAGAAAAGATGCTTGATAATGATTTCAATTTTCTTAAATTTACTGAGGCTTGATTTGTGACCCAAGATGTGATCTATCCTGGAGAATGTTCCATGCGCACTTGAGAAGAAAGTGTAATCTGCTGTTTTTGGATGGAATGTCCTATAAATATCAATTAAATCTATCTGATCTATTGTGTCATTCAAAGCTTGTGTTTCCTTATTTATTTTCATTTTGGATGATCTGTCCATTGGTGTAAGTGAGGTGTTAAAGTCCCCCACTATTACTGTGTTACTGTCAATTTCCTCTTTTATAGCTGTTAGCAGTTGCCTTATCTCTTGAGGTGCTCCTATGTTGGGTGCATATATATTTATAATTGTTATATATTCTTCCTGGATTGATCCCTTGATCATTATGTAATGTCCTTCCTTGTCTCTTGTAACATTCTTTATTTTAAAGTCTACTTTATCTGATATGAGTATAGCTACTCCAGCTTTCTTTTGATTTCCATTTGCATGGAATATCTTTTTCCATCCACTCACTTTCAGTCTGTATGTGTCCCTAGGTCTGAAGTGGGTCTCTTGTAGACAGCATATAGATGGGTCTTGTCTTTGTATCCATTCAGCAAACCTGTGTCTTTTGGTTGGAGCGCTTAATCCGCTCACGTTTAAGGTAATTATTGATATGTATGTTCCTATGACCATTTTCTTAATTGTTTTGGGTTTGTGTTTGTAGGTCCTTTTCTTCTCTTGTGTTTCCCACTTAGAGAAGTTCCTTTAGCATTTGTTGTAGAGCTGGTTTGGTCGTGCTGAATTCTCTTAGCTTTTTCTTGTCTGGAAAGCTTTTGATTTCTCCATCAAATCTGAATGAGATCCTTGCCAGGTAGAGTAATTTTGGTTGTAGGTTTTTCTCCTTCATCACTTTAAATATGTCCTGCCACTCCCTTCTGGCTTGCAGAGTTTCTGCTGAAAGATCAGCTGTTAACCTTATGGGGATTCCCTTGTGTGTTATTTGTCGTTTTTCCCTTGCTGCTTTCAATAATTTTTCTTTGTCTTTAATTTTTGCCACTTTGATTACTATGTGTCTCGGCGTGTTTCTTCTTGGGTTTATCCTGTATGGGACTCACTGCACTTCCTGGACTTGGGTGGTTATTTCCTTTCCCATGTTAGGGAAGTTTTCCATTATAATCTCTTCAAATATTTTCTCTGGTCCTTTCTCTCTCTCTTCTCCTTCTGGGACCCCTATAATGTGAATGTTGTTGCATTTAATGTTGTCCCAGAGGTCTCTTAGGCTGTCTTCATTTCTTTTCATTCTTTTTTCTTTAGTCTGTTCTGCAGCAGTGAATTCCACCATTCTGTCTTCCAGGTCACTTATCCGTTCTTCTGCCTCAGTTATTCTGCTATTGATTCCTTCTAGTGTAGTTTTCATTTCAGTTATTGTATTGTTCATCTCTGTTTGTTCTTTAATTCTTCTAGGTCTTTGTTAAACATTTCTTGCATCTTCTCAATCTTTGCCTCCATTCTTATTCTGAGGTCCTGGATCATCTTCACTATCATTATTCTGAATTCTTTTTCTGGAAGGTTGCCTATCTCCACTTCATTTAGTTGTTTTTCTGGGGTTTTGTCTTGTTCCTTCACCTGGTATATAGCCCTCTGTCTTTTCATCTTGTCTATCTTTCTGTGAATGTGGTTTTTGTTCCACAGGCTGCAGGATTATAGTTTTTCTTGCTTTTGCTGTCTGCCCTCTGGTGGTTGAGGCTATCTAAGAGGCTTGATGGGAGGCTCTGGTGGTGGGTAGAGCTGGCTGTTGCTGTGGTGGTCAGAGCTCAGTAAAACTTTAATCCACTTGACTGTTGATGGGTGGGGCTGGGTTCCCTCCCTGTTGGTTGTTTTGCCTGAGGCAACCCAACACTGGAGCCTACCTGGGCTCTTTGGTGGGGCTAATGACAGACTCTGGGAGGGCTCACACCAAGGAGTACTTCCCAGAACTTCTGCTGCCAATGTCCTTGTCCCCATGGTGAAACAGAGCCAACCCCCGCCTCTGTAGGAGACCTTCCAACACTAGCAGGTAGGTCTGGTTCAGTCTCCCCCGGGGTCACTGCTCCTTCCCCTGGGTCCTGATGCGCACACATTTGTGTGCATCCTCCAAGAGTGGGGTCTCTGTTTCCCCCAGTCCTGTCATAGTCCTGCAATCAATTCCCACTAAGCTTCAAAGTCTGATTCTCTATGAATTCCTCCTCACATTGCCGGACCCCCAGGTTGAGAAGCCTGACGTGGGGCTCAGAACCTTCACTCCAGTAGGTGGACTTCTGTAGTATAAGTGTTCGCCAGTCTGTGAGTCACCCACCCACCAGTTATGGGATTTGATTTTACTCTGATTGCGCCCCTCCTACCGTCTTATTGTGGCTTCTCCTTTGTCTTTTGATGTGGGTATCTTTTTTGGTGAGTTCCAGTGTCTTCCTGTCAATGATTGTCCAGCAGCTAGTTGTGATTCTGGTGTTCTCGCAAGAGGGAGTGAGAGCACGTCCTTCTACTCCGCCACCTTGGTTCCTCCTATAGTTAGTCTTTTTACCTGTAGCAAAACTAATTTTTTAATTTTAAACCACAGAGATGTTTTCTTTTCTTCAATAAATTTAATTATTAAGCTTTAAATTTAATTTAGCTTTCTAAACAAAATCAAATTGTTGTATCATAGTGAGAATTTTTTTCAATTCTGGCTAGAAAATTACCTTTATTCAGAAAATGTTGTATTCAGCTTTCTTTTCATTTGCTTCTACCTCTCATTGATTCACAGAGGTAAACATCACTTCATCCATGGCCCTCACTTTTCCCTGAAGTCTCATGGTCATTCTCACCAACTCTTTTTGCCTTCTGAAATCTTTAGCAATCCCATTGTATCACAAAAGCAAAAACCTTCCTTGGGCTTTTTCCTCAGAGGATTCATTATTCTCACATTTTAAATGGGAGATTGCAACATGTTAAGAGAAGATTCTACAAGGGTCTCAAATTTTTTCACATCTTCTATCAGCCTCTGCTTGCACACTCTGGTCAAGGGTTTTTGTACAACACACTGATGGAAGATGCCAATTGTTTCTCTCATTGGGGCAAAGGACAGATTAATTACCTGACAAATAAAATAAAGACAGTGTCTTGCTCTGTTCAAATGCTGGACAAAATTACTTGCATCCTAATTTAAAAGTTTCAGGTGACTGAAGCTTAAGATTTCTAAGCTTTAATCCATACCTACTCCATGCACAGCATCCAACTGGACTACTTTACATCACCCTGTGGGATTGTGTGTACAGAGGAACAGACAAATACTTAAAACTACTGTTGTCTGTTTGTGTCGTAAAAATAATTTTTGTCTCATCCTAACGCATCTAAAATATTTTTTCTAAAAATCTATAAAACTGTCAGGCTAAAATAGTGGAATTTCAAATGTGGAAAAATCTAAGACCCTTCAAATTTCTTTCCACTTTTGGTGACTGATGGGGTGCCGTTGAGAGATATGACTTTCTTAAACAAAATAGATAAGGCTTCTTCATAAACCTGACTGGGAAATATGAAAATATTCCCTGGAAAAAGGTAGAAATTCTCTAGGCCAAGTAATGGGTAACATGGGGTAAGGGCCCTCTGTTGTACATGTTAATGCAGATGATGTCAGAGGTGAGGATAAAACAGCCTAAATATACTTTATTTTTGTTTGTTGTACTATTAGTAAAAAGAGGAAGAGTCAAATAGTCACCATGGTTGATATAGCAAATAGGCTGCTTGAAACTACACAGAAGTGTACTTGCTTGTATTTTCTGTGCAGTTACTCTTTTTTAGTGTGCCTTGGTATCTCCGTCAACTTATACATCAACTCCAGCATCATTAAGCAGAAATCCAAGTCTATTCTTTGGAATTATGAGGAAGGGAAGAATTGAACTATTTATAGCATGTTTTATACAGGTATACATGTCAGCATCCTTTTCTATGTCATGCCATGTGTGGAGGGTCAGTAGGTTCAGAGGAGTCTGGAAGCACCAAGGTCTGTGGGGTTAATCATGGCTGCATTCATGGGTAGAAAAAAGAAGTCCCTTATCCTGGTCACTATCTAGATGCCTGTAACTCCAAAGAGAAGAAGGCAATAGAGATCTCAGAGAGAAGAGCCAACATTAAACAAAATGTCCTCATTACTCTAGGCAACCTCTCATGATACCTTCCCATAGCTCCTTGAATCCCTACATATTGCACAGGGGATAGTGTAATATCACTAGAGCAAGTGACTCCTTCAGATTAACATTATTATTGTTGAAAAAATAAAACAGGTTCAAGTGATTGATAGGGTTTGAAAAGGGTTCACAGTGGGTGGGAAACTACTGTAACAATGTAGACAGAACTCTTTGGATAGATTCATCATCTTGTGCTTTTGTTTTTGTTTTGTTTTTTGCTGCTTCAGAATCTATAGTAGATTGGTGTGTTACATGATGTACTCCCCCATCTTAAAAGTTTAGATGGAGCACTTAGGAAGAAGTTTGTTAGTGAGGCAAACTCCCCAGCCCTCGGTCAGCAGTGGGAGCAAAAGGATTTAGCCCAAGTGCTTTCATCCTTTGATGTCCAAAGTTTTCACTATATGAATGATGTTTTGTTTGTTGGCAGTTGAGGAGCCTTTGTCTCAATATCCCTGTTTAAAAAGTGTTATCACTGTCTGCCAGAAAGAATATCTGACAAAATAGGAAAAATCTGAGAGTTATTAACAATTAAGGGTTTTGGGGATTTTATAATAAATATAAATTTGCAAAACCTTTAACATGAAAGGAAAAATCAATTAACTCTGTGGTCACTACTATGGTGTAAACATTTGGTCCCTCTAATTTTCAGAATTTGAAAACCAGCTCCCATGTTGATGGTATTAAGAGGTGTGGATTTGGGGACATGATCAGGTCATGAGGCCAGAGACCTCAAACATGGAATTAGTGATGTCATAAATGTAGCCCAAAGGAGCTCTATTGCCCATTCCATCATTTCATTGAACAGCAAGACCCACTTTATGAACCAGAAATTGGCCCCTCACCAGATACTGAGTCAGTTGGTAATTTGTTCTTGAACTTTTCAGCCTCAGTCACTATGAGAAAAAAATATTGTTGTTTATAAACTACCAAGTTTCTGATGTTTTGTTTAGCAGCCAAAGAGCTGACTGAAGATAAATATCTCTGAGCTTGAAGACATATCAAGAGAAACCTTCAAATCTCAAAAGAAAAGAGAAAATGGGCTGGAAAGAAATCAACACAACAGAATAATCAAACAACTAAAAATGCTATGACATATACATAATGGGTATAGCAGGAGGCGAATAAAGATAGAAGAGAAGATAGAAAAGACTTTCTTAAAATGACTGAGAATTTCCCCAAATAAATGTCTGACACCAAAATCACAACATCCAAACTCAGACAAAAATATGAAAAGTAAACAAAGCTACCGACCGATATCACTCAGGAACATAGATTCAAAAATCCTCAACAAAATATTAACAAATCCAACAATGTTTTGAGAGAACTGTATATCATGACTGAGAGGGATTAATCTCAGGTATGCAAGGCTGGTTCAACATTCTAAAATCAAGTAATTATATCCATTATTATCAACACCTGAAAGAAGAAAATTATCATATCAATAGATTCAGAAGACCTTTGAAAAAATCCAACGCCCAAACTTCATAAAAACTATCAGTAAAATAGAAATAAAATGGAGCTTTCTCAAGTAGATAACAAAAATTTACAAAAAACTTTTATCTCACATCATGCTTAATGGTAAAACAAACAAACAAAATCCTCAAGCTTTCCCACTGAGTTAAGGTAAAAAGCAAGAATGACCCCTTTCATCACTCCTTTTCAGTATTTTACTCAAAGTCCCTGTTAACATGATAAGGCAAGAAAAGAAATAAAATATATTAAGATTGGGTAGAAAAAACTAAAAGCAGCCCAATTAAAAAGTGGACCAACAAATTTTACAGACACCTCACCAAAGAAAATAGACACTTTGCATATAAGTATATGGGAGAATAATCCATGCTGTCATTAAAATGCAAATTAAAAATACAATGTTATACTAATACATAACTCTTAGAATGGCCAAAATGTGGAACAATGACAAGAACACATGTTGCAGAGGATGTGGGGCAATAGGAACTCTCATTTGTTATTGGTGGAAATGAAAAATAATACAGCTATTTTGGTAGGCAGATTGACACTTTCTACGATATTGAACATACTCTTACCATATGATCCAGCATGTGTTCTCATGGATACATACAGGAAAAATTTGAAAATACATGACCATACAAAAACCTGCATGTGGATATTCTAGCACGTTTATTGAATATTGTTAAAATGTGAATGAAACCAAGGTGTCCTTCAGTAGATGAATGAAAACATAGAGTATATTCTAAGAATGGAGTAATATTAAGCACCAAATAAGTAAGCTATCAAGCCATAAAAATACATGGAGAATTCTTTTTTTTTCCTTTGAGGTATAGGCAATTTTTTAAAATTTAAATTTTATTGGAGTATAGTTGATGTACAATGTTCTGTTAGTTTCAGGTGTACAGCAAGTAATTCAGTTATATATACAAATTTATAAATATATTCATTCATTTTCATATTCCTTTTTTAAAAAGATTTATTTATTTATTTTTGGCTGCGTCGGGTCTTAGTTGCGGCACTCAGGATCTTTGTTGAGGCATGTGGAATCTTTCGTTGCAGGGTGTGGGCTTCTCTTCTAGTTGTGGCATGCGGGTTTTCTCTTCTCTAGTTGTGGCATGGACTGCAGCGCACATGGGCTCTGTAGTTTGTGGCACATGGACTCTCTAGCTGAGGTGCATGAGCTCAGTAGTTGTGGAACGTGGGCTTAGCTGCCCTGTGGCACGTGGGATCCTAGTTCCCCAACCAGGGATCGAACCCACATTCCCTGCATTGTAAGGTGGATTCTTTACCACTAGACCACCAGGGAAGTCCCATTTTCGTATTCTTTTCTCATACAAATTATCCCAGAATACTGACTAGAGTTCCATATGCTATACAGTTGATCTTGTTGGTTGTCTATCCTATATGTATCTTATATATAGTAGTGTTTGTATGTTCATCCCAAACTCCTGATTTATCCACACCTGCCAATTTTTCCCTTTGATAACCATAGTTTGTTACTGAGACTCTGTTTCCATTTGGTAAATTAATTCATTTGTATCAATTTTTAGATTCCACCTATAAGTGATATCATATGATATTTGTCTTTCTCTGTCTGACTTACTTCACTTAGTATGATTGTCTCTAGGTCCATCCATGTTGCCACAAAGGGCATTATTTCATTCATTCTATGGCTGAGTAATATTCCATTTCATATATGTACCACATCTTCTTTATCCATTCGTCTGCTGGTGGACATTTTGGTTCCTTCCATTTGTTTGCCATTGTAGTAGTGCTTCACTGAAGGTTGGGGTGCATCTGTGTTTTCTAATTATGGCTTTCTCTGGATATATGCCCAGGAGTGAAACTGCCTGATCATCTGGTAGCTCTATTTTTATTGTATTGTATTGTATTGTATTGTATTGTATTGTATTGTATTGTATTGTATTGCAGTATAGTTAATTTACAATGTTGGTTACTTTCTGCTGTACAGCAAAGTGAATCAATTACACAGATACATATATCCACTCCGTTTAGATTCCTTTCCCATATAGGTCATTAAAGATATAGAGTTCCCTGTGCTATACAATTGATCATTATTAGTTATCTATTTTATATATAACAGTGTATATGTCAATCCCAATCTCACAATTTATCCCTCCCCCCTTTCCCACCTGGTAACCATAAGACTGTTTTCTACATCTGTAACTCTATTTCTGTTTTGTAAATAAGTTCATTTGTACCTTTTTTTTTAAGATTCCTGCTATAAGCGATATCATACGATGTTTCTCCATAATTTTCAGACTTATTTTACTTAGGATGACAATCTCTAGGTCTATCCATGTTGCTCAAAATGGCATTATTTCATTATTTTTTTATGGCTCAGTAATATCCCATTATATATATGTATCCATATCTTCTTTATCAATTAATCTATTGGGAAACATTTATGTTGCTTCCATGTCCTGGCTATTGTAAACAGTGCTGCAATGAACACGGGGGTGAAATAATTTTTCAAATAGCGCTTTTCTCTGAGTATACACCCAGGAGTGGGATTGCTGGATCATATGGTAGCTCTATTTTCAGTTTTTTAAGGAACCTCCATACTGTTTCCATAGTGGCTATTACCAGTTTACATTCCCACAAATGGCGCAGCAGGGTTGAATTTTCTCCACGCTTTCTCCAGCACTTCTTTTTGTAGACTTTTTGATAACGGCCATCCTGACTGGGGTGAGGTGATACCTCATTGTAGTTTGGATTTCCATTTTGCTATTAATTACCGATGTTGACAACCTTTTCATATGCTATTGCTTTTAAAACAGTGTAAGTAAAAATTACCTCTTGATATTGGATTCTTAAAAGTCAGCCCGGTTCTGAATTCCTTTTCCATTACATACACTAAGATTTTTTGAGGGCATTTGTCACTTATAGCCCCCAGGAAGGCCCCCAGGCCTTCCAAATATGAAGTGGCCATAAGCACCAAGATTAAAGTTGTTGTTATAGGGATCTGACACAAGACAGCAGAATGTCTTCAAGAACAACACTTTACTGGGAAAACCAAGGCCTTAGGGAAAGTCCTGTAACTAGTTTGCAATTTAGAGTGGAATGTGCCTGATGAAACACCCAAGGACTGTGTCTCATTACTTCTTCTCCCTTACCCTACATGCCCCAGATAAATCACAACCCCTGCAAAACCGCCTGTTGAGGGTGTTAATTTCCAGAGGTGGGGCAACTCAAATAAAGGAGGATGGAAGAGAGAACACCACAACAAGGGGATGTGGAGACCAAGTAAATTTTCAAAGCACTTTCATCCCATAGGGTCCACCAGCTTTGGGAGCCCACGGCTGGGTTTGGCTGTAGAAGGTCCAACATGAACCTGAATATTGTGGTCCCATGCAGAGGGGACCCAGCACTACAGGTCCGAGGGGGGGGGGTGCATTTCCTGGCATATTCTCAAGCTCCCTCAAACCCATGACAGTCCACCCTTGGGCCCAAGCGTGCTCTGACTCCAGGGATGTGACACCAGCCTGGGTCACCAGTACTTAGGGGGATTCAGTAACCATATCTTAATCTTTTAATTTCTACATTATATTGGACTATAGTTGATTTATAATGTTCTGTTTCATTTTCTTTTTCTTTCTTTCTTTCTTTCTTTCTTTCTTTCTTTCTTTCTTTCTTTTGGGGTATAGCAAATTGATTCATTTCTATAGAAACTTCTCTATATTTTCTCAGAGTGTTTGCTATATAAGTCATTACAGTGTGTTGAGTAGAGTTCCCTGTGCTATGCATAGGTCCTTGTTGATGAGCTATTTTCTATACATAAGGGTTTCTATGCTAATTCGACCACCTAATTTATCCCTCCATTCCTCCTTTCCCTTTTCATAACCATAAGTTTGCTTTCTAAGTCTGTGACTCTGTTTCCCTTTTGTAAATTCGTTCATTTTTGTTCATTTTTAGATTCCATCTCTAAGTGATATCATATGATAATTGTCTTTCTCTGTCTGATTTATTTCACTTAGCATGATCATCTGTAGGTCCATCCCACTTGCTGCAAATGACATTATTTCATTATTTTATGGATGAGAAGTATTTTCTTGTATATATTACCCACATCTTTTTTATCCATTCATATAACAATAGACATTCTGGTTGCTTCCAAGTCATGCCTATTGTAAGTAGTTCTGCAGTGAACACTGCATGTGTCTTTTCAAATTATGTTTTAGCCTGGGTTTGTGACCAAGAGTGGAATTGCCAAATGGTCTGCTAGCTCTATTTTGACATTTTTTAGGAACCTCCACACTGTTCTCCGTAGTGGCTGTATGCATTTACGTTTCCACCCACAGCGTAGCAGTGTTCCCTTTTCTCCACGCCCTCTCCAGCACTTCTTGTTAGGAGACTTTGTGTTAACGGCCATTCTGACTGGTGCGAGGTGACACCCCATGGTCGTTTTGATTTGCATTTCCCTGATAATTAGCCATGTTGAGCATCTTTTCATGTGCTTCTGTTTTTCAACAGTGTGAGTAAAATTTATCTCTTGAAATCGGGTTCTTGGAAGCCTGAGCCTGATTTGAAGTCAGTCTCTATTACCTGCCCCAAGACACTTTTTGAGGGCACGTGGCATGTGCAGCCCCACAGGCCTTGTGACTATGCAGTGCCCATAAGCACCGGTTTTCTAGCAGTTGTTCCAGGAATCGGCCACAAGGCAGCAAGATTTCTTCATACCCCACTCTGATTACTCAGGAAACCTGAGCCTTAGGGAAAGTCCTCTTCCTGTGTTATCAGAGTGGAATGTGCCTGAACAAACACCCAAGGGCTTCTGTCTTTTTACTTCTTCTTCCTTATCCTCCTTCTCATGGACTAATCTGAACGTCTGAAAAACCATCTATTGACGTGCTGTCTTCCAGAGGCAGGGTGACTCTAAGGAAGGAGGCTGGGAGTGGGACCCCCACCTCGAGGTGATGTGGAGACTAGGTGACTTTAAATCTCTTCTAGCCCAGAGGCTCCACCATCCTTTTGGGTGTCCAGGGCTCGGTTTAACTGTAGGAGGGACTGCCTGGCCCTGGAGTACATCTTCCCAGTGCAGACGGGACCAGGCACTACAGGTCTAAGGAGGATGCTTTCTGGCTCATCTGTCCCAGGTCCCTCAGTCTCATGACATTCCCAGCTTGGGAACCAAGCCTGCTCTGGCTCCATGGTGTGACACCAGCAGTTGGAATATCAGACTCATCACTGAATTACAGACTTTTATGGTCATAATTTTTGAATATTATTATTGCTTGGAACAAACTAACAACATTTATCATTGAGAATAATATTAAAACACTTTAGGACCCATTACAGATTGATATGGAATGTCACACATCTAGCCTCTCTCCACAACCTCACCTCAACTTTTAGCAATATGACTTCTTCCCGCGTGGCTATGGCACCCCAGAAAAATTCATTCTGTACCCAGACACAGACCCTGAAGGACTCTCAGTGAAGTTTTAAAAATACTCATTTGTGCACCTAAATTCCTAATCACATTTTAACAAACCTAAGGGGATAAATGGACAGTACAACAGTAACAGTAGGGAATTTTAATTGTCCACTTCCTTCAATGGGCAAATCATTCAGACAAAAATATCAATAAGAAAACTCTGCAAAAGAATGACACATTAGACCATGCAGACTTAACAGACTGATATCAAATATTCCATTCTAATGCAGAATACATTCCTAAATGCACATGGGATATTCTCTATTATAGATCACATACTGGACCATGAAACAACTCATTAAATGTAAGAAAACTGGAAACATATCAAACATCTTTTCTCACCAAAATGCCATGAGAATAGAAATCAACTATAAAACCACAAAAAAACAGAAAGCATGTTGAGGCTAAATAATAAACAACCAATGGATCACTGAAAAAGTCAAGAAGAAATTTTAAATTGCAGACAAAGGAAAATGAAATCATGATGATCCAAAATACATGGGATACAGCAAAAGGGTTATAAAAGGGAAGTTTATACCATTACCAGTCTACCTCAAGAAATAAGAAAAATATAAAGTAAACAACCTAGCCTTACACCTAAATAACTGGGAAAACAAGGACAAAAAAATCTCAAGTTAGTAGAAGAAAATAATTATAAAGATCACATCAAAAATAAACCAAATAGAGAACTTCTGCTGCCAGTGACCTTGTCCCCCTGGTGAGCCACAGCCACCCCCCACCTCTGCAGGAGACCCTCCAACACTAGCAGAGGGCAGACAGCAGAAGCAAGAAGAACTACAATCCTGCAGCCTGTGGAACAAAAACCACATTTACAGAAAGATAGACAAGATGAAAGGGCAGAGGGATATGTACCAGATGAAGGAACAAGATAAAACCCCAGAAAAACAACTAAATGAAGTGGAGATAGGCAACCTTCCAGAAAAAGAATTCAGAATAATGATAGTGAAGATGATTCAGGACATCGGGAAAAGAATGGAGGCAAAGATCGAGAAGATGCAAGAAATGTTTAACAAAGACCTAGAAGAATAAAAGAACAAACAAACAGAGATGAACAATAAAATAACTGAAATGAAAACTACACTAGAAGGAATCAATAGCAGAATAACTGAGGCAGAAGAACGGATAAGTGACCTGGAAGACAGAATGGTGGAATTCACTGCTGCGGAACAGACTAAAGAAAAAAGAATGAAAAGAAATGAAGACAGCCTAAGAGACCTCTGGGACAACATTAAATGCAACAACATTCACATTATAGGAGTCCCAGAAGGAGAAGAGAGAGAGAAAGGACCAGAGAAAATATTTGAAGAGATTATAGTCGAAAACTTCCCTAACATGGGAAAGGAAATAGCCACCCAAGTCCAGGAAGCACAGAGAGTCCCATGCAGGATAAACCCAAGAAGAAACACACCGAGACACATAGTAATCAAATTGGCAAAAATTAAAGACAAAGAAAAATTATTGAAAGCAGCAAGGGAAAAACAACAAATAACTTACAAGGGAACTCCCATAAGGTTAACAGCTGATTTCTCAGCAGAAACTCTAGAAGCCAGAAGGGAGTGGCATGATATACTTAAAGTGATGAAAGGGAAGAACCTACAACCAAGATTACTCTACCCGGCAAGGATCTCATTCAGATTCGATGGAGAAATGAAAAGCTTTCCAGAGAAGCAAAAGCTAAGAGAATTCAGCACCACCAAACCAGCTCTACAACAAATGCTAAACGAACATCTCTAAGTGGGAAACATGTTCATAGGAACATACATATTGATAATTACCCTAAAGGTGAATGGATTAAATGCTCCAACTAAAAGACACAGGCTTGCAGAATGGATACAAAAACAAGACCCATATATATGCTGTCTACAAGAGACCCACTTCAGACCTAGGGACACATTCAGACTGAAAGTGAGGGGATGGAAAAAGATATTCCATGCAAATGGAAATCAAAAGAAAGCTGGAGTAGCAATACTCATATCAGATAAAATAAACTTTAAAATAATGTTACAAGAGACAAGGAAGGACACTACATAATGATCAAGGGATCAATCCAGGAAGAAGATATAACAATTATAAATATGTATGCACCCAACATAGGAGCCCCTCAATACATAAGGCAACTGCTAACAGCTATAAAAGAGGAACTGGACAGTAACACAGTAATAGTGGGGGACTTTAACACCTCAATTACACCAATGGACAGATCATCCAAAATGAAAATAAATGAGGAACAGAAGCTTTAAATGACACAATACACCAAATAGATTTAATTGATATTTATAGGACATTACATCGAAAAATAGCAGATTACACTTTTCTCTCAAGTGTGCACAGAACATTCTCCAGGATAAATCACATCTTGGGTCACAAATCAGGCCTCAGTAAATTTAAGAAAATTGAAATCATATCAAGCATCTTTTCTGACCACAATGCTATGAGATTAGAAATCAGTTAGAGGGGGAAAAAATGTAAAAAACACAAACACATGGAGGCTAAACAATACATTATTAAATAACCAAGATATCACTGAAGAAATCAAAGAGGAAATCAAAAAATACCTAGAGACAAATGAAAATGAAAACACGACAATCCAAAACCTATGGGATGCAGCAAAAGCAGTTCTAAGAGGGAAGTTTATAGCAATACAAGCCTACCTCAAGAAACAAGAAAAATCTCAAATAAACAATCTAAACTTACAAATAAAGGAACTAGAGAAAGAAGAACAAACAAAACCCAAAGTTAGCAGAAGGAAAGAAATCATAAAGATCAGAGCAGACGTAAATGAAATACAAACTAAGAAAACAATAGCAAACATCAATAAAACTAAAAGCTGGTTCTTTGAGAAGATAAACAAAATTGATAAACCATTAGCCAGACTCATCAAGAAAAAGAGGGAGAGGACTCAAATCAATAAAATTAGAAATGAAAAAGGAGAAGTTACAACAGACACCACAGAAATACAGAGCATCCTAAGAGACTACTACAAGCAACTCTTTGCCAATAAAATGGACAACCTGGAAGAAATGGACAAATTCTTAGAAAGGTATAACCTTCCAAGACTGAACCAGGGAGAAATAGAAAATATGAACAGACCAATCACAAGTAATGAAATTGAAACTGTGATTAAAAATCTTCCAACAAATAAAAGTCCAGGACCAGATGGCTTCACAGGTGAATTCTATCAAACATTTAGAGAAGAGCTAACACCTATCCTTTTCAAACTCTTCCCAAAAATTGCAGAGGAAGGAACACTCCCAAACTCATTCTATGAGGCCACCATCACCCTGATACCAAAACCAGACAAAGATACTACAAAAAAAGAAAATTACACACCAATATCACTGATGAATATAGATGCAAAAATGCTCAACAAAATACTAGAAAACAGAATCCAACAACACATTAAAAGGATCATACACCATGACCAAGTGGGATTTATCCCAGGGATGCAAGGATTCTTCAATATACGCAAATTAATCAATGTGATACACCATATTAACAAATTGAAGGATAAAAACCATATGATAATCTCAACAGATGAAGAAAAAGCTTTTGACAAAATTCAACACCCATTTATGATAAAAACTCTCCAGAAAGTGGGCATAGAGGGAACCTACCTCAACATAATAAAGGCCATATACGACAAACCCACAGTAAACATCGTTCTCAGTGGTGAAAAACTGAAAGCATTTCCTCTAAGATCAGGAACAAGACAAGGATGTCCACTCTCACCACTATTATTCAACATAGTTTTGGAAGTCCTAGCCACAGCAATCAGAGAAGAAAAAGAAATAAAAGGAATACAAATTGGAAAAGAAGTAAAACTGTCACTGTTTGCAGATGACATGGTACTATACATAGAGAATCCTAAAGATGCCACCAGAAAACTACTAGAGCTAATCAATGAATTTGGTAAAGTTGCAGGATGCAAAATTAATGCACAGAAATCTCTTGCATTCCTATACACTAATGATGAAAAATCTGAAAGAAAAATTAAGGAAACACTCCCATTTACCATTGCAATGAAAAGAATAAAATACCAAGGAATAAACCTACCTAGGGAGAGAAAAGACCTGTATGCAGAAAACTATAAGACACTGATGAAAGAAAGTAAAGATGATACCAAAAGATGGAGAGATATATCATGTTCTTGGATTGGAAGAATCAATATTGTGAAAATGACTATACTACCCAAAGCAATCTACAGATTCAATGCAATCCCTATCAAATTACCAATGGCCTTTTTTATGGAACTAAAAAAAAAAAATCTTAAAATTTGTATGGAGACACAAAAGACCCCGAATAGCCAAAGCAGTCTTGAGGGAAAAAAACGGAGCTGGAGGAATCAGACTCCCTGACTTCAGACTATACTATAAAGCTACAGTAATCAAGACAATATGGTACTGGCACAAAAAGAGAAACACAGATCAGTGGAACAATATAGAAAGTCCAGAGATAAACCCATGCACCTATGCTCAACTAATCTATGATGAAGGAGGCAAGGACACACAATGGAGAAAAGATCTCTTCAATAAGTGGTGCTGGGAAAACTGGACAGGTACATGTAAAAGAATGAAATTAGAACACTCCCTAACACCATACACAAAAATAAACTCAAAATGGTTTAGAGACCTAAATGTAAGACCGGACACTATAAAACTCTTAGAGGAAAACATAGGCAGAACACTCTATGACATAAGTCACAGCAAGATCCTTTTTGACCCACCTCCTAGAGCAATGGAAATAAAAACAAAAATAACCAAATGGGACCTAATGAAACTTCAAAGCTTTTGCACAGCAAAGGAAACCATAAAGAAGATGAAAAGACAACCCTCAGAATGGGAGAAAATATTTGCAAACGATTCAACGGACAAAGGGTTAATCTACAAAATATATAAACAGCTCATGCAGCTCAATATTAAAGAAACAAACAACCCAATCCAAAAATGGGCAGAAGAACTAAATAGACATTTCTCCAAAGAAGACGTACAGATGGCCAAGAAGCACATGAAAAGATGCTCAACATCACTAATTATTAGAGAAATGCAAATCAAAACTACAATGAGGTACCACCTCACACCAGTTAGAATGGGCATCATCAGAAAATCTACAAATAACAAATGCTGGAGAGGGTGTGGAGAAAAGGGACCCTCTTGCACTGTCGGTGGGAATGTAAATTGATACAGCCACTATGGAGAACAGTATGGAGGTTCCTTAAAAAACTGAAAATAGAATTACCATATGATCCAGCAATCCCACTACTGGGCATATACACAGAGAAAACCATAATTCAAAAAGACACATGCACCGCAATGTTCATTGCAGCACTATTTACAATAGCCAGGTCATGGAAGCAACCTAAATGTACATCGACAGAAGAATGGATAAAGAAGATGTGGTACATATATACAATGGAATATTACTCAGCCATAAAAAGGAACGAAACTGGGTCATTTGTTGAGACGTGGATGGATCTAGAGACTGTCATACAGAGTGAAGTAAGTCAGAAAGAGAAAAACAAATCTCATATATTAACGCACATATGTGGAACCTAGAAAAATGGTACAGATGAAGTGGTTTGCAGGGCAGAAATTGAGACACAGATGTAGAGAACAAACGTGTGGACACCAAGTGGGGAAAGCGGCAGAGGGGTAGGGATGGTGATTGATGAATTGGGCAATTGGGATTGACATGTATACACTGATGTGTATAAAATGGATGACTAATAAGAACCTGCTGTATAAAAATATATATATATTATTCAAGTCATCCAATGAATAAATAAGTAATTTTAAAAAATAATAATGAACCAAATAGATACTAAGAAAACAATAGAAAAATTCATTGAAAAAAAATCTGGTTATTTTAAAAAGTAAAAGGAAATGATAGGCCTTTATCTATACTCATCTAGAAAAAAAAAGAGATAGAATTTAAAAAAAAGAGAAGTCTCAATTAAAAGAAATTGGAAAAGAAAAAGGAAAAGTTTCAAATAATAACACAAAAATGGGAAGGATTATAAGAGCTTACTATGAACAGCTATACAGCAATAAAAAGACAACTTAAAAAGAAATGGATAAATTCCTAAAAATATAGAATCGCCCAAGACTGAATCAAGAAAAAACAAAAAATATAAAGAGACAAATTACCAGCAATGAATTTGAATCAGCAATACCAATAATAAAAAAAAACCCCAACAAACCAAACTCAGGGCCAAACAGCTTCATAGGAGAATTCTATGAAACACTGAGAAGAGTTTAAACCTGTCCTTCTCAGACTAATCAAAAAAAAAATTGCAGAGGAAGAAATGTTTCTGAAATCATTCCATGAGGTCACTATCACCACGATACAAAAACCAGACAAAGATATCACAAAAAAGTAAATTACAAACCAATATCACTGATGAACAAAGATGCAAATACGTTGAACCAATTTTAGCAAATCAAATTTAAGAATACAATAAAAAAATCATATACCATGATCAACTGTGATTTATCTTGGGGAAAATCAATTTATATGATATACCTTATTAATGACTTGAAGAATAAAAATCATATGATCATCTCAGTAGATGCAGAGGGCTTCCCTGGTGGTGCAGTGGTTAAGAATCCACCTGCCAATGCAGGGTACACGGGTTCGAGCTCTGGTCCAGGAAGATTCCACATGCCACAGAGCAGCTAAGCCTGTGCGCCACAACTACTGAGCCTGCACTCTAGAGCCTGCGAGCCACAACTACTGAGGTTTGCGTGCCTACAGCCTGTGCTCTGCAACAAGAGAAGCCATGCAATGAAAGACCTGCACACCACAGTGAGGAGTGGCCCCCACTCGCCGCAACTAGAAAAAGCCTGCATACAGCAACGAAGACCCAAAGCAGCCAAAAATGAAAATAAATAAATAAATTTTTTAAAAAATTTTATTTATTTATTTATTTATTTATGGCTGTGTTAGGTCTTTGTTTCTGTGTGACGGCTTTCTCTAGTTGCGGCAAGTGGGGGTCACTCTTCATCGTGGTGCATGGGCCTCTTACTATTGCGGCCTCTCTTGTTGCGGAGCACAGGCTCCAGATGCGCAGGCTCAGTAGTTGTGGCTCATGGGCCCAGTTGCTCCACGGCATGTGGGATCTTCCCAGACCAGGGCTCGAACCCGTGTCCCCTGCATTGGCAGTCAGATTCTCAACCACTGTGCCACCAGGGAAGCCCCTAAATAAATAAATTTAATTAAAAATATAGATGCAGAAAAAGCCTTTGTAAAAATTCAACATCGATTTATGATAATTCTCGGGGGTGGAGTCAATATTGCAGGCTAGGAGGATGCAGAATTCGTGTATCTGCACAACTAGGGCGCCTATCAGGCATTGGTAGGGGACCACGGATACCTAAGGGGATGGGAGGAACCCCCAGCGACCAGGTAGCACGTGGCGGGGGAGACAGGGGGAGGAGAAGTGGAGGTGGGACGGGACTGGCGCCCCTGAGGGGAGGCTGGGGGAGGGGAAGGGATCCCATGCCCAGAGAGGGAAGGGGGGGACCTTTGGGAGGGCAGAGGATCAAAAGGGAGCATGGCCAGTCTTTCCCCTGCCTGCTTGGGCCCCAGGAACCTGCTGAGATTTCAGGCCTGATCCTCTGCCCATCCAGGCTCCCTCCAGACACGTGGGTTCTGAGGGAGTGGGAGGGAGGGAAGGGGGAGCAAAAGTAAAGGCCAGACCTATGGGACCGGCACCCCTGAGGGGTGGCCGGGGGAGGGGAAGAGTTCCTACACCCAGAGGGACCCACCCACAGTTAGGGGTCCAGAGGAAATGGGAGAGACCCTCGGGAGAGTGGAGGAAAGGAAAGGAGAGTGGCCAGCACTTTCCTTGCCCATCTGGGCACCAGGGAGCATATCAGGCTCCCAGGCCTAATCCTCTGCCCTCGGAGCCTCCCTCCTGCAGCGCAGAGCCCAAGCCCCGCCCCTACACACCCACCCAGGGCCCCACCTCTGCACTCGGAAACCCCCTCCCTCCAACTGCACTGGGCCTAAGCCCCACCCATACACCCTCACTCAGGGCCCTACCTCCAAACTCCAGAACTCCACACTCCAGAGGCCCCCCTTTCCACATGCTGCCACTCCCCTTCAGGACAGGTCCTAAGCAGACGCCCCGCCCCAGGTTCAAACATCAACCCCCACTCGCCTAGGTCCTGCCCCACCCAAAACCCCGCCCCTGCCTAAGTTCCACTCCAGCCTAAACTCGGCTCCCATAGCCAAGGCTTTTTTTTTTTTCCTCCTCTTTTAAATTGGGGTTCTGTTTTACCTTGTTGATTCACTGTAGTTGATTCTTTTATATTTTTATTTTTCCAATTTTACTTTATTCTTTCTACTTTGTTATTGTTCTCTCCTTTTAGCTTGTTCCCTCTCCTTTTGTTTTTTCTTTTTTCTGTTGTAGTTTTATTTTACCTTGTTGCAGTTGTTTCAATTATAGTTTTATTTTTCCTAATATATTTTTTATCTTTCTAATTTTATAGTTTTTTATTCTTTGAAATTGTACTGCTCCTTTCTTCTTTTTTTTTTTTTGCTGTGCCACAAAGCTTGTGGGATCTTAGTTCCCAGGCCAGATGTTGGGCCTGAGCTTCTGTGGTGGGAGCTCTGAGTCCAAACCGCTGGACTAACAGAGAACCTCAGACCCCAGGGAATATCAATCAGGGTGAGGCCTCCCGGAGGTCCTCATCTCAGCACCAAGACCCAGCTCTATCCAACGGCCTGCACAATCCAGTGCTGGACGTCTCAGGCCAAACCAGTAAGACAGGACTACGGCACCATTCATCAAAAAAAAAAAAAAAAAAGAAACGACAAAAAAATTTCTTACAGACGAAGGAGCAAGGTAAAAACCTACAAGACCAAATAAATGAAGACAAAATATGCAACCTACCTGAAAAGCATTCAGAGTAATGATAGTAAACATGATCCAAAATCTCGGAAACAGAATGGAGAAAATACGAGAAACATTTAACAAGGATCTAGAAGAATTAAAGAGTGAACAGTGAAGAACAACACGATTACTGAAATTAAAAATACTCTAGAAGGAATCAATAACTGAATAACTGAGGCAGAAGAACGGATAAGTGAGCTGAAAGATAAAATGGTGGAAATAACTTCTGAGGAGCAGAATAAAGAAAAAAGAATGAAAAGAATTGAGGACACTCTCAGAGACCTCTGGGACAACATCAAACGCAGCAACATTCGAATTACAGGGGTCCAAGAAGAAGAAGAGAAAAAGAAAGGGTCTGAGAAAATATTTGAAAAGATTATAGTTGAAAACTTCCCTAACGTGGGAAAGGAAATAGTCAATCAAGTCTAGGAAACACAGAGAGTCTCATACAGGATAAACCCAAAGAGGAACACGTGAAGACACATATTAATCAAACTATCAAAAATTCAATACAATGAAAAAATATTAAAAGCATCAAGGGAAAAGCAACAAATAACATACAGGGAATCCCCATAAGGTTAACAGCTGATCTTTCAGCAGAAACTCTGCAAGCCAGAAGGGACTGGCAGGACATATTTAAAGTGATGAAAGAGAAAAACCTACAACCAAGATTACTCGACCCAGCAAGGATCTCATTCAGATTTGATGGGGAAACTAAAACCTTTACAGATAAGCAAAAGTTAAGAGAATTCAGCACCACCAAACCAGCTTTACAACAAATTGCCAAAGGAACTTCTCTAGGCAGGAAACACAAGAGAAGAAAAGGACCTACAAAAACAAACCCAAAACAATTAAGAAAATGGTCATAGGAACATACATATCGATTATTACCTTAAACGTGAATGGATTAAATGCCCCAACCAAAAGACATAGACTGGCTGAATGGATACAAAAACAAGACCCATATATATGCTGTCTACAAGAGACCCACTTCAGACCTAGGGACACATACAGACTGAAAGTGAGGGGATGGAAAAAGATATTCCATGCAAATGGAAATCAAAAGAAAGCTGGAGTAGCTATACTCATATCAGATAAAATAGACTTTAAAATAAAGAATGTTACAAGAGACAAGGAAGGACACTACATAATGATCAAGGGATCAATCCAGGAAGAAGATATAACAATTGTAAATATTTATGCACCCAACATAGGAGCACCTCAATACATAAGGCAAATGCTAACAGCCATAAAAGGGGAAATCAACAGTAACACAATCATAGTAGGGGACTTTAACACCCCACTTTCACCAATGGACAAATAATCCAAAATGAAAATAAATAAGGAAACACAAGCTTTAAATGACACATTAAACAAGATGGACTTAATTGAAATTTATAGGACATTCCATCCAAAAACAACAGAATACACTTTCTTCTCAAGTGCTCATGGAACATTCTCCAGGACAGACCATATCTTGGGTCACAAATCAAACCCTGGTAAATTTAAGAAAGTTGAAATTGTATCAAGTATCTTTTCCAACCACAACGCTTTGAGACTAGATATCAATTACGAAAAAAAACTGTAAAAAGTGCAGACACATGGAGGCTAAACAATACGCTACTAAATAACCAACAGATCACTAAAGAAATCAAAGAGGAAATCAAAAAATACCTAGAAACAAATAAATGACAATGAAAACATGACGACCCAAAACCTATGGAATGCAGCAAAATCATTTCTAAGAGGGAAGTTTATAGCAATACACACCTACCTCAAGAAACAAGAAAAATCTCAAATAACATAACCTTACACCTAAAGTAATTAGAAAGAAAAACAAACAAAAAAACCCCCAAAGTTAGCAAAAGGAAAGAAATCATTAAGATCAGATCAGAAATAAATGAAAAAGAAATGAAGGAAACGATAGCAAAGATCAGTAAAACTAAAAGCTGGTTATTTGAGAAGATAAACAAAATTGATAAACCATTAGCCAGACACATCAAGAAAAAGAGGGAGAGGACTCAAATCAATAAAATTAGAAATGAAAAAGGAGAAATTACAACAGACACTGCAGAAATACAAACGATCATGAGAGATTACTACAAGCAACTATATGCCAATAAAATGGACAACCTGGAAGAAATGGAAAAATTCTTATAAAAGCACAACCTTCTGAGACTGAACCAGGAAGAAATAGAAAATATAAACAGACCAATGACAAGCACTGAAATTGAAACTGTGCTTAAAAATCTTCCAACAAACAAAAGCCTAGGACCAGATGGCTTCACAGGTGAATTCTATCGAACATTTAGAGAAGAGCTAACACCTATCCTTCTCAAACTCTTCCAAAATATAGCAGAGGGAGGAACACTCCCAAACTCATCCTATGAGGCCCCCATCACCCTGATACCAAAACCAGACAAAGATGTCACAAGAAAAGAAAATTACAGGCTTACGTCACTGATGAACATAGATGCAAAAATCCTCAACAAAATGCTAGCAAACAGAATGCAACAACACATTAAAAGGATCATACATTATGATCAAGTGGGGTTTATCCCAAGAATGCAAGGATTCTTCAGTATACGCAAATCAATCAATGTGATACACCATATTAACAAATTGAAGGATAAAAACCATATGATAATCTCAACAGATGAAGAAAAAGCTTTTGACAAAATTCAACACCCATTTGTGATAAAAACTCTCCAGAAAGTAGGCATAGAGGGAACCTACCTTAACATAATAAAGGCCATATATGACAAACCCACAGCCAACATCATTCTCAATGGTGAAAAACTGAAACCATTTCCTCTAAGATCAGGAACAAGACAAGGTTGTCCACTATCACCACTATTATTCAACACAGTTTTGGAAGTTTTAGCCACAGCAATCAGAGAAAAAGAAAGAAAAGCAATCTAAATCAGAAAAGAAGAAGTAAAGCTGTCACAGTTTGCATATGACATGATACTATACATAGAGAATCCTAAAGATGCTACCAGAAAACTACAAGAGCTAATCAATGAATTTGGTAGAGCAGCAGGATACAAAATTAATGCACATAAATCTTTTGCATTCCTATACACTAATGATGAAAAATCTGAAAGAGAAATTAAGGAAACACTTCCATTTACCATTGCAACAAAAAGAATAAAATACCTAGGAATAAACCTACCTAAGGAGACAAAAGACCTGTATGCAGAAAACTGTAAGACACTGAAGAAAGAAATTTAAAACGATACAAACAGATGGAGAGATATACTATGTTCTTGGATTGAAAGAATCAAATTCGTGAAAATGACTATACTACCCAAAGCAATCTACAGATTCAATGCAATCCTTATCAAACTACCAATGGCATTTTTCACAGAACTAGAACAAAAAAATTTCACAATTTGTATGGAAACACAAAGACCCCGAATAGCCAAAACAATCTTGAGAAAGAATAATGGAGCTGGAGGAATCAGGCTCCCCGGCTTCAGACAATACTACAAAGCTACAGTAATCAAGACAGTATGCTACTGGCACAAAAACAGAAATATAGATCAATGGAACAGGATAGAAAGCCCCGAGATAAACCCACACACATATGGTTACCTTATCTTTGATAAAAGAGGCAAGGGTGTACAATGGAGAAAAGACAGCCTCTTCAATAAGTGGTGTTGGGAAAACTGGACAGCTACATGTAAAAGAATGAAATTTTAACACTCCCTAACACCATACACAAAAATAAACTCAAAACGTATTAAAGACCTAAATGTAAGGCCAGATACTATAAAGCTCTTAGAGGAAAACATAGGCAGAACACTCTGTGACATCACAGCAAGATCCTTTTTGACCCACCTCCTAGAGAAATGGAAATAAAAACAAAAGTAAACAAATGGGACCTAATGAAACTTAAAAGCTTTTGCACAGCAAAGGAAACCATAAACAAGACCAAAAGACAACCCTCAGAATGGGAGAAAATATTTACCAATGAATCAACTGAAAAAGGATTAATCTCCAAAATATACAAGCAGCTCATGAAGCTCAATATCAAAAAAACAAACAACCCAATCCAAAAAATGGGCAGAAGACCGAAATAGATATTTCTCCAAAGAAGATATACAGACTGCCAACAAACACATGAAAGGATGCTCAACATCACTAATCTTTAGAGAAATGCAAATCAAAACTACAATGAGATATCATCTCACACCGGTCAGAATGGCCATCATCAAAAAATCTAGAAACAGTAAATGCTGGAGAGGGTGTGGAGAAAAGGGTACCCTCTTGCACTGTTGGTGGGAATGTAAATTGATACAGCCACTATGGAGAACAGTATGGTGGTTCCTTAAAAATTAAAAATAGAACTACCATATGACCCAGAATCCCACTACTGGGCATACACCCTGAGAAAACCATAATTCACAAAGAGTCATGTACCACAGGGCTTCCCTGGTGGCGCAGTGGTTGAGAATCTGCCTGCCAATGCAGGGGACATGGGTTCGAGCCCTGGTCTGGGAAGATCCCACATGCCACAGAGCAACTGGGCCTGTGAGCCACAATTACTGAGCCTGCGCGTCTGGAGCCTGTGCTCCGCAACAAGAGAGGCCACGATAGTGAGAGGCCCGCGCACCGCGATGAAGAGTGGCCCCCGCTTGCCACAACTAGAGAAAGCCCTCACACAGAAATGAAGACCCAACACAGCCATAAAAATAAATAAAAAATAAATAAATTAAAAAAGAGTCATGTACCACAATGTTCACTGAAGCACTATTTACAGTAGCCAGGACATGGAAGTAACCTAAGTGTCCATTGACAGATGAATGGATAAAGAAGATGTGGCACATACATACAATGGAATATTACTCAGCCATAAAAAGAAATGAAATTGAGTGTTTTGTAGTGAGGTAGATGGACCCAGAATCTGTCATACAGAGTGAAGTAAGAAAGAGCAAAACAAATACCGTATGCTAACACACATATATGGAATCATAAAAAACAGAAAGTTCTGAAGGATCTAGGGACAGGACAGGAATGAAGACACAGATATAGAGAATGGACTTGAGGACACAGGGAGGGGGAAGGGTAAGCTGGGACGAAGTGAGAGAGTGGCATGGTCATATATACACTACCAAATGTAAAATAGATAGCTAGTGGGAAGCAGCTGCATAGCACAGGGAGACCAGCTCAGTGCTTTGTGACCACATAGAGGGGTGGGATAGGGAGGGTGGGAGGGAGACACAAGAGGGAGGGGATATGAGGATATATGTATATGTATAGCTGATTCACTTTGTTATACAGCAGCAACTAACACACCACTGTAAAGCAATTATACTCCAATAAAGATGTCAAAAAAAAAAAAGAAATAAAAAGATAAGGGAGGAGAAACTCACATAAACTCCATAAAAGAACTTTGTATGTGCACAGTTTTTCCCAGGCCCCCATAAGCAATGGAAGAATACGTAGAACATACAGACTTTCACTGGCCGTGGGGAAGACTTTGGCTCTCACTCTGATTGCCATGGAAGATCACTGGAACAGAGGGAAAATACTTAGAGAATTTAGGAGCATGATACGAGTGGAGCAGGAGATGCTTCTCTGGGACAGCAATAACCTAGGCTTCTCAAAATAATTTCCATTGAAGCAAAGCTTCCCAAACAACATTTTAAAGCCTAGATTCCTCCTTCACATTTGGACATCACACCTATGCTATCTACTTTATTCATACCCACCTACCTGGGTGTATGACTGTTGTCTCCCTTTCTTCACATCCCGGCTCTTTCCTTTGCTCAAAAAAGGTGACCAGATTCAGCTTAGAGACAGCAAGACCTGTTTATTTTAAAAAGGGACATGACTCATCCTGGGGATTCTACAATTTCCAATCCAGTACTGTGTTCAGCAGAGAAGAGAGGACACTATATGTTATAGAAAATCACTTCGCCAAATAGTATTTTCTGACAGCCACTTTAAAACACTTAGGAAGTATTTTTAAATTGCAGATCCTAAAATCTACTTCCAAATACTCAGTCTATTCAAAATAAGGAATAGATATTTGATTTTAAGATGTGGGCAACAATATTTTTCCTCATTTTATGAATATCTAGAATTATCACTTATCTAGAGTGACAGATGCAGATCAGCTCAAAAATGAGAAGGATAAGATGAAACATCTTGAAGATTTTCTTTGCATCAACAAACCCCTGTTTCCTTGACATAATTTCATTTCTCATTTGTGCTGATTATATTATAGCACTTTAAAATACTTGAACATATACTATAGGACTCTTGTTTTCTTTTCCTGAAGATACAAAAATTAATAAACAGAGTAACTGTGACATGACGGTGGAATAAAAAGAAAATTTACAGAACATTTACTAACAAAAGTGTGAACAAAAGTGAGAATGATAATTTTCCAAAGGAATCTACAAGTAAAGGGAAATGAACTAGACAGGGGGAGTTTTCAGATTAAATGCGATGGTTTATGCAGGTGTCTCAGTAAATACGTCCAAGGCCCTATTAATGATAATTGTAAAATTATTAGCTTCTCAGTTGAGGAATCTGGCAGACAGCCCCTGAATCAAGTGAACAAAATTGACATCAGCTGTACTGGGACAAACTGATATCACCTGCCCCATGCACACAGGACTCATCATCATTGCTGTGATAATTTTGCAAAAAAAAAAAAACAAAAAAACAATCAGGAGATCAGGGTTCAGCACATTTAAAGCCACATGTAACACTCACATCCTGTACTCTTGTGTATTTTAAATAGTAACTCTTTCCTTGATGCAACTGAGAGATCTGTTTATTTTCAGAACTTTGAGTTACTCTGAACCATATAGCAATCTGCATTATTGGTGCGTTTTCATAATCCTAGTCTACATAGACTGATGCTGCATCCAGACAGGACCTAAACATTACATAGCCTCCTTCTTCACTGATATCCCAGGACCCAATCTCACATTCAGTGGGAATCTGGGTATCGACACATCCCCAAGTTGATCTGACAAAAAGGGAACATTTTCAACATTTGCACGTCAGTAATCCATGGCAGGAATTCTTTATGCTGTAAAGGGAGCCTGGATGGAGAAAATGAAGAGAAGCAATGGGATGTGAGAGAGGAATAACCAAAAGCTCTACCCTAGGCTACCAGTAGGAAAAACAGAAAAGTATTGAAAACAAATTTGTTAGGCAGGACCACCAGAGGTACAGAAGTAAATGTTTGTAAATTCTAAATACCTGGGATTTCAACAAGAGAAAGGAACACAGACTCTGACTTGGGTCACAATATTTCCCTGAGAACCTGCATTTCTCCCACTTCCTCATCCATTTCTAGCTGTCTTTCTCAGGCGATTTTACGTAGAGAAATCACACCTGTACATCCTTAAAGGCACCAGGACAGCACCTTCACCTACTACCCCCGCACTCAGAGACAGAAGAACTTTGAAATGCAGAAAGACCGTGGTCCCCATCCTTTGTCACATGACAGATTCAGAAAAAAAATGAGCTCATACATGGAGACCAAAGGTGATCTTCTCCTTCCCTGTTATCATATGCCTCACATTCAGCCACAAATTCTGCTACAGCAACAGAGCATGTGATTTGCACTGACCTGCCCTGCCCACAAAGACTCCATTAACTTTCCTTGATCCAAAAACTGGATTAAACTCTCACACCACAAAAATATCTGAGAGCTCTCTTGCATAACCCTGGTTTCACCCTGGCATTGCCTGGAGAACATAATTAAAACAAATTTACTTGTAATCTATATCCATTATGTTCACGTGAAAATATGTTGTACACCTGAATCAAACACAATATTGTATGTCAACTTTACTTCATTTTAGAAAAATACACTCTCACCCAGGCCAACAGACAAAAATCTGTGAGGGAGGTCCCAGGTGATAGTGCTTATTAAAACTCACCAAGTCATCTTTATTGTAAGCCTAGAGTGATAAGCGCTTATGTAAATAGTGCCTCTAAAAATTTAAATATGTATACAAAGCTTTCCAGGGCCCTTGGAAGAAATTTGATTCTGCAGAATTGGAGTGCGGTCCATGAATTGGCATCTTTAACAAGTTCCTTCTTTGTTCCAATGCTGCTCCCCTAGACCCGTTTTTAGTAGCACTGCACTACAGAAAGCAGGCACAGCACACCTGAGCCCCTTATACGAAGCAATTTATCACAAAATGATTACTGCTCATTCCAATGAAAACCACCATCACCTTAATCCTGAAAAATTTGTTTCTAAAATGAACCTGAAATACTGTATTTTTCTCCTTATGTGTCCAAGGAGAAAGAGCTCTAGTTTAATAAGTCATTTTTAAAAACTTATAAACATGACATGACATTCTGGGCAAGAGATAAAACACCCACATTTTAGGGCCCCCTGGACCCCACTGCCCTTCAAGTCAAGTGATGGGCTTTAAAATCAGTCAGCTGACCACTCCATCTCACCAATTAATGGTTAAATCATCTCCGCCCCACTATTATATTCCTGACCCACCATCAAGCCACTTTCCGACCCTGAAACCTGCAACTTCAAAAGTTGGGAGCTTCACGGTTATCCCAGCCCCGAACATAGCTTTGGGCATAGAGGCTCTGATCACTGAAGGTTCAACAGATGATTAGAGAGACACTTCTGCTGAGGCCAGGGGTGTGAGGACGAGAGGAAGAGGCTCAGATGGAAAGGGAAGAAAGAAGTTTGGGAAGAACTCTCAAGAGAAAGGCAGCAGGGATGAACAAAGCCCACCCACCAAAATACCACTGCTTTTACAGGCTCCACCTTCAGACCACCAGCTCTGTTTTCCAGATTCCAACACTCACACAAGCCTGCAGCTTGAAAACTGCCAGCCCAAAATTCAAGCAAGAGACCTCTGGGTGCAGAGTCCTGCCTCTGGTGAAAGAAAAAGCATTCACAGTGCACACAGCCTGCCAGAGTGAACGGCCACTATGACACTTGACCAGGCTTTAAGTTCCCATTCCCATTTTGATGGCTGAGGGATGTCACCTGTGTGCAGCATGTCAATGTGGGCCATAAAGTCAGGGGCGCATGGTGATAAACCCCCTCCAATCTAGGCACCTCCTTAGGGTTACAGCCACCCACCTTCAATCCCATCGCAGATTCCAGAGGTCTGAACTGCAGGTGGGCTCTGCCGGTGCTCCGGCGCCCTCTAGTGGCCACCGCTCTAACAACTACTCTCAACCCCGCCTCTGGCCTCCTGCCTCAGTCCCGCGGCTGCACGGACTAAAATCTTCCAGCCTGAGTACCTTCCTCTTCTTCCTCTCATCACAATGGCGTGACCTACAGAGTTTCAGGGTCCTCTGAGATCAATACACCTTAATCCAAAGAAGTGTGTTTCAAGAATGAACCTGGGGGACTTCCCTGGGGGTCCAGTGGTTAAGAATCTGCCTTCCAGTGCAGGGGACATGGGTTTGATCCCTGGTCAGGAAACTAAGATCCCACATGCTGTGGGGCAACTAAACCCGCATGTCACAACTACTGAGCCCACGCACCTCAACTAGAAAGCATGCGTGCTGCAAACTACAGAGACCATGTGCTCTGGAGCCTGTGTGCCACAGTTAGAGAGAGAAAACCCGCACGCCACAGCTAGAGAGAAGCCCATGCACCAAAATGAAGAGCCCACATGCCACAACAAAAGATCCCGCATGCTGCAACTAAGACCCGATGCAGCAAAAAATAAAAATTAAAAAAATCTTAAAAACCCAAAACAATTAAGAAAATGGCAGTAGGAACATACATATTGATAATTACCTTAAGTGTAAATGGATTAAATGCTCCAACCAAAAGACAGAGACTGACTGAATGGATACAAAAACAAGACCCGTATATATGCTGTCTACAAGAGACCCACTTCAAACCTAGAGACACACATACAGACTGAAAGTGAGGGGATGGAAAAAGTTATTCCATGCAAATGGAAATCAAAAGAAAGCTGGAGTAGCAATACTCATATCACACAAAATAGACGTTAAAGTAAAGAATGTTACAAGAGACAAGGATACAAGATTAATAGACAGTAATTTTTGCTGTTCTAAACATTAATAATGTACTATGAGAAAGAGAAAGCAATAAAAAATCTTTATTATCTCATCAAAGAGAATAAAATAAATAGGAATAAACTTAACCAAGGAGGTGAAAGGCCTGTACTCTGAAAACTATAATACACTGAGGAAGGAAATGGAAGATTATACAAAGAAATAGAAAAATACCCCATGCTTTTCAAAGAATTAATATTGTCAAAATGGCCATACTACCCAAAGTGATTAGCAGATTTAATGCACTCCCTATCAAAATATGCACAACATTTTTACAAAACTAGAACAAATAATCCTAAAATTCATCAAGAACTACAAAAGAGCCTGAATAGCCAAAGCTATCTTGAGGGAAAACAAAAAACAAAAAGCCCCACAGCTGGGGGTATCACACTTCCTGAGTTCAGACTACACCACAATGCTACAGTAATCAAAACAGCATGACACTAGCATAAAAACAGACACAGAGATTAATGGAATAGAACAGAGAGCCCAGAAACGAACCTACACACTGAATCTATGACAAAGAAGGCAAGAATACACAATGGACAAAACAGCCTCTTCAATAAGTGGTGCTGGGAAAACTGGACAGCTACATGTAAAAGAATGATATTAGAACACTCCCTAACACCATACACAAAAATAAACCCCAAATGGATTAGAGACCTAAATGTAAGACATGAAACCATAAAACTCCTCAAAGAGAACATAGGCAGAACACTTTCATATAAATGATAGCAATTTCTTTTTTGGATCTGTTTCCCAGGGCAAAATAAATAAAAGCAAAAATAAATAAAAGGGACCTATTAAATTTATAATTGTTCACAGAGCAAAGGTAATGTTAGACAAAATGCAAAGATAATCTAGAAGATGGAAGAAAATATATGCAAATGACATGGCAGAGAAGGGGTTAATATCTAAAATATATAAACAGCTCATACAACCAAATATCAAAAACTCAAAAAGAAAAAAAAAAAAAAGATTAAAAACATGGGCAGAGTACCTTATTATACATTTTTCCAAAGAAGATATAGCCAACAGACACATGAAAAAATGCTAATCACTAATCATTGGATAAATGCAAATCAAAACCACAATGAGACATCATCTCACACCTGTCAAAATGGCTACCATCAAAAAGTCTACAAATAACAAATGTTAGTGAAGATATGGACAAAAGGTAACCCAAGTACACTGTTTGTGGGATTGAAAATTTTTACAACCACTATGAAAACAGTATGGAGGTCCTCAAAAAACTAAAAGTAGAACTACAATATTAGCCAACACCTCCACTACTAGGTATATGTCCAAAGAAAATGAAAACAGCAATTTGAAAAGACACATGCACTCCAATGTTAATAGCAGCACTATTTGCAATTGACAAGACATGGAAGCAACCTAAATGTCCATCAACAGATGAATGGATAAAGAAGATGCAGTATGAATACACAATAGAATATTACTCAGCCATAAAAAACAATAAATCCTGCCATTTACAACAACATGGATGGGCTTAGAATGTATTATACCTAGTGAAACGAGTCAGATAGAGACAAATACTCTATGTTCTCACCCATATGAGGAATCTAAAAAATGCAACAAAAGAATGTATATAAATAACAAAACAGCAGTAGACTCACAGAGAACAAATTAGTGGTTACCGGTGGGGAGAGTGAAAGGAGGAGGGAAAGATAACAGTTTGTTTCTCTTAATGAATACGCCTATGTATTAGATAAACAAACAAGGATACATTGTACAACACAGGAAAATATAGCCATTATTTTGTAATAACTTTAAATGGAGCATAACCTATAAAAATATTAAATTACTATGTTGTAACCCTGAAACTAATGTAATATTGTAAATCATCTATACTTCAATTTTAAAAATCCATATGGTAGGCAAATAGATTTAAAAAAATCAATTATATATTGTGTACAAGAGATTCTTGGTAACTTTAGGTCCATATATAGGATAAAATTGTATGATTGGAAAACAGATATTCCATGCAAATGATACCTGACTGGTCTAATGTCAGGCAACATGGACTTGATGTCAAACCTCTCAAACAAACAAAGCATATCACATAATGATAAAGGGATTAATTCATCAAGAAATTATGACAATTATCAATATGTATGTACCCAGCATTGAAGCCTCTATACATACAAATAAAATATTAACAGACATGAAGGGGAAAATGTACATAGATAAAATAATGATAAGAAACATCAATACCCATCTTTCAACACTGTATAGATCATCCAGATAGAACGTCAATCAGAAACATTGGAGTTGAAATTACATGTGATATCAACAGACATATATAGTATGTTCCACTCAACATCAGCAAAATGTCCATTCCTGGGGACACAAAGAACATTTCCTAGGATAGATCATATGTTAAGCCACAAAACAAGTCTTCAAAAATCCAAGAAGATTGAAATCATATCCATTATCTTCTCCAACCACAATGGTATGAAACGGAAATTCAATATTAAGAAGAATAATTGAAAATTCGAGAACACTTAGAAATTGAACAACAAGCTCCTGAACAGCCAATGCATACAAGAATAAATCAAAGGGAAATTTAAAAAATCTTAAAGCAAACAAAAGTAGAAACACAAAGTACCTAAACTTATGGACCACAGGAAAAACAACTCAATTCAGAGATAAGTTTACACTGATAAATGCATATATTAAAAAAAAGTTCTTGAGAGGGGATCAAGAGGATGGAGTAGGAAGATCCTGAGCTCACCTCCTCCTATGGACACACTAAAATTACAACTACTTACACAGAAATTATCTCTGAGAATGACCTGAAGACTAGTGGAGAAAATTTTCTACAACTAAAGATGTAACGAAGGAGAAACCTCAAGGCAGGTAGGAGGATTGGAAACATAGTCTAGTTGGAACACACACCTCCAGCACAGTGACCCACAGTTGGAAGATATCACAACTGTATAGGTCCTCCACAAGGAGGGAAGGGTCTGAGCCCTGCATCAGGCTGCTCAGCCCTGGGTTGCTGCACCAGGAAGAAAAGAACACAGGAGGTCTGGCTTTGAAAACCTGCAGGGCTTACTTTCAGGAGACCTGGAGGCTAAAGGAAACTAAGGCTCTGCTCTCATAGGGCACACACAAAACCTCACATGTTCTCAGTCCCTGTGCAGAGCCAGTAGTGTGAAAAACACCTGGGTCAGACCCACGTGCTAACCTCGGAGAGCTTCCTGGAAAGGCAAGAGGTAGCTGGGACCCCTGCTAGGGACTGAGACACAGGCAGGAAAATTTTAGACTCTTCTCTCTAATTGATTAGTATCAGGGTCCTGTCCCATCTACCACCATGCCTAGAGCAGTGACGCACCGCAAGCCCTTACAATTACACAGGTGGGTAGGGTAGGACCCAGACAAAATGGGTTCTACCCTACCCACCTGTGTAACTGGAACACCACAAAGCCACCCATAATAGAGGGCGGCCTTGCCTACATGCACCCTGACAGCAGTCACATACTGCAGGGCCTCACTGTCATTTAGACCAGGGTCCTACACCACCTACCAGCTTGTCCACAGTAGTTGGCCCTGCTATAACAGAAAGGTGCATGCAGCCCACATAGGGGACAGCCCTGGAGCATCTGGCTCTGCTAGCCAGAGAAGAATGTGCTGCTGGCCTTATAAACCATCTCCTATATAAGTCCACTTCTCCAAGACCAGGGAATGTAACGAACGAAACCTAATGAATAGAAATGCACATAGAATTAGGAAACATAAGGAAACAGATGAATATGTTACAAATGAAGTAACAAGACATAACATGAGAAAAAAAAATAGACAAAACAGAGATGAGCATCCTACCCCCCCAAAAAAAGGGTTCAAGGTAATGATTATAAAAATGCTCACCCAAGTCAGGAGAAGAACAGACAGACACAGTGAGAATTTCAACAAAGAGTTAATAAAGTGTAAAAAAGAACCCAACAGCTGAAAAATACAATAACTGAGATTAAACACACACACACAAGTGGGAAGCAACATTAGATTATATGATACAGAAGAACAGATCAGTGATCTGGAAGACAGAGTACTGAAAATCACCCAAGCTGAATAGCAAGAAGAAAAAAGAATTAAGACGACAGGTAAAGGGACCTCTGAGATAACATCAAGAATACTAACATTAGCATTATAGGTGTCCCAGGAGAAAGAGAGAAACTGGCAGATAATTTATTAGAGGATATAATAACTGACAACTTTCCAAACCTGGAGAAGGAAACAGACATCCAGGTCCAGGAAACACAGAGCCCCAAACAAGATGAAGACAAACAGGTCCACATCGAGACACATTATAGTTAAAGTATCAAAAATTAAAGATAACGAGGGATCATAGAAGCAGTGAAATAAAAGCAATTAGTCATGTGCACGGTATTCCCATAAGACTATCAACTGACTTTTCAGCAGATTTTGCAGACCAGAAAGGAATGACAGGATATATTCAATGGGCTAAAAGGAAAAAGCCTACAACAAGCATACTCCAGTAGTAAGATTATTATTCAGAATTGAAGGAGAGATCAAGAGTTTCCCAGACTAGCAAAAGCTAAATGAGTTCATCACTAATAAAGCAGCCTTATAAGAAATGTTGAAGGAATTTATTTAAGCTTAAAAGAATTGTCACTAATTAGTTACTAGAAAACACACAAAAGTATAAGTCTCCCTGGAAAATGTATACATACAGTAAGGGTAGTAGATCAAACACTTATTAATCTTATATAAAGGACAAAAGGCAAACAGTATTTTCTTTTTAAAGAAAGGGCCCAAATACATCAGAAATGAAAGAGACAAAGTTACAACAGACAGCATAGAAATACAAAGTATCATAACAGATTACTACAAACAATTACACACCAACAAATTGGACAACCTAGAAGAAGCGGATAAACTCCTAGAAACATAAATCTTCCAAGACTGATTCAGGAATCAATAAAAAATCTAAACAGATCACTTACTAGTAATGAAATGGAATCAGTAATCAAAAAACTCCCAATAAACTAAGTCCCAGGACCAAGTGGCTTCACTGATAAATCCTACCAAACATTGAAAGGAAAGTTAATATCTACCCTTCTCAAACTATTCCAAACAATTGATGAAGGAGTTCTTCCAAACTTATTTTCTGAGGCTAGCATCACCCACCCATATATGAAAACTAGATAAAGACATTACAGTAAAAAGTAAATTACAGGCCAATACCCCTGATGAACATAGATGTAAAAATCCTCAACAAAACATTAGCAAACTGAATCCAACAATAAACAATTAGATACAATTAGAAGAACCATACACCATGATCAAATGGGATGTATCTCAGCAATGCAGGAATGATTCAATATATATAAATCAACTAAGTAACACACTTAAATTAAGATTAGCATAACAAAGGATAAAGCTCATATGATCATGTTAAGAGCTCAATCAAAAGCATTTAACAAAATTCAAAATTTGATTTATGATAAAAACTCTCAACAAAGTAGGTATAGAGGTAACATACCTTTATATAATAAAGGGCATATATGACAAAATCACAGCTAACACCATACTCAATGGTGAAAAGCTGAAAGCATTTCCTCTGAGAATAGGAGCAAGACACAGATGCCTACTCTCACCACTTTTATTCGACATAGTATTAATAGTCCTAGCCAAACAAAAAGACAAAAATAAAAATTAAAAAGTGGGATCTAACTTCTAGAGGAAGTAAAACTGTCACTGTTCACAGATGACCTGATAATACATAGAGAAAATCCTAAAGATTTTACCAACAAATTATTAGCATAACGAAATTCAGTAAATGTGAAGTATACACAATTAATATTCAGAAATATGTTATTTTCCCTGCACTAATAAAAAACTATCAAAGAAATTAAGAAAAAAATATTTACTGTTGTATCAAAAATAATAAAATATCTAGGAATAAATTTAACCATGGAGGTGAAAGATTTATACCCTGAAAAGTATAAGACATTGATGAAGGAAACTGAAGATGATGCAAATAAATAAAAAGATAACCTATGCTCTTGGATTGGATGGAAGAATGAATGTTTTTTAAATAGCCATACAACTCAAAGTAACCTACAGATTTAAAGCAATCCTTATCAAAATACCCATGACATTTTTCACCAAACTAGGACAAATAATCCTAAAATACATATAGAACCAAAAAATACACACATTGGCAAAGCAATCCTGAGAAAAAAGACCAAAGCTGGAGATATCACACTCTCTGACTACAAAGGTACAATATTCACAAAAACAGACATATAGATCAATGTAATAGAATAGAGAGCCTAGAAAGGAATGCACACACTATGGTCAATAAGTCTACTAAGAATTATGCAAGAATATACTATGGAGAAAAGACAGTCTCTTCAATAACTGGTGCTGGGAAAACTGGAGAGCTACATGTAAAATAATGAAATTAGAACATTTCCTCACACCATACACCAAAAATAAATTAAAAATGAATTAAGGGCCTAAAAATAATACCCCAACCATAAAACTCCAAGGAGAGAAACATTGGCAGAACACTTTGACATAAATTGTAGCAATTTTTTTTGGATCTGTCTCCTAAGGCAAAAGAAATAAAAGCAAAAATAAAAAAATGGGACCTAAATAAACAAGAGTTTTTTGCACAGCAATGAAAACCATCAACAAAATAAAAATTCAGACTACAAAATGGGAGAAAATATTTGCAAATAATATGACTGATGAAGGGTTAATATCCAAAATATATAAATGGCTCATACAACTCAATTTCAAAAAACAAACAAACAACACAATTGGTAGTGGGCAAAATATGTGAATAGAAATCTTTCCAAAGAAGACATACAGATGGCTGATAGTTATATGAAAAGATGCTTAACATCACTAATTATTTTTTTAAATATTATTTATTTATTTAGGCTGCGCTGGGTCTTAGTTGTGGCACACGGGATCTTTAGTTGCGGCACATAGGATCTTTTGTTGTGGCTTGCAGACTTCTTAGTTGCGGCATGCATGCAAGACCTAGTTCCCCAACCAGGGATCGAACCCAGACCCCCTGCACTGGAAACACTGAGTCTTATCCACTGGACCACCAAGGAAGTCCCAACATCACTAATTATTAAAGAAGTTCAATTACAAACAGCAATGAGATATCAACCTCACACATTAAAACAGCTATCATCAAAATGCCTACAAATGAAATTTGGAGAGGATGTGGAGAAAAGTGAACCCTTGTACACTGTTGGTAGGACTTGTAATTTATTGCAGCCACTATGGAAAACAGTATGGAGGTTCCTCAAAAAGCTAAAAATAGAACTATCAATGGTTCCATCAATAAATCTCCTGGGTACATATCCAGAAAAAAAAATGAAAACACTAATTCAAAAAGATACATAAACCCCAATGTTCATAGCAGCACTAATGACAATGGCCAAGATATGAAAGCAATGTAAATGCCCATGACTAGACAAATGGATAGAAAAGATATGGTGTATATGTACAGTGCAATATTACACAGCCAAAAATAGAAGTAAATTTTGCCATTTGCAGCAACATGGATGGAGATTAGTATGCTTAATGAAGTAAGTCAGAGAAAAACGAGTACAGTGTGATATCATTGATATGTGGAATCTAAAAATAATAAAAATGGATATGCAAAACAGAAACAGACTCACAGTTATACAAACAAACTAGTGGTTACCAGTGCGCAGAGGTGGGGGGAGGAGCAAATTAGGGGTATAGGATTAAGAGGTACAAACTATGTATAAAATAGATAAGCAACAAAGATATATTGTATAGGACATGGGCTTACAGCCATTATCTTGTAATAACTTTTAATCAAGTATAATCTGTAAAAATTACTGGATCACTATGCTGTATACCTGAAACCAATATAATATTTCAAGTAAATTATACTTTAATTTTTTAAAATAAATTAAATAAAAATATAAATAATTAGGTAGAGGAGCTGAATACATATTTTGCCAAAAAAAAAATTACAGATGGCCAAAAGGCACATGGAAACATGAGCAACATCATTAATCATCAGGGAAATGCAAATCAAAACCACAAAAAGATATCACCTTACTGTTGTCAGAAGGGTTATCATCAAAATGACAAAAATTAAAAACTGTTCCTGAGGATGTGGATAAAAGAGATCTCACCTGCATTGTTCATAGGAATGTAATTCAGTGCAGCCACTATTGAAAACAGTATAGAGGGTCCTCAAAATAAATATAAAAAATAAAACTACCATGTGACATAGAAATTCCACTTTTCATTATTTATCTAAAGAAAACAAAACAAAAAACTAACTTAAAGAGATATATACACCACTATATTCATTGCAACATTATTTACAATAGCAACCAAAATGTTCAATAATAGATAAATGGATAAAAAAGTGATATATATATATATATGTATGTATATGCATGTATACACATATATACATATGCACACATACATATACATATACACATATATAGTTATATACATTACTCATCCATAAAAAAGATGAAATCTTGCCATTTGTGACAACATGGATGGACCTAGAGAGTATTATGCTAAGTGAAGTCACATAGAAAAAGACAAATACCACATAATCTCACTTATATGTGGAATGTGAAAACAAAACAAACACAACAAAACCAGTCTTATAGACACAATGAACAAACTGAGGATTGCAAGAGGTGAGGTGGGTGGGTGTTGGGCAACACAGGTGAAGGGGAGTAAGAAGTACAAAATTCCAGTTATAAAGTTAAAAAGTGGTAAGAATTTAATATACAATATAAAAATATGGTTCATGATATTGAAATAACTTTGGATGGGGACACATGGATACTAGACTCATCATGGTGATCATTTTGTAATATACTTAAATGTTGAGTCATTATGCTGTACACCTAAAACTAACACCATATTGTATGTCAACAATTCTTCAATTAAAAAAATAAGAAAGAAAGAAAAAGGATGCATGCTCTGACACCATTTTACCTGAGCCATTTCTTGGGAGTGTGTTTGTAACGAATAGCCTTGGGGAAAGAGGTAATGTTTCTCCCTCAGATAAACAGGAAGCTTGCTAACCTCTCATATTGAAAGCAGTGGAGTGTGCAAACTCAGTGTTCCTCAGTGTAACACAACCAAGTACATGCATAGTACCCAACTGGATCCCTCTGTATCATCTCTGTGGGAACTGAGAGGGATGGAGAACCAATAAAATATTATGCTCATGCTTGCTGTGTCATAAGTAATAAAATCTTTTCTCTCTAAAAAATTTTTCTATTAAACAATGTAACTTTGCAACTAAAGGAACCAGAAAAAGAACAAACTAAGTACAATGAAGGAAGAATAAAATAAATAATAAGGATTAGAGCAGTTATAAAAGTAATAGATACTACAAAAATAGTAGAAAGATTAATAATATTTAGGATGTTATTTTTGGAAAAGATGAACAAAATTGACAAACTGTTAGCTAGAATAACTAAGAAAAAGAGAGATCAAAAGCTTTTACATTTAATTAGATCCCATTTGTTTATTTTTGTTTTTATTTTCATTACTCTAGGAGGTGGATCAAAAAAGACCTTGCTGCGATTTACGTCAAAGAGTGTTCTGCCTCTGCTTTCCTCTAAGGGTTTTATAGTATCCGGCTTTACATGTAGGTCTTTAATACATTTTGAGTTTATTTTTGTGTGTGGTGTTAAGGAGTATTTTAATTTCATTCTTTTACATGTAGCTGTCCAGTTTTCCCAGCACCACTTATTAGAATGGGAGAAAATGTCAAATGAAGCAACTGCCAAGGGATTAAATCTCCAAAATATACAAACAGCTCATGCAGCTCAAAATGAAGAAAAAAAAAAAACCCAATCAAAAAATGGGTGGAAGATCTAAATAGACATTTCTCCAAAGAAGATATACATATGGCCAAAAAGCACATGAAAAGATGCTCAACATCACTAATTATTAGAGAAATGCAAATCAAAACTACAATGAGGTATCATCTCACACTGATCAGAATGGCCATCATCAAAAAATCTACAAACAGTAAATGCTGGAGAGGGTGTGGAAAAAAGGGAACACTACTACACTGTTGGTGGGAATGTAAATTAGTACAGCCACTGTGGAGAACAGTATGGAGGTTCCTTAAAAACCTAAAAATAGAACTACCATATGACCCAGCAATCCCACTCTTAGGCATATACCTGGAGAAATCCATAATTCAAAAAGATACACGCACCCCAGTGTTCACTGCAGCACTATTTACAATAGCCAGGACATGAAAGCAACCTAAATGTCCATCAACAGAAGAATGGATAAAGATGTGGTATATATATATACAATGGAATATTACTCAGCCATAAAAAAGAACAAATTAATGTCATTTGCAACAACATGGATGGACCTAGGTATTGTCATCTGAGTGAAATAAGTCAGACACAGAAAGACAAATATTATATGATATCACTTATATGTGGAATCTAAAGAAAGGGTACAAAAACAGAGGTAGAGTCACAGATGTAGAAAACAAACTTATGGTTACCAGGGAACAAGGTGGGGGAGGGATAAATTGGGAGATTAGGATTGACATATACACACGACTACATATAAAATAGATAACTAATAAGGACCTACTGTATAGCACAGGGAATTCTACTCAGTACTCTGTAATGGCCTATATGGGAAAAGAATCTAAAAAAGAGTGGATATATGTATATGTGTAAGCGATTCACTTTGCTGTATACCTGAAAATAACACAACACTGTAAATCAACTATACTCCAATACAAATTAGAAAAGAGACCAAATATATGTATATATTTGTATTTGTGTGTGTGTGTGTGTGTGTGTGTATATATACACACACATATATATACATATATATGTATGACTTCTCTTCTTCTCTCATATGTATATAAAGGCATTACAATGATGTGAGAGGAATACAAAGAACAACAGGAGACTACTAACTATTAACAATCATACACAAACAACTTGGATTACCTAGAAAAAATGGACAAATTCCTAGAAATGGACAACCTACTAAGACTAAATAATTAAGAAATAGAAAATCTGAACAGACCAGTAATGAGTAAAGAGAATAAAATAGTATTGAAAAACCTCTGAATAAATAAAATTCCATGACCAAACGGTTTCACTAGGGAATTATACTAGATATTCAAAGAGAAATTAAAGCCAATACTTCTCAAATACTTCCACAGAATTAAAGAGGAGGGGACACTTTCAAACCATCTTATGAGGCATTACCCCAATATCAAAACCAGACAAGGACACTATGAGAAAAGTACAGGTCAATATTCCTGAAAAAACATGGATGAAATATACTGAAAATACTGGCAAACCAAATTCAACAGCACATTAAAAGGATCATTCAGCATGGTCAAGTGGGATTTTTGCCTGGATGTAAGGATGGCTCAATGCTTGCCAATCAATAAATGTGATATATCACATTAAGAGAATAAAGGGAAATATGGTCATATTAATAGTTATAGCAAAACTATTTGACAAAATCTAACCTCCTTTCATGATAAAGACTTTCAAGAAATTAGTTATTAAGGAATATATCTCAACATATTAAAAGTCATATGACAAGCCCAAAGCCAACAACATACTGAGTTATGAACACTGAAAGCTTTTCTTCTAAGATTCAGAGCAAGACAAGGTTAACAATTCTTGCCACCTCTATTCAGCATGGTACTGGAATTCCTAGCCAGAGCAAATAGGCAAGAAAAATAAATAAAATAAATCCAAATCATAATGGTAAAGCTAAATTTTCTCTGTTTGCAGAGGACATGTTCTTATATCTAGAAAACCCTAAAATTCTACCTCCAAAAAATGTTAAAACTAATAAATGAATAGAGTAAGCTCCAGGATACAAATTCAACTTACAAAACTCATTTGTGTTTCTATACACTAACAACAGAAACTATCAGAAAAAGTTTTTTAAAATTCCCATTTACAATAACACTGAAAATAATAAAATATTTAGGGATAAATTTAACCAAGAATGTGAAAGATCTGTACACTGAAAACTATAAAATATTGATGAAAGAATTTGAAGAAGACACAAATAAACAGAAAGATAGCCCATGTTAATGGATTGAATAAATTAATATTGTTAAAATGTCCATAGTACACAAAGAAATCTACATATTTAATGCAATCTGTGTCAAAATTCCAAGAGTAATTTTCAAAGAAAATAGAAAAAGAAATCCTAAAATTTATATGGTAACAAAAAAGACCCAAAATGTCCAAAGCCATCTTGAGCACAAACAGCACAGCTGAAGGCATCATGTTTCATAATTTCAAACTATACTACAAAGCATAGTAATCAAAGCAGTATGGTAGTAGTATAAAAACAGACATATAGAACAACGAAACAAAATACAGACCTCAGAAATAAATCCACATATTTACAATCAACTGATCTTTGATAAAAGTGGCAGGAATATACATGAGGAAAAGATGTCCTCTACAATAAATTAGTGGGAAACTGAATATTCACAAGCATAAGGAAGAAATTATACCCGTTATCTCACACTATACACAAAAATTAATTCAAAGTGGTTTAGAGAATTAAATATAAGATCTGGAACTGTAAAATTACTAGAAGAAGATATGGGGGAAAAACCTTCTTGACACTGGTATGGGCAATGTATTTTTAGATATGACCCCAAAAGCACAGGTAACAAAAGAAAACAATAATAATAATAGTAATAAAAGAAAAATAGATTACATTAAACTATAAAGGTTTGAACAGCAAAGGAAAAATTTACAGAGAGAAGACAGTACCTACAAATGGGAAGAAATAGTTGAAAAACATATGTAATATATAAAATATATAATATGCTCAAACAACTGAATAGGAAAAAATAAAATAAATATCCTGATTTTATAAATGGATAAACAACCTGAAAAGACATTATTCAAAAGAAGACATATAAATGTCAAAGAGATATATGAAATGGTGCTCAATATCAATGATTGACAAGGAAATTCAGATTAAAAATCACAATGAAATATCACCTCACACTGATTAGCATGGCTATTATCAAGAAGATAAAAGATAAATGTTGTCAAAGATGTGAAGAAAAGGATGGTACCCTTGTACATTCTTGGTGTGAATGTAATATCTGTATTCTCAGGTTTATTATTTATAATAGGAAATATATGAAAATAATATGTGTCTGTGGACAGATTAATTGATAGAGAACTTACAAAACTCAACAGAAACAAAAAAACATTCTAATTTAAAACTGGGCAGAGGATCTGAATACACATTTTCCCCCAAGAAGACCTGCAAATGGCCAACAGGTATGTGAAAATGTACTCTACATCACTAATCAATAAATGATATGCAGTTTAAAACTACAATGAGATCACCTCACACCCATTAGAATGACTATTAGAATGATTATTATTATCAAAAAGGCAAGAAATAATAAGTTTTGGTTAGAATGACTATTATTATCAAAAAGACAAGAAATAATACGTTTTGGTGAGAATGTGGAGAAAAGGAAACTTTTATGCACTATTGGTGGGAATGTTGGTGCAGTCACTATGGAAAATGTTACAGAGGTTTCTCAAACGTTTAAAATTAAAATTATCATATGATCCAGCAATTCCACTTCAGGTTATTTATGCCAAGGTAATAAAATCACTATTTCAAAAATATATCCGTACTCCTGTCTTCATTGCTGCATCATTTAAAATAGCCAAGAAGAGAAAACAACCTAAATGCCCATCAATGGTTAAATAATTAATGAAAATCCTACACACAAATACACACACACACACAGAGGGAGAGACAGACAGACAGACAGTGAATATTATCCAGACATAAAAAAGGTCACCATCATGCTGATGCCAAAACCAGACAAAGATACCACAAAAAAAAAAAAAGAAAGAAAGAAAATTACAGAGCTTCCCTCGTGGCGCAGTGGTTAAGAATCCACCTGCCAATGCAGGGGACACGGGTTCAATCCCTGGTCCAGGAAGATCCCACATGCCGTGGAGCACCTAAGCCCGTGTGTCACAACTACTGAGCCCGTGCTCTAGAGCCCGCGAGCCACAACTACTGAAGCTCACGCACCTAGAGCCCATGCTCTGCAACAAGAGAAGCCACCACAATGAGAGGCCTGCACACTGTAACAAAGAGTAGCACTCGCTCACCGCAACTAGAGAAAGCCCGCATGCAGCAACGAAGACCCTGCGCAGCCAAAAATAAAAATTAATTAATTATTTTTAAAAAAGAAAGAAAGTTACAGGCCAATATCTCTGATGAATATAGACACAAAAATATTCAAAAAAATACTTGCAAATTGAATCCAGCAATACATTAAAAGGATCATACACCATGGTCAAGTGGGATTTATCCCAGGGATGTAAGGATTTTTCAATATCCATTAACCAATCACTGTGATACACTACATCAACAAATTGAAGAATAAAAACCATATGATCATCTTAATAGACGCAGAAAAACTTTTGACAAAATTCAACACCAATTTATGATAAAAACGTCTCCAGAAAGTGGGCATAGAGGAAACATACCTCAACATAATAAAGGCCATATATTACAAACCCACAGCTAACATCATACTCAATGGAGAAAAGCTGAAAGCATTTCCTTTAAGATCAGGAACAAGACAAGGATGTCCACTCCCACCACTTATATTCAACATAGTTTTGGAAGTCCTAGCTACAGCAATCAGAGAAGAAAAAGAAATAAAAGGAATCCAAGTGGGAAATTAAGAAGTAAAAGTGTCACTATTTGCAGATGACATGATACTATATATAGAAAATCCTAAAGATGCTACCAGAAAACTTTAGAGCTCATCAATGAATTCAGTAAAGTTGCAGGATACAAAATTAATACACAGAAATCTGCTGCATTTCTATATGCTAACAATGAAAGATCAGAAAGAGAAATTAAAGAAACAATCCCAGTCATCATCGCATCAAAAAGAATAAAATACCTTAGGAATAAACCTATCTAAGATGACAAAAGACCTGTACTCTGAAACTATAGGATGCTGATGAAAGAAATCGAAGATGACACAAATAGATGGAAAGATATATCATGTTCTTGGATTAGAAAAATCAATATTGTTTAAATGACTATACTACCTAAGGCAATCTACAGATTCAATGCAATCCCTATTAAATTACCAATGGCACTTTTCACAGAACTAGAACAAAATATCTTAAAATTTATATGGAGACACAAAAGACCCTGAATAGCCAACGAAATCTTGAGAAAGAAAAATGGAGTTGGAGGAATCAGGCTTACTGACTTCAGACTATACTAAAAACCTACAGTCATCAAAACAGTATGGTACTGACACAAAAACAGAAATATAGATCAATGGAACAGGATAGAAAGCCCAGAGATAAACCCACGCACATATGGTCAATGAATATATGACAAGGGAGGCAAGATTATACAATAGAGAAAAGAAAGTCTCTTCAATAAGTGGTGCTGGGAAAACTGGACAGCTACATGTAAAAGAATGAAATTTGAACACTCCCTAACACCATACACAAAAATAAACTCAAGATGGATTAAAGACCTAAATGTAAGGCTGGATACTATAAAACTCTTAGAGGAAAATATAGGCAGAACACTCTCTGACATAAATTGCAGCAATATCTTTTCTGAGCCATCTCTTAGAGTAAAGGAAATAAACACAAAAATATACAAATGGGACCTGATTAAACTCAAAAACTTTTGCACAGCAAAGGAAACCATAAACAAAACAAAAACACAACCCACAGAATGGGAGAAAATATTTGCAAATGATGAAACTAACAAGGGATTAGTCTTCAAAATATACAAGCAGCTCATGCAGTTCAATATCCAAAAAACAAACAAGCCAATCGAAAAAATAGGCAGAAGACCTAAATAGACATTTCTCCAAAGAAGACATACAGATGGCAAAGAGACTCATAAAAATATTCACAACATCACTAATTATTGGAGAAATGAAATCAAAACTACAATGAGATATCACCTCACACCAGTCAGAATGGCCATCATCAAAAAACCTACTAACAATAAATTCTGGAGAGGGTGTGTAGAACAGGGAACCCTCTTGCACTACTGATGGGAATATAAACTGGTACATCCAATGGAGAACAGTATGGAGGTTCCATAAGGAACTTAAAACAGAGCTCCCATATGATACAGCAACCCCACTCCTGGGCATATATCCAGAGAAAAACTTGGTTCAAAAGGGTACATGCAGTGCTGTTTACAATAGCCAAGACATGGTAGCAACTGAAATGTCCATCAACAGAAGAATGGATAAAGACAATGTGGTATATATATACAGTGGAATATTACTCAGCCATTAAAAAGAATAAACTAATGCCATTTACAGCAACATGGATGGACCTGGAGATTGCCATACTAAGTGAAGTAAGTCAGACAGAGAAAGACAAATATTATATGATATCACTTATATGTGGAATCTAAACACAAAATGATACAAATTAACTAATTTACAAAACAGAAACAGACTCACAGACTTAGAGAATGAACTTATGGTTACCGGGGTGGGGGGGGAGGGATAGACTGGGAGTTTGGGATTGACATGTACAGACTGCTACATTAAAAATAGATAACCAACAAGGACCTACTGTATAGCACAAGGAATGCTGCTCAATATTCTGTAACAACCTAAATGGGAAAAGAACTTGAAAAATAATAAATACATGTATATGTAGAACTGAATCACTTTGCTGCACACCTGAAACAAATACAACATTGTTAATCAACTATACTCCAAGATAAAATGAAAAAAGTTTTTTAAAGTGTGAAGTCACAGTACCTTCCAGGAGATTTCAAGTGATCCTTGTTTAATGAAGTGTTTCCTTCAGTTTGTACTCAGCAGGTTATGCGGTAATTTCTTTCATAAGCTTTCCATTTCAGCCGTATTTATGACTTTGGGGTGACTTAGCCTTTTTAGTTAAACATGACAGTTAGGAATACAACCTTCAATTCCTGTTCTCAATCAAAGCCCATGCTTTGAAGTCTCTTGGTTTGATACAATTAAGCCCATTTTCTCCCCAGAGACACCATTACATGGAAGTGGGTGGGTGGCCGTGGGCCAAAGTTGTCCCCTAGATGCCATCAGTTGGCCAAGCATACGGTTTCCTAGGTTCTACCGATAAGATTAAGAAGAGGTTGCACTGGGAAAACTGGACAGCCACATGCAAAACAATGAAACTAGACCACTATCTCATACCATGTGCAAAAATCAACTCAATATAAATGAAAGACTTGAATATGTTCTGAAACCATAAAAAATAAGGAAATCCTGCCATGTGCAACAACAGGGATGGAATTTGAGGACACTATGCTAAGTAAAGAAGTCAAACAGAGAAAGACAAATACTGTATCATCTCACCTATTATTGGAATCCTTAAAAAAAAAAACTGGAATTATAGAGAGAACAGATTGGTGATTGCCAGATGCAGGTTGTGAGGGGTGAGCAAAATGGGGAAAAGGGGACCAAGGGATAAACTTCCAGTTGTAAGATAAATAAGTCATAGGGATGCAGTGTATGGCATTGTGACTATTGTTAACAATACTGTATTGTATATTTGAAATTTCTAAGAGAGTTCTTAACATTTTTCATCACAAGCAACAACAAAAAATCTAATTATGTGTGGTGATGTATGCTAATTAAACTCGTGGTAATCATTTTGCAATATATAAATATTTCAAACCATTATATTTTATGCCTAAAAGTTACACAATATTATGTCAATTACTTACCAATTTTAAAATATAAATGTATTTTCAGAATACTTCAAATATTTACACACAAAAATTTAAAAATTACCTCTCCAGAGACGACATATGTAGAACTGTTATACCATTATAGCACAAAATTGATTAATGTAATATTCATGCTATTCATTTGAAGGGGGGAAATATGGTTAAATTATTACAGACAATATTTTAAAATTTGATAGAGTTAAACACATTTATTAGGAAAGGAAAAGAAAACAAACTGCTAGAATACTGTATATTCCCTGTAATAAAACATTACAGGAGACATGAATCTTCATGGTAAAATTGAGTGCTCTTTATACACAGATAAACATAATCAACGGGCCCCACACCATCATTTCTCATTAACATTGTGCTGGCAGACTCAACCAGTGTTCTGTGGGATAAAAACAGTACCGCATGTAATTTTGGAAGTCATGAGCAAGTGCTTTCACTGTGGGCAGATGATGCGATGGTCTACATGGCAAATCCAAGGAAAGTAATAGAAAATCTGTTAGAATAGGATATTTCAGCAGAGTTGTGGGGTGTAAGATCAATCTATGAAAATCAAATATATTTTCAATTAATTAAAAGATTATTTAACAGCCATATTTAAATGTTTTGAGGATAAACCTCAGAAGAGCTGTGCAAAGCATTATGAAGAAAATTATATTTCTGGAAGTCATAAACATTAAAAAAGTAGAGAGTGACCCAAATCCATATTTAGAAAAAGTGATAAATAATTCTCTTCAAACAAATGTTTGACTCCATCAGTTCCAATCAACTTATCAATGGATTTTTCTGTAGAATGACCAGATTGTTGAAAAATTAACAAAAGTACAGGGCCAAAAATAGCAAAGAAATATTTGAAGAAAAAACAGTATAAGGAACTTACCCTACCATAGACAGTGATCTGTTGTAACAAAATAGTAATGAAAAGAAGGTGATGATGGAATAATAATAACCCTAAGATGAAACAGAATACATAGCCCTTAAACAGACATTCATATATAATAAACACTGAAATATAAGTTGGTTCTTATAATGAATGGATAAAACTTTAATATATCCTTACATTAAATTATTTACATAAATGAAAGTTAGATGGATCAAGTGATAAGAATGAAATTTGAAAACATGAAAACATTCAATAAAAATTTTAAAATAAACACTATGACTTCAGAACAGGGGAGGATTTATTTAGGAAGATACAAAATGCAAACTACAAAGGAGTATATTAATACTCTGACATTAAATTAGTAAATGCTGTCTTGAAACAGTTTAATCTTTAAAACGGAAGGATATATTGTAAATAACCATCATCCAGAACAAAATAAGGTCCAGAATAGATTAAAAAAATTTTATAAACAATTGAAAATAACTCACAAATAACAGAATTATGACTATGACCGGGCAATTTACAGAGAACTAACTTAAGGTGGTGGGCAATATATTCCACTATAAACACCATCATTAGTAATCAAAGAAATGCAAATAAAATCAACCACATATCATATACATATAATTCACAAAACTTTGGACATTAACCAGAAGTGTTGTTGATGTGGGAAAATAGAGACTCTCCTCCAGGTTAGTGTTGGTGGGATGGATTTAATCATTCTGGAAGATAGAAAAAATGATCTGATGGAGTAAACTTGAAGATGCACAAAAAGATGCAGCAGCAATTCCATTCCTCACATTCTGTTTATAACAACAAAGATATGTGTCTAAAACTATTCACAGCAGCAGCGCTAGTGAAAGGGAAATATTCACCAGTGTATGTATGTAAAGAAACAACAATAAAACCCAATGACCTAGAGATACATGTGTCAAGATGGTAACTTTTCAGAAACAAGTAACGGACTGAAAACAAAACATGCAGAATTAGTGTACTGGCACATGCACAAAATAAGCATTAATTGGGGGAAGAGCAGAAGGTTGTAGGGGTGTTGTTTAGTGGTCAAGTAGTGTTCCAACTCATCCCCACATGGAGAAATAGGTATATGGAGGACTTTTGTCTCTGAGACTGTATGACTTTTGGTTTTAATGGCAAGAACATAGATTTTTAAAAATATTATTTTATTGAAGTATAGTTGATTTACAATGTTGTGTTCAGTTCTGCTGTATAGCAAAGCAATTCAGTTATGCATACATATACTTTTTCACATTCTTTTCCATTATGGTTTATTACAGGATATTTAATATAGTTCCCCATGCTATACAGTAGGGCGCTGTTGTTTATTCTATATATAATAGTTTGCATCTGCTAAACCCAAACTCCCAATCCATCCCTCCCTCATCCTTTCTCCCCCTTGGCAACCACAAGTCTGTTCTCTATGTCTGTGAGTCTCTTTCTATTTCCTAGATAATTTGTGTCATATTTTAGATTCCACATATAAGTGATGTCATATGGTATTTGTCTTTTTCTGACTTACTTCACTTAGTATGCTAATCTCTAGGTCCATCCATGTAGCTGCAAATGGCATTATTTCATTCTTTTCTATGGCTGTATACATACATACACACACACACACACACATACACACATACACACACACCACATCTTCTTTATCCATTCATCTGTCAATTGACATTTACGTTGTTTCCATGTATTGGCTGTTGTAAATAGTGCTGCTATGAACATAGGGGTGCATGTTTGTATTTATACAAATTATAGTTTTGTCTGGATATATGCCCAGGAGTGGGGTTGCTGCAGAATATGGCAACTCTCTTTTTAGTTTTATTGAGGATCCACCGTACTGTTTTCCATAGTGGCTGCACCCATTTACATTCCCACCAACAGTGCAAGAGGGTCCCCTTTCTCCACACCCTCTCCTGCATTTGTTATTTGTAGACTTTTTAATGATGTTCCTTCCGACTGGTGTGAGGTGGTATCTCATTGTCCAACTTCCCCAACAACACTTGCTGAAGAGAATATCTTTTCCCCATTGTATATTCTTAGCTCCTTTGTCTAAAATTAATTGGCTATAGGTATGTGGGTTTACTTCTGGGTTCTGTATTCTGTTCCATTGATCCATGTTTGTTTTTATGCCAATACCACACTGTTTTGATTCCTGTAGCTTTGTAGTATTGTCTGAAGTCTGGAAGGGTTATGCCTCCTGCTTTGTTCTATTTCCTCAGGTTTCTTTGACAACTCTGAGTCTTTTATAGTTCCATATAAATTTTAGCATTATTTGTTCTAGTTCTGTAAAAAATGTCATGGATAATTTGATAGGGATCACATTAAATCTGTAGGTTGCTTTGGGTATTACGGCCATTTTAACAATATTAATTCTTCCAATCCAAGAGCATGGGATATCCCTTTCTTTGAGTCATCTTCAATTTCCTTTATTAATGTTTTGTAGTTCTCAGCATACAAGTCTTTCACCTACTTGGTGAAGTTTATTCCTAAGTATTTTATTGTTTGATGTGATTTTAAAGGGGATTGTTTGCTTACATTCCCTTTTTGATATTTCATTGTTAATGTAAACAAATGCAATCTATTTCTGTATGTTAATCTTGTATCCTGCTACCTTGCTGAATTTGTTTATCAGTTCTAGTAGTTTTGTGTGGAATCTTTAGAGTTTTCTATATATAATATCATGTAATCTGAATATAAAGACAATTTTACCTCTTCCCTTCCAATCTGGATACCTTTTCTTTTTCTTGTCTGATTGCTGTGGCTGGGACTTCCAATACTGTGTTGAACAGAAGTGGTGAGACTGGGCATCCTTGTCTTGTTCCAGATTTTAGTGGAAAGTCTTTCACCTTCTTACCATTGAGTATTACATTGGCTGTGGGTCTGTGATAAATAGCTTTTATTATGTTGGGGTATGTTCCCTCTATGCCCACTTTCATAAGGGTTTTTATCATGAGTAGATGTTAAATTTTAGGAAATGCTTTTTTTGCATCTCTTGAGATGATCATGTGGATCTTGTCTTTTAATGTTGTTGTTGTTGATGTGGTGTATCACAATGATTTGTGTATGTTGAATAATCCTTGTGACCCTGGGATAAATCCAATGTGGTCATGGTATATGATTTTTTATGTTATTTGATTCAGTTTGTTAATATTTTGTTAGTAGTTTTGGCATCTATATTCATCAGAGATATTGGCCTGTAATTATATTTATTTATTTATTTATTTATTGGGTAGCATCTTTGTCTGGTTTTGGTATCAGGGTGATGCTGGCTTCATAGAATGTCTTTGGGTGTAGTGCTTCCTATTCAATCTTTTGGAAGAGGTGGAAAACAATTTGTTTAAGTTCTTCTTTGTATGTTTGGTAGAATTTGCCTGTGAAGCCATCTGGTCCTGAACTTTTGTTGGGAGGGAATATTTTAAATTACAGATTCTACTTCACTTCTACTGATAGGTCTGTTACAATTGTCTATTTCTTCTTGGTTGTCGAATTTGTTGCCATATAATCGTTCATAGTATTCTCTTGTGTTTTTCTTGTTGTTGCTGTTGCTGTTATTTCTGTGGTATTGGTTGTAGTTTCTCCTCTTTTATTTCTTATTTTGTTTGAGTCCTCCCTCTTTTCTTCTTGGTGAGCCTGGCCAGAGGTTTGTCAATTCTGTTTACCCTTTCAAAGAACAAGCTCTTGGTTTTATTAAATTTTTTTCTATTTTTTAAATCTCTATTTTATTTATTTATTTACTCTCTGGTCTTTATTATTTCCTATTAACTTTTGCCATTTTAATTATAATATGTCTTGGTGTAGGTCTGTTAGCGTTCATGTTGTTTAGGACCCTCTGTGTTTTCTGTTCCTGGATATCTGTTTCTTTCTTTAGGTTTGGGAAGTTTTGATACTTTCTTCAAATACATTTTTGATCCCCTTTTCTTTTTTTTCTCCTTTGGGGATCCCTATTATGTGTAGATTGACAAGCTTTATAATATCCCACAGGTCTCATATTGCTTTTATTTATTTATTTATTTATTTATTTATTTATTTATTTATTTATTTATTTTCATTTGGCTTTCTGTCTGATGTTCTGATTGGGTGATTTTCATTACTCTATTTTCCAGATCACCTATTCACTCTTCTGCATTATTCATTCTGTTATTCTTTGCCTTTAGCTCAGCTTCTGTCTTGACAAATGAGTTTTCTAAGTTTTCTCACTTCCTTTTCATACTTTCTTCTTCCTTTTTACAATAATCTGCATTTCTGTCCCTAGCCCTTCTTAATTCCCTCAATATTTTCCTTATCTCCTTTTTGAACTTGGTGTCTATTAGCCTGAATAGGTCTGTTTTATTGTTTGTTCTTCCAGAGAAATTCACTTGATCTTTTAATTGGGAGTGCTTCTTCTGCTTCTTCTTTTTACTTATATTTTTCTTACTCTATGAGTTTAGGAGAAACAATGATCTACTTTGGTCTTAGAGGGTTCTGTTTATGTGCAAGCATCCCTCTGTAGCCTGTGTGAATTTAATATTTTTGGTATGATGGCTGTTAGTATGAATGCTTGCCACATCTTTCCTCAGTGTGTGTGGCCATTATCTCCTTGATATGGGGTGTGACTAGTGGTGTGGTGACCAGTGCCTGCACTGGATATTGTATGGGGCCTCCTCTTTGCTTGGTGGGTGTCACAGTTCTGTCAGGGGCAGGGTCTGCTCCCTAGTTGTTGGAGTAGAAGACCCCAGATTCATTTCTAAGCTGCAGTGTGAGGTAGGTTGTATTGGAGTACTCCTGCTGGGAGAGGGGCCACTGAGTATTCCTCGTCTGGAGCTGTCCACCAGGGAGTGTGCTCTGTGGCATCACCTGTCACCCACTGTGTGGGCTCACAATGTACACTGTTGTTGGCATTGCCCTTGGTCTCACCTCAACTGTGGGAATGCAGGCAATAGGCCCTGGTGTCCCTCAGGTGCACTGCTCACAAAGCAACCCATGCAGATCCATAGGGGCTGATCCACTGAAGTCAGGTACCAGGACTGCAGTAGCTGCACACCTGGACCCACCATGGAAGCAATGAAAGCAGGCCACACCCCAGCCCAGCCCAGCCTCCATGTGCCTGTTCCCACAAGGCCCACAGCTGCTAAGGCCAGACCCATTCCAGCCATGAGAGCATCCACTGTCCACTCAGATGCCCCACAGGCACTGAGTTTACAAAGTCAGTGCAGTGGTGTAGATCCATGGATTGCACAGCTGCAGGGAGCAGGCTTAGGTTTCAGCCCTGCTTTCTAAGGTGCACGGTCCCTGGAGATCAGCTCCGATTTCAGCCCCGCCTCCACACATGGAGAATCTGCTGGCTGGTGCTTGCGCTCTCCCAGAGCTCACAGGGGTGGCACCAAGAAAGACGCTGCTATGGTGGCCAACATCTCCCTTCATTCCCCTCAACAGTGGTGCTTTACTTCTATGGCAGGCCCAGGCTTCTTCTGCGTACACACCTGTTTGTGGCTGTACCACACTCCAGACCCTTCAGGCTGTCTTCAGGCAGCCAACCACAGTTCTCTCCTCCACTCTGTCCTCTGAAACCCAAGTTTTGGCATCTAGCCCCTGCATGTACCAGTAGGCTTGCTTCTTAGGCTGGGAACTGCAGCGAGGTAGCACAGATCCTCTGTGCCAGTCTCTCTCTGTCTTGCCTGCTGCAAACTTGCCACTGTCTTCTCCTTCAAGCCTCTGAAACTCCCTTTCTGTCCCAGCTGATCTCCCTGCCAGTGAAGGGGCTTCCCAGGGTAAGGAACCTTTCCTCTTTCACAGTTTCCTCCCAGGGGTGCAGGTCCTGTCTGGTTTCCTTCTCTTTTTTTTTTTCTTTCATCATATCTGGTTACGTGGAGATCATTCTTGCACTTCTGAGAACGTGAGATCTTCTGCTAGTGTTCAGTAGGTATTCTGTGAGGACTGTTTCACATGTAGATGTATTCTTTCTGTATTTGTGGGAGGAGATGAGTTCCATGTCCTTCTATTCCACTGTCTTCATTTGATGTCTATGACATTTTTGCCTTTTATCTTCTACTTCAGGAAATCAAATGATCAATGCCTAAATGAGACTGACAGAGGCCCAAGGACACAACAAATATCAAGGTTATTACAGAAACATCAGCTCCATAGAATCCCTGGAGCCCAGAACCTGAAGAAGCAAAAGAGGGGACAAACTGCCTTAAAAAAGACATTAGTCATGTATACTCCCTGCAAGAGTGTATCAAAGGGCTTGTTTCCACTGATTTTGACAAGAGGTACTACAAAGGCACTTTAAGTTTCCAATATAATAGGGAAAAAAACTATTACGTTGGCATTCTAATGTATTTTCCCCTGAACATCATTGAAGCTGGGTGCCTCTTCATATGTAAAATTATCATTTTTATTTCTTTTACAGTGAAATTTAATTTCATATGTTCAAAATATTTTTATTTGTTCACTTCCGTTTTTTCTCTTCATTGAGACTCAATTCAAATATAATTTACGTATATGGTATCTTCTCCCACGGCATTCTTGCAAGCCAATTACTGTCCACACAGTCCATAAAAACCTGTCAAGAAACTTGTTTTCACAGGTCACCTACCACTCAAGACACCTGATATGAGGGCATCTGCCATGCACAGCCTTACATCAAGTGCTCTGTACTGAGCTCTTTGCTCTAAACTTGTGGACATCATTATTCCCTCACAACTTGTACCCAAGTACATTGGCCAGTGCTCAGACATCATTGCCAAGCTGACAGACCACAGGCTTTGTATTTTCTGCTATGATGTTCCCGAGCTTACCACCAAGACATTTGGTCTGGACCATGTCCTCAACCACAAGGCACAACTCAAGTGTCTTGAAGTAGACTCAATGCCCAGACCATAGCCTGTCAAACATAAATTTGGCCAAGACTCCAAGCTCCAGCACCAGGCAAAAGACCTGCCCAGGGCTCCATCCAGACTTGCTAGAACCTCTCCTACACCCTATGCGCCCCCCCCAAAAAAAGTAAGACTCAGATCCTTTTTATCCTCTGAGGATACCCAGAGACCTGACCTGTTGAGTTGTCCATAGTCTCCATCCTCTTCCCAGTACAACTGGACGTGGATACAAACAGGCACACCAGATGACCATGAGGAAATCTGCCCCACTGCTAAGCACTGACCCCCAGCCTCACCTCACCTCACCTGAGCCCAATCCAGGCCTGCACTGTCCTCCAGCCCCCACCATGTACGCATGTCCCAGACCAACCCCTCAGAGCTGCTCTCATGAGATGGGACAGGGGATGGGGAACTGGGTCCAGGTTCAGAACGACCCTTGCATTTCGTCCTCCTGAGAAGCCTCCCCTGCAAGTCGTAGGTCTCACATCCTGGAGGAATATGAGTGACACTGATGCATGTCCCAGTCCATGTTCTCCTTGCGGACCTCCTGGTCTCTTCTGAGGGGAGTGACCCATACACACACACACACACACATGGCAGAGAAGCCTCAGCCTCCAGGCTAACATGTCTTGGACGTGACTACCGAAGTAGGAGAGAGAAGAAAAGAGCAGACTTTGTCTCAGGAATCAGCACTCCCCCAGCTGTGGGATATGTAAGAATTTCGGAACACCAAATAATACTGAGGGTTTCACAGCCCACTTCATGTAACGTTATGAATTATGTAACTTTAACTTACGCTTTAAAAGATTACCAAACTGTCATATAAAGTATTTAGTAAATTAGAAAATTTTTAATTGTTTGTTAATCCTTTCACAGTGTATAAATCACTATACTGTACAGCTCCAACTTCTACAGTACTGTATGTCGATTATATCTCAATAAAACTGAAAGGAAAATATTAGTAAGTTAATAAGAAACTGAGTCAACACATTGGAAAATATAAAGCTATGTCAGTAGGAAAGCTATTAATTAATTTAAATTATTTGTGTTCTGTGTGCAAGTGACTGGAATTTGGGAAACTCTCGATAAAATAGACACCTATGGGGATGAAAAGGTCTGTACTTTTCAACTGAGCCCTTCCTGAAACTAGAATTTTTGTCTCTGTGAGTGTGTTGAACTGATAACCATAATGAAAGATACTGTCTTCATTTTATATGCTTTATTTATTAAAAATCACTTGAAATGACATTTAGTTAGTTTCTTCATGATTAGATCCTCCCAATGTGATATATTGTACAAATATTCTCACTTCCAATCATCTTTTATAAGTTTTTTTTTTTGTCACCAAGTTTTATTGAGTGTAAAAGAGGACCTTCGTAGTCTCAGTTTAGTCTATGTCCCTGAACTGTGTTCAGATTTCAGACTTTTAGGCATAACTCTGGCCTCCTGGTCAGAAAGTGCATTTTAACAGTATTTTCATGTGACTTACATGCACTTTTTTTTTTAACTAAGTAGGGCAAGTGTACTTATTCTCAATTTGACAGCATTTTGAATAAGCTATCCTTTAAAAATCTTTTAAAAATAATGATGCCCAGAAATACTAATTTACTGAATCCTTTTAAGTCCTGGGCATGGGAATTTTAAAATGTTTTCTAAGTAATAATGATGTAAAGCAAAGAGAACTCCTGGAGGTGAAGAACAAGGGTGACAGCTCCCTGATTTCTTCTTGTCTTTTTCCAGCATGGGAAGAAACTCTGACCTGAGTCAAGAAACTGTGGGTGTTTTATAGAGAGTGGGATTCTGTTAGGAGGGGCAAAGGACCTAATCATTTTTCCATGTGAGAATCTATCACATGGAAGTGTCTCTCTCTCTCTAGGACTTCTTCTCTTAATGAATGAAGAATGGGAGACTTCAAGTGGCCTCCTAGTTGAGACCTCAAGACCAATGAAAAGATAAAAGCAAAGTAAAGGAAGCTCAGGGTGAGTTACTTACTTTGACTTGAATATACTTCAGTAAGGAGTTACATCAGCATTATGATTGAATGAGATGTGCCTCATCATACTCCCCTTTAACAACAACTTGGCTTCACTCACAGACCAAAGTGTCTTTGTGGGCGCTGTGGAATCCAGCACCATATATCAAGGGGAACATGAGGAGTCTCACCCACCCATGCACAGGGTATTAGGCACAGAGAACTCAGTCCCAGCTGTGAACCTTGTGGTCATATTAACTGACTCCACACCCTCTTGGCTACAGCCTAGGGGTACCTGGAAAATGCTGTTTTAATCCATCTCTCATGAACAAAAGAGCCTTTGTGGATATTCAGGTTTCTTGTAGAGAAGTACTAGCACAATACTGGGGGAAAAGTATGTGTGAGTTTGGATGAATTGAACAAAGTAAAAGGAATAGTTTCACTTTACCAACATCATGCCTCCCCCAATACTGAACAACTTAGGGCCAAGAGGGCTCTTCCTGGCCCACGATTTCTCCTGCAGAGGCAAGTGAGAGCATGTGAGTGAACATGTGGCTTCTCCAACTGTGTGGGGTGCTGCCCAAAAGGTCCACTGATTTCTTGCCCCATCCAGAGTGCTGGATTAGGAGGTGCATGACTAGGGGTGGGTGGGAAGAGGTAGCAGGTAGGAAGGCATTGACGTGCTGCAGATTCTACCTGCTATATCACAGACTCCATCAAGGAGTCCATCCATGAGCGAATGGGGTGCCTCACCCATGGATCCTCCCAGCTGACCGATGGGCACCCTCAGTGCTCTGCACGCCTCACCAACACAAATCCCCACACTGTGGCCAGTTCACCATGTGGGCTCCCAACCAAGGCAGTCAGGGCAAGCTTTGGCAGACAGCCTGAGAAAACACACAGAAGGCTGACTCACATCTGTAGGCCAGAGACAGACCATAAATTTCTACATTAGCACTACCCTTATGAGAAGAAAAGGGGCTCTATCAGCCCCCAGTGTATTGTGTTGCAAGATCAAAATACAGCAAATAAGCTCAAGAATTCTGCCAAAAGATGAAATAAGAAGTGTGAAACAGTTTTATCCATAGAAGGTCTGAGAAAGCCTCAGAATTCCTACATCCAGAGGGCTGACAGAAGGTGTTTCTCTCCTGAAGACAATTAGTAAATGCTGGAGTAGGTGGCTGCTACTTCAAAAGTGATGACAGCAGCACAGGATGCCAGGAGCATTAAAAACACCCAAGGAAGCTAACACAACTAAAGGATTACAAAAGGCTTCCAGTTATTAATCCCAAAGATTTTGAAACCTGCAATCTACGTAACAAATAATTCAAAAACACTGTTATAAAAAACCAAAAGACAATTCAATGAAATCAGAAAAAACATGAAGAAAACAAAAATAGACAAAAACTGTAAAAAAAAAAAAAAAAGAACCAGAAACATCCTGGAGCTGAAATGAAAAATGCAATAGAAAAATCTATAGCTACAATAGCTTTTAAAAAAATATGCCAAATTGGGGACCTCCCTGGTGGCGCAGTGGTTAAGAATCTGCCTGCCAATGCAGGGGATACGGGTTCGATCCCTGGTCTGGGAAGATCCCACATGCCATGGAGCAACTCAGCTCATGCGCCACAACTACTGAGCCTGCGCTCTAGAGCCCACGTGCCACAACTACTGAGCCCTTTTGCCACAACTACAGAAGCCCATGCACCTAGAGCCCATGCTCTGCAACAAGAGAAACCACCACAATGAGAAGCACACGCACCACAACGAAGAGTAGCCCCCGCTTGCTGCAACTAGAGAAAGCCTGCGTGCAGCAACAAAAACCTAACACAGCCAAAAATAAATAAATAAAATAAATAATTTTTTCTAAAAAATGCCGAATAAAATGAAGTATATTGTGACATTAAAAATATAAAGGGAGATTTTAAAATGGAACATTTGTAGGCCTACAAAGATAAGTTTCTATCAGCATAAAATGGACTGTTTTGACTATGAGATATTTTATGTATGCCTCATGGTAACCCCAAAGCAAACATTTTTAGTAGAATCACAAACAAACACTAAAAAAGGAAACAGAGCATACCAACATGGTAAACCACCAACTACAAATGTAGACAGAAGCAGAGGGGAAAAAAGAAACAGTGGAGATATAAAAGAATCAGAAAGCAATTAATAAGATGGCAATAATAAGCCCTTACATATCAAAATTCACTCTAAATGTAAATGGATTTAATTCACAAATTAAAGCCACAGAGTGGCTGGATGTATAACATATATATAAGGCACAATTATATTCTGAATATAAGATACTCATTTCAGCTTTAAGACACATATACTCAAAATAAAGAGATGGAATATTATATTCTGTGCAAGTGGAAGCCAGATAACGTGGGGGTAGCCGTACTTATATCAGACAAAACAGACTTGAGGGCTTCCCTGGTGGCGCAGTGGTTGAGAGTCCTCCTGCCAATGCAGGGGACGCGGTTCAAGCCCTGGTCCAGGAAGATCCCACATGCCGCGGAGGAGCTGGGCCCGTGTGCCACAGCTGCTGGGCTTGCACTCTAGAGCCCGTGAGCCACAGTTGCTGAGCCCATGTGCTACAACTGCTGAGGCCTGCCGCCTAGAGCCTGTGCTCTGCAATGCCCCTCTCGCAGCAGCTAGAGAGGGCCTGAGCACAGCAACAAAGACCCAATGCAGCCAAAAATAAATAAATTAAATAAATAAATTTAAAAAAAAAACCCAGACTTTAAGCCAAGAACAATATCAAGACACAAAGAAAGTCATAATATAATGATACAAAGGTCAATATATCAAGAAGATATAACAATTGTAAATATATACACACCCAATATCAGAGTACCTAAATATATTAAGTAAATGCTGACAGACCTGAAGGCAGAAATAGGCAATACAATAATAATAGGGAACTTCAATACTCCTCTCTCAGCAATGGATAGATCATCCATATAGTAAATCAATAAAAAAAACACTGGTCTATACGTTACACACAGTGGACTTAACAGGCATATATAAAACATTCCATCCAGCAACTTGTTCTCAAGTGCACATGGAACATACTCAAGGATAGATCATATGATAAAATGCAATGACATCTTAGCAAATTTAAGAAGATCAAAAGCATACCAACTATCTGAACACAATGATATAAACCTAGAAATCAACAAGAGGATATCTGGAAAATCTACAAAGATGGGAAAACTACACAGTACACTTCCAAAAAAGTCAATGAGTCAAAAAGAAATCAAAAGGAAAAATTTTTTAAAGCCTCAAAACAAACGATAATGGAGACACAACTTACCAAATCCTGTGAGATGCTGCAAAAGCAGTCCAGAAAGGAAAGTGTATATTGATCAGTGCAAATGGTAAGAAATTAGAAAGCGCCTAAATAATCTAACCCTACACCTCAAGGAACTAGAAAAAAAAAGAAATTGATCCCAAAGTCAGCAGTGGGAAGAATATAATAAAGACTAGAATGGAAATAAACAAAATAGATACAAGAAAATCAATAGAAAAGATCAACAAACTAAAAGCTGGATTTTCAAAAATATAAAACTCACAAACTTTTACCTAGACTGGGAAAAAAGAGAGAAGACTCAAAATTAGAAATTCAAGAGGAGACATGACCACTGGTATTACAGAAATACAAAGGATCATAAGAGACTACTATGAACAATTATATGCTAACAAATTAGATATCCTACAAGAAACTGGTAATTCCTAGAAACACACTACCTACCAAAATTGAATCAGGAAGAAACAGAAAATGTAAACAAACCAATAACAAGGGATTGATTCAGTAATCAAAACACTCCCAACACAGAAAACTCAAGGACCAGATGACTTTACTGGTTAATTCTACCAAGACTATGAAGAATTAACACCAGTAATTCTCAAACTCTTCCAAAAAAAAACTGAAGAGAAAGGAATACTTCCAAACTTGTTCTATGAGGGCAGCATTTTCATGACACCAAAGCCAGATGAAGACTCTCTGTAAGAAAAGAAAACTACAGGCCAATAAAACTGATTAATATAGATGCCAAAATTCTGAATAAAATATTAGCAAATATAATGTATTCAACAATACATTAAAAGGACTATACACTGTGACCAAGTGGGATTTATCGCTGGGATGTAAGAATGGTTCAACATACACAAATGAATATGCGAGATACATCACAGTAATAGAGTAAAAATAAAAATCACACGATCATTTCATTAGATGCAGAAAAAGCATTGGACAAAATGCATCTTTCTATGATTAAAAACAGAACAGATTGAGGATAGGGGGAACATACCTCAACATAATTAAGGCCATATGTAACAAGCCCACAGCTAACATCGCACTCAGTGGTAAAAAGGTAAAAGCTATTCCTCTAAGATCAAGAACAAGACAATGATGCCCACTTAATCACTCTTATTCAGTATAGTACTGCAAGTATTGATATTAGCTGGAGCAATTAGGTAAGACAAAGAAAGGCATCTAATTAAGAAAGGAAGAACTAAAAGATGATATGATTTTCTATATAAAAAATCCTAAGGAATCAACAAAAAAGTTGTAACTAATCAACAAAGTAGGCAAAATTGCACTGTATAAAATCAACATACATAATCAGTTGTATTTCTATACACAAAGAGTAGAACATCTCTCTGAAAAAATAAAGAAAACTATCTAAATTAAAATAGCATCAAAAATAATAAAACACTTAGGAATAAATTTAACAAAGCTGCGAAACGTCTCTGCATTGAACACTACAAGACATTCATAAAATAAATTGAAGACTCTAACAAATGGGCAGATACCCTATGCTCATAGATCAGAGGAATTTCTAAGATTAAAAAGTCCTTAATTCAACGCCATCTGTAGATTCAAAGAAATTGCTCTCAAAAATCCAATGACATTCTCCACAGAAATTGAAAAATCAATTCTAAACTTTCTACTGAACCAGAAAAGAACTGAATAGCCAAAACAATTCTGAGAAAGAAGAAAACCAGAGTCATCACAGTTCCTAATTTCAAACTCTACTACAATTTATACTATTTAAAACAGTATGGCACTGGCATCAAAATAGACATCCAGACCAAAGAGACAGAATAAAGAGCCCAGAGTTAAACTCCCACATATAAGGTTAACTAATTTTTGACAAGGTAGCCAAGAACAACCATGGGGAAATAATAATGTCCTCAAAAACTAGTGTTGGAAAACCTGGATAAACACAAGGAAAAAATAAATTTGTACCCCTATCTTAACCATTCAAAGAATTAACTCAAGATGGATCAAAGACTTGAACCTAAGACCTGATAATATAAAAGTCCTTAAAGAAAGTAAGAAACTCCTTTACATTTGTTTTGATGATGATTTTTTTTAAATAAGACACCAAAAGCACACACACACACAAAAAAAAAACAAAAGCAAAAGTCAACAACTGAGAATAAATCAAACTTAAAATCTTCCGTACAACAAATAAAAAAATCAACAAAATGAAAAGTCAACCTACTAAATGGGAAAAAAAATGTAAACCCTATATTGGATAAGGGACACATAATTAAAATACATTTTAAAAACCTCATAAAACACACATGAAACCAAACAATCCAACATATGAATGGGCAAAGGAAATAATTTTTTTTTTCAAAAAGACATATAGATGAGCAACAGGTATATGAAAATGTGGTCATCATGACAAATCATAAGAACAATGGAAATCAAAACCACAATAAGGTATTACCTCACACCTGTTAGAATGGCTATCATCACCAAAATGACAAGAGATAATGAGCGTTGGTGAGGATTTGGGCAAAAGGGAACACTTGTGAACTGTTAATGGGGATATACTTTGTGCAGGAACTATGGAAAACAATATGAAGTTTTCTCAAAACTTTAAAAATACATATACTATATGACCCAGCAATTCCACTTCTGGGTATTTATCCAAAGAAAATAAAAGCATTAACTTGAAAAGATATATGCACATCCCCATGTTTATTGTAGCATTATCCACAATAGCCAAGACATGGAATCAGCCTAAGTTCCTATCAACTGATGAATGGATAAGACAGATGTGATGTCTATATTTATATATTATCTATATTTACATACACACAATGTATATTATCAGTCATTAGAAAAAAGGAAATTCTACCATTTTCAACATTGACTACTTTGGGTAAATTATGTTGAGATAAGTCAAAAAGAGAAAGAAAAATACTATGTAATATCACCTATACGTAAAATTTTTTAAAAAGCCAAACTCATAAAAACAAGGAGTAGAACGTTGGTTACCAGGGGCTGGGGTGTGGAGAATAGGAGAGATGTTGTTTAAGGGTACAAACTTTTAACTAATAGTAAATAATTCTTAAAGATCTGATGCACAGTCCAGAGAATATAGACAATGGTATTTTCTTATAATCATCAAACTTGCTAAAAGACTAGAACTTAATTTTTCTAAACACAATAAAGAAATAATAAAGATAGCTACTGCTACAATGGCAATCATAGTATAATATGTAAATGTATCAAATCACCATGTTGTACACCTTAAATTCAAATAATATTATATGATAAATATAAGAAAAAAAGAAATGCTAAAAGTATCATCAATATCAAAACAGATCAAGCAGAAGAAATTTTCTGTGAGTTAGAAGACAGTAAGCTGAAAATATCCACTCAGAGGAGAACAAAGAGAAAGACTGAGGAATGACTATGTGATCTAAAGGATAAAGTCAAAAGAAACGTTCTGTGAATTATGGAGTTTTAGAAGGAAAAGATAGAGACAGAAGGCTTATTTAAAGAAACAGTAGCTGAGAAATTTCCAAATCAGGGGAGAGATTTGGATATCCAAATTCATCAGTTCATAGGGCACCAGACACACTCAACTCAAAAAAATATCTTCTCCAAAACACAGTATGGTAAAACTGTCAACTGTCAAAAACAAAGAATTTTAAAAGCAGCAAGAGGAGAGAAGCTTATAATTTACAAGAGAACCCTCATAAGGTTATCTGTTGATTTCTCAGCAGAAATCTCACAGGCCAGGAGACAGTGGGATGATAGATTCAAATTGTTCAATAAAAAATGCCAACCAAGAATATCCTCTCCATCATAACTGTCCCTCTAAAATGGAGAGATTAAAAACTCTTTCCAAAAAAAAAAGAAAACAAGCTGAGGGAGTGCGTCATCACTAGATCTGCCTTAAAAGAAATTCTAAGAGTTCCTCAAGCTAAAATAAAATAAAATAAATAGTATGACAAAAACATGAGAATACACAACAGATGTGTAAACATAAGTATATAATTAAGGCAGGAATACTTAAATAGTGTGATATGGTGGTGTGTCAACCAGTTAACTTTAGTATAAAGGTTAAAGTATGTGATTATTAAAATAACTGCAGCAATAATCATTTTAATGTATAAACAATACACAGAGGTAAATTGTACACCATATACAAAAATTCATGGAAGGAAGTAAAAGCATAGTTTTATGTTTGTGTGATGGAGTTAAATTGTTATCAACATAAAATAGACTGTTGTATCTATAAGATGTTTTCCGTGAGCCTCATGGAACTGCAAAGCAAAAACATATAGTAGATTCAAAAAATAAAAAGACAAGGAAATCATAATATACCACTACAGAATATCTCTAATTGACAAAGAAAGACAGCAAAAGAGGAAGAAATAAACAAGAAACAGCAAAACATCCAGAAAACAGTAAGATGGCACTGGTTAATCCTTACCTATCAATAATTACTGTAAACATTAATGTATTAAATTCCTTAGTCAAAAGTCACAGAGTGGCTAGACAGATAAAAATCCATGATCAAACTATAAGCAGCCTATCAGAGACTCACTTCAGTGTTAAAAACACAAATAGGCTCAAAGTGAAGCTTTGGAACAAGATATTCCATACAAGTGGAAACCAAAATAAAGCAGTGGTAGCTACAGCTCTACAAGACAAAAAAAAAAAAAGTCAAAAGCTGCAACAACAACAACCAAAATAAGGTCATTATCTAATGATAACACTGTCAATTCATCAAGAAGACAATCATAAATAAATACGCCTTAACAGTGGAGGACTTGAATATGTTAAGCAAATACGAACAGATTTGAAGTTAGAAACAGACAATACAAAAAAGGGTAGGGGGCTTCCCTGGTGGCGCAGTGGTTGAGAGTCTGCCTGCCAATGCAGGGGACACGGGTTCAAGCCCTGGTCCGGGAAGATCCCACATGCCGTGGAGCAACTAGGCCCGTGAGCCACAACTACTGAGCCTACGCGTCTGGAGCCTGTGCTCCGCAACAAGAGAGGCCGCAATAGTGAGAGGCCCGCGAACCGCGATGAAGAGTGGCTCCTGCTCACCGCAACTAGAGAAATCCCGTGCACAGAAACGAAGACCCAACACAGCTAAAAAAAAAAAAAAATCCACCAGAAAGCACAGCCTCTCAGACGATTTCCCCTGCTCTGAGCAAATGTCCACCAAACTCACACTTGCCAGTCCCCTTAAGCGGGGGGTTGGAGTTTCAATTACTATGATCAAAAGGAAACCATCTACATAGGAAAATAACTCATGCGGAACACTCGCTCGTTAGAAAAAAAAAAAAAAAGGGTAGGGTTCTCTCATACCCAACTTTCAACAATGAATCCAGAAAGAAAATCAATGAGGAAGTACTGAACTTGAATTATACATTAGACCAAATGGACTTAACAGACAAAAACAGAACAGTCCATCAAACAGGGGCAGAATACATATTCTTCTCAAGTGCACATTGAACATTCTCCAGGACAGATCATGTGATGGGTCACTAAACAAGTCTTAGCAAATTTAAGATGACTGATACCATACTAAGTATTTTTTTCAACCACAATGTTAAGAAATGAGAAATGAACAACAGGAAGAATCTGGAAATTTTACAAACATGTGGAAATTAAACAACATGATCTTAAAGAACCAATGGGTTACAGAAAAAATTTTAAAATAAAAAAAAAAGACAGAACCATGAAGAAATAAAACAACTGAACAGACCAAATTACTATTAAGGAGATTGAATCAGTTCTCAAAAACCTCTCCCGCAAAAAATACCAGGATTAGATTGTTTCATTGGTGAAACAAAGTTTTAAAGAAGAATTAATACAAATTATTTTTAATTAGGTAAATCTTATAAATCTATTTGTGGATAATACATTTTATATTTTATAAATACACTAGGAGAGATATACACACAATGATATAAAGTAAGTTAGAGCTATTGGTTTTCAATCCTTGATTTAGAAAATAATTATCATTTGAGTTGATCTACATTTCAGAAGTTTAACACAACTGAGAATATATTAACAATATGATTCTTGTAAACCTTTTTGAAAATACAAAGAAGTAATAAAGAAGAGTATGTCTGCTGCATGAGGATGGAGTATAACAGAAACTTACAAGAACAAGGCTTGACCAATTACAGCCTCCACTTGAGAAACCAATGTCTTTAATAAACAAAGGTGAAAATGTTCATTTTCCAAAGGAAACTGCAAGCCAAGGAAAACTAAGAAGAAATGGGAGTTTCCAGATTTACTGTTGTGGTTTATGCACATTTCTCTGTGAATCACACCAAACCCTTACTAAAGATAAAAGAAATATATGAACATCATAGAGGAATCTTGCAGAAAGCACCTGAACCAGTGAACATCAGGTGTATTGGGACAAATGACTATCAGGTGACTGAAGCTCACAAGACATTATCACTGCTGTGGTATTCTCAGTGAAAATACATAAGAAAATTATAATCTAAAACTATCATGAAAAAAATGTCAGTTTTATGCAAATTTCAGTCCACACACACCTCCCATGCTCCCTGACTCAACTGTGTATTTAAATATTCTTTCTTATCAATATAGAGAGCAAGTCTCTCCTAATTACTTTTTTTTCCCAGAACTCTGAGTGATCTGGACCACTAATGTCATCCCATTTAAAAGTGCATTCTCTTAATCCCAAGTTGTTGCATTCAGATGTACATTAATCATTTCACTTTCCCCTTCTTCGCTAATAGCTCAACATCCGAAATTATCCCATAGGGAATTTTGCATATTAATGCCTTCCCATGTTGATCTTTCACAAAGGGAATCATTTCAATAACTGAATGTCATTAATTCATGGTAAGAATTCTCCATGCTCTGTAGGGAGCCTGGATGCAGACAATGGGGAAAAGACTGGAACACAAGGGAGAAGTACTCTAAAGAGCTGACTTTGACTATCACAAGAAGGAAAAAAATAAGTAGTTAAAAGCAACCTTGCTAGGCATGCACATAAGAAGTAGAGAATTAAAGATTTGCAGGTTCTCAATCCATGACATTTCAGGAGGAAAAACAGACAGACGGCCTCTGACCCAGGACAGGACATTTACCTGAGACGCTGCCATTTCCGACTCTCCTTCCTCCTGCTCTGGGTCCTTTTCTCATCAATATCGTGTTGAGGCACCACATCAGCATCTTGAAAATATGCCTTCAACACCGTCAGCACAGCTCCTTCACCTCTTCCCACAGCACCAACAGGCAAAAGGTGTTGACCTTGAAACGCTGACAGGGCAACCTTTCAAAGAAGAGATTCAGGAACAATGAGCTCCTGCATGGAGAACAAACTTGTGAGCTATTTTTTTCCTGCCGACACATGTTCTCCTCTCACACGGATGCTCAGAAACCCTGCTACGGCACAGAGTAAGTGGGCTACACTGCCTTGCCCCTTCCAATCCCGTGTAGAGCAGACACCGATGCCTCCCCAAAGGAAAAAGGACCAAAGACTGGAAGCAACTCTCACCAACGTACCCAGCAGCCCTCGGGGTTCAACCTGGCCTAAACTTAGAATCACCTGGAGTTAAAACAACACGGACGCTCCCACCCAGATCACTAGACAGACGCTGTGGGGAGGGCACAGGTGATGGTATTTCTAAATACTCATCATGAAGTACTAATGGGAAACTGCATGGGAACCAGGTAGCAAACATTTCTTCTGCAGCTTCAAAGAGCGTACAAATTCGGGGGGAATCAGGGCCCCACTCTAAGTTATGATCCTCCTGTGGGTCCCATGAAATGGCATCTTTAACAAGTTTTTTGTTGGAGCAGGTGTTACTCCCTCAGACCGGTATTCAGCAGCACTGAGCTAGAGCTATCAGGCATAGCACACCTGAGACCACTGAGTAGTGTGAAGGCTTCAGGTAAGAACTCCCAGAAGTGCAGGTTCCCTGGGCCTGATTCCTAGCGGCTGAGCTTCTCTTGGAATAGGTGTGGCCTTGCTGTTGCCTAGGGTAGATGCTGCTGGGTTGGTGGAAATCACGTGGTGGGTTTAGGGATGTGTGAGGGGTCACACTTAGAAATCTACCCAAAGGCACCCTTAGTCCTCAGGTCCTCTAGCCCCCTCTCCTCTCAGGGCCCACTTGACCCACAGGACTCCCCGGGGGCAGAGCATGACCACCTGTTCTCAGGTGAGCTGAGACTCCACACCCCAAAAGATCCACAGCATGAAGTTGTTTACATCACAGATCTGTTTGAAAATAAACCAAAGGCAGCAATGAAGGGTGGATTAACATTTTGGGTTGGGAATGGACAGAAGTCTTTGAAAATGATGTCATGAATGCATATTTGATGATTAACAAAGGAAGTCATGATCTATGCTAAGTAATAAACCACATTATAACTGAATTAGCAGATCAGAATTTTTTTCATCATCGTGTGTTTGTCTATGTGTGTGTCTTGTAAATTGTGGTGCCACCGTTTGTCCTCCCCATCCCCCCGTACGTATTTATACTTCCTCACATTTTTTAAAGTGCATTGATTAAGGTAAAAATTAGAGAAAAGCATATCTACTTTTTCAAATATTCTTTGAGAATTCTGAATCTTTTAAAAATTTCTTTTTAATTTTTATACAACTTTAAAGGTTAACTTCATTTGCATTTATTATAAAATATGCTTATTTTCCCCATGTTTTACAATACATCTTTAAGCCTATCTTACACCCAATAGTTTGGACTCCCTACTCCCCAATTCCTGTATTGCCCCTCTCCCTTCCCCACTGGTAAACACTAGTTTGTTCTGTATATCTATGAGTTTTGTTATATGTACTAGTTTGTTGTATTTTTTAGATTCTACATATAAGTGATATCATACAGTATTTGACTTTCTCTGTCTGAGTTACTTTGCTTAGCATAATGCCCTGCAAGTCTGCAAATGGTAAAATTTCAATTTTTCGTGGCTGAGTAGTATTGCATTGTGTGCATGTGTGTATGTGTGTATATATATATATCTCTCTCTCACATCTTTTTTAATTTTTATTTTATATTGGAGTATAGTTAATTGACAATGTTGTATTAGTTTCAGGTGTACAGTACAGCCAAGTGGTTCAGATATAAATATATATGTACTTTGTCAAATTCTTTTCCCATTTACATTATTACAGAATATTGAGTAGAGTTCCCTGTGCTATACAGTAGGTCCTTGTTGGTTATCTATTTTAAATATGTGGATATGTATATATACATATATGTGGATATAATCCCAAACTCTCAATTTATCCCCCCCCCAACCTTGCCCTTTTGGTAACCATAAATTTGTTTTCGAAGTCTGTGAGTCTGTTTCGTAAATAAGTTCATTTGTATCATTTTTTTTAGATTCCACATATAAGTGATATCATATGATATTTGTCTTTCTCTGTCTGACTTACTTCCCTTAGTATGATAATCTCCAGGTCCATCCATGTTGCTTCAAATAGCATTATTTCATTGGTTTTAATGGCTAAGTAATATTCCATTGTATATATGTACATATGTACCACATCTTCTGTATCCATTCATTTGTTGATGGACATTTAGGTTGCATCCATGTCTCGGCTATTGTAAATAGTGCTTCTGTGAACATTGTGGTGCATACATCTTTTCGAGTTTTCTCTGGATATATGCCCAGGAGTTGGATTGTTGGATCATATGGTAGTTCTATTTTTCGTTTTTAAAGGAACCTCCATGCTGTTCTTCATAGTGATTGTATCAATTTACTTTCCCACCAACAGCATAGCAGGGTTTCGTTTCCTTCCACCCCTTCACTAACATTTCTTTGTAGACTTTTTGATGATGGCAATTCTGACTGATGTGAGGTAAAACCTCATTGCAGTTTGTTTATTTATTTATGTATTTATTTATTTATTTATTTATTTATTTTTGGCTGCGTTGGGTCTTTGTTGCTGCACACAGGCTTTCTCTAGTTGCGGTGAGTGGGAGCACGGGCTCTAAGCGTGCAGGCTTCAGTAGTTGTGGCATGTGGGCTCAGTAGTTGTGGCTCATGGGCTCGAGAGCGCAGGCTCAGTAGTTGTGGCACATGGGCTTAGTTGCTCCACAACATGTGGGGTCTTCCCAGACCAGGGATTGAACCCCTGTCCCGTGCATTGGCAGGTGGATTCTTAACCACTGCGCCACTGGGGAAACCCAATCACTGCAGTTTAGATTTGCATTTCTCTAATAATTTTTCAACATTGATGTACCTTGGGTAAATTATGCTGCGATAAGACAAAAAGAGGAAACACATTTTATGCAGCTAAATTTCCTCAAGATTCATCCATGTTTTAGCATATTCCTAGATCTTTTCCTTCTAAAGACTGAATAATATTCTATTATATGTGTATACCTGTTTATCCAGGAACTAGTGGATGAACACTTGGGTTGCCTTCATACTTTAGCTACTGTGAATATTACTGCTATAAACATTGGAGTACAAATATTTCTTCAAGACACTGCTTTCAATTATTTTGAGTATACCCCGAAGTAAAATTACTGGATCATGTAGTAATTCTGTTTTTCAATATCTGAAAAGTCGCCCTACTGTTTTGCAAAGCAGCTGTATCGTTCTACATTCCCAATGACATAGCACAATGGTTCCAATTCCTTCACATACTTGTTTTCTGCTTGTGTATGTATGTGTGTGTGTGCATACAAATATATAAATATGTATTTAGTGAATGGAGCATCTTTTCAAGTGCTTACCATTATTTGTTCATCTTTGTTTTGGAGAAATATCTATTCAAGTCTTTTGTCCATTTTTGAATCAGGGTGTTTGCTTTTTGTTGAGTTGTAGCAGTTCTCTGTATATTCTGAGTAGAAAGTCCTTCTCAGATATATGGCTTTAAAATATTTTCTCCCATCTTATGGGTTGCCATTATACTATGTTTATGATTTCTTTGATACACATTTTTTTTAAGAAAATTGGGTATTGCAAGTTATTTATTTTCTTGTTAGTTGTGCCTTTGTTGTTCCTTTGTTTCATATTGAAGAAAACACTGCCAAATCCAATGTCATGATCTCTTGTCCTATGTCTTCTTCTAAGACTTTTATTGTTTTAGGTCTTATACTGAGTTTCCTGATACATTTTTATTAATCTTATATATGATGATAGGTAAGCGTCCATCTTCCTTCTTTTGCACGTTGACATCAAGACTTCTCAGCACCATTTGTTGAAGACTGTCCTTTCTACTTTGAATGGTCTTGGCAAATTGTCAAAAATCATTTGGCCATCTATCAGGGTTTACTTCCGGTTGCTCTATTCTATTCTACTGGTCGTAAATAATGGAGAAAATGGTATAATCTATCCAGGTTGATGAAGAACATAAAGAAATACCAGGACTGGATTTAGAAGGGCAATATAGGAGAGCAGGAAGTAAAAGGGAATGTGAGAGAAGATCTCGTATTTGCAAGCTCATGGAAATATGATCATGCTAAAACCACTAAAAGCCTGACCCTGAACAAGAGAATAAATGTTTTAGAAGGAAACGTAACACTTACCCATCTCTGGGAAATATAGTGTGGGCATAAAGATAAACCACACACAAATATATGTAAAAGGGAAGGGTTTTCCTGGTGTGAGAATATTGTGGGATTTGAAATACAATTTACTTCTGTTCTACCATTGTCTCTAAAATTTATCAAAGTGTATATACCAGCAATTCCAATTCTGGTAATGTGCTTGACAGGCTTGCATATGAACTTCGGCAGACCAGTAAATGTACCTTCACTGTAGGACTGTTCCCCAAAACAAAAAAAAAAACCCTGGAAAGACTATAAAGAGGAATATAGGTAATTTATAATGTCAATACTTTGTTAATACACACACAGATGCAATGATGGTTAACAGTCCAAAAACAGAGGGTGAGCATGTGTGCAAGATGTTAATCCCCAGGCTGGCAGTGGGGTTCAGAGTTTAAAGGTAACACAAGTAGAAAAGGCTTTTGTCAAGTCCTTGATTTTTGAGTTAGGTAGATTCACAGGTAACTTTTATTTCAAGATGAATGTATGCACTATAAAATTTTTTAAATCAGGAGAAGTAAACATGAGTGATAAGGAATTTCAAACTGTTACAATTCAAACAGGATATTAAGAAAAATTAAGTAATATGATTTAAGAATGAAGTAAAGAGATTGTCTAAGATGATGGTGTGGAAAAACCCAGAGCTCAACTCCTCTCCCCAGGGCATCAAAATCACAACTATTTACAGAACAGCAACTGATGGAGAAGACCAGAACCTACCATAAAAGATCTTCTACAGCTAAGGACATGAAGAAGGCACCACAACAAGACAGGTAGGGGGGGGCGGAATCTCGGTATAGTCAAGACCGTACCCGCAGTGGGTGACCCACACATGGGAGAATAATTACAATTTCAGAGCTTCTCCCAGAGAGCGAGGGGTATGAACCCCACATTGGGCTCCCCAGCCCAGGGTTCCTGGGCTGGGAAGAAGTGTCTCTAGAACGTTGGGCTTTGAAAACCAGTAGGGTTTATTTTCCAGAGAACCAGAGGACAGTGTGAAATAGAGACTCCACTCCTGAGGTGTACAGAAAACCCCACATGCTCTGAGACACAGGGCAGAAGCAGTCATTTGAAAGGATCCTGGGTCACACCTACCTCCTGATCTTGGAGAGTCTCCTGGAGAGACAGGAGGCAACTACAGCACACCCACAGGGACACAGACACTGGCAGCAGCCATATTTGGGAGCTCCTTCTACCTTGTGGACACTGGTAACAGCAAGCATAATTTCAGAATCCTCCCTCTAGCTTATTAGCCTCAAGACCTAGCCCTACCCATTTCCACCAGACTATAGACACAAGGAGTAGGACGCCACAGGCCAAGCAACTAACTGAGCAGGGACACAGCCTCATCCACCAGCAGACAGGCTGCCTCAAGACCCTCTCAAGCCCACAGCTGCCCCTGAATCTGACCCCAAACACTAGAAGCACCAGGACAAGGCTCCACACACCAGAGCAGAGGAACTAGATCCAGGACCCCCAGGACCCTCCAGCCAGAGACCCTGCTTCCCAACTCTTCCCACCAGTGGGCAGGCACCAGCCCCAGAATCCCTGGTCCCTCCCACAAGTGAGCCTGCTCTAGCCTTGGGACCAGCCTCACACACCAACAGGCAGACACCAGCCTCAATACCACAGCCCAGCAGCCTGTGAAACCAGCCCACACACTAGCAGGCCAGAACCAGCCCTAAGACTGGTGGGGCCCTGGCGCCAGCCACCACTGAGTCTGCTAGAGCTTCACAACCAGCCCACCTACCAGTTGATGGACAGCAGCCCTAAGAATACTACAGCCCAGCAGCCTGCAGACCCAGCCTAAACACCAGCAGGTCAGCACCAGCCATGGACTCAGCTGAGTCCTGACCCTGCCCATCAGAATGCCAACACAGGATTTGGGACGCCCCAGACCCCACAGCCAGATGTGTCAGGAACAATGGTCCGACACCACCTCTGGGAACCCTGGGCTCTACAGCTAGAGCCCAGGACCCAGCTCTGCCTGCCAGTAAGCCAGCATAGTCCCAGGACCTGGCTTTACACACCAGTGGTTGGGCACCAGCCCTGGTATCTTCTGGACCTCAACTCTACCCACAAGTGAGCCAGCAGTAGATTTGGTGTCACCCATGGTTGTGCAGCCAGCTACCTCATAATTCTGTCCCACCAAGCAGTACTTACAGGCTCCATACAAGGCAGAGTCTGGCAAACAACCAGACTGGGGGCAGCCAAGCCTACAGGAACACCCACAGTAGTCAGCCCACCACAACCCAGCAGCCCACATAGCGGGTATACCTAGAGCATATAGTTCTAATGACCAGGGGAGAGTGAGCTGTTGGGACACATACAACATCTCTTACAAAAGGTCACTTCTCCAAGGTCAGGAAATGTAACTAACCTACCAGAAACACAGCAAGAAAATGAGATAACAGAGAAATATGATCCAAATGAAGGAAAAAGACAAGAACCCAGAAGAAGATCTAAGTGAAGTGCAGATAGCCAATCTACTCAAGGAAGACTTCAAGGTAATGATTGTAAAGATGATCAAAGAACTCAGGACAAGAATGAATGACTAGAGTGAGAAGTTAGAAGTTTTTAAAAAAGAGTTAGAATCTTAAAGAACAACCTTACAGAGATGAGGAATACAGTAACTGAAATGAAAAATACACTGGAAGGAAACAATTGTAGACTAAATGATATAGAGAAATGAATCAGAAAACTGGAAGACTGAGTACTGGAAATCACTGAAGGTGGACAAAAAAATAGAATAAAAGAAATGAGGACATTTTAACAGACCTCTGAAACAACACCAAGTGTACTAACATTGGCATTACAGTGGTCCCAGAAGGAGAAGAGAAAGAGACAGAGAACATAATTGGAGACACAAAGCTGAAAACTTCCCTAACCTGGGAAAGAAAACAGACATCCAAGTCCAGTAAACATAGTAAGCCCCAAACAGGATCAACCCAAAAAGGACCACACCAAGACTCATTGCAATAAAAATGGCAAAAATTGGGGCTTCCCTGGTAGCACAGTGGTTGAGAGTCTGCCTGCCAATGCAGGGGACACGGGTTCGAGCCCTGGTCTGGGAGGATCCCACGTGCCGCAGAGCAACTGGGCCCGTGAGCCACAATTGCTGAGCCTGCACGTCTGGAGCCTGTGCTCCGCAACAAGAGAGGCCGCAATAGTGAGAGGCCCGTGCACTGCAATGAGGAGTGGCCCCCACTCGCCGCAACTAGAGAAAGCCCTCGCACAGAAACGAGGTCCCAACACAGCCATAAATAAATAAATAAATAAATAAAATTTTTTTTAAAAAGGCAAAAATTAAAGATAAAGAGAGACTATTAAAAGGAGCAAAGGAAAAGCAACAAGTTACAAACATATGAACTAGCATAAGGTCATCACCTGACTTTTCAGGATAAACTCTGCAGACCAGAAGTGAGTGGCATGGGGTATTTAAAGTGATGAAAGGGAAAACCCTATAACCAAAAATATACTACCCAGCAAGGCTTTCCTTTAGATTTGATGGAGATCTAAAATTTTATAGAGAAGCATAACTGAAAGAGTTCAGCATCACCAAACCAGCTTTATGAGAAATGTTAAAGGGGCTTCTCTAAGTGAAAAAGAAAAGACCACAACTGAAACATGAAAACGATGAAAGGAAAAACCTCACTGGTAAAGGCAAATATTCAGTAGAGGTAGTAAATCAACCATGTACATAGCTAGTAGGAAGGATAGAAGAAAAAGTAGTAAAATCACCTATGTTCACCATAGGAAGTTAGGGAACACACAAAACAAGTAGGTATGAAATATGATATCAAAACCAGTACTTGGTAGGAGAGTAAAAATGCACGGTTGTTAACATGCATTTGAAATCAAGAGATCAGCAACTTAATCATACACACACACACACACATAAACGTCAATGGTAACTATAAACCAAAAATCAACAATAGATAAACATACACAAAACAAACAAATGTGCAAAAAAACTGAAAGAAATCCAAACATAATATTAAAGATAGTCCTCACATCACAGGAGAAGAGAATAAAAAAAGAAAGGAATACAAGAAATTAAAGAGGAATTCCAAAAATATCTGGAGACAAATAAAAATGAACACTGAACGATCCAAAATCTATGGGTCACAGCCAACAGTGATACAAGTTTAATCTCAGTAAACAAAAAATATATATCAAATAAACAACCTAACATTATACCTGAAGCAACTAGAAAAAGAAAAAAACAAAACTCAAATTTAGTAGAAACATAGGAATTATAAAGATCAGAGCAGATTTTTTTTAATAGCAACTAAAAATTCAATAGAAAAGATCAGTGAAACTAAGGGCTGGTTCTCTGAAAAGATACACAAAATAGATACACATTTAGCCAGACTCATAGAGAAAAAAAAGAGAGGGCCCAAATCAATAACATCAGAAATGAAAAAAGAGAAGTTACAAACGACATAACAGAAATAAAAAGGATCATAAGAAATTAATGTGAACAACTATATGCCAATAAAATGAACAAAGTGATGAAATGGACAAATTCCTAGAATTGTACCATCTCCCAAAACTGAACCCAGAAGAAATAGAAAATATGAACAGAGAAATTGCCAGTAATGAAATAGAATCAGTAATAATTTAAAAAAAAAAGAACTCAACAAACAAAAGTCAAGGATCAGATGGCTTCAGAATTGAATTCTACCAAACATTTAGAAAAGAGTTAACACATAACCTTCTCAAACTGTTCCAAAATATTGCAGAGGATGAGGTCAGTACCATCCTCATACCAAAATCAGACAAAAATAACACACACAAAAAAAGAAAATTACTAGGCAATGTCACTGATGAACATTCACGCAAAAATTCTCAAAAAATATTAGCAAACTGAGTCCAACAATATATTAAAAGGATCATACACCATGGTCAAGTGGGATTAATCCCAAGGAGTCAAGGATAGTTCAACATCTTCATATCAATTAATGTGATAAACCACAGTAAAAAATTTGAAGAATAAAAACCATATAATCATCTCAATAGATGCATAAAAAGCTTTTGACAAAATTCAACATCCATTCATGATTAAAAGCTCTCCAGAAACTGGGTATAGAGGGGACATACCTCAACATAATAAAGGTCATTTGGAGAAGGCAACAGCTAACATCATACACAATGGTGAAAAACTGAAAGCATTTCCTCTAAGATATGGGACAAGTCAGGAATGCCCACTGTTGCCACTTTTATTCAACATAGTTTTGGAAGTCCTAGGCACACCAAATCAGACAAGAAAAAGAAATAAAAGTAAACCAAATTGGAAAGGAAGAAGTAAAACTGTCACTTTCTGCAGATGACATAACACTGTACATAGAAAATCCTAATGACGCCATCAGAAAACAACTAGAGCACATCAATGAATTCGGAGAAGTTGCAAGATGCAAAATTAATATATGGACACCAAGAGGGGAAGCGGCAGTAGTGGGGGGTGGTGGGATGAACTGGGAGATTGGGATTGACATATACACACTCATATGTATAAAATAGATAACTAATAAAAACATATATATGGGTCTGCTGCATTTCTATACACTGACAATGAACTATCAGAAAGACAGATTAAGGAAACTATACCATATGCAATCACATCAAAAAGAGTAAGATACCTAAGAATAAACATACCTAAGCAGGTAAAAGACACGTACTCAGAAAACTATCAGACATTGATAAAAGAAGTTGAAGGTGACACAAAAAGATGAAAAAATACTATGTGCATGGTTTGGAAGAATTAATACTGTTAAAATGACCCTACTACCATATATATATGATATATCTCATATGCTGTTTCATTTCATGTAGCTCGTCCTACAATTCCAGGCTGAGTTTGTTTCCAGGAAAATATATTATTTCAGATACATATTTGCGCACTCAAGACTCCTCTGTAATCCCAGATTATGTAAGAGACTTCTGCTTGACACTGCCTAGATTCTGAAGCTCCACTACAGGCATTAAAAAAATTATATTTACATAGGTATTTATATGATAATCAAACAATAATGTAATTACAATTGTATTATGATTTATTGCTTCTTTTGGAGCATAAAATTGTCTCATTTGCCACTCTCTTGTAAATGACTGTTTACAAATTATACTTAGGACTTAGAGAGGAATGAATCTGCAAAAAACTGACCAATGTGCAAATATCACCAATTTACATACATCTCACAAGATTAGGAAATTCTCTAATTATTATCAAAGAAAAATAAAGCCTGGACGCTCTGCAGTCATGAATCAAGGGAATGCAGGGGACTAGAGTTAAGAAACAGACAGTAATCAATGCAGCAGAGTGCACCGTCCACCAGCTGGGATTACTAAAAGGCACGAAACAAATGTGAAATATGGAGGAGAGGGTTACAAAGACACAAAAGTGCCCACCAAGACAAGGATGCTTTGGGTGGCTCTAGATTCAGGGAAGGATCTAGGGAAGATGTTAGTGCTATGGATGTGTTGAATCTGCTGTCTGTGCCTACTCAAGATGAAACCATAGAGACATGGACCAGATCATGAGCACCTAACATGAAACTTATCAGGGAATAATAACAGTCCTACAATCAGTAAGATGGTGATTCTGTTATGAAATAAAGCATAACCGAATCCCCAATCCTCTTCCTGTTATCAAACCTAGCATACTTCATTACTATGACATACTTACAAATCTTGTTCTTCCAATAGTTTAGATATATATTTATCTGTTTTCCTAATTATTTGTCATTATAGTTTAAGTTGGTGGTAATTTATTTTTTTATTTTAGTAGTGACAAGTTTCTATTTAGTTATAAAGATTTATTTAATAGGCCAATACCAATTATTCAAAAGACTTAGTGATCTTAACTTAATATAGATGCTCTCGTTGAAATACTACAGAAACCTGCTACATGACCAAGTTGGATTTAATACACACAAGACAGGCTCAATATTAGGACAGCAACAAAGAGAGTCATTTGCTTCTGTGCCTGAACAAAATGGAATACCACCTATCACAGGAATTGTTGAATAGTATCATGATGTGCCTTAAAGTAGTTGTTATGAATCACTAATATTAATAAAAATGTGCAGGGTAAAAAAAATCACTAATTTTACATCCTATTCTCATCAATTTCTTAACATCTGAGTGAAGTAAAACCATTAGCAATGAAGATAGATGTGCGTTTTATGTTATTTTAACATACAAGATAGCTATGCAAAAATGGAATCTCTCATGTGTAAAATCTTGTGCATTTTGTTAAATTAAAATCATACATTTTCACTGATAGAATACGTTCAAAACAGAGCAACTATCACAAGGTACATTTGAGCCTGACTTCTGCTCTCTGAAACTCATGATTATACATTCACATTCCTTAAGGACTGATTCCTTTTCTTCAAGAGGGAAGAGCACCTCATCAAAATAAACCAACCACTGACGATGGCGGCAGAGGAGAGCTTCAGTCTCCACTGAGCCCTCCATACACCCTAAGCTAGAGGACACATTTCTCTCCAGCAACTGCCATTTGCATACAACGTTCTGTGCAGGACTAAATGACTTATATACGTCTCTCTTAGCCTTTACCATAAGCATGTGGTGTTACAGGCTCAAACCTGCAGTAATCCTGAACATTTAGTCTCTGATTCTGTCATTAATATGAACAACAGATTGGTTTCCGCACTTAAGAGTATATTAAAAGTCAGGTTGCAGCATTACTTGGATTCAGCACCAAGAATCAAGGTCATTGTGAATTACACTAAACTACGTTAGAAGCCACAATGGGCTGATGCAGTAACTATAATCCCAAACTCTCTTTACTAGTTCAGCTCAAGGTTCAGAATTATTTCATCTTCCTGTGTGGCTTTGGCACTGGACCAGAATCAAACCCTGAAGAATCACTTTTCCTGAAATGAACATTTACCTAGATTCCTGATACCCTCCCTTCCACGGAGAGTCATCCCTTCAGATACAAAGAAAACATTGTCACCTGACTCCTTTCTGCTGCCGGGATGGTGGGCTCAGTGTGATGGTCAAGACAGCCAGTACCTACACTGGAGGGAGACAGGCATAAACCAGGTGTAGGTTTGTGATTCTCTGACCTCACCTCCCCTCAAAACTGCACATATCTTTTCACCCGTAGGTACAATAAGAGAACAATTTGGGGGAATGGAGGATATTTGTGAAAAATTTTATCCCAGTTGTTAATTACCAAAAACAGCTTCAATCTACTAGTTATTTCCAAGGAGATCATTGAAGAGTTTTGAGAGACTCCTTTTTGTTTTGTTTTACTTTATCCCAAAAGTAAAAGTCAGAGTGTCATGTGAAGGAAGCAGGAAATAACTGAGTTGACTGTGGAAACTGGAAATACACCGGAGACTGGAAGATCTTATAGAGGCTATAAATAATGTTTGAATCAAAAGTTTGGTGGTGGGACTTCCCTGGCAGTCCAGTGGGTAAGACTCTGCACTCCCAATGCAGGGGGCCGAGATCGATCCCTGGTCGGGGAACTAGATCCCACATGCATGCCGCAACTAAGGAGCCCGCGTGCCACAACTAAGACAAGACAGAGAGTGACAGAGACAGAGAGAGAGGGAGAGGGAGAGAGAAAGAGAGGAGGAAAGAAGGAAAGAAGGGAAGGAAGGAAGGAAGGAAGGAATTGGTTCATTGAATTAAACAAAACAATATTTAAAAAGAAAAAGGTTGGTGGCACATCATGGGGAAATAGAACCAACCTGAAAAAGCTCCCAATGGCCAAGTGTACATAAACTTGAAGAGCAAAATAAAGAGCATGGAACTGAATGATAATACAAAATATTCAATAAATACATAGGATTCCATATCAATATTAAAATATAATTGTAGAAATAAATGGAGACAAGGAATATATTTCTTACATAAGGATGATGAATAATATAGGGAGTTATTCCTCTTTTAAAGTGGGGAAGCTTATTTTATCCCCTTAGCCCCTCCTTGCATATGAGATGCACTTAGTGATTTCCCTGCAAAGAATAGAGTATGGAAAAGAAAAACACAGTAACTTCACAGTGGAGAAACCTGGCAAATACGTTAAACAAGTGATTGACCACCTCAATGATAAATCATGTCAATTACCAAATGAAATGACATGATGAGAGGTGGAAGCTTTCTCCAAAATAACTCATTTTTTTCTAATCATGAGGAACACATAACACAAACTCAACTTTAGAGGTATTCTAAGCAGTGTCTCATCAGTATTCCTCAAACTTGTCAAGGTCATGAAAAATAAGGGAAGACTGACAGAGGGTCATAGAGCACAAGAGACAGGGAACATATGATGACTATATATACCTAATGTTCTGGACTGGGTCCTGGAAGAGAAGAATGACATAGGGTCAAAACTGGTGAGATGCAAATGAAGTCTGGAATTCAGCTAACAGTATTGTAGCAATGTAGATTTCCTAGTTTTCACAAATGCAGCATGGTAATATACAATGGCAACTACAGAGAAAACTGGATGAAAATATATTTGAGACCTCTCTGTATGACCCTGCAGCTTTTCTACAATTCTAAAATTATTTTTAAAATATTTACTTAAAATTATATAAAAGTTTATAAGTTATGTTAACTGATTACCTCTTTGAGTTTATACCCTTTTTTATTTTCTATGGAAGGCATTTTAACTCTTTTCTTGATTTCAAGAATAATCAGGGGGTGGGGTGAGATGTGACAGGGTAAGAAAGTGTCATGGACATATATACACTACCAAATGTGGGATAGATAGCTAGTGGGGAGCAGCCACATAGCACAGGGAGATCAGCTCGGTGCTTTGTGACCACCTAGAGGGGTGGGATGGGGAGGGTGGGAGGGAGGGAGATGCAAGAGGGAAGAGATATGGGAACATATTGTATGTGTATAACTGATTCACTTTGTTATAAAGCAGAAGCTAACACACCATTGTAAGGCAATTATACTTCAATAAAGATGTTTTAAAAAAAATCAAACTATTAAACAAAATAGATTCATATATTTTACCTTCTTTGTTGTTCCAAATTTAATGAAAAGATCCTCTATAAATGTGTTTTATAGAGGTCAGAAATGCAGGAGTCCATCTTGCAACCTCCTTCTCTGTCAACAAAGGGGGTAACACAGGAAAATCTTCCTTCTGCAGAGTATAAGAATCCATTTTTCATGTACACCAAATCTCTAATCAATCATTTTCTCTTACATGCTGTTTCCCTAAAATTCAGCTGAAACATCTTCCTCTGTTCTTTGTAGTGACCCCACAGCTCATTATTCCAGTGTTTACTGGAAATTTTTCAGTAAGTTAATCTATGTCAATAAGCATGATATTTCAAAGGTCCACCATTCATGACAGCAACAGACATAAACCTAGGTTTCTCAAAATAATTTCCATTGAAGCAGAACTTCCCAGACCACATTTTAAAGCCTAGATTCCTCCTTCACCTTTGGACATTCACACCTGTGCTATCTGCTTTATTCATTCCCACCTACCTGAGTGTATGACTGTTGTCTCCTTTTCTTCACATCCCAGCTCTTACTTTTGCTCAAAAAAGGTGACCAGGTTCAGTTTAGAGACAGCAAGACCTGTTTATTCAAAAAAGGAACATGACTCATCCTGGGGATTCTACAATTTCCAATCCAGTACTGTGTTCAGCAGAGAAGAGAGGACACTACATGTTATAGAAAATTATTTCACCAAATAGTATTCCCTGACAGCCACTTTAAAGTACATAGGGGGACTTCCCTGGTGGCGCAGTGGTTAAGAATCCGCCTGCCAATGCAGGGCACACGGGTTCAATCCCTGGTCCAGGAAGATCCTACATGCCACAGAGCAAATGAGCCTGTGCGCCACAACTACTGAGCCTGTGCTCTAGAGCCCGCGAGCTACAACTACTAAGCCCATGTGCCACAACTACTGAAGCCCGCGTGCCTAGAGCCCATGCTCCACAACAAGATAAGCCACCACAATGAGGAGCCCGCACACTGCAACAAAGAGTAGCCCCCGCTCACCGCAACTAGAGAAAGCCTGCACGCAGCAGCGAAGACCCAACGCAGCCAAGAGTAAATAAATAAATTTATAAAAATAAAAAATAAAATACATAGGAAGCAATTCTCATTTGCAGATCCTTAACTCTACTTCCAAAAATAAGGAACTCTATCAAAAATAAGGAATGGATACTCGACTTTAAGATGTGGCAAAAACAGTATTTTATTTCATTTTATGAATATCTAGAATTATCACTGATTTAGAGTGAAAGATGCAGATCAACTCAAGAAATGAGGACAAGATGAAACATCTTGGAGATTTTCTTTGCATCAACAAACCCTTATTTCCTTGAAATGATTGCATTTCTCATTTGTGCTGATTATAGCATTTTAAGATAATTGAATCAATACTATACAACTGTTGTTTTATTTTCCTGAAGATACAAAAAGTTATAAAGAACAGAATAACTGTGACATGACTGTGGAATAAAATGAAAATTTACAAAACAGTTACTAACAAAAGCCAGTATCTCCAGTTAGTAACAGTTAGTACTGTTTTGTAAATCTTCATCTTATTCCACAGTCATGTCAGTTATTTCTAGGTGTCTTTCTCAGGCCATATGATACAGATAAACCACATGGGTGCATCTCTGAAGGCATCAGCACAGCGCCTTTACCTGCTACCCCACACTCAGAGGCAGAAGGACCTTGAAATGCAGAAAGGCCAAGGTCCCCTATCATTTGTCATGTGACAGATTCAGAAAAAAATGAGCTCCTACATGGAGACCAAAATGTGATATATTCTCCTTCCCTGTTTTCGTATGCCCTTCCGCCTCACAGTCAGTCACTAATTCCGCTACAGCAACGGGGAATGTGGGTTGCAAGGACCACATGTCTTTTCTTGAACCAAAGGCTGGACTCAGCTCTCACATCACAAATATATCTAAGAGCCCTCTTGCTTAACTCTGGTTTCACCCTGGAATTGCCTGGAGCATGTAGTTTAAAAAAAAACTTATTTGTAATCATCTATATAAGTTATGTTGTTCACCTGAAACTATGTTGTACTATGTTGAATTAAATGTAACACTGTAGGTCAATTAAACTTTTTTTTTTAACGTGCTCTCAGGCAGGATCTGTGAAGGAGGTCACAGGTGATACTGGTTATTAAAGCTCACCATGTCATCTTTACTGTAAGCCAAGAGTGATAAGCATTTATGTAAATTGTGCCCCTCAAATTTAAATATGCATACAAAGCATTCCAGGACCCATGGAAGAAACTGTGGTTCTGCAGGTTTGGAGTGGGGCCTATGAATTGGCATCTTTATCAAGTTTCTTATTTGTGCCGATGCTGCCTCCTCAGACCCGTTTTTAGTAGCACTGCACTTACACTATACAATTACCACGAGGATGTAAACACCGGGGCTCACCTTTCTGTCTCTTCTTCTGTTTCCCTATGATTGATTAAAAAAAAAAAAAAGTTTGCATGTAATATTAGCTAACTATTGATGGTGGAGGAATACAGAAAAGAAGGGTATCTTAGAAGTTCAGAGATTTTTCATTGTTTTCTGTTTACTTTCACTTCTTTTTCCTAATAGGGTAGATAAAGTTTTACGTTTATGAGTAAAAGTCTATCAGTTTTTCTAACTGGATGTATTTTTTATTCTCCCATCAGCGACATGAGAGATTAATTGTTCTGCATTCTCACTAAAACTTGATGTTCCCAGTCTGTGTTTTATTTATTTATTTAATTTAGGCATCTAGAAATTTGAGGTGCCATCTGACTGTTGTTTCCCTGGTGTCTAGCATAAATTAAAAAATGTGATATATATGAAAGAAAATTACTCAGCCTTAAAAAAAGAACACCCTTCTTTTTGGGACAACATGAATGAAGCTGAAGTACATTATGCTAAGTGGAATAGGCCAACACAGAAAGGAAAATACTGTACTATCTCAATTATATGTGCAATCTACTAAAGTCCAACTCATAAAACAGCAGAATCTTGATTGTCAGGAACCTGCTGTGGAGGAGATGGGAGATGTTGTTCAAATGGTACAAGAATGTGGTTCTGCAGGACGAATAAACTGTAGAGATCCAAGTACAGGCTGGTGAAACAGTTCATTATAGGGTACAGTATACTTGAGATTTGCTAAGAGAGTGTATCTGAAGTGTTCTCCTCAGAAAAAAATGCAAATAAGTGAGATGACACATATGTTAATTACCTTGAATGTGGAAATCATCTCACAACACACATGTACATTTTTGAACTTGAACAACTACTGGATCTGCAGGAATGGAAAGCAGGGTGCTGGATGGGAGGGGTCATGAAATGCAGAATTTAATGAGAAATTAAGACTCCGAAACATTCAGTATTTGCTCTTCACATATCTGCTTGTGGGTTTCAGCAAAATGTGAGCACCTTCCACTGAGGCGTGGGAGAAGCAGCCAACCAAACACTGATCTCCTGTGACCTGTGCAGTGAGGGGAGGACCCAGGGTGGGGACAGACCTGGACACAGCCTCTTGAGGGTGTAGATCTGGGCAGGGCTGGGGAAGGAGCTGGCGCCCTGCACTGCCCTCCCTGTCTCTGGGACATTTCCCTCACTGTCTTTCCTAAGCCTGCCCAACAGAAACTTAATTTCCAAAGTTCATATTATTTTAACCCATTTAGTCACTTCCCCACCTATTTTATAAAATAAAATAAACAGTTTAACATAAACAACATTTTCTGGGACAATTATACTAGAAACTCTTTTCTTAACAAGTTCAAAGAAAAACAAATCGTTGTCATCATCATCACCATCATCATAACATCTTCTGACAGTTGATGGCCCCTCAAGGGGTGATATCAGGACGTACACACAACAGCGAAAGGGAATTGGCCCAAATGAAGCCAAAGTCCGCTACACATCACTCCTTTTCTTTGAACCATCCACACAATCCTGAATTCAAACAATTAACCATTTGCAACAGCCTTTGTGTCAGGCTCTGTGAAAGAGTTCAGGTCACATCAGCCATTCACAGATATCTTTTCACATGTTCCCTGTGCTACAGAACATGTATTTCCTCAGAGCGGCCACGTGATAGAATTCTAACCAATGATATAAGAGAGCTGTTCAGGGGAGGTTGATATTCCCCAAATCAAAAAAAAGTGGTTTCACATCAAAATCCCTTTGTGCTATCAGATTCACACAGCTTCCTTCCTGTTGCATGGAACAGGGTTAGATGTTTGACTGGGGCAACCATACTGGGTTATGAGAGAACCAAAATGTGCAAAACGCCTGCATGTAGACAACACCAGAGAGAAGAAGTAAAAAAAAGAGAACGTACCTCATGAGTTTTCTCAGCCATTTTCTTCAGCTATGAGCATCTACCTATATGCACTGTGTACATAATACCAAATATACATCTTTTCTATGCATATGCATTAGTCCGTTCTTGGTATAACTGAAAACAAAACACTAGCTGCAGAAAAAGACACACGATTATATTTCACTTATACCAATGTTAAAAGTGAGCATAAACTGCTACCCAAATCCATTGTATCAATTAGCACAACTGAAAAAAAAATCCTCTTTCCATTCCAGGCAAGGTTGATAAAAAGACAGCACAGGCTATGAAAAAACTTGGGAACTTCTAGCATAAAAATGAAATAAACTGTTTGAAAAAGAAATGCTCCCTGCCTCTGACCAATGAACTCTTCCCCCAACTATTTGACGCCTGGTATAGAACCCAGAGCACATGACAAGGCCATCACTCTGTTGAGAGGAAGTGAGGATGCTTCCTGCCACCTGTGGGTCAGCTTCCCTGGAAGGTCACTCGTTTACAGTAGATATATTTTATGTTGTGGGGATGTACCTGGCACTAGTTTTCTGTTAAACCACAGCACATGCCGTGCTGACCTGCCTATCACAGTGTCCAGAAGGCTTCCTCATCTCCACATCTAGACTGCCACGGGACATTTGAAAGCTATGTTCACAAAATTTGTTTCATTGCACACCCCTTCTCCATCAAACTGCCACTGATCTGAGCCTGGGAAAATGTAATAATCTCTGTATATGAACAGCATCCCGTCCTCAGTACTGCCCAGGAAATATTTTAAATCATGAGTACAGTATCTGATTTCCTCGATTCTCAGGAACACAGCACATTTGGCAAGTCTCCATCTCTGTCATCTGTACATCAGAATACACCACCACCAGCTGCCTAAGACCTGGCGTGAATATGGGGAGCTTCCTTGCACTTTCCTACCTACATTTCCAAAGTACTCTCCATATTTACTTTCAATAAAAAAGTAAGTCTCTCTAAAACAACAACAACAACAAAAAACACCACTGTCTTATTTTATCAGTCTTCACACATCGCCTAGTGCTGCCTGAGTTAAAATTCTGGTCCACTGAATCTGCTCTACTCTTACCACAATTAAGTGATCACAATGTTGTATTTGAATCGTATAACTGACCTCAAATTCCTCACTTAAATTTCTCATTGCTTTAGAAAAAATTGAAAGTACACATGAGAAACCTGCATGGATGACTGCAGGTGAGAGCAGTGAGAACCCTGTGTCCATAACGAAGGCAAAGAAGGAGAATGACTGTGATTCATATGTAGCAAGGATGGCGATGAGGATAAATTTAAAAAGAAATGGAGGACTTCCCTGGCGGCACAGTGGTTGAGAATCTGCCTGCTAATGCAGGGGACACGGGTTCGAGCCCTGATCTGGGAAGATCCCACATGCCGCGGAGCAACTAGGCCCGTGTGCCACAACTACTGAGCCTGCGCGTCTGGAGCCTGTGCTCCGCAACAAGAGAGGCCGCGACAGTGAGAGGCCCGCGCACCGCGATGAAGAGTGGCCCCCGCTCGCCGCAACTAGAGAAAGCCCTCGCACAGAAACGAAGACCCAACACAGCCAAAAATAAATAAATAAATAAATTAATTAAAAAGAAACTGGAAATAATCAGGAAATGAAACAAGTAGATTTTTCTCCTAAATTCAGTGTGTGTCAGTTGTGCAGTCCAAGAACAGGTATCCTCTATCCACATGCAGAAATCATGCAGTTCTTCATCCTGTACATTTTCTGTCTTTTACATCATGCTTCAGCATCATTCAAATTGGAATATTTTTCTCCTAATTTTACAAAATGTATTAAATACCCATCACCATCACGTGTGTTTGTTCACCTCATATATATGCCTAAACAACCCCATGACTTACTTATGAATTCTCCAGGTTTTCACCTGATCTAATTTTTACAGTAAATTGAATAACTTTGATAATGTTACATATAAGAAGTGGAAGAAACAGTAACTGAAGAAAAGCCATCTTAGTGCTCCTCTCCAATTAAGAAGTAATAAAATGTATTAATTTAAAAAATCAACTTAATATGCTCACTGGGGAATTATGCTCATCTTTAAATTAATTTCTGAACACCAAAAAATTAAGGAAAACCATCCTAAAAATACCTCAAGCATATAATAAAAGCAATAGTTCATGAGTTTTGGACAAATGAAATCATAAACTAGATTTTTCATGATTAATGGGCAAGTAAAAAGATGGTTTGAGAGCATCTCAACCATAATTCGTGACATATGGAAAAAATGAATTCAATGTAAAGTACACAAAACAGATTTATACTACAAATCTACCAGTGTCTTGAGTTTGTTAGCAATTCATCCACCATTTTGAAATTACCAGTTGTGATACAATATTTCTAAATTATTTCTGAAGCTATGCATATACACAAGCACTCTTCCTTCTTAGTTTTAGCACTTGTAAATATATCTTCATATATTTATATATTGCATCCCCTGTAGATCAAAACCATGAAAAACAGTTTGTGTTCCCTCTGCTGAGTAAAGAAACATGTGCAAAGGAAAATATAGTGTCAAATATTACAAATATCTGCTCAGAAGTTCAGAAGTATGGATTTTCATTACACTTGTTGTGAATTTGCCAAATTAACATTTTAAAAATAGAGCCCTTGCCAAAGCATGGTGAGCCCTGGTTCAGTAAAAGACCAGAAGGGAAACTGAAGTAGATGACTATTACTCACAGGTCATGAAATAATTAATAGCAAACCTTGAGGGCCCGTTCATGAAAGCCAAGGCAAGATGCAGGCAGACAGCGTGGCAGTACTTGGGCTTATGCCTTCGTCAGTGACAATGGGTGAAATTCTTTGGGTTTCCAGGCTTAAGTGTGTATTGTTGAATTAAAACCAAAATGAGCAGGATTCTCATAAGCTCTGAGGGTCTTACTGAAGGGTTCCAGGAGAAGAGGGTTTCAGGAAGATAGCAGATCACAAGGGCTGCTGGGGAAGACACAGCAGGAACTTACATTTGCCTGTGAATTTGCAGCCAGTTTTCTAGTGCATGTGCTCACAGGAATGGCTGGTGTCAGTTCAAGGCACCTGCAGCTTGCCCGGCTACACAAAATGATTGCTGAGGAAGCAGTATCAGGCAGTGGTTTTGGTAAGCTCTCAACAATCCTCCTGTATAAACCTTACTACAACTACCATAATGTGCCAGCAGTTACAAACAGGAGGAAAAGATACAATATACAAATTATGAAAAATATAATCTCAAACGACTTGAGTGCTAAGACCAGTAGAAAAGGGACTACTATAGATGTCATCCCACTCTGTCCTCAAATAGTTTTTTTGTGATCATCTGTTACCTAAAATAATGCTTAAATAATATGGAAGAAGTTAACTTTCATTTATTATACAAGTTCATCATATTATTTAAAAACGAGTTTTATTAATTAACACACATTAAGTTCACATACAGCCTAAATAAATCTTTAACAATCCACTTATGATTCTCTATCAAAATACAGATTACAGAAATTCAGAGTCATTCTTGTTCTTCTGATAGAATGATCTGAGACTGTGATTTATATCATTTACAAAAAAGAGGCTAATTATTTAGTAAACATGCATGTACATTACTTTATTTATTTATTTATTTATTTATTTATTTATTTATTTATTTATTTATTTATTTATTTATTTATTTATTTATTTATTTATTTATTTATTTATTTATTTATTTATTTATGGCTGTGTTGGGTCTTCGTTTCTGTGCGAGGGCTTTCTCCAGTTGCGGCAAGCGGGGGCCACTCTTCATCGCGGTGCGCGGGCCTCTCACTATCGCGGCCTCTCTTGTTGCGGAGCACAGGCTCCAGACGCGCAGGCTCAGCAATTGTGGCTCACGGGCCTAGTTGCTCCACGGCGTGTGGGATCTTCCCAGATCAGGGCTCGAACCCGTGTCCCCTGCATTGGCAGGCAGATTCTCAACCACTGCGCCACCAGGGAAGCCCCTGTACATTACTTTTATAACCACTTATGGAAGGGTTACATATGCTTTTCTTGGGTATCAATAAAGTAATCTGAGAGTTGAATGTTATTAATTATTGTTTTCAAATAATCTCAAATAAAGCCAATATAAATATACTGATAACAATTATACCTGTCCAAACATTCATCTCTTGATCCTGTGATCAATATCAACAAATAAATTTTATAAGTATTTGTCTTTAGATTATTTTCTACAATATTCTGATTTAAAGTAATGCTGAAAAAGAGTTATTGACTGAATGCTTTCTACTACGTATTCTGGTATTTAATTAGATTTTATTTTTGATTAACTACTTACATTTTTTCATCATTCAAGTTTCTTTCCATTATGAACTCTCAGGTGTCTTCTAAAGTATATATTTAGGACTAATATCTTTAATCACTTATTACATTTGTAGGGTTTCCCCCCACTGTGGACTCTCCGATGTCTAGCAAGGTGACAATCCTGGTTAAAAGCTTTGTCATATTCTCTACATTTGCACAGTTTTCTCTAGTAGGAAAATGCCTAGAAAGTTTTGAGAGCCAGTTAAAGGCTTTGGCAGATTCCCTACATTTGTGAGGTTTCTCTCCAGCACGAACTAATGCTGAGTAAGATATGAACACTGATTAAAGGCTTTGCCCCATTCTTTACATTTGTAAGGCGTCCCTTCAGTATGGATTTCCCTATGTCTTCTTAGATTTAATGACTGATGAATGCCCTTCCCACGTTTATTACACTTGTAACGTTCCTCCCTAGTATGAATTCTCTGATGCTGAGTAAGACTTGAAGACTGGTTAAGAACGTTACCACACTCACTGCATTTGGAAGTCTTCTCTCCAAAACGAACACGCTTAACACACAGTAAGATTAGAACTTTGATGAAAGACATTTCTACATTTATTACTTTTATAACGGTTCTCTGAAAATTGAATTCCCTGATGTTTCATAAAATTTGAGTCTTGGTCAAAGTTATTCCCTGTTTCAAGGCATGGATAACTTCTTGCTCTGTTATAAATATTCCTGTGATTGTTGAAGATAGAGCTCTTGTTTAAGGTCTTACTCATTTTATTGCACATGAAAAGTTGTTTCATATTACCTATACTATGATAACTATAGAACAACGCTGGCTGGATAAAGACTCTCCCATTATTATCAACATTACAGGTTTTAGAATAGGGAGAAATTTTTTGTTGGTTAAGGAATAAAGAACACTTGCTAGTGGATCTCCCAAACTGATATTGGGATTTTTTTCTTCATTTTTAAAACTCTTGTTTTCATATGTGAGTATTTGCAGTATAGACTAGATGACTTTCCGGGTTTTCCAAATTTCCATTCAGAGAATGTATATAATTTTAAAATGATGTGCATTTTTACATACAAATACATATTCTTCTGCCAAAGTTACTGACTTAAAGTGGAGTTTTTCCCAATTTGATTTATATCCTTGGTTTATTTTGGCAGTAATGTTTTTCCTATGGGAAATTTTCCTAATATGATTATATCCATAATAACATCCTTTAGTCCCTCACATGCCTGCTTACATTACCAGTCTTTCATTAAGTGTAAATTTCCAAGGCGACAGCTTTCAAATTTTCTGAACAGCACTTTTAAGAATAAATCTTCTATGTCTGGCTTTTTTGGCATCAAATCTGGGATGTCATGAAAAGATACAGATGAAAGATACCAAATAAATTATCCCACCTAATAATCTCAGTGAAGATACTCTACAGTATTAGGTATAATTGACAAATGGTTACCTAAATTAAAATAAGACAGAAATGACCCAAGTAAAATCATAAGTGAAAGCAGAGATATAATAAATAATGCTATAGAAATAAAAGTAATTATAGGAGGGTACTATGAACAATTATACAACAAATTTGACACTTAAAAAATACATGAATATCTAGAAAGATACAGCCTACTTAGACTTTAGCATGAAGAAATTTTAAAAATCACATTAAGCTTGCGATTATTAGGTAGACAAAAATACTAATTTTAAAGAATTCCCAACAACAACAAAAAATCTATGAACCAGATGAATTAACTAGATAATTCCAACAACATTTCAGGAAAAATTAATATAAATTCTCAACACATATTTCTGAAGTTTGAAGAGGAGAGAAATTATCAGGACACTTTCTATTAAGCCAGCGTTACCCAATATAAATTAAAGCAAACTACCGGAATATAATGAAGATTATACATGAAAAGACCACAATTATCAGTGTATTCAATAATGGAAGGCTGAAAGCTTTTCCTCTATATTCCAGAAAAATGTAAGAGTGCACATTCTCACCACCTGGATTCAACATAGTACTGGATTTCCTAGTCAAAATGATCATACAAGGGAAAAAAGGCATCCAAACTGGAAGGGAAGGAGTAAAATATCTCTGATTACAGACGACAAAATCTTATGTAGAAAAACCTAAAGCATCCACATTAAAAAGAAAATAAGCACAGAAATCATAAACAAATTTAGCAAATTTCAAAATACAAAATGAAACAAAAACTTGTTGAGTTTCTATACGCTAACAAAAAATAATCCAAGAAAGATATTAAGAGTATATTTTCATTTACACTAGCTTCAAACAGAATAATATATTAGGCATTAATGAAGGAAGTGAAAAACTTGTATGATAAAATTTGTTAAAACTGCTGGAAGTAACTCGAGAAGATATAAATAAACAAACACACATTCCATGTTCCCAGATGGGAATACTTATATTATTAATTGTCAATACTACCCAAGGTGATCTATAGATTCAGAACAGTCTCTTTCAAAATCCCAAAGACACCTCTGACAAAAATAGAAAAGTTCCTTCGAAAATGTATGTGGAATATCACAAAACATTGACTATCAAAACTAACCTGATAAAGAAAGTGGAAAGTTGGAAGCATGACACTTCCTGATTTTAAATATACTCCAAAGCTATAGTTATCAAAAAAGAGTAATGCAAACATGCAGACAGAAAAAGAATAATTGATGAGCATAGAGAGCACAGATAGAGGTCTCATATTTATGTCAAAGAATCTTGAACCAGCCTATAGCACACAACTGGAAATGGACTGTCTCTTAAACAAATGGCACTGGAAAAATTGGATGTTTACATGTGGAAAGAATGATGTTGGACTCTTACCTAATGCCACATACAAATGTTAACTCTAAAAGGATTGAAGGGACTTCTCTGGTGGTGCAGTGGTTAAGAATCTTCCTGCCAATGCAAGAGACATGGGTTCGAGCCCTGGTCCAGGAAGATACCACATGCTGCAGAGCAACTAAGCCCACGCACCACAACTGCTGAGCCTGCTCTCTAGAGCCTGCAAGCCACAACTACTGAGCCTGCACACAACTACTGAAGCCCATGCGCCTAAAGCCCGTGCTCTGCAATAAGAGAAGCCATGGCAACAAAAAGCTCCCGCACCATGACGAATAGTAGCCCCCGATCTCTGCAACTAGAGAAAGCCCATGCACAGCAACGAAGACCCAACACAGCCTAAATAAATAAACAATAAAATGATCGAAGATTTAAATACAAACCTATAACTTATAAACCCCCTAGAAGAAAACATAGGAGACATTTTTTATGACATTCGATTTGGCAATGATTTTTTGGATATGAAACTAAAAACTCAGGCAAGAAAAACAATACAGTTGAATGGGATGACAACATATGTAAAAACTTGCCCATATTAGAGGAAACAGTCAATGGGGGTGGAAAGGCAACCTGCGGAAGGAGAGAAAATTTTTGCAAAGCATGTATCTGCTAAGGAGGTAAGGTATAAAATATATAAATAACACCTAGAACACAATAACATCAAAAAACAAGTAATACAATGTATGGGCTGAAGATTTAATAGACATTAATTCAAATAATATATACAAATAAACAACAGAAATGTGAAAGATGCTCAAAATAAGTAATTATTATGGAAATAAACAACACGACCACAATGAGGTATCACCTCATACTGATCAGGATGACCACTACATATATATATACATTCATATAGTATATAGCAAATGTTGACAAGGATATGGAGAAATTCGAATCCTTATGCATTGTTCAAGGAAATATAAAAGAGTATAACCAGCATAAAAAATAATATGGAGTTTTCTCAAAAAATTAAAGATAGAATTATATGATCCAGCCCTCCCACATCTGGGTATGTATATAAAGGACTTCAATGGAGCATCTGTTAGAGATATTTTCACACTGAGTTACTTTGTAGCATTACTCACAAAATAAGTAATAGATGGAACCAGTCCAATATTCATGAATACATGAACAGTTAAGAAATGTAGCATATACATACAATGGGTCATTATTCAGCTTTGAAAAAGTGATGGATCTTGTCACATGATACAACGTGAATAAATCCAGAAGACTTTATGTTGTGATACGCAATAGTCACAAAGGAACGGACAGTATATGACTTCCTTTATGTGAGCACTCTGATAATGAAAAAGTGGAATGTTAGTTGACAGAGGCTTGGAGTACAGAGAAATGAGGAAGCGTTTGTTTAACAAGTATTCAGTCAGTTTTTCATGATGAAAATATCCAGAGATCGATGGCACAATCACGTGAATATAATTAACACACTGAACTGTACAGTTAAAAATGGTTAAGATGATAAATATTATGTTTTTCCCACAACTAAAAATTAAATGCCCAAAACAGAAGTGTAAAACTTATCAAAAATTACTTCTTTTTTTGATATTTCCCTTGACCTATGGTTACTTAAACTCACTCTGTGTAATTTCCATATGTTTGGGGATTTTCCAAATATCTTTTTATTATTGATTTCTAATTAAATTCCATTGTAGTCAGAGAATATTTGCTCTTTATTTTCATTCCTTTTCTTATAAATTTATTTATTTTATTTATTTCATTTTTGGCTGCTTTGGGTGTTCGTTGCTGCGTGTGGGCTTTCTCTAGTTGCAGCGAGAGGGGACTACTCTTTGTTGTGGTGTGCAGGCTTCTCATTGCAGTGTCTTCTCTTGTTGCAAAGCACGGGCTCTAGGCGTGTGGGCTTCAGTAGTTGCAGCACGTGGGCTCAGGAGTTGTGGTGCACGGGCTTAGTTGCTCTGCAGCATGTGGGATCTTCCTGGACCAGGGCTTGAACCTGTGTCCCCTGCACTGGCAGGCTGGTTCTTAACCACTGCACCACCAGGGAAGTCCCCCCCAAAATTACTTTTAATTCAAAATTTTCTGTCATACAAATAACTTCATTTAAAAAGTAGATGAGAAATTAAGACTATTTCCATAACTACTCACCAAGACAGAATAAAGCAAACAGTGATCAATAACCAAGAAGACAAAGTTGATAAGTCATAAGCACAGTAGGGTTAATAATTAAGCAAACAATCACAAATATTATTGGCAACACATGGGAGATTCAAATTTGAATTCAACACATTGTCTTAAGTGTACTGAGTTGAAAATTATAATTTACAGATATGAAATATCGGTTAAAAACAAAATGAAATTAACTAATTTGGGGGAAACACACCATAAAAAAGGAAGCATACTGTTGTGGATTTTCTAAAGAAAAATAAGAGAAAATTTATTGACCTGAATTCTGAATACATCATATATGTACTATTAAAAAAGAATCTTTCTAATTAACAATAACTTTCATCTGTGAGGGATAAATTAGGAGTTTGGGATTAGCAGATACAAACTACCATACATAAAATAAACAACAAGGACTTACTGTATACCACAGTGAAATATATTCAATAACCTCTAATAAAAATGGAAAATATGAAAAAAATATTTATGTATAAAGGAATCACTTTGCTGTATAGCAGAAATTAATACAACATTGTAAATCAACTATATTTCAATTAAAACTTATTTTAAGAAAGTAAGTTTTATGCAAATTTTAATCCTTATATACTTCCTATGTTCTGCATTCCAAATAGTGCATTTAGTAAGGCTTACTTATTACATATTACTATTTAGTAAGGCTTTCTTATCAATATAGGGAACAGACTCTCCTTTATTTTTTTTCCAGAACTCTGAGGAATTCAAGACCACTAAGGTCATCCTGTCTATTTATACATTTTCTTAATCCTATCCAAAAGCTGATCCTGCATCCAAATGTAAATGAATCACTACATTTTCCCATTCTTCCCTAGGAGCCCAAAACCCAACTCCACCACTATGGGACTCTTGGATATGAATGCCTTCCTGTGTTAATCTCTCAAAAAGGGAGTATTTTCAATACTTGAACCTCATTAATTCATGGTGAGAATTCTTCAGACTCTATAGAGAACATGGAGGCTGACTATCAAAAAAAGGTTCTGGGAAATAAGAGAGAATTAGTCTAAAATGCTATTCTTGACTATCACAAGAATAAAGGAAAATAAAAGTATTTGAAAACAACCTCCCTGGGGATTTCCCTGGTGGTGCAGTGGTTAAGACTCCGTGCTCCCAATGCAAGGGGCCCGAGGTTCGATCCCTGGTCAGGGAACTAGACCAGGGATGCCGCAACTAAGAGTTTGCATGCCACAACTAAGGAGCCCACCTGCAACAACTAAGGAGCCAGCGAGCCACAACTAAGACCCAGAGCAACCAAATAAGTAAATAAATAAATAAATAACAACCTCCCTAGGCAGTGAGAAATGGAATATTTCCTGCTGAATCAGTAAACAAAGGATGCCACAAGAATCAGCGATTGCAGCCCTCCAATGTGAGCCGTTGAGCCCTGAAAAAACCCAGGAAGGAAAGAATACCTGCCATCTAGCGGCCATCAGACTGCAGCCACTCCCTACGGTGAGCCCTGAGGAAACTCAGGATTGTGAAAACACAGGATACAAGCCCCAGATAGGTGAGATGCATATCAAAGGAATGATTTCAGTGAGCCCAGACATCTTCCCATACATAGAAAAGCACTAAATTCCTTAACTTGGGCTAGTTGGTTTTCTTTAATTAACAATAATCTTTTGATGTTCCCAACTACCTGCCCTTTGTTGCAAAACTCCTATATATCCTAGCTCCCCTCTCACCCCCACAGCAGTTCTCTTAGAGTTATTTGACATGCTGGGCTTGAAGTCCTAAAAATTCCCACCTTATAAAACATAACTCTCGACTTTTAGGTTGTGAATATTTTTTAAGTCGACGGCAGGAACATCAAAAGTTCGTGATTAACGTTTTGTAGGTTCTCAATCCAAGACACATCAGGAGGAAAAGCAGACACAGCCTCTGACCCAGGACAGGACATTTACCTGAGAAGCTGCCATTTCCGCCTCTCCTTCCTCCTGCTTTAGGTCGTTTTCTCACCAGTATTATGTTGAGGAATCACATCAGCCTCTTGGGAATATATCTTCAAAGATGTCAGCACAGCTCCCTCACCTGCTCTCAACACACCCACAGGCAAAAGGACCTTGAACTGCTGAAAAGAGCAAACTCTCCTGTCCTCTGTCTCAAGAGAGGTTTAGGAACAGTCGGCTCCTACAGGAAGATCAGGCTGTGAGGTTCTCCTCGCGGTCTGTGCATGTTCCTTCCTCATATACATGTCCACAACTTCCACTACAATGAACTGTGTGGGCTGCACTGACTTTCCTCTTCCAAACTCAGGTAGAGCAGACACTCCTGCCTCTCCTTGGACTAAAGCTGGGGCTCAACTCTCACAAATATTCCGAGAGCCCACATATTTAACCCTGGCCTCACCTTAGAATCACCTGGAGCACTTAATTAGCACAACACTGATGCTCTCACACAACCAATAAACAGACTCTGTGTTGAAGGCACAGGTGATGTTATTTCTTAAGACTGGTTATCTGATCCTGGTGGGAAGCTGGAAGGGAACCACTTAGCTAAACTTTTCTTTTTTTTTCCCTGAATACAAATGAATACAAATTTTTTTTCCTGAAAACACAAAGTGAATACAAATCCTTCTGTGATCAGTTCCCCACTCTAAGAAGTTATGAATCTGTAGGTTTGTGGTGGAACCCATAAATATCACCTTTAACAAGTTCCTTCTTGGTGCAGGTATTTCTCCCCCAACCCCCATTTTCAGTTGTACTCAGCTAGAGAAATCACACACAGCACACTTGAGACCCCTGGAGTAGTGTGAGGATTTGGGATGGAAACTTCTAGAAGCACAGGCTCTTTCAGCCTGATTTCCTGGGGAGGGGCTCTTCCTGGAATGGACGTGGCCCTGTCATTACCTAGTGCATCTCTACTTGAGGAAGGGAGGTGGGAGGTGAGTGGTTGGTGGTAATCACATGGTGGCACTGGGGTTGTGTGAGGCTTTGCTGTAAGAATTCTTCCCAAGGTTACCCTGAGCCCGTGGGTCCTCTCAACCCCTCCCCTCCCTGGGGCCACAAAATGATTTGCAGCATGACCACATCTCTGCAGGTGAGGGAGCCTCCAATTTCTCCAACTTCAGAAACCAGGGGAACGATGTGTTTACATCACAGATGTCTCTGAAAATAAACCAAAGGCAGCAGTGGAGGATGGATTAAACGTGTGTGTTGCAAAGGGACAAAAGCCTTTGAAAATCATGCCATGAATGCATATTTGATGATGCACAAAGTCATGATCTATGTAAGTAACAAGGCACATTATAAGTGAATTAACAAATGAGAATTCTTTGCTGTTGTTGCCCCGTTGTGTGTTTATTTCTGTTTTATGAATTGTGTTGCTACCGTTTGTTCTCTCCCCCATCTTAGTTACTTATATTTTATCACATTTTTAAAGGACATTGATGGAGGTAGAAATTAGAGATGCACATTCTTTTTTCAAATATTATTTGAAAGCACTGATTATTAAAATATTAAGTGTGCGAGCAGCGATACCAATATATATATATTTTTAATTTTAAGATTTTCTTATAAAAGGTTTCGTTTCACAGCAAACTTGAGAGTAAGGCACAGAAATTTCCCATCTACCTCTTACTCCCTCGCATTCATCGGCTTCCTCAATATCATCATCCCCAGCAGAGTGGTACACTTCTAACCATTAATAAATCTTCATTGAATCATAAATATTTCAAGTCCATAGTTTACCTTATGTTTCACTTTTAGGGATGTGCATTCTATGGCTTTGGACAAATATATGACATGTCTCCATCATTATAGTTTTACACAGAATATTTTCATTGTCCTGAAAATCCTCTAGACTTAGGATATTCATAGCCCCACCTCTGCCACCCCTTTGTAAACAATGAAATTTTTACTGTCTTACACGTATGCCTTTAGGAAATACCGCATTGTTAAAAATCATACATTATGTCACCTTTTCAGATTGGTGGCATGTGATGTGGGTCATCTTTCCATATGTTTATGTGCCAAGCATCTATCTTCTTTGGTGAGCTGTCTGTTAAGTTTTTTGGCCCAGTTTTTAATCAGGTTGCTAGTTTTCTTATTTTTTTTATATTCCTATCCAATGTGTGTTCATTTTATTTCCTATTCTTGTCTAATTGCATTACCATGGACATCTAGTACAATACTGAAAAATGGGGAAAGGGGAAAACCTTGCTTTCCACCTGAACTTAGTAAGAAAGTTTTGCTTCTGACCATTAAGTGTGACGAAAGCTCTAAATTTTTTCTGTAGATTTTCTTTATTAAGATGAGGAATCTCCTTCCTCTTCCCAGTTTACGGAGAACTTTTACCAAGAATGGGTGTTGGAGTTTGTCAAAAGCTTCCTCTGCATATTGATAGGATCATTTTTTTTTTTCATTAAGGTGTTGATAAGATGGATACAAGTAATTAATTTTTGAGTGTTGAAACAGCCTTGCCTAACTGGGATAAATCCCTCTTGGTCTAGTGTACAATTATTTTAAAACATTGTTGGATTCAGTTTGCTACCTTTTGGTTGAGGATTTTTGCATCTTTGTTCCTGAGAGATATTGGACAGTCATTGTGAATATTAATATTATTTTGTCTGGATTTGAATATTGGGGCTTTGATGTAGTCATTCATTGGGGAAAATTCTGAGTCATTATCATTTCAAGTATTTTTCATTCCTTTTTTTTTTTTCCTGGTATACCCATTACACATATGATGCACTGTTCTAATTGTCACACAATTTTTGTACGTTCTGTTTGGTTGATTTTTTTTCCAGTCCATTTTCTCCTTTCTTTCACATTTGGAGGTTTCTACTGAAATGTCTTCAAGCACAGGTATAATTTTCCTCAGTTTTATCAGGTCTACTAATAAGCCCCTCAAACACATTTTTTATTGTTAGTTTGTTTCATGTAGAGCTTTTTTTTTAAATTTTTATTGATATCTTATCTCTCTGCTTACATTGCTATCTGTTCGTGCATGTTTTATATTTTATCCTTATAGCCTTTAATATATTAATTGTAGTTGTTTTCAATTGCTGCCTGATAATTTTTCCAGATTTTAAGCTCTGCTTCTAGTTTGATTAATGCTTCCATATCTACATTTTTCCCACTTCCCCCAGTTTATTATAAGCATTTAAGAGAAATCAGACTGCTCCTACAACACTTTGCGTAGAAACTTCCTCAGCCAAAGTTCCAATTTTATCACTTACGAGAACTACCTTGCAGAGAATCCTATGAGAGGACCACATTTCAGGCAAGCTCTTTGCCACATTAAAACAACAATGACCTCACCTCCAGTTTCCAAAGAAATGTTCCTCATTTCTGTCTGAGACCTCATCAGATTGAGCTTTATTTATTTATTTATTTATTTATTTATTTAAATTTATTTATTTTATTTATTTATTTTGGGCTGCATTGGGTCTTCTTTGCTGTGTGAGGGTTTCTCACTGAGGTAGCTTCTCTTTGTTGCAGAGCACCGGCCCTAGGTGCACGGGCTTCAGTAGTTGTGGCTCGCGGACTCAAGTTGCTCCACGGCATGTGGGATCTTCCCGGACCAGGGCTTGAACCCGTGTCCCCTGCATTGGCAGGTGGATTCTTAACAACTGTGCCACCAGGGAAGCCCCAGATTGAGCTTTAGAGTACATATTTCTCTCAATATTTTGTTTACGGACCTTAGGTATTCTCTGAGATGATTGAGGCTCTCTCTAGAGCTCTCCCCTATTCAGAAGGAACACTGACCTTTCACCGAAATTGCCCTTAATAGTTCTTTCACAGTGATACAGGCCTTTTCTGGCATGCAGTTTCAAATTCTTCTATATCCTATCCATTATGCAGTTCCAATAACACTTCCACATTTTCAAGTATTTTTTTCAGTTGTACCCTAATTTCTCATACCAGTTTCTGCCTTAACCTGTTTAATTTGCTAAAAATAATATCAGAGACTGGATAGTTTATAAACAACTGATTTTTTTTTCTCACTGCGGTAGGGGCTGGGAAGTTCGAGATCAGGGCACCAGCAAATTCAGTGTCTAGTGAGGACACAACTTCTGGCTCAAAGAGGGGGTCCTCTAGCTATGTGGTCAAAGGAGAGTAAGGGCAAAGGAGCTTTTCTGGGGTACTATGATGAGGGCACTAATCCCCTTTATGAGATCACTTCCCTCATGACCTAATTACCTCTTAAACTCACCACCTCCTAATACCATCAACCCTGCAGCTGGGTTTCAACATAAGACTATTGGAGGGACCAATGAGAATACTGATTATTCTTTTACTGCTGGAAGGCTTGAACATTGTAAATTGGCTTACATAGTCCCAATATACCTAAATTGGTAAGCAGGACTCTCAATTTTGTTGTTTTATGAGTTACCCATGTAGCTCATTATGAGCCAGACATGTAATAAAACCTTTTGAGAGGGATAGTGAGATCAAGTCCCCTGAACTGCCAACAAATAAAACATGATCACCATGGTGAAAACCTGGAACTTTAAAGGATGGAGGCACTCGGGCTACATCCTTGTGCACCACTCCTGGCAGAGAGAGGGATGTTGGTCTCACATCTAACTTCTCACTTCTCTACCTGCGCTTCTCCCCAGTGTAGACACGCCCTCTAAAACTCGTAAGATAGGGAAATACATCATGTAACACATCGATTCCTGCTATAGATTTTGAAGCAGCAAAAAATCATACGACGTGGAATTCATCAAAAAGGTTGTATCCACCTTGTTATGGGAAGCTTCCTTCCCCAATGTAAACACATTCAAAACCCTATGAGTTGAGATTTTTTTTTTCCCCTAAGTGATCAATGAGGATTTTAACATCTTAAAGTGTCAGGTGCTCTAGCAATATTGTACCATTCTCTGGACAAGCATGTGAAATAATTCAAAGGGCTAGTTATGGAAGCCTACCAAGAAGGGCTGCTTAAGATAATAGGAGTATTTCCTATTGGCTCATTTCCTTTTGGCTCTTCACCCTAAGATCTCTGCTAGCTTCCTCACTTTGTAGCTACCACTTATCTAGAGTGTAAACAAGATAAGGGGCTTCCCTCTCTCAGCCCATGAATGCAACCATGCTTCACTTCACAGTCCTTAGTGATTCCACACTCCCCTGTTCCTAGTGCCTCTACATTCATGACATCACATAAATCAGAAGGGTGACATGTGTACCTGTATAAAACATGCTAAAATATTTCAGTTTTTCCCTTCCTCATAATTCCCATAAATACATTTGGCTTTTTTTTTTTTTAGTGTATCTTAAGTAAGTATATTAGTTGCAAGAGGTATCAGAGCACATCAAAAAGAGGTGCCTAGGGGGTTTCCCTGGCGGTCCAGTGGCTCCATGCTTCCAATGCAGGGGGCGCGGGTTTGATACCTGGTCGGGGAGCTAAGATCCCACATGGCGTGCGGCACGGCAAAATAAAGTAAAATAAGATAAAATAAAATATTTTTTAAAAAACTTTAAAAAAAGTAGAGGTGCCTACACACGTTACCAGCAAGATACAGTTCTGTTTAATTTCAAGCAGCCTATTGGCTCCCTGCAGCTCAACCAATAAACTTAACAATACTTTTGAATCACCCAAAGCTCTGCATCAATGTTGGTAACTCACTGATCCTCACTCCTTCCACCAGAAGGACAACAAAGAAAAACTGAGCACATCTAGGCTGCTTCCGTTATCCCCACTTTCCACAATTAGCTGCATTAACATATAGAACAATGGAAGGCACTTAACTTCCAACTCACCCACTACTCTAGCTAGAGAATTTGCTTCTTTTTTAGGAAATGTTCTCATAATTACCAATCAGATGTATCAGTATAAAGGAGCCTCATTTATTCTAAGAAAGTCATGTATCTCTTGACATTCCATCATCACTAAACCTGGAAATAAATTTGAAGTGTCTTTGAATTTACCATATTTGCAAAGACCACATGTTAGGCTGACAACTGCATAGATTTTGAAAAATAAAACCCACATTTTAGATGCCTTAATATGAGACAAAATGCTTTATTTTTTATGACACAACAGGCAGCTAGAGTTTCATGATCACCTATCTTCCCTTATCCACCCCATATCCCAGGGGGTGATGCAAAGAGGTCCAAGTAGATGCTACACATGGGAGAGGTTTGGATCACAGCTGAGGATTCTTTAGTTTAAGACACCCCAATCTCTGAAAGCGGGTTGCAAGCAATCCTGCCCAACCTTTGATCAGAGTGAGACATTATGTTTATTATATTAGTCAGGCAATTATTCTGCCCTTTGCTGCAGTCAAAACACTAGTTACATCTTCCAGTTTAGTGTGTGGTACAAAATTCTTGAACAGAGAGTGCAAGCTGAGGCTGATACAAGATGTGAAATAATAATGGGAGACCCATGTACACTCACCTCCTAACATGTTGCAAGTTCCCGTTTGAAATGTGGGAATAATCAATCCTCTGAGTAAAGTTTTTTGTCCTTAAGGATGACATTTATTTGTAGTACCATGGGATCGCTAAAGATTTCAGGAGGCAGGAAGAACTGGAGGGAATGACTATGAGAATTCACAGAAAATGTCAGATCCCTGGGTAAGATGATGTTTATATCAGGGAATCAATGAGACTTAAGAGCAATTGGAAAGAAAGCTGAATAATACATTTTAAGAATAAATGTAACTTTTTAGACTTGATAGAAAAATATTGTTTACTATGATACAAGAAACTGATTCTGTGTGGATTGCTAACCTAACTTTAAAGCTAAGTAAATAAATTTCTTAAGGGACTTCCCTGGTGGCGCAGTGGTTAAGAGTCCGCCTGCCAATGCAGGGGACACAGGTTCTGAGCCCTGGTCCGGGAAGATCCCACATGCCACGGAGCAACTAACCCCGTGTGCCACAACTACTGAGCCTGTGCTCTTGAGCCCGCGAGCCACAACTACTGAAGCCCACGTGCCCAGAGCCCGTGCTCCCCAACAAGAGAAGCCAGTGCAGTGAGAAGCCTGCGTACTGCAACGAAGAGTAGTCCTCGCTCACCACAACTAGAGAAAGCCCGCGCAGCAACAAAGACCCAACGCAGCCAAAAAATTAAAAAAAATTAAAAAAATAAAAATTTCTTAAGAAAACAAAGGGGAATATCTCCATGGCTTAGAATAGGAAAATAATTCTGTAACAGAAAAAAAAAATAAGTAAAACAATGAAAATCACAAATTAGATAATATTAAATTAAAAATTGATAATGATTAAAAGACACAGAAGGAGAGTCCGAGAGAGACTCATATTAAGCATGTACAAAGAACTCCTACAAATCAATAAGACAGCACAAGAACAGAAGTGCGATGATTAACCAAAAAACTTTTCAAGAAGAGGTTACTTAGTTCTTGGGTAATTAGGTTCAACATTAACTGAACATTTGAAAACGATGGTTCACTTTCATAGTAATCAATAAAGTGCAGCATAACCAATATCTGGAATTTTCACACATTAATCAGAAAGCTAAGATGATAATGACAGGAATTATTAATTGTTGGCATGATTGCATATAACTAAGAGTCTCATTCCCTACTGATGAGTATAAAAATAGACACTATCGTTTTGAAAATATTTGGAAGTATCTAAAAATGATGAACAGATGAAACAATTCCACTACTACATATATACCAAAGATTAATTCATACTTGAATCACCAAAACACAAGTTCTAGAATTGACATACCAGCATTATTCTTAATAGACACAAACTGAAAATCACTCATGCTGATACACAGTGGAATAATTAATACTTAAGTATTTACACAATGGAATCATAAGCAAGAATGACAAAGTGTGATTAACAACAACAGGCAACAATATAGTTATATTCACAAAAGACATAAGAAATAAAAATCCAGGTACAAAAGTGTATATGCTCTGTAATCCATTTACATAAAATTAAAAGTAGGAAAATTTGATCTGAATTGTTAGATATCAGAACAATGGTTACCCTTTCTGGTAGTGACTAGGAGGGGAAACAAGTGCATCTGAGTGTCTAACGATTTTCTGTTTCTTTATCCAGGAGCTATATACAGAGTATATTCAGATTCTGAACTTCTGAAATTTGCTGTTTACATATAAAACGTCTCTGTGTCTTTACCTGTTTTTTAAGACATATTTCCAATTTTTCAAAAGCAATTTTTATATCCATGAGTCACCAAAGTAGAAGTGGAATGCTTTAAATAATTGACACTGTGATTATCTTTTTAAAGTAAGCTAAAATTCTGAGATTATTAACTAAGATATACTGCTCATGTAATTTTCAAAGAGAAGGGATAAAAAGAATTATTTTTAAAAATTAATACAGAGGAGTTAAGATTTAAAAATAACAAAATAGAACAGGTTCAGTGAAGAACACACAGTAAGATGGAAAATCTAAACCTAAAAATGTCCATTACTATAGTAAACATAAATAGACTCATGCTCCTGTTAAAATCAAATGTTTTTTCAATACATGCAATTAGATTTTTTTCATGAGATATACATAAATTACAAGAATTAAAGTAAAAAACAGGAAATATATTCCGTATAATTTTAAACAATTAAACTGTTAGCCTATGATATACTACTTAAAGTAGGTTTTAGTTTAAAACAATTTCTTATTATTGTAATTAATATTATTTTTCAATTTCTTGAACAATATTTCAATGTTACTATAAGGAAACAATTTGGATATACATATGCATATATATGTGTGTATGTTTATATGCACATATAGGTATACTATTTATAGATGTGTTTCATATACATACTATATACATACTTATACCCACATACACACATCATATATATATATATATAAGCACACACACACTCACACTAATGTATTATGTATGTGTATATGTATATATTTTTTCCTTTGCTTCTTTGTAGTCTAATAGATGGAAAATATTTAGGTGGTAAAATAAGCTACCACAGGTTCAATGCATACAGGTTAGGTCAAGATAATTCTATTGTGTTAAAAAAAATGTAGAATCCTCAATTCCATGTATCAGCTTCATAATGCAAATGCAAAGAGAACTATATTTTTTTTTCTAAAATTTAAGAATACCCATTTTGCTCATTTGGTAAACTACAAGCCACAACTTTTCATTAAAAAACCTAGATTTATGGCTTGTCCCCTCTGAACCAATATTTCTCCACTCTTCCAATTTGAATGAAAGTCTCTATCAGAAAGTGATTTCCCCACATTAGGGAGAAGAACTTTGCCTCCTGAACACTCTCTCTGGCAAAAATGCCAAACTAGCATCCACATATGATAGGGAAAGAAACCCTACTCTGTTACATATCTCCAACTGCAAAAAATTTTACCCCAGATATCATGTATTAATTATCAAGTCACAGAATGTCTTTTTAAAAAACAGCAAAAACGATCTTTTGTGTTCTCTTTCACCCATCCTGGTTCTAACTGGATATTTCCAAATGAAAATATTTTATATATAAACAGCACATACAGCTCAATACCAAAAAAAACTACCCAATCAAAAATTGGGCAGATCTAAATAGACATTTCTCCAAAGAAGACATCCAGATAGCCAACAGGCACATAAAAAGAAATGTTCAACATCCATAATTATGAGAGAAATGCAAATCAAAACTACAATGAGGTATCACCTCACTCCAGTCAGAATGACCATCATGAAAAAGTCTACAAATAATAAATGCTAGAGAGGGTGTGGAGAAAAAGGAACCCTCCTATTGATGGGAATGTAAATTGGTGAAGCCACTATAGAGAACAGTATGGAGATTCCTTAAAAAGCTAAAAACAGAGCTACCACATGATCCAGCAATCCCACTCCTGAGCATATATCATAGAAAACTACAATTCAAAAAGCTACATGCACTTCAGTGTTCACTGCAGTGCTATTCACAATTGCCAAGACATGGAAACAACCTAAATGTCTATTGGTAGATAAATGGATAAAGAGGATGCAGGGGGTACCTCCCTGGCAGTCCAGTGGTTAGGACTCCACACTTCCACTGCAGCAGGGGGTCCGTGTTTGATCCCTGGTCAGGGAACTAAGATCCCACAGGCATGTGGCACAGCCAAAAAATAAATAAATAAATAAATAAAAAGAACATGCTGTACACATATATAATGGAATACTACTCAGCCATAAAAAAGAACAAAATAATGCCATTTGCAGCAACATGGATGCAACTAGAGACTATCATACTAAATGAAGTAAGTTAGAAAGAGAAAGACAAATACTATATATCACTTATATGTGGAATCTAAAATATGACACAAATGAACCTATCTATGAAACAGAAACAGACTCACAGACATAGAGAACAGACTTATAGTTGCCAAGGGTGAGGGATGGAGTGGGAGGTTGGAATTAGCACATGGAAGCTATTATATACGGAATGGATAAACAACAAGGACCTACTGTATAGCACAGGGAACTATATTCAGTATCCTATGATAAACCATAATGGAAAAGAACATGAAAAAGAATGTGTAAATATATATATATGTATAACTGAATCACTTTGCTGTACAGCAGAAATTATCACAACATTGTAAATCAGCTACACTCAAATTAAAATGGGGGGTGCTTAGCACAGAGTTACTCAGAAATGGGCACAGCTTTTCCTAGAACCCAAAAGCAATGGGAGAGCAGCCAGATCATGCAGGTCCTCACAGGTCAAGACCAGGATTTTGGCTCTCAGTGTGGACGTGAGGGATAATCCCTGGAGCTGAAGGAGAATACACAGAAGATTTAAGAGCACAAGAAACAGGCAGGAGATGTCCCCCTATGACAGCAACAGAAATAAAACTAGGCTTCACAAATATCATTTCCATTGAAGCAGATCTTCCCAAACCGTACTAGGTTTGACAGAGGTTTGACTTCCTCTGTGATCTTTGGACCTCTCACCTGCGTCACCTGCTTCATCTATTCATACATGCTTGGGCATATGGCTACTGTCTCCATTCCTTTCACATCCCAGGGATCCTTCTTTTGCTCCAACAAGGTGACCAGTTCTGGCTTAGAGAAAACAAGACCTGTCCATTAAAAAGAGCAACGTAAGTTTTGCTGTAGATGCGCCAATTTCCAATCTAGTATTGTGCTCAGGTGAGAAGAGAAGGCATTGTGGAATGTTAAAATAGCTGAGAAATTAATTTGCCCGAAGACTGTTTTTTGAAAGAACATTTAAAATCCTAGGCAACAGGTAAAAATCAGTTCCTGCAATCCATGTCTAAGTAATAAATAAGGGGTGGAAATCTGATCTTTAGTGTATTTTATACAAATGAACTTACAGAATTACCAGTAATCTAGGGTGAAAGATGCAGATCACCTCAAGAAAGAGGAAGGTTAGAATCACGATCAAGCCTTTCTGACTATACCCACAAACTCCCAATTTTTCCTAAAAAGCAGGAATCTGAAACTCTATCATAGGAAGCAGAAGATTTCAGGAAACAATCTACAAGTGAAGGAATCCAAACCCTGTGGGTGGATAAGGAATTCTGGAAGAAAGGTATCCTCACCGAAGGAGACCAGGTTCCCATACTTCTCTAACGTCACATCCCTGTACAATTCCCATTGATCTTGGTCCAGGCATTCTCACTCCTCTTGAGAGAAATCTATGGCCACATCCTGGAATGTCAGCAGTCCCTGAAATTAAAAGTACACATGCCATGTCGTCACAGGAAGAGTTCATTATGTGACCCAAGAAGAAAACAGCAAGTTAAGAGAACTGGTTTTAATTTAGAAGAGTGTCTTGAATTATCCAATAAGATAGTTTTGTACACAGTAGTGTTCTCTGTTTATATTCACTGTATTTCTAACTACAAGAAAAGGAAATAACATGTGATTCACAAAACCACTTTACAGACTGTACTTATCTGGAAGAGTAATTATAAAATGATGACATCAGCACAGGCATATGCATTTTTGAGTGTTTCATATATATCATACTGGATAAAATGTGTGTGTTTCTCAGAAGGAAAGGCCATGTTAAGGTAGAAATGTACTTTCAATTTTGAACAGGCACACAAGTACACTGGGGATACTGTAAAAATGCAGATCTCATTCAGGAATTCTGGGGTAGTGCATGAGTTCCACCTTTTTAACAAGCTCATTTTTCACTAGTGATGCCACAGTCTCTGATTCATTAACCACAATTTTGAATAGCAGAGATAGTAGGGAAAGGTAAGAATTCACAGTTAACTTGGAACTGTAAGTGTTTTATGGCTTTTACTCATTTAATAGAAGAGTAAGCATACCAGCAACAATCCTCTTTTGAATATTTACTATATACTATGTATATTTCTAACATTTTTTGAAAAGTATTGAGTGCACCACATAAGAAAGTTTAAGAAGTTTAAGAAAGTTTAAGAAAAATAATATTACTGTTTCTCTGTTTTGAGATATTTTGTCAAACACTCAGTAAATATTAGAGCTTGGGTTTTATTCCAGTTTACCTGAACTAAAATTTACCTAAAAAGAACAATTCAAATTCACAAAGACAACACTAATTAATGTTTACCGCAGATTCTTTAACTGGCAAGAATAACAGAATCAAGAAAAAAGTGGATCAAACGTTGACATTTCAAGCACACAGACATACATTTATTTGGGCACTTTGTACATATTAAAAGTGATACTGAAGAAATTCATGCCAATGAAATCAAGATTATTTTAATTGAGTAAATCTATAAATCTATTTGTGGGTGATACTTTTTGTGTTTTAAAGATACACAGGGTGAGAATATATGCAATAGTATAAAATAAATTATCGCTACTGGTTTTGAATTTTTATTTCTTTGAAAACTTTTATTATTTTTGCTGAGCTATATCTTAGAAATTGAACACTGTTGAGCATATCTTGCTAATATGATCCCTGTGAACTTTTCTGAAAATACAAAGAAGTGATAAAAAAGAATATGTCTGTGATATGAGCGTGGAATATAATGAAAACTATCATAACCTAGGTTTGACTGATGAAAACCTGTAGCTGATGTTCTTGCCTAATAAAAATTAGTAACATGCTGAACGCTTAACTAATGGTGACCTATAGAAATGTTTTAAATCAATGACAAACATTGTCTCCATTTAGATTGTTATTGTACATTTTATATTACAGGGTCATTAAACTTCCATGGAGTATTAGACACACAGGATTCCCACCTAATACAAACAGGCTTCGCTTATCTTTGAGGGTGCAACAATCAAAAACAGAAGTTCACATACACAGTAGAAAAAAAGGCATAGCATGTAGTAATTTGAGAGCTGAATTACATAAATTTTCCTTTTCAAAAACTCTCAAATAATGTTAATGTCAATATAAATAAGGATACATTGAAAATAATTATACCAGTTCAAATATCCCTCTCTTTGATCCTCTTATCCATACTAACAAAATTAAGTGTTTTAACTTTGTTTTATTTTCTATAAGTTCTGATTTAGAGTAATACCAGAGGAGAGTCATTGACTCAATACATTCTACTATACATTCTCTAATATTTATTTAGATTTAATTTTGGTTAAATACATTGGTACATTTTTTACATCATTCAGTATGAACTCTCTGGTGTTTTCTAAAGTGTGTATTTAGGACAAACGTCTTTCATCACTTATGACATCCATAGGGTTTCTCTCCAGTACACACTCTCTGATGTCGAGCAAGGTGATAGCTCTGGTTAAAGACTTTGCCACATTCTCTACATCTGTAGATTTTTTTTCCCCCTAGTATGTATTTTCTGATGTCTAGAAAGGATTGAAAGCTGGTCAAAGGCTTTGTCACATTCTTAACATTTGTAAGTCTTCTCCCCAGTATGAATTCTCTGACGTTGAGTAAAGCTTGCACACCATTTAAAGGATTTGCCGATTCTGTACATTTGTAAGGTTTCTCTCTAGTATCAAACATCTGATGCTGAGTAAGATACAAATGCCAATTAAAGGCTTTGCCCCATTCTGTACATTTGTACAGGCAATTTGCATTCCAATTTGCAATAAAAATTCCCTACAATCCTAAGCTATTACTTGTCTTTTTCACTTTTATCTCTCACAAGGGTACAGTGGGATTTTCCAGGAGCCACATGATGTATGCCAACACCATTGTTCTAACAACTAAGAGAATATGTGCTTGTAGGATTGGAATTTGGGGGTGATTTTGCACCTTACTCGTACACTTCTAATAACCAGACCACATAGGTCACCTCTAATCACAAAGCCTCAAATAAATCCCACTCACTCTGTCTCTAAAGTACGGATAGCCATTATCACTTAAATCTGGCAGAAACCCCAACTTGGAAGCAGAATGTCTATATGAGGGAAGGAATAATTACAATGGGAAATTTAACAGACTAGTAAGGAACAAACATGTTATTCAGTCATAGAGCCTTAGCATGGGGCGAAGATGCCGGCTAGGTACACGCAAAAGCAGCAGGTGCAGAGTGGCAGAGTAAACACCAGGGCCTGGTGCTGGAAGACAGGGGTTCTCAGCCCTGGCTGCCCATGAGGTGTACCGGGGGAGCTTTCAGAAGCTATCATGCCCAGGTCCCACCTTCTAGGGACTCTGGTTTCATTGGTCTAGAGAGGGTCCATGAGTGGGAATGTTTTAATAACTCCCCAGGTAATTCTAATGTGAAACTAGTTTTAAGAATTACAATTACAAATGATGAAAGATACCAAAGAGTTCTTGCCTTTTGAATAATATATTTTGATACAATACAAGCTGTTGCCTATACTTTATTCTTTCCATTCACACAGTCTTGGGGCTCTTCTTGAATTTGCAAACCAAAAGAGGAGGGGAGACACAATTTTTCAACTCATAAGGCACCTATCGTTCAACATTAACTTGGACAACTGCTGTCAGCAAGGCAGGACTGAAGTAAAGGTACATTTATTTTACAAATAGGTGGCCCAGCAAGCTAGAGAGCTTTCCAAAAAGTCATTCGGCAAAGTTGGGTTAAGCCAGGAATAGATCAAAATTTCAGGCCAAACCAGTCAGCCACATCAATAGCCTTTAGAAGGTCTGTCTTACATTTACTGGTCTGAGCTAAACAGCTCAAAACAGTGAGGTCCGTTAGATCAACCTGGGCAAGACTGACAGAATTCGGAGCTGCTGACTTTGGGACAGGATTTCCTGCTGCCCCTTGTCTGGTGTCAGACACCCTGCCCCAGTGACTGTGCCCTAACCTCTCCATGGTGGCCCACAGACTGCAGAGGAGTAGAATTTGGCCATGACCACAGGGCTCCTGACACATAAAGAGCTTAACAATATCCCCAGCCCATACCTACGATGAGTTCCTTCTGAAAGTCTCAAGTTCTTAAAAGTTTTCTCAACTGGAACTGCCTTTGCCCAGGAGACCCGTTAAACCTCAGGGCAGATTTGCATCTCCTCAGAGCAGATGATGACTGAAAAACAAACAAAACACAAAGCCAGGCATTTGGAAATACAACACATGACACCCTCAGAGGGCAGGCAGACCCTAACCAAGCCTGCCCAGGGGCCCAGGGCAGGAGGGGAAAGCAGAATGCAGCACAACACAAGTCAGGAAGCCCTTTCTGTGTCCTTTGGGTCAAGGTTGCCTCAAATGTTGTAATTTGGTTAACTGACGCCAGTCCTTTAGGGATGCTGGAAAAGAGGCTTCTTAGCCACACAAGAATTCACCAGATCTCTTTGTCTTTGGATGAAATGACAGCCTGTGTGGAAATGAATCTCTCCCTGCCCTCTGCCATATGCCCTTCAGCATATGTGTCTTTCTTATAGTATTTTCAGTTTGTCTCATATCCGGGTGATTTGTGTTTATGCTTGTCTGTCTTCTCCACTAGATCATAAACCAGAAAGACAGATGTGGTGCGTTTTGCACTTCCCCATGGTGGGAGCCAAGTACGTTTGTTGAATATGACAGAAGCTTCTAGAGATGAAATCTTCAAAGTGGCCTCAACTAACATTGAGTCGAGCAGCTCTTTAGCAGGAAGGCAACCCGGTGAGTGAGCTGAGAGAGTGAAGAGGGACACTGCAAGATTAGAGTGCAGGGAGAGGGTTGGGGGAAGGTGTCAGTGGCGTGCTGGCACGTGCACGACCAGGGGAAGGATTTCAAAACCTCTCCTAACAGCAGCTCCTGAAAGACGTGAGTATCCACTGCACACTCCCGAAACGAACACCCAAAGGTGCACCAGCTGAGAAGGAATGCACTGCTTACAGCACCCTGCCACCAAGCCTACCCACAACATCTAGGCATTCCTGGCACCTGCCAGCCAAGCTCTGATCTGTTCAGACCCCCTGATCATCTTCTGAGAAAGAGTGAGATCATAGCTTTTGGAGCTGGTAGGACTTCAAGTCATCAATAATGTAACAGAATTCCCATAAACACTAAGGACTTCATATCTGAGAGCTGCAAGCAAGAACCTAGCAGGCATCCAGAGGGTGAAATGCCATCACTCTCAATCTATTTTCCTGCCCCAAATTCATTTTTAATATATGCCATTCACCAAAGAAATATGTATATTTAATATTAATGTGATAAATGTAACTCTGCCTACTTATGAACAAATAACTTCTAGAAACATTTCAGATCATCAGGCTAAACAAACACGTCCTTCACAGTCAGAAAAAGACGAGCCACCACTCCCCCACTACCACACACACACCTGCCCCCCACAAATAAAGAAGAAATCAAATTATGTCAGTGCCGTGGTACATATTCAGGTCTGGTGGAATATAATTAGAAAGGCCAGAGACGCTTTAGAGTATAATTCCTCAAACCAAACTGCAAACCGTGACATGTAATATTTCCCCACTAAAGAATAGAAAAAGATCCGTTCTGACCTGGTAGGGCACACGTCCTTCTTTTTCTTTTTCTCACTGTTCTCACACATCCAGTGAAGAGCGGTCCTTTATTTGGACAGCAACATGCACCTTCATCGAGGATAATTTCCTGTTAGTATCTATTACTGTTAAGAGGATCTCAGTCCACAGAGTGAAAACTGGGGCTGGAGGTTCTCCAAAAAAGCTCGGGCTGTCAAAGGCAATAGGAAAAGACTTTCTATATACATATATTGTAACTGCAGTTGCCTCCTAATAACCTCACTCCCTTCCTCTCTGGATTTGAATCACTGCAGCACCCCATGGAAAGGCTTGAGGACAGCGGAGTGAGACTCTAGTGCAGACACAAGGTCCAAGTGACCAGACCAGCTTCCACTTGCTTTAAAAGAAGCAGAACTGTGAGAAGAGAGGCAAGAGAACCAGCCAACAGGATGTGTGTGGCTGGAGTTCCTGGCATGAAGTCTTGGCTTTCATGTTTATTTTTGGATGTATTTTTCTTAGCCCTTTGATGCAAATTTCTGGCCTGGGAAGTAACCCTACAGTACAAGCTCCAAAGTTGTTAAAAGTAAGTGCAATCGTCCGACTTGGAAGAAAGCAAGTCCCTTGGCTTTTAGGCCCCAGTTAATCCTCAGATGAGGGTGTCGGTCCCTGTGCATTAACAGGCAGGCCAGGGGCTGCCTATCTGAGGATGGATCATGCAGTTCTACCTCATCACCCAGGGCCAGTAAACATGGATACAAAATACCGGTCCATCTTGAAAGCCTACCATTAATGTAGGCTGAAATTGTTTGCATGCTAAATAAAATATTAAAACACAACCAAAAGGCTTCCGAGATTTTTATTCTAAGATATTATGTTTTAAGTATTTGGCTTTAATTTTTCTGACAGCCCAAGACAGATAGGAATATCAAATCTGTTCAAGCAGGAGCAGATGTCTCTGAGAAGTATATTTTTCCAACTTACCTTTTTAAAAGTACATCAGCAAAGACTAAGCTGCTGTTATTTCAATAATTCCTATTCTCATAGTGACTTGAATGGATAAGGGCTTTTTCCCCCTGCACAGTCCAAAAGAGGCAGTAAAAAGAAATAGCGAAAAAGCTTTTCAGTCCAACAACTGCCAACATATCTGATAGAATCAAGAAATAAAACACTGAAAATTAAGAGACAGATGTAAAAATATTTCTTCAACAATATTCATTCCGCTTAGAAATATTCTTGTTTACAAATTGCAACTACCACTGGCATTTTTCACAGAACTAGAACAAAAAATTTCACAATTTGTATGGAAACACAAAAGACCCCGAATAGCCAAAGCAATCTTAAGAATGAAAAATGGAGCCGGAGGAATCAGGCTCCCTGACTTCAGACAATACTACAAAGCTACAGTAATCAAGACAGTTTGGTACTGGCACAAAAACAGAAATATAGATCAATGGAACAGGATAGAAAGCCCAGAGATAAACCCACGCACATGTGGTCACCTTAACTTTGATAAAGGAGGCAAGCATATACAGTGGAGAAAAGACAGCCTCTTCAATAAGTGGTGCTGGGAAAACTGGACAGCTACATGTGAAAGTATGAAATTAGAACACTCCCTGACACCATGCACAAAAATAAACTCAAAATGGATTAAAGACCTAAATGTAAGGCCAGACATTATCAAACTCTTAGAGGAAAACATAGGCAGAACACTCTATGACATAAATCACAGCAAGATCCTTTTGGACCCAGCTCCTAGAGAAATGGAAATAAGAACACAATTAAACAATTGGGACCTAATGAAACTTAAAAGCTTTTGCACAGCAAAGGAAACCATAAACAAGACCAAAAGACAACCCTCAGAATGGGAGAAAATATTTGCAAATGAAGCAACTGACAAAGGATTAATCTCCAGAATTTACAAGCAGCTCATGCAGCTCAATATCAAAAAAACAAACAACCCAATCCAAAAATGGGCAGAAGACCTAAATAGACATTTCTCCAAAGAAGATATACAGATTGCCAACAAACACATGAAGGAATGCTCAACATCATTAATCATTAGAGAAATGCAAATCAAAACTACAATGAGATATCATCTCACACCGCTCAGAATGGCCATCATCAAAAATTCTAGAAACAATAAATGCTGGAGAGGGTGTGGAGAAAAGGGAACCCTCTTGCACTGTTGGTGGGAATGTAAATTGATAAAGCCACTATGGAGAACAGTATGGAGGTTCCTTAAAAAACTAAAAATAGAGCTACCATACGACCCAGCAATCCCACTACTGGGCATATACCCTGAGAAAACCATAATTCAAAAAGAGTCATGTACCAAAATGTTCATTGCAGCTCTATTTACAATAGCCAGGACATGGAAGCAACCTAAGTGTCCATCATCGGATGAATGGATAAAGATGTGGCACATATATACAATGGAATATTACTCAGCCATAAAAAGAAATGAAATGGAGTTATTTGTAGTGAGGTGGATGGATCTAGAGTCTGTCCTACAGAGTGAAGTAAGTCAGAAAGAGAAAAACAAATACCGTATGCTAACACATATATATGGAATCTAAGGGAAAAAAAAAAAAGGTCATGAAGAACCTAGTGGCAAGACAGGAATAGACACAGACCTACTAGAGAATGGACTTGAGTATATGGGGAGGGGGAAGGGTAAGCTGTGACAAAGTGAGAGTGGCATGGACATATATACACTACCAAACGTAAAACAGATAGCTAGTGGGAAGCAACAGCATAGCACAGGGAGATCAGCTCTGTGCTTTGTGACCACTTAGAGGGGTGGGATAGGGAGGGTAGGAGGGAGGGAGATGTAAGAGGGAAGAGATATGGGAACATATGTGTATGTATAACTGATTCACTTTGTTATAAAGCAGAAACTAACACACCATTGTAAAGCAATTATACTCCAATAAAGATGTTAAAAAAAATTGCATTATTTTCCTAAGACAGAAACCGTCACATATTTTTTATTTTTACCACTTAGTTTTATATCCCAGAAAGCATAAAAAATTGTCAGTCAACATTTACTGAGGCCACAAACACACTTGGGGAATAAATGTTACTGGATCAATCACTATATCCAAGCAATGGTTCTCTGTGATACTATATGTCCTGGTTAGGCTAAAATCACAATAGCTTCTGGGTAACTATCACAGCTAAGAAATCACATTTGTTGCAGCATGAGTCATACTACAAATTTAAAATATTGCTTTTCTTTTTCTTTTTTTTCTTTTTTTTTTGTTGGAATATAATTGCTTTATAACGTTGTGTTAGTTTCTGCTGTACAATGAAGTGAATCAGCTATATGTATACATATATCCCCATATCCCCTCCCTCTTGGACCTCCCTCCCACCCACCCCCCATCCCACCCCTCTAGGTCATCACAGAGCACCAAGCTGAGCTCCCTGCGCTGTACTGCACATTCCCACTAGCTATCTATTTTACACATGGTAGTGTATTTATGTCAAACCTAATCTCCCAATTCATCCCCCCTCCCCTTCCCCGCATGTCCACATGTCCATTCTCTACATCTAGTCTCTATTCCTGCTCTGCAAATAGGTTCATCTGTACCATTTTTCTAGATTCTACATGTATGCATTAATATATGATCTTTCTTTTTCTCATTCTGGCTTACTTCACTCTGTATGACAGTCTCTAGGTCCATCCACATCTCTACAAATGACCCAATTTCATTCGTTTCTAAGGCTGAGTAATATTCCATTGTATATATGTACCACATCTTTATCCATTCGTCTGTCATTGGACATTTAGGTTGCTTCCATGTCCTGGATATTGTAAATAGAGCTGCAATGGACATTGTGGTACATGAGTCCTTTTGAATTATGGTTTTCTCAGGGTATATGCCCAGTAGTGGGATTGCTGGGTCATACTGTAGTTCTATTTTTAGTTTTCTAAGGAACCTCCATACTGTTCTCCATAGTGGCTGTATCAATTTACATTCCCACCAACAGTGCAAGAGGGTTCCCTTTTCTCCACACCCTCTCCAGCATTTATTGTTTGTAGATTTCTTTCTTTCTTTTTTCTTTTTTTTTTCTGTCTGCGCGGGGTCTTTGTTGCTGCGCATGGGCTTTCTCTAGTTGCAGCGAGCGGGGGTTACTCTTTGTTGCAGTGTGCGGGCTTCTCATTGCGGTGGCTTCTCTTGTTGCGGAGCATGGGCTCTAGAGCACAGGCTCAGTAGTTGTGGCGCATGAGCTTAGTTGCTCTGCGGCATGTGGGATCTTCCTGGACCAGGGCTCGAACCCGTGTCTCCTGCATTGGCAGGCGGGTTCTTAACCACTGCACCACCAGGGAAGCCTGTAGATTTTTTGATGATTGCCATTCTGACTGGTGTGAGGTGATACCTCATTGTAATTTTGACTTGCATTTCTGTAATAATTAGAGATGTTGAGCATCTTTTCATGTGCCTCTTGCCCATCTGTATGCCTTCTTTGGTGAAATGTCTTCTGTGCATTTTTAAATTGTGTTGTTTGTTTTTTTGATGTTGAGCTCCATGAGCTGTTTGTATATTTTGGAGATTAATCTTTTGTCCGTTGCTTCGTTTGCAAATATTTTCTCCCATTCTGAGGTTTGTTTTTAAAGAGTCTAGTTTCACTGCTGTCTTAAATTTCAAATAATTTATTCACAAGTGTGTATTTGTGGACATGCTCAAACACGTCCACAATGAAGGAAAGTTTTTGGCTAGAATGATGTTCATGCAATTGGAACACAGGTAAACAGGTGTAGGTCACTAGTGCCAGGACCTCTCAGTGGCGTCTGTGTAAGTTTGATGGAAAGTGCCTCTCTAATCTACTTCTCTGGACACACTGGACACACCTCCCCATTCAAGTTCATGTATTTGGAATATTCCACGTAAAGATGTCAAAACATGCTGCTGACCTGAAAGCACCTTCATATACAATGTTAGAAAATCAGGAAGAAAATCAAAAAAGCCCTCGCTGTTGTTCTAACCACTGGAACTTTAGACTGTGTGTGCTGAGAAGAAATTCATGGAATTGGACAGTAAATCAGCATTTTTTTATTCTAAGAGCCACCAGCAATCATAAATACTCACAATCTTGGATCAGGTATTAATAAATGGCTTAATTAAAACTTCCAAGCCTACACTTAACTACTTAGATATAACAATCCAATGTAACACATAGTTCTTTATTTGAACTTCATTTGAAATAAAACAAATAGAAGATGCTTATGTAGTAAATTTATTTATTTACAGATATTTATGGGGAAATTTGAACTGTGGACTGGGTATTAGATGACATTAGCATATTATTTAGTTTTGTAGGTGAAATAATGGTATTATGGGTATGTAGCAGGATATTCTGATTTTTTGGAGATATATGCTAATGTTTAGGATGAAACGTCATGATGTTTGTCATTTACATTAAAGTGGTTCAGCAAAAAAAAAAAAGATGAAGCAAATATGGCTATATGTTAACGACTGCTGAACTAAGTGAGAGTGTATGGGTGTATTGTATTATCCTTTTTGATTTTCTGTATGTTTGAAAATTGTTTTAATAAATTTTTTTAAATGTTTACAGGTAGCAAGCAGTTGCTTCTCAGGAACTTCTTTCACATCACTGAGGCCTCCTAATTAAAATAAATTTTTAAATATTGCCACAAACTATCCTTGACCAGCAACTTGAATAAGTCATCACAGACAAAAGCAATTATAATGACATACATCACAAGTAGGAGTCATAAACCAGTTTTCCAAATGTTATTTTTGGAAAAGCCTTTTCAGTTTACTTTTTAAGTGAAAGATCCAAAAAGTGGCTTATTTGCCTCAAGCTTGCTTGGTCCCTTTTACTTGACAGAAAACCTCTCTGCACACACCTCATGCAAACCTACTTTAGCTTTGCCTTCCTAAAACTCGCTTTTGTCTCTGAACTTTACAGACCAGCTGGAGCTCCTTAATATTTTCTAAGAGGAATATTTCAAACAAGTAACCCTGCAAGTTAGTCACTACTGCCAAGAATAAAAGTAACAGGTTTCACCGCCAAGGCCTTCCAAGGCTTTGCAGGACTTTGAAAGTAAAGCAGCACTCTTTCACCTGCAGGTTTGCTCCCTTAAAGCATGTGTCATTTGTTTGGCTCTGGAAGAAACTATTTGATTACACAAAATTCTTTTTAGATCAAGTTTAATATCTTAGCCACACAGGGACAAGTGGCGAAGCCGGCCAGCTCGATGGGTTAACACTTGGACATACTGAACCGAGGACAAAGATAAGGAACAACAACAGGTTAAAATCAGAAGCTTGAAGAACTGAAAAGGAATGAGCTCCATTCTAAGCGCTCCATTTGCCATCACTGCATGTAAGATGATTTATTTCCTGCCCCTCGCAGTACCCTAAGGGGCGCTGGTGAGAAATGGGAAATGCACACGCCACCAGGCCCATCCATCCACTGCTGTGCTCCCTGTGCACTGTGAAGTTGGCATGTAACCAGTCATCTTTACGTCCCTCATTTCCCGCACCTTATTACAGGGCACCTCATTTTTAAAAGCATTTAAATGAAGCAGATGTTAACCCCATTCATTCCACTTTCCCAGGGAACAGGTCGACGATGATTTTTAAAACGCCAAAGAAAACATCCAAGTATTTTGTTCCCTGGTTAAGAATACATCCGTGGAATAGGCGGAAGGAAATACATAAAACACACTATGGTCATTCAAGAAATAACTATAAGGCATGTCAAGCGACAGAAAACTGAGCACTCACTAAATTAAAAAAAAAAAAAAAAAGAAGGATGTCTTGTGTCAAAATGGCTTTTTTACACACTTATTTCAAAAACAAGTTTTGAAAATTAAATTCCATCCACCGGCTGAAAGCAGAACACATTAAGGCTTGACTATAATGCCATTATCCAAGTGGCAGCTCCCTTTCTTTTCTGCAACCACGTTAACTGACAAAGCAGCCTTGGGGCTCACCTTGCATAGTGCCTTGAACTCCTTCTGCTTGATGCGGAGCAGTTCGCTGCTCCCCAGTAACGAGGGTCGAATGGCGGGGTGTGTCATCCAGAATGGACTCTCCAAAGGCTGTCCCGTTTCCCAGAGCACAGATGGGCACTGCATCCTAAGAATCCCCAAAACTGGTCGTTAGAAAAGTAAACATTGTCTTTTCTTTGAACTGAAGTATATAGTTGACCCTTGAACAATGTGGGGGTCAGGGGTGCCAAACTTCCACTCAGTAGAAAATCTGAGTAAATCGTGGTTCCTCTGTATCCACCTCTTCTACATCAGCGGATTCAACCAGCCACAGATTATGAGGTACTGTGGTATTTACTATTGAAAAAACTCTGCTGTGAGTGGACCCGCATAGTTCAAAGCCATGTTGTTCAAGGGTCAACTGTAATTTGCATACAGTAAAACACTCAAATCAATTGCACAGTTCAGCAAGTTTTGACAAATATATACAACATGTAATCACCACCCAAATCAAGAAAGAGAGCATTTCTATCACCCCTGAAAGTTTCTTCATGCTCCTTTCCAGTCAGGACGCTGCTTTCAGAGGCAATCATCGTTCTGATTTCCAACACCATAAAAGAATTTCGCCAGTTTTAGAACGTCACATAAAAGGAATCGGACAGGGCTTCCTTGGTGGCGCAGTGGTTGAGAATCCGCCTGCCAATGCAGGGGACGTGGGCTCGAGCCCTGGTCCGGGAAGATCCCATATGCTGCGGAGCAACTAAGCCCCGGGCACCACAACTACTGAGCCTGCGCTCTAGAGCCCGTGCTCCGTCACAGGAAAGGTCACCGCAGTGAGAAGCCCACGCACTGCAATAACGAGCATTCCCCGCTCGCCACAACTAGAGAAAGCCTGCGCACAGCAACGAGGCCCCAATGCAGCGAAAAATAAATAAGTAAACTTATTTTTTAAAAAAATCACGTGGACATTAATTTTGCAAGGCATTATCAACTAAGGGAGATACACAAGGGTAATCCTGAGTTAGAAAGCACAGTTTTCTTTTCATGCATCTAATACACGATAATAGGCAAATGTTATTTATACATTACTAAAACAAATGCCCATACGAACCCAATTCCTTGAACGATACCAAATTGCTTCTACACAGATATGACCGTATAAAACTGTGTTCAGGAAAATAAAATCAATAATATCTCAGAAGAGAATAAAAGATCATGGGGAAATGTAAAAATGGCTTGCTAATAAATTTTCCAGAAAGGGAGCTGCAAACAAACTCAGTCAGAAAAATATTCCCAGAGCTGAAATACCAGTAATCAGCAAATTAGATACTTCTGAGTAATTTTCAAATTCTAGTAAAAACACAAGATGGATTACGATAAATCACAGCCTTTCACAAATTCTCTAGGCTATCATGTTTGCTTGAGGACCCCACCAGCCTACTTCATCTTTTTTGTATCATCTGAACCCTTCAGAAAGAATTCTCTTAGCCTAATTTCTACTTTCCAGTGTAAATTTCTATTTTAAAACCTGACAGGGATGAACCATAAATATTACTCCTGCCACTATCCACGTAGATTAATTATCTATGGTTATCCGCAAACTACAATGCAAAAGAACTATGAAGATCTGTTATTTGTGACCCAGCTGTAGATTTTTTAAAAAATTTATTTATTTTTGGCTGCGTTGGGTCTTCGTGGCTATATGCGGGCTTTCTCTGGTTGCTGGTGAGCGGGGTCTACTCTTCATCACGGTGCGCAGGTTTCTCATTGCGGTGGCTTCTCTTGTTGCAGAGCACGGGCTCCAGGCGCACGGGCTTCAGTAGTTGTGGCTCACGGGCTTAGTTGCTCTGCAGCACGTGGGCTCTTCCCAGACCAGGGCTCGAACCCGTGTCCCCTGCACTGGCAGGCGGACTCTTAACCACTGCGCTACCAGGGAAGCCCCCAGCTGTAGATTTTTATGGATCAAGTTGTCCTCTGCATTTCCCACCTTCTATCCCTGACACGTCACCACATGTCACCAAAGGTACACAAAGTAAGACACAGGCTGTGAAAGTCACTTGAGCCTGTCTTCCTGCTAGTGAGCAGTTCCTGTACTAAAGACAAAAGGTTGAAATTATTCCTGGATTTCCGCTAGAGAGTTTAACAGGACCCTTGCCTCATCACAGGTAACAACATTCAGTCATGTCAGTATTGCCAAGTGCCTTCTCGGTGCAGCTCACTGTCAGGACCTCCGCGTGCAGACAGACACCAGCCCGGTCATTTCATCCAGCACCTCGGCTCATAGCCAGTACCCCACACTCTCCCACCGGAGCTGAGTGTGGGATCCGTCCTTCCTTCATCTTCTCTTTCACACTTGATCTTCCCAAATGGAAGGACAGGGATTACAAAAACAAGCTAAGGTCTTGAAAGTAGGACTGTAAACCCTCACCTGAAAGAAGTGTTACCTGCAAGTCCAAACTTGACTATCAGCCGACTCAGTATTTTTAGGACAAATTTACTTAGGAATCTGAATGGATTTGGGAAGTGTGCATTGGGCACTGAGATAATTGGGCACAGGGAAGAAGAAAGTCCTAAGAAGACCATCTTCACCCTAAAGATGAGTCACTCTCTTTACAGTCCCTGGGGGCCAGGCCTTGATTACACTTGAATTCCGGGGGGCGTTGTGCACTGTGTTTAGAAAATAATTATCAAATAAGGACATTGACATTCAAATGTTCTCTCATGTAGCAGAACCAGTATGTGTCTCTCAGTTTGTAAATTCAAAGATAGGGTAAATGTGCGCAGCATGAATGTGAGTCGGTGTGGCAGAAGGACTCTTATTTTGGTCCACGCTGCCAGCTAACCAGACCCCTCCCTGTAGGTAAGAGTTGCAAGCCTGAAACCCTGTAGAGATGCTCACTGCACGCTTCCACCAGTAGCTGCACGTGTCAGTTTCTGAATGCAACACTGTTACTCCTTTTAAACTCATACAGGCTCTAGAGATCTGCTCATGTCTCAATAATTATTAAATAGGACTCTTATTTTCTGCTCATTTGCAGATTAATGTTCAGAAAGGTTACCCAAAAGGAAATATTTACAGTGACAGAGGCTGAAGAAAGCAATCAGCAAAGATGATGAAACATCAACAGTGAAGGAAGGTCCTATTTTACATTAAGGTGGCAATTTCTTTTGAGGACTTTCAAAGATGAAATGAAGAGTTAAAAACTTGCGTGTCTTCAAATATGAAGGTGTGTTTAGCAGATGCTGCTGGGGTCCTGCCTGATTCCCCCACCCCACCCCTACCCTCGAAGGAATCTTTGTTTCTGGACAGTGCCCACACATGCCCGTGCTTTCCCCTGTCACCTGCACCGCTCTGCCTGAGAGGACAGCGCTGGGCAGTTCATGCCTGTAACGTGCATCTTCCACCAGAGGGGCATGAACGTAGGAAGATAAATACCCCAGCTTCCTACCCTGCACGGTTTCTTAGAGGGTCCCCAGAAGGACTGACCCCAGCTGCCCACAGCTGAACTCCTTATCCACACACTTTAGCTGGCATTCCTCATTCCTCGTCTCAATTCCCTGCTTCCTTACAGTGTTTCCTGGGGTCTCCTCCATAAAAACCACATGCAGCCAAATCCCTGTCTCCAGGTTGGCTTCTGGGGAAACAAGAGACTGGGTTGGCTAAACACGGCTGTGAGTCCCAAATTACACTGAGACCTCTGGGGAGGTACTGGGCTGAACCAATATTCCCAGAGAGATTCTGTAATACCGACAGATTCCAGCTTGTCACTGACTGCTTTGCATCAGACACATCCTATGTGCAGTAGCCCTTGGGTGACACCTGGGAAGACTTGTCTTAGTAAAGCACACCGGGTCTCTGAGGCCAGCGCTACTATATGACTAGGGGTGATGGGCTCTCAAACAAAGAATTACCTATGGCAGGTTACTGATATGACTGATATGATACCTGGTTTCTTCTTTGGATCTGATCCAGCTCTCTCTCATCCATCAGTCCACCTGATCACTCCTTCTCCTACCATCTAAACCCTTAATTACCCACTCACCCTTAATAATACACATCCTCCTGTGTATCACTATGCACATGAGTCTACACATATGTGAGTGGAGTACTATGTGCCATGCACTGGACCAGGTGCCATGACTATGACGTCTGCTTAATTCCTCACAACAGTTAAAGGAGATAATGTATTTAAGTCCTCTGCACAGTGCCTGACTCAAAAGAAATGCTTAATAAATTGTGGATATTCTTACTGATGGTAGTATTAAAACAATCCTGCAACATTGGGATTATTGCTATTTTATAGGTTGAGGAAAATCAGGCTCAAAGACGTTCGATAATCTGCCCAAACGTGACTAACGAACTGTCTAGAAGAGTTGGGACTAGACACTAGTCAATCTAATTAGCTCCCATGTATTTCTTAAACTATCATATGAAATTTAAGTACTTCTTTCCAAGGCTCAGTAGGAAAATTGATTAATTGGATTGATTGATTGAAGTATTAATTTAATCCATACAGGTTCTTTTTTCAATCAGCCAATTTACAGATTTACTGAACACCTAGTAATTCCATATCACCAGGAAAATACCCACATTTGGCACTGCTCTCCCTCTAACCCTCCAATTCCAATAGTGGGGCCCACTTGACCCTTATCTAGAGGATCAAATCTATTCCAGGCTGGGGCACCAATCTTCTTACTCAACAGGAGAAATATAAAGAATCCAAGCCAGAAACTAAGGATCACATCCACATTTCTGCTTTTCCCACTCTGATCCTGTGCCCCAGTTCTGATCACAGAGTGCCTACTTCAGCTGGAGAAACTGGGTTCCTATCTTTCTGTGTCTCTGCCCTGATAACCTGCCTGGTATCCTAATTCTTCCCAAAGCGACAGACTGCCTTGTTCTGACAGTCTCCCTGCGCCCCGGCTCCCCTCGGGCATCCTTCCAACACCAGGCCTCTTCGTCAGCCTGCCTGGCCTCCCACCTCCATCCCTGGGCCTGCTTCCTGCCTCCCTGCCCATGACCAAGCCCTACCCATCACGTTAGACCTGCCTCAGCCCTTCACCTGCTCACCTGGGGGCTGTGCTTCTCCAGCACTCTGCTTGCCCCTCGACTCCTGCCCAGCACCCCCTTGCTCAGGCCCTCGAGATGGCACCCACCTCCACCATGGGCAGCCCCCAGCTTCCGGCTTCTCCTCCTGCCCAGCTTGGTACCAACTGAAGTCAGGAGCAATATCTTGGTGTGGTATGGGTTTCAGCGGAATAGGTGGGGTCTGGTTATCTTCACTCATAAAAGTTGGCGTTAGGAAAGTTAACAAACATGTCAATGATCCAGCCCTGCTGGAAGGCAGGGAGCATCCAAGGTTACACACCTGGTGGCACCAGGGTCAGCACACTCCACGCTTAGCGGGAAAATCCCCTGGAGGCAGCACAGGGAGAAGAGCATGTACCTTGTAGACCAGATTCAAAGCTCATCTCTGCCAGTTACTAACCCTGGGCTTTGGGGAGAAGGCTCCCAGGTGCCTCAGTATCCTCATTTGCGAATGGACACAATCTTTCTCATGAGATTATTAACAGAGTTCAATGTAAGTAACAGTCCTATGTGATTCCTGGCAAACAGTAGGTGCTCCATAAAAAACGGAAGATATTATTTCTGACTTAATCTATACATGTATATAAATAAGACCATCTACATTTCTAAAAAGCAAATCGGAGTTTTCTACTATTTAAGTAACAGAGAATCTCTATATTCATTTTGTGTTCATCTCCGATTAATGATGGCTTCTCAACACTTAAATTCTGAGTTTCTCTGTCCCCCAGTCTGGGTGTCAAGTGGTGTGAATGATCTGCAAAACACTTCAGCTCTCTGGGGGAGCTTGTATTCAAAGGAACCCTTCTGACGAATCCTGAGAATCCTTTTGTACGGCAACAAATCACCCCTTAATTTATCTGCTTTATGCATCTGGAGTACAGCATACTGGGTTTTCTTAAAGCAGGCATTCTCGTAGGAGGCATTTGCTTCATTTCATAACTACAGTATGAACATGGGAACTGTGTTAAGAAAGCCCATGGTTGTGTGTGACTGATATCCACGCTAATAAACACAGGTCTTGCAAATGATGTCTGTGAGCAGCTGCTGAAATCCAATTTGCACAAGTTAGACATTCTGATGAAATTTAAAACGATAAAATAGAAGAATTCTCTGTGGTAAGTACATCAGTTTTTTTGACTGTCCTATAACTTTAAGGGATATTAGATATTTGATTATACATATTTAACTCACTTCCCTATTAATGGCTCAAGAAGAGTTAAATGTCTCACCGCAGATTTATTGTTACGGACACACACTGGGTTAACGTCAAGGAACAAATCTGTCGTTACGTGTGTAGCCCTTGAAACATAAATTATTACAAAGAAATATTTTGACAATTTTTATTTTAGGCCTATAGGCAATACTTGCCACTAAATCTGGTAGTGCCTAGGTTTATTTCATGAGTTTGAATTTAGTTCTGGAATTTATGGGGTGCTCCAAATCCTTGTAGTAAATAAAAATTTGTCTCTGAATTTGTCAAGACATCAGAGCACATGTGCAGTCCAAAGGATTTCCCGCCAAGCATGAAGGGAAAACGCTTCTAAGACAAAGGTGTTTCTTTCCTAACAAACAGCACAAAGTCTGTTACTTTGAGAGCACTTCTCTAGAATCACAGCTTAACAAGATCAGGCAAGCTGGCTGCAGCAGGTGCCGTGAGAATGGACTAGCATTAGCATCTGATAACTGAATCAGGGAGGCCAGCCCGTTTTAGCGGAGAGCAAGTCTGTCCTGCACCGCGGCTCTGCCTCACCTCCGCCCAAACGGAGAATTACGTGACAACAAAACTAAATGCAGTAGGCAGATGCCCCATGCAGAATGCTAAATAAACGCTGATCAGATCCTAACAGAGTGTGACCGGAGCATAGACAAGTACTGATAGTAAGAGATGACAGACAAGCACTGTGGACCTGGCACCTTTCCCGTTTCATTGACTCAATAAATGTGTTCAGAAAATGTTTCCTGATGATGGCGATGTTCTATGTCTGAAAATAATGGGGTGAAGTGAGAATGAACCGAGGAATCAGGCAAAAACACAAAGACAGGGAAAGACACAGAAAGCCACGTGGTGGAGAAACATGCCTGTCCTCCAAATTTTATACACAAATATGCAACACTTAAAAACATCTTTGTTGTAGAGACAGAGAGGGTTAAAAAAAAAAAAAAAGCAGTTTACTTTGGGGGAGAACCAGTAAGAGATCATTTTCCAAAATCTGGCTAAAAATTGCCAGAGAACTTTATAGAGACAGATGAGAGGATGAATAAAGTGATGACCAAGGCCAAGTGAAGCCCCATTCTCTGATCCCACGAAATACATGAACAGTACTGTTAAACTTCTTGCCATTTCTAATACCAAGTGCATGTCCTGCTTTCTCTATTCTAGCACTGCCCTCTTGTGATAAAATGACAACATTGCAACCAACTTTTCCTTCTCAAAATAGTCATTAAAAAGCCCATAATCCCTGCTCTTTGCCAAGCTTCCTACTAAGTGCTGCATATAGATTAACTCATTTAAGGTAGGAACTATTTTCCCCAACTTGTAGGTACTCTAACTTGCTTACGGTCACACAGCAATTAAATGGCTCTGAGGATTTCAAAAGAAGTCTGATTTAAACCATTGTGGGTTGCATTAGGAAAATATTAACACTTTAAGCATCTGTTAGAGATCTCACGAATAAACCATCCCATTCCCTATTTTGCAGCATGAACTTCTATTCGCTCCGCAGCCATCAGAAATTCTTCTTTCAGTCCCCCTGCCGCCCTGATTGGCCGTCCGCGAGTGACGTGGCGGCCGCCTCGGCCTATGGCAGCTGAGCCGGCCGGTGGCGGGTGCGGAAGCAGCGGGGCGCTGCGGGCGCGGGTGCCCGGCGGCAAGGGCGGGTGCGGGCGGCGCGCAAGGTCTTTGTTTCGCTCTATCCCAGCGCCGGCGGGATGACGCGCTTCGGTCTGACTGTGGTCCGGCATGGAGACACAAGACTTAGCAAGGAGAATATACTTCAAGGACAATGAATAGATGAGCCTCTTTCAGAAACTGGATTTAAACAAGCAGCTGCTGCTGGTATATGTCTTAATAACGTGGTTTACTCACATTTTTTCCAGTGACCTCATGAGGACAAAGCAGACCGTGCATGGAATTTTGGAGAAGAGCAAATTTTGCAAAGATATGACAGTAAAGTATGATTCAAGACTTGGAGAAAGGAAATACGGGGTTGCAGAAGGCTGGCCACTGAGTGAGTTAAGGGCCATGGCCAAAGCAGCTGGGCAGGAGTGCCCTGTGTTCACACCGCCCGGAGGAGAGACCTTGGACCAGGTGAAAATGCGTGGAAAAGACTTCTTTGAATTTGTCAGCTGATCCTGAAAGAAGGTCAGAATGAACAGTTTTCCCAAGAAGCCCCGAGCGACTGTCTGGAAAGTTCTTTGGCAGAGCTATTTCCTTTAGGGAAAAACTGTGCCTCCAAGTTTAGTTCGGACAGCGGCGCTCTGGGTTAGTGGCCAGTGTCTCAGTTGTGAGTCACGGCGCCTACATGAGAAGCCTGTTGGATTATTTCCTGACCAACCTTAAGTGTTCCTTCCCGGTGACCCTGAGCAGGTCCGAACTTGCATCAGTCAGCCCCAATACAGGGATGAGCATCTTTATCATAAACTTTGAGAAAGGAGAAGTGAAACCAACCACCCAGTGTGTGTGTGTGTGTGAACCTACAGGGCCACCTGACCAGGGTGACCAAAACTCACTAAATTTAAATCTGCATCAAAATCTAAAAAATATGAGCCTCTGAGGGAGCGCCTTTGACTTTATTTCCACTCTCTGCTAATGCAGACTTGGAAACAGTTAAAAAGCTGTCCGTTATAGCAGGTTATAAAGCTCGAATGGAATCAGAGCCACATGAAACACTCACGGAAAACCATCGGGAATTGACTTCTTTTTAGTGAGTACAGTTGGAATTTCCCAGGGTAATTTTACCGCCAATGGATGAAGGAACTCAGTATTGCAAATTGGGGGATTAATAATCCTGTTACTATGGGTTTTTTTGCTTTTTTTAATATCCTGGGGTTTTTTTGGTATTTTTCTTTAATGTCTGAAAAATCTAGCCTATTTTATTGGCTCTTGGTAAGATACTGTATGTTTTCTTTTTCACTATCTCATCCAGTTCTTAGAAGAGGGAACTATTTGTAATTTCCACTCTATATTTATGTGACAATGTTATATTGAAAAAGTCCTTTAAAGGAGAAATGCTTGAGATTAACCAAGATGGCGGAGTAGAAGGACGTGCTCTCACTCCCTCTTGCGAGAGCACCAGAATCACAACTGGCTGCTGGACAATCATTGACAGGAAGACCCTGGACTTCACCAAGGAGGATACCCCACGTCCAAGGACAGAGGAGAAGCCACAGTGAGACGATAGGAGGGGCGCAATCAGAGTAAAATCAAATCCCATAACTGCTGGGTGGGTGACTCACAGACTGGCGAACACTTATACCACAGAAGTCCACCCACTGGAGTAAAGGTTCTGAGCCCCACGTCAGGCTTCCCAACCTGGGGGTCAGGCAACGGGAGGAGGAATTCCTAGAGAATCAGACTTTGAAGCCTAGTGGGAATTGGATTGCAGGACTTTGACGGGACTGGGGGAAACAGAGACCCCACTCTTGGAGGGCACACACAAAGTAATGTGTGCATCGGGACCCAGGGGAAGGAGCAGTGACCCTGGGGGAGACTGAACCAGACCTACCTGCTGGTGTTGGGGGGTCTCCTGCAGAGGCGAGCGGTGGCTCTGTTTCATCGTGGGGATAAGGACACTGGCAGCAGAGGTTCTGGGAAGTTCTCCTTGGCGTGAGCCCTCCCAGAGTCTGCCATTAACCCCACCAAAGAGCACGGGTAGGCTCCAGTGTTGGGTTGCCTCAGGCAAAACAGCCAACAGGGAGGGAACCCAGCCCCACCCATCAACAGTCAAGTGGATTAAGGTTTTACTGAGCTCTGACCGCCACAGCAACAGTCAGCTCTACCCACCACCAGAGCCTCCCATCAAGCCTCTTAGATAGCCTCAACCACCAGAGGGCAGACAACAGAAGCAAGAAAAACTATAATCCTGCAGCCTGTGGACCAAAAACCACAGTTACAGAAAGATAGAGAAGATGAAAAGGCAGAGGGCTATGTACCAGATGAAGGAACAAGAAAAAAACCCAGAAAAACAACTAAATGAAGTGGAGATAGGCAACCTTCCAGAAAAAGATTTCAGAATAATGATAGTGAAGATGATCCAGGACCTTGGAATAAGAATGGAGGCAAAGATTGAGAAGATGCAAGAAATGATTAACAAAGACCTAGAAGAATTAAAGAACAAACAAACAGAGATGACCAATACAATAACTGAAATGAAAACTACACTAGAAGGAATCAATAGCAGAATAACTGAGGCAGAAGAACGGATAAGTGACCTGGAAGACAGAATGATGGAATTCACTGCTGCGGAACAGAATAAAGAAAAAAGAATGAAAAGAAATGAAGACAGCCTAAGAGACCTCTGGGACAACATTAAACGCAACAACATTCGCATTATAGGGGTCCCAGAAGGAGAAGAGAGACAGAAAGGACCAGAGAAAATATTTGAAGAGATTATAGTCGAAAACTTCCCTAACATGGGAAAGGAAATAGCCACCCAAGTCCAGGAAGCGCAGAGAGTCCCATACAGGATAAACCCAAGGAGAAACACGCAGAGACACATAGTAATCAAAGTGGCAAAAATTAAAGACAAAGAAAAATTATTGAAAGCAGCAAGGGAAAAACGACAAATAACATACAAGGGAACTCCCATAAGGTTAACAGCTGATTTCTCAGCAGAAACTCTGCAAGCCAGAAGGGAGTGGCATGATATACTTAAAGTGATGAAAGGGAAGAACCTACAACCAAGATTACTCTACCCGGCAAGGATCTCATTTAGATTTGATGGAGAAATCAAAAGTTTTACAGACAAGCAAAAGCTAAGAGAATTCAGCACCACCAAACCAGCTCTACAACAAATGCTAAAGGAACTTCTCTAAGTGGGAAACACAAGAGAAGAAAAGGACCTACAAAAACAAACCCAAAACAGTTAAGAAAATGGTCATAGGAACATACATATCGATTATTACCCTAAACGTGAATGGATTAAATGCCCCAACCAAAAGACATAGACTGGCTGAATGGATACAAAAACAAGACCCATATATATGCTGTCTACAAGAGACCCACTTTAGACCTAGGGACACATACAGACTGAAAGTGAGGGGATGGAAAAAGATATTCCATGCAAATGGAAATCAAAAGAAAGCTGGAGTAGCTATACTCATATCAGATAAAATAGGCTTTAAAATAAAGAATGTTACAAGAGACAAGGAAGGACACTACATAATGATCCAGGGATCAATCCAAGAAGAAGATATAACAATTATAAATATATATGCACCCAACATAGGAGCACCTCAATACATAAGGCAACTGCTAACAGCTATAAAAGAGGAAATCGACAGTAACACAATAATAGTGGGGGACTTTAACACCTCACTTACACCAATGGACAGATCATCCAAAATGAAAATAAATAAGGAAACAGAAGCTTTAAATGACACAATAGACCAGATAGATTTAATTGATATATATCGGACATTCCATCCAAAAACAGCAGATTACACGTTCTTCTCAAGTGCGCACGGAACATTCTCCAAGATAGATCACATCTTGGGTCACAAATCAAGCCTCAGTAAATTTAAGAAAATTGAAATCATATCAAGCATCTTTTCTGACCACAACGCTATGAGATTAGAAATGAATTACAGGGAAAAAAACGTAAAAAGGACAAACACATGGAGGCTAAACAATACGTTACTAAATAACCAAGAGATCACTGAAGAAATCAAAGAGGAAATCAAAAAATACCTAGAGACAAATGACAATGAAAACACGACGACCCAAAACCTATGGGATGCAGCAAAAGCAGTTCTAAGAGGGAAGTTTATAGCTATACAAGCCTACCTAAAGAAACAAGAAAAAGCTCAAGTAAACAATCTAACCTTACACCTAAAGAAACTAGAGAAAGAAGAACAAACAAAACCCAAAGTTAGCAGAAGGAAAGAAATCATAAAGATCAGAGCAGAAATAAATGAAATAGAAAAAAGAAAACAATAGCAAAGATCAATAAAACTAAAAATTGGTTCTTTGAGAAGATAAACAAAAATGATAAGCCATTAGCCAGACTCATCAAGAAAAAGAGGGAGAGGACTCAAATCAATAAAATCAGAAATGAAAAAGGAGAAGTTACAACAGACACTGCAGAAATACAAAGCATCCTAAGAGACTACTACAAGCAACTCTATGCCAATAAAATGGACAACCTGGAAGAAATGGACAAATTCTTAGAAAGGTATAACCTTCCAAGACTGAACCAGGAAGAAACAGAAAATATGAACAGACCAATCACAAGTAATGAAATTGAAACTGTGATTAAAAATCTTCCAACAAACAAAAGTCCAGGACCAGATGGCTTCACAGGTGAATTCTATCAAACATTTAGAGAAGAGCTAACACCCATCCTTCTCAAACTCTTCCAAAAAATTGCAGAGGAAGGAACACTCCCAAACTCATTCTATGAGGCCACCATCACCCTGATACCAAAACCAGACAAAGACACTACAAAAAAAGAAAATTACAGACCAATATCACTGATGAATATAGATGCAAAAATCCTCAACAAAATACTAGCAAACAGAATCCAACAACACATTAAAAGGATCATACACCACGATCAAGTGGGATTTATCCCAGGGATGCAAGGATTCTTCAATATACGCAAATCAATCAATGTGATACACCATATTAACAAATTGAAGAATAAAAACCATATGATCATCTCAATAGATGCAGAAAAAGCTTTTGACAAAATTCAACACCCATTTCTGATAAAAACTCTCCAGAAAGTGGGCATAGAGGGAACCTACCTCAACATAATAAAGGCCATATATGACAAACCCACAGCAAACATCATTCTCAATGGTGAAAAACTGAAAGCATTTCCTCTAAGATCAGGAACGAGACAAGGATGTCCACTCTCACCACTATTATTCAACATAGTTTTGGAAGTCCTAGCCACGGCAATCAGAGAAGAAAAAGAAATAAAAGGAATACAAATTGGAAAAGAAGAAGTAAAACTGTCACTGTTTGCAGATGACATGATACTATACATAGAGAATCCTAAAACTGCCACCAGAAAACTGCTAGAGCTAATTAATGAATATGGTAAAGTTGCAGGATACAAAATTAATGCACAGAAATCTCTTGCATTCCTATACACTAATGATGAAAAATCTGAAAGAGAAATTATGGAAACACTCCCATTTACCATTGCAACAAAAAGAATAAAATACCTAGGAATAAACCTACCTAGGGAGACAAAAGACCTGTATGCAGAAAACTATAAGACACTGATGAAAGAAATTAAAGATGATACCAACAGATGGAGAGATATACCATGTTCTTGGATTGGAAGAATCAACATTGTGAAAATGAGTATACTACCCAAAGCAATCTACAGATTCAATGCAATCCCTATCAAATTACCAATGGCATTTTTTACGGAGCTAGAACAAATCATCTTAAAATTTGTATGGAGACACAAAAGACCCCGAATAGGCAAAGCAGTCTTGAGGCAAAAAAATGGAGCTGGAGGAATCAGACTCCCTGACTTCAGACTATACTACAAAGCTACAGTAATCAAGACAATATGGTACTGGCACAAAAACAGAAACATAGATCAATGGAACAAGATAGAAAGCCCAGAGATTAACCCACGCACCTATGGTCAACTAATCTATGACAAAGGAGGCAAAGATATACAATGGAGAAAAGACAGTCTCTTCAATAAGTGGTGCTGGGAAAACTGGACAGCTACATGTAAAAGAATGAAATTAGAATACTCCCTAACACCATACACAAAAATAAACTCAAAATGGATTAGAGACCTAAATATAAGACTGGACACTATAAAACTCTTAGAGGAAAACATAGGAAGAACACTCTTTGACATAAATCACAGCAAGATCTTTTTTGATCCACCTCCTAGAGTAATGGAAATAAAAACAAAAATAAACAAGTTGGACCTAATGAAACTTCAAAGCTTTTGCACAGCAAAGGAAACCATAAACAAGACGAAAAGACAACCCTCAGAATGGGAGAAAATATTTGCAAATGAATCAACGGACAAAGGATTAATCTCCAAAATATATAAACAGCTCATTCAGCTCAATATCAAAGAAACAAACACCCCAATCCAAAAATGGGCAGAAGACCTAAATAGACATTTCTCCAAAGAAGACATACAGACGGCCACGAAGCACATGAAAAGATGCTCAACATCACTAATTATTAGAGAAATGCAAATCAAAACTACAATGAGGTATCACCTCACTCCTGTTAGAATGGGCATCATCAGAAAATCTACAAACAACAAATGCTAGAGAGGGTGTGGTGAAAAGGGAACCCTCTTGCACTGTTGGTGGGAATGTAAATTGATACAGCCACTATGGAGAACAATATGGAGGTTCCTTAAAAAACTAAAAAGAGAATTACCATATGACCCAGCAATCCCACTACTGGGCATATACCCAGAGAAAACCGTAATTCAAAAAGACACATGCACCCGAATGTTCATTGCAGCACTATTTACAATAGCCAGATCATGGAAGCAACCTAAATGCCCATCAACAGACGAATGGATAAAGAAGATGTGGTACATATATACAATGGAATATTACTCAGCCATAAAAAGGAACGAAATTGAGTCATTTGTTGAGACGTGGATGGATCTAGAGACTGTCATACAGAGTGAAGTAAGTCAGAAAGAGAAAAACAAATATCGTATATTAATGCATGTATGCGGAACCTAGAAAAATGGTACAGATGAGCCAGTTTGCAGGGCAGAAGTTGAGACACAGATGTAGAGAATGGACATATGGACACCAAGGGGGGAAAACTGCGGTGGGGTGGGGATGGTGGTGTGCTGAATTGGGCGATTGGGATTGACATGTATACACTGATGTGTATAAAACTGATGCCTAATAAGAACCTGCAGTATAAAAAAACAAACAAAACAACTAATACTAAACTTTCATTGGGTTATTTGTATGGAAATATGTTAATATAAATGTTTCAGACATTACATGAAATTTCTAAAAATCTTATATTTGTATTTGTATGGAAATATGTATGGAAATATGTTAATATAAATGTTTCAGACATTACATGAAATTTCTAAAAATCATATTTGTATTTGTATGGAAATATGTATGGAAATATGTTAATATAAATGTTTCAGACATTACATGAAATTTCTAAAAATCTTATATTTGTACTTGTATGGAAATATGTATGGAAATATGTTAATATAAATGTTTCAGACATTACATGAAATTTCTAAAAATCTTATATGTTCTGGTATAATGTTATAAGTAATAATCCTAGTTATTACTTTAAAATGTATATCTCAGAAATAACTAATTTTCTTGTCAACTGCATTATTATGAACTTTCATCAAATCTTTAACCGTGGTCATTTTTAAGTCTTTTGTCATTTACAGACAGTTCTGGGTGTACTCTGATGATTTTGCAAATATGTTCCTATAAAAGGGTTTCATCTTCAAGAAATTCATGGAAAAGACTCTGACAAGTACAGGTTTCTGGTAACGGACTGTACTGCTGAACTGAATGAATGAGCATTTTCAGAACTCTAATGAAAAACTGATGAACTCATAAAAGTGCTAACAAAAGATCAAGATGAAAAAAAAAAAATTAATTACATGGGACTGAGTGAACTGATGAGGATGAGTATAATTTTTGTGACTTTCTGTCTGAATTAAAAAAAAAAAAAATCCCACAAGGACTCAGAGGCAAAGAATATACAAATCAATTTTCACTGCAAAGTAAAGGAGCTGTTACAGTGGAGGATTACTGGACTGAATGTCAATATTATGACATAGTATGAGTGTGTTTCATGTTTCGTAATTGCAATCATTGTTGCTTTTGTTGTGGTCATCCATGTACAATGCTTGGTGTCGGTCGATTTATCTCTTGTAAAAATAAAATACAGTGTGTGTGTGTGAAAAAAAAAAAAAAAAAAAAAGACCTCACCCTTAAAAAAAAAATAAATAAAAATAAATAAAAATAAAAATACCTTGTGAGAAAAAAAAAAAAAAAAAAAAAGAAGGAAATTCTGCAATATGTGACAACATGGATAAGCATTGAGGATACTATGCTGAGTGAAGTAAGCCAGTCACAGAAGGACAAATTCTGTATGATTCCACTTATATGAGGTGTATAAAATAACCAAACTCATAGAGTCAGAGAATGGAATGGTGGTTGCCTGGGGCTGGAGGGAAACTAGGAATTGGTCATCAATGGGTACAAAGTTTCAGTTATGCAAAATGAGTAAGTTCTAGAGATCTGCTATACAACACTGTGCCCATAGTTAATAATACTGTACTGTACTCTTAAATTTTTGTTAAAAGTATAGATTTTATATTAGGATTTCTTACTATAATAAAATACTATTTAAAAAAAAAAAAAAAAAAAAGGAGAAATGCTTGCTGTCATAGTTTATGTAAAAGCAAATGACAATGTTTAATACAGAAATCAACTGTTGGAATTGTTTACTCTGGAGGGTTTGAGAGGCAGATGAATGCGGATTGCGGTTGCAGAATAGTCTCATGAGGAAGAAGCATCATCTGATTACAAAATTTTTAAAGAAGGAATCGGAGCGGAGGAAGAGAAAAGAGCAGATCTTTCTTATCTAACCTGTAGGCTGAAGAATTTAGTTTGAAGATGGCGCTAAAGAAAGTAAACGGTTGCTTCACAGTAGCCCCAGAATAAAAGAGAGGCTTCACTGAAAAGAACCTTGGTTTTTTTTGTGGAAGGTACAGATGAGGTTTCCTCTCCTTTCCACCAGATGGCACCAGAGAAAAGGGAGTTTGGTTACCTTAATTTTGTACAAAAGATGGGTCGCTCTGAGGCTCTCATCTAAATGGAGAAAATGTTTTCCATGCAGTTTGCCTTTAAATGATCACGTTGATGAATGCTGTGAGTCTCAGCTCACAAGAGGGTAGGACTGAGGCTGTCAGTTAAGGCTAAAATCACGTGTGGTCATATTTCAAGTTCAGGATCATGCCGTCCTTAGTGTGTCCAGCGCTGCCCGTGTTCGTGCCAGTACTGGAGCAGAGCACGTGGTCGAGCACAGAGGAAGTTCACTGGAGATGAAAAGCTGGAAAGTAGCCAAAAAGGACAGATAATAAATGTCCACGTCCCCGCCATCCAGAAGTAATATCCCCCCCCCCCTTTTTTTCTTAAAAAGAAATAACACATTGCGCTGTAAGTCAAGTTCCTTTAAGCAGCTGTCGCTGTCCTGTTTCCTCCTGTTCTCTACAGAGGCAGCCAGCACCGCGAGTCTGTACACCCATCCACCCTTCACGGGGCCACCTAGTGTCATAAGGGAACAACGGTATTGTTCTGGTGTTTTTAAAATGTACAAAATATCAAGCTGTCTGTATTCTGTATTTTCACTTATTGCATGTATCTTGGGGCTCTATACTGGTATGTATAGATAGATCTGGTTACTTGTAACCACTGTATTGTACAGAATAAATGTAGTACCTTTTATTTCTTTATTCTCATAAAAGAGAAAAAAAAACATTCTTTCGTGTGACTGGGAAAATGGTATACTTTTTTTTGATGTAAAGATTAATTTAAAACCGTCTTTATTTTTAAGATTTAAATAGTTACCATGCCAAACAGGCCCCTCACTTACAAAATGTGCAGAGAAAAGCAGGACCTCGTCTCTCTTCCTCTCCTTCTCTCTCTCTCTCTCTCTGACACAAACATGCACACACATGCACAGAGCTGAGTATTGTCTGAGATAGTGAGGTTTATATTTATTGTTTTTAAGTTTATTATTCGTTTATAACTTGTTCCAACACTCACTTCTAACCCTAAATCCATTCAAATATTAATAAGAAAAAGTCCACCCACAGTATCATTCATTCTAGTGGGAATGTAAAAATCTCTGGCTTTCAGTGCATTAAGTTAAATAGGCTCCCAGGACAGGCAGGTTCTCGAGCCAACGAGTTGAGCTGTGGACATCCGAAGGCGTGCGTGTCCTGCTTAGGCTTAGGGAAGAGACCGAGGGTGGGGACAGGCATCGCTGGGAACGGGAGGTGAATCCCCGACAGGATCTGCGCTGCCAGGTGGAAACCTACACGCGCACGTGAGCCAGGCTGGGACCCCCGGGATGGCGAGGTGGTGTGTGGGCAGGGCCCCTCCCTACCAGGCATCCTCAGCTTGTGGGGGTGAGACACACATGGCCCGGCAGGAGAATGATGGGAAGCTGGGAGCGGGGCCTCCTGACGACTGCGCAGGGACACAGGGCAGGGGTGCTTCCCAAGCGGCTTTTGTTTCATGGAGCAGGGGGGACCCATATAACTTATAGGAAGGTATTTCCAAGGATGGCAGTCTCTAAAAGGTCATCAAAATAACAGGAGCAGAAGGGTGACGTACTTCCCAGAGTTCTGAGCGCAAGCATGGTTTCAAGGCTGTAGGAGGAGGAATGAAAGCACTGCAGCAGCAGCTCCCGGGGAGGGAGGCCCGTCATCCCTCTCCTCCTCCAGAGGCTCCTGTCTCTCCCCTCCAGCCCACGCCGGAGGCCTCAGACTGGGGACACTCAGCTGCAGACACGGCAGGGAGCGGAGCAGAGCGCTGGCCTGCCTGTGTGAGAGGGAGATGCGGGTCCCAGCCAGAGCGCAGCGCGATTTGGTACCACGTCTGCCGGTCCTGAGCCGGGAGCAGACCCGCAGGGCGAGGCCGAGTCAGCGGGCGAGGTCGTGCGTCCCCAGCTGGCAGCCGTGCATTTCTAAACTGACCGGGGGACCGGGGGGGGGGGGGGCTGGCCCCGAGCAGAACTGGGAGGCCAGCTACCTCACTCCCCACAGCCCAGTGGCTTTTTTTCCTCCATCCCCTCCTGCCAGGAAAGGGCCTGAAGTTTGTATGACCACTCACCAGACCGTCTGCATTTTCATCCTTCTCCCCAGCGTGGAAGCCACGGCTTTGTTATGATGTTGGGCATCAGTGTGCTCCAAGGCGGCAGAGCTGGCTCCACACTCCCGTGACCACCACCGCGAACACCGGCGGCGCCTGGGAGCAAGTGCCTTGGCGTTTGCAGACCCCTCCTGGACACCCCAAACGGATGGTCACCCGTGTGGGTAACACGGCGGGGCGGGGGCAGAGCACGGGGGTGGGTAAGGAAATCAGAGTGACCCCCAGCTCTAAGTGATAGCCCTGTGTCATCCTGAGTGAACAACTCATTCACCTGTGACTTAAGCAAGATACAGCCCAGCTGGGTGTGCTCTAACAAGCGTGCAAGTGCAATGCTTTGCCCATGATGAGGTTTCACACCACTGTGCTCGCAGGATATCACCAATGAGAAATAAGTGTGACCCTCCACCTGGCGTCCAAAGAATTCAAGAAGAACCTGCCAAACCAATCATACAGAGAGCAAGAAGTGTGCTTTCTTACCCTAGAGAGCAGAAAAGGATAAAGGAATGATGCGAAAGGAGGAAAAGTAATATATTGAAACAGGCAGGAAGGGAACGTGATTTTATGGGCCAAATAATAATATTTCTGCTCTATGTATTCTGGAAAGTTATATATAGTTATATCTCTCTATCACATAAAGGAATTGGGTGATTTTTTTCAGAAAAAATTCCATCAAATCAACAACACCTAATAAGCGTGTGATATAAAAGTACGGTCCCAGCGTCTGCAGAGGGTTCTCTTCCTTGTTTCAATCAGCGGCGTCACCACCCATCTCCTCATGGCAGTCGGGCTCCTCCCTTTCTCAGCCCCCCACACCCCCCATCAACACCAGTTCCACCCATTTCCCCTCCACCTCGGAGGCACCACATCTCAGTGTCCCTCCCTGACCCCCTACCTCTCTGCCCCACCCTCTGGCCCAGACGCCCTTTGAGGGGACGGGCCACACTCAGCTCCCCGGGCGCCCCCAGGTCTGGCAGGGGGGGCAGGAGCCCCACGCCACGGGCGGTCCAGTGGGCGGGAGGAGCAGGCCTTCCCCAGCAGCACACCTCGGGGGACACACACCTGCCGGGGGGCTGGGGGGAGACGTGGAGCTCGGCGTCGGCGTCGGACGTGCGGGAGGGCGGCCGCTCCCCACCCGCATGACCCCTAAGCGGCTCAGCCCTCCCCCTCCCCTTCCCCTCACGTCCTCTGGACGCCCCCGTGCAACCACAACGGTCCAGACCTCGAGCCCTAGCATCACAAAGAACTGGCTCTGACACCTCATCACCGTATAACCCGGGGCAAGTTATTGAGCATCTAGCCTGTGAAATGAGACTAATAATAGTGCTGAATGGCCGGGGGGGGGGGGACAGTGTGGGGAGTAGCCAGTGAAATGAGGCTTGTAAAGTGCTTTGCACAAAGCTGTCTGTAGTGGGCGCCCTGTTACCGTTAGCCAGGCCTGCCCTCATCTCACCATTCGGGCTCAGCTAAAACCCCACTGAGGAGCCGAGACTCAGAGATAAGCGTGGAGATTGATCACCACCACCTCCTCTGACTTCTGACTCTCAGGTGAGAAGAGAGGTGTGCAGGGCAGAGGAGACCTGAGGAAAGAAAACGAGGAGCAAGCCAGCAGGAAACGCTGCCCCGCTCGCTTTTGGAGATTTGACTCTTAATTCCCTCTTAGTCTCTTGTAACTCTTCTTCTTTTTCTTTCACTGCTCCCTGCCTACCTTTTTTTGTGTGTGAGAAGCAGGAAGAACATGAAATCTGGAGTGTGTCACACCTGAATTCAAATCTTAATTTAGCCACATATGTTTGTGCGGCCCTAGGAAAGTTAGGTCGCTGAGCCTTGTTTTCAAGCCCCTGTAAAACTGGACAGGAATAACTAAAGATGAAGTCAGTTAATATTCACGGAACCCCTAGCAAAGCACAAGACACGAAGGCACTTAGCAATGCTGCTGCTGGTCTCTAGGAACTCCCCAGCTTTCGTGGATTCTCCTCCCATGGACCACTGCCCAATCCCATTTCACTCCCACGATAGAGGTATAGGATGGTTAATTTTCTGTATCAGCTTGGCTAGACTATGGTAACCAGCTGTATAGTCAAACAGCCTCTATTCTGCTGTGTAAGTATTTTTTAGATGTGATTAGCATTTACAATCAGTAAACTTTAAGTAAAGCAGATTGCTACCCTCCATAACGTGGGCGGGCCTCGTACAATCAGCTGAAGGCCTTACGAGCAACTAGGTCTCCCGTGAGGTTTCCCAAAGAAGGAATTCTGCTTTCTGACTGCAACACGGAAATTCTGCCTGAGATTCCAGCTTTCAGACTCGAGACTGAAGCATCAACTTTCACCTGAATCTCCAGCGTACTAGGTCGCTCTAAAGGTTTCAAACTTGGCAGCTACCACACTCATGTAAGCCAGTTCCTTAAAAGAAACATCTATCTATCAGTCTATCTATCTATCTGCCAATCTCCTCTCAGTACTGTTTTTCCAGAGAACCCTGGGTACTGCTCTGACCGGCGAACCCATCACCCTGATTTGGCCACATCGCTAGTGGGCAGAGACCCAGAGTCCATTACAAGCCCAGAGCAGGTAGATATGGCTTTTTCACTTCTCCCTTTTGAGCAGCTTGTCCTGGCAGAAGGGTCAGCTATCTCACTCATTCTCCTTAGTTTCTTCGTCCCGTGTGGCTAGAACCCTGTCTTGCCCATCAGAGCTGGCTGGAAGGCTGGGCCCTCTGTCTACCTCAGGCTGCTCTCTGCAGGGTTGGAGGATGTAGAGGTCAGTGTGGTTTCTCTTCCTTATTTCTTGGTGATTCTACAAAGCAATTCAGAAAACTCTGGTTGGACATTGTGGGTGGGGTGAAGTACACAGAGAAGGCAGTTAAGCCAGCTTTGGTATAAAGCTAATAATTCGTAACAAAGTAAGAGAAGACCAAGCCCAGCTTTTAGGAAAGTTCTCTGCATTGGGGTGAGGTCAAAACCACAGCTAAAATCCAAAGTTAAAAGTTTACTAAAATTTTTTTAAACCCACAGCTTAATACCAAAGTGTTGCTCAGCTATTCTTGGCTAGCACCCCATGGTGAGAGATAACTGGTCCAGGGCAAGACTCTGGCAGCCCCGGGCCAAACGGTACTTTAATACCATCAAAATCTCATGCCAGCTTTTGACACCTGAGGTGTCAGCACATCGGTGCTGATGTTATTATTCATCCCTTAGGAACATCTGCTCTGCCTTTTTAAAATTAGTCTTCTTTCCTCATCTCTCTTCCCTGCTTTTCTTTCCTTCTCACCTTTCTCCTTATTTTTCATCTTCCTTCCCTCGCCTCTCTTTCCTCACCTTTCTCTTTTCAGCTTTTCTGCCTCACCATCATTACTCATTCAGGAAAATCCTCCTCCTCTAGGCCCCGTCCCCTCTACACATCCACGCAGGTGAGACCAGGTTAAGGCGAGCATCTCTGAGCAAAGGGGGCCAGAGAGTACCCACCAGGACAGCAGTCTGCAGGTAGAAGGTGTGCAGAGATAAGGGGCATGGGGTAATCTGAAAGGATGAGAAACAGCGAAGAGAGAGGAAAATTGCATGCTTCATCATGTTTCTTTGGAGTCTAATAGTACAGAACATTGGCTAAGAGCATACGTTCAGGTGCCTGACTGCTTGGGTTTTAATCTTGGTTCCCCTAATTTCTAGATACGTTACTTGGAGCAAGTTATTTAACCACTCAAGGCCTTAGTTTCCTCATCTGTAAAATGAAACAGTAATGTGACCTACCTCATAGGGTTACTGTGAGGATTAAAGGAGTGTAAACAAATACCTGTTAAGTGCTTAGAACACCGCCTAGCACATAACAAACATCCAAGAATCGCTAGGCGTCCTCGGTCCCACTGGGAAACGGAGGCAGCTTACAAGAGCCTCAACCCGCCTCTCCCCATGGCCATCTCTGAAATCTAAGCAGAAACTGGCCCTGTGAGAGGGGGAGACAAACAGCGCCATCAAGGCCGCAGGCAGAGGCTCCAGGCAGTTTCTGATGGAACTTTCGATGCTTTGATGGATAGAATAAGTATACTCTCTTTTAAGTAAGACGGGCACAGGCCTGAGGCCCTAACCCTCCATAACAATGCGGTTAACACAGGCAACTATACTCCAAACTCCGAATGCCCACTTACCAACAATCCATTTTTTAGATGGCAACCGCCCACAACTGCAATATACACACAAGGTCCTACAAAATTTAAACCTCACATTGAGTATGTCATAAATGCTTCTCACATTTGAAGTGTGCTACGTATGAAAAAGGCTCAGAATCACTGTCTTAAACATGGTGCTTGGCTGTAGATCACTTGTCCCTTTAACTGATTCTTTCATTATTCTTGATACTTCTTTCTGATTTTGTAGTTAGCCAATTCTCTTCCTTCAGTTTTTATCTGAATCCTGAAGGTGTGAATGTAAGACCTGGAATATTTTCATACTGAAGCCTGACAGTAGCCTCTAAAGGGGCATCCTTTTGAGATGTGAGGTTCTTGTCTGTAAACAGGAAGGTTCTCTGACCTTTAGGCCACATGGACTAATGATGGAGCAGGCCTCACTGAGGACGTGAAAGGAGGCACTGGGTCCAATTTTAAATGCACAAGTATTGTGAAGAATGAGTTTTATCTACCAGGATGCCAAGCTCCTCGGAGGCGACTGGTGAAGATAAAGGAAGCCAGAGCTGCACTTTAGACAAAAAAAGGATGACTGGCCCTCCCCAATTTGACAAGATGAGGTAGCAAAGTAGAGAGCTTTTCGGGGGACTGCACAGACCACGTCTCCCCTGCATCACTGGAGCTCCTAAAGGGCTAACAAGGGGATCGCTTCTAGAACAAAGAAAAGTCAGGAAACCAGGTGCAGGAGGATCTAAGGAGAAACCACACAAGACTCCCTCCGCCCTCCCCTTTGCTCCCATTTCACCTTCCGCAACACAAGTTTCTCACTGCAGTGAACTTGTTTGCATTTTCCCAATAGGCAGCAAGCTCCTGGAGGGCAGCCCACGTGTTCGTGCTTTATGAATCTCGTCTAGGTAAAAAGAGAAATGTGGCTCTAGGAGGAGTTCAAAGCCCACCCACCCTTCTTATCAATATCAAAGTCTCCACTTTCTTTCATGTCAGGGGACAGGGAAAAGAACTACCGTACACTCAAGAAAGAAGAAACACTTAAATAGTAATTGCCCCACACCTCTGATAATAGGAAATATGCCCAGAAGTTCTTCTTTAAGATGCTTGCACTCTCCCTTAGGCTCTTCTGCCAGCAAGAGCTCTGTCCTCCTGGTCCTGAGAACCAAGTCTTTAAACGCGAACATCCAAGGAAATAACTCTAACTTGAGGGTGCCTTGCTTTTACTGTGCTTCTTGCCTCCTGTCATAAAATAGGAGACACTATTTCTTCACCTGATGAATGCAATTAAAGCCTCCTCCACCCACGCCACCCCCCCTCCAAAACCGCAATGCTCTCTCTTCCTTTGCATGTCCAGCCATTGAAATTAACGAAGTCCACTAAAGTCGCTACCCGAGACTGGAAGGGAAAATGCTAACTGTAGACAAACTGGATATTTTATCCACTCAGATTGGCTTTAAAAAAACACCACGATGGCCACAGGTATTTCCAAAAATTCCTTTGTCCAGAATTTAGTCCACAGCCTCCATAAGATTACATATCAGGGCAAATCTAAATCTGAAAAGGATCCTCCACAGATATTAGTAAAAATCTTTAGCTCTCACTAAGCAAGTAATCATTCTTGTTCCATCTGCCAGAAACACAATTCAGAGTCTACCATTTTCTATACACAGATGATTTTGCATTACTCAGTTTTACTGACTCATGGCTAATATTTTGGAAAGAAAGATGATATATCTACTGGCATTTGTCTGTATGATTATGTTTGTCTTTTCCTACGAGGGGTGGGGGTGTGGAGTCCTCAGTCAAGAACCTAGGAGGGTAGAGGGAAAGTTATTTTGCCTCCCATATGCATGCAATGGAAACTATTCAGAAAAAGAAAGGAATAAACCAGCAACCCATGCAAAAAAACATTGGTGACTCTCACATGTGTATTGCTAACTGAAAGAATTCAGTCTGAGGCAGCTACACACCACAGGACTCCATTTCGATGACATTCTGGGACAGGTCAATCAGAGGTGGTAAACAGGTTATGGGGTGGGGAGCTGAAATATTCCATGGGATACTTCAGTGACGGATGGCTGTCACTATGCAGTAGTCTAAAGCCATAGATCTTTACAACCCAGCCAGGAAATCATCATACACTCAAATGTAGTGGTTTAAGATACGGGAATGTCACAGGATGGAACAGAGAATGTGACAAGGAATCTTAACTGATTTAGAAATGTAATGAAAAAAACTCACTCCTGGATGGTGGGGCAAAAGATACTTGACCTAATTAAATATAGAAGAAAAGACCAGAATCTGTAGAACAAAGGCAAGTTGTGCCATCCATAAATAGCGGGCTCTGTAAGTTCCTTCCCATGGTGGTAGAAGCTAACAATACTGAAACTAGTACATCTGTAATCCGGAATGGAGCAAGCAGTGAATGTAATGAAGGACAAATGGTGGAAGCCAGGTTTCTTACCTTTAGAGTGAGAGGTTACAGACAAGCAAAGGAAGAAGGTTACAACACCCATGTGATAATGGATAGATTATATTTCCTCAATTTTAAAAACTTTAGTGCATCAAAAAGTGCTATCCAGAAAGTGAAAACACAGCCCACAGAAGGGAGGAAAATATTTGCATGTGATATATCTGACAAGAGCCTGCTTTTCAGAATACATCAACAACTTTTACAAATCATCAACAACAAAAAGATAACCAAATTTTTAAAATGGAAAAGGACTTGAACAGACCCTTCTCCAGACGAGAAATGCAAATGGTCAACAAGCACATAAGAAAATGTGCACCAAGAAGACAGGAAACCCACAGGATGGAACTATGTCAGAGGAAAGCAGGAGCCCATGGAAGGAGCTCTCAAGAGCCAAAGCAGGAGCGAATTGAACAACCAAATACCGTTCTGCTGAATTATAACCAAAAGCTTTAAAATAACGATCTGGGTGGAGTGTCCACACTGGTAAAAGTAAATGATTATATACAGTGTGTGTGTGTGCGTGTGTGTGTGTGTGTGTGTGTTTTATGAGTGCTGTTTAATCAACTGCATGGAACAACTCCAAAGAGTTGATGTAGATACTCAGTCATTCATTAAGGAAGTGGGGCTCACTCCCCTGGCCTGAAGTGTAGGGGCCACATAGTGACTTCATCCTAAAGAAGACACACGGCGCAGACTTAAGGAAAAAGTGACATTACAGTGGGGAAAAGCACTACCTAAGCCAGGAAGACAAAGTTAACATGAACAGTGATAAGTTGCCTTTATGTATGTTCCCGTGATATACAGTCATGAGAAAGCACTTTGCCTCTGGGATCTGCGTCCTCAAAACCCATGAACCCATTCTAATCACAAGAAAAACACCAAGTAAATCTCAATGTGGGACAGTCTGCAAAATACCTGACTAGTCCTCCTGAACACTGTCTAGGTCACTGAGAGAAGGACAGTGTGAGAAAATGTCAAAGCCAAAGAGATCCTAAAGTGACATGATGACTCAACGCCCTGTGATACGCTGGATGGGATCCTAGGACAGAAAATGGGAGAATGATGGGAACCTGAATAAAATATGCATTATAGTTCATGGTAAAGTATCCATATTTGTTCATTAACTGTGACAATTCTGTAGAAAACTAGGATGAGAGGTGAAATTAAATGTCAAATGAGAACAAGCGATTGCACCACCCTGTAAATCTAGAATAAAAAGGTGATTTCTTAATAACACACAAACAAAATGAACCCTAAAATACAGCGAATACAAGCAGACCAATTATCCATCCTATGACCCTTTCTCCAGGTTAGTTCTCCTCTCGTTGTTCTGAGGTTTCCCTCTCCCAGGACATAGAAGGAACAGGCACAGAGTCGTTAGCTGCTCCCCTTAGATCCGACCCAAGCCAGTGTCTTCATCTCCCCGAGACACACCCGCCCAATGAGGACACCAGGCCAGAGGGAGTCTCAGGAATCATTGGTCCTGATGTGTCAGGACTTTTTTGATTACAAGGGACTAGACATGCTTACTCAAGTAAAATAAATAATATTATTATAAATTACAGAAATAAATGAATACTTACAGGAGACAAGTTGAAGAGTGGAGTTGGAGGTATCAGGCCCAAGGGCTCACATTCTCATAGTGTGACTTGGTCCCTCTCCAACCACCAGTCCTGCTGAGTGCCTTGGGTGGTGCCAATCATAGGCACAGTCTTTCTCACTGCATCTAGGGCCTCCAGTAACTCCAGGATGAAACCCACTCAATCTCCATTCTTCCTGGAAGGTTTTCTCCTTCCCTAAGCTCCGTGAAAACTCATGACTTTGAATGCCTTTGGCCTGGCTTGGGTCACGTTCTCATCCTTGAACCGGTCACAGCAAGCACAGGATGGAAAATGGGATTGGCTAGACATGGATTATACACCCATCTTCCAGGTGGGTGGAACGTGGGATCAGCCCCCTGAAACTGTTTGGACAGGAAGCAGGTGGGAGGTAGTTCCCAAAGGAAAGCTGAGGTGCTGCACTTGGACAGATGCTGAGGACAGATGCTGGCTCAGTGAAAGCGTGAGATTCCACATCACATCACTGACAGCAATATCTTTTTTTCGAGACAGCTCCTAGAGTAATGGAAATAAAGACAAAAATAAACAAATGGGACCTAACTAAATTGAAAAGCTTTTGCACAGAAAAGGAAACCATAAACAAAAAGACAACCCACACAATGGGAGAAAATATTTGCAAAGTATGTGACTGACAAGGGATTAATCTCCAAAATTTACAAACAGCTCAAGCAGCTCAATATCAAGAAAAAAACAAACAACCCAATCAATAAATGGACAGAAGACCTAAATAGACGTTTCTCCAAAGAAGACATACGGATGGCCAAGAGGCACATAAAAAGATGCTCATCACTAATTACTAGAAAAATGTAAATCAAAACTACAATGAAATACCACCTCGTACCAGTCAGAATGGCCATCATCAAAAAATCTACAAATAAATGCTTGAGAGGATGTGGAGAAAAAAGAAGCCTTCCACACTGTTGGTGGGAATGTAAATTGGTACAGTCACTATGGAAAACAATATAGAGGTGCCTCAAAAAACTAAAAATAGAGTTACCATACGATCCAGCAATCCCACTCCTGGGTATATATCCAGAGAAAAATCTAATTCAAAAAGATACATGTACCCCAATGCTCACTGCAGCACTATTTACAATAGCCAAGACATGGAAGCAACCTAAATGTCAATCGACAGAGGAATGGATAAAGAAGATGTGGTACATGTATACAATGGAATATTACTCAGCCATAAAAAAAATGAAATAATGCCACTTGCAATAACATGGATGGACCTAGAGATTATCATACTAAGTGAAGTAAGTCAGACAGAGAAAGACCATATGATATCACTTACATGTGGAATGTATAATATGACACAAATCAACATATTTACCAAGCAGAAACAGGCTTACGGATAGAGAGAACAGACTTGTGGTTACCAAGGCGGAACCTCCAAGGAGAGGGATGGATTGGGAGTTTGGGATTAGTAGATGCAAACTACTGAATACAGAATGGTTAAACAACAAGGTCCTACTGTATAGCACAGGGAACTATATTCAATACCCTGTGATAAACCAGAATGGAAAAGAACATGAAAAAGAATGCATATATAGGTGTATAACTGAACCACTTTGCTGTACAGTAAAAATTCACACAACATTGTAAATCAACTCTACCTCAATTTTAAAAAGAATCTGAAAAACAAAATTTGCCAACAAAAAACGAAAATTATTATTTAAATCCAAAAAGTATGGCTGGAGAACATTCAGGAAAAGGGGTAAATCAGCAAATCGGGGACACAGAATCGCAGGGTACTTGGGGGACCAGGGAGAGTCAAAGTGGAGAAGGGAGAAGGGAGAAGGCAGGGGAGTGCCGATCTGGTCGGGGTGTGCACCATGTGAGCAGGACCAGGGGCCCTCAGTAAAATAAAGCAGACCCGGTCCTGGTGAGAATGAGCCACAACAAGCAGGGGATGGGAAGTATGGGGACTGATCCAGGCAAGAGGCCTAAAGCGAGAGGTGGTGGGGACCCCGGGCTGAGAGGCAGATTTCCCAGGAGCTGAGGGGCACAGGGCTTCGGTGCAGAGGCAGGCAAGGTTTTGCACCTGGAAGAAAGCCACAGTCATATCCTTGAGAAAAGCGGACCACTTGAGGATGTTCTGCAAAGGAGTCTGATTTCAGGTAAGTTGAATCTGAGATGCCAGTGGAACACGGAGGTCAAGGCTTTCATCAGGCAGACAGAGGGGATGAGCAGTAAGGCAGAAAATCCACATGATGCAAGCTCTTCTCTGCACACATCTGCTCCGTAGAGCAGCAAGGGTTGCAGCAACAGAATTTCCTAATTGGTACCTGGCACGACTTTGTTTCCAGGGATGCGATCCCTGCCTCACCCTCCAGCTCACAGCAGAAGCAGCGACAGGCGACGGGGCCGGGTGCTGAGGTTCCCAGTGATCCGGGAGCAGGCCCAGGGAGGGAGAGCCTGGTGGGGAGGTGCTGTATGACCCTACTGATGCACGTGCACGTGCACACACACACCCCCCGCCTGCCGGGACTAGGAGGTTACGAGAGCCAGAGAGAAGGCCAACAAAGGTATGGATTTCAAAAAACTGCGGTCTGATGAAAGGAAACCAATTTTAAGTTAAAGGAAGGAGTGAAAGTAATTTTTTGAGGGGAATAAATAGCTCAGAGTAACAAAAGGGCCCAGAGAAGGGCACACAGGCTCAGCCGGGCCTGGAGGAGAGACGAGGGCTGAATGAGACAGAGGGAGCGTGACGTGTACGTTGTAAACGTCAGGGCCCTTGGAGGCAGCCGCCCGCGAGGAGCAGCAGGAAGCGGGCGCTGAGAGCCAGGGCTGGCGGGGACCGCAGGGTCCTGCTCGGGACGGGGCAGAGCCACGCTCACTGGCGACCCACCTCAGGCGGATGAAGCTTCCTTCTCTAGGAGGAAGTGCTGCAGGAAACTGCATTCCTGAGTTTTCAGGACACGACCCCCCTCTCCGGAATCCAGGCTCCACACACCAGCGCCTACACTTTCTCACAGGTATCAGCTGAGGGGGAGGTCTGCCAATGCGCTCCAGGAAAACACAGACCGAGTGGAAGCAGCACGTCTGCTACAGCTGCCTGTTGAGCCCCTCTCACAGAAAGAGGAGCTAAAATAAAGGCTGTGTCACCAACCACAAGCAACAATGTGGAAGTGAGGTAAAAATGTATAATGAGCTCTACTCCTTACAGACAAGGGGGCCTGGATGGTGCTTCCAGGGAACCTGACGGGATGATTAGTGAACGGCGCTGCCATTAAGGCTACAGCTGTGATCATCCTCGTTCAGAGACCAGCCACTCTCCAGAGCACAAACACAACTACACAAAACAGAGGCCGTGACAAGCCATTTCCAAAGATCAAGCACTTATACTAATGTAACAACTGGGACTTAGGACTAACAAAATTTATCGATATGACCCATGTATCCATAAGCTATCCAGGAAAGATAGTTTATTAGCTTCATCTTGCTTCTACTACATATCACTTATTTTCTGAAGTTAGTAACAAAGGAAGGCTCCTGTTAGAACTTGTGCATTTGTCTTAGACCATACTTGTGAGATGCTAACATGTTTGTGTCCATAGACTGTACTGATTCTAAAAGTGATTCAACGGCCTCTGCATGACAGACACGATAGTCAAGAGGCGGCGTTTCAGAGTTCAACAGACTTAGATGGGGACCATCTCCTGCTAATTGCAATGCCCAGTTTCCCTCTCTCGAAAATAGACATTAATAATAATACCTCCAGGGTGTTATAAGGTGTGTAAGATCAAATGACATGTGCAAAATCCTTAGCAAACTAACAGCTCCACAAATGTTACTGTTATTTAAAGGGTCATGGAATTGGACTTCATTTTACCAGTGAGATAACACAACTCATTACAGAGTTTAGAAACAAAATCAATTTTCATCCCCTAGCTCAGTGCTCTTTAGCTGGATTTTAATCTCAAATTATTATTAAATGTCAGTGTGACCTTAATTAAAGTCATGATCCAGCAAGGCTCTCAGCAGGAGGTACCTTAATTGTGATTGCTTGGTCTTACCTTGTGGAAGCTTTCCTCATGCTCAAAGACAATGCTTCTTGCTCACAGCTAAGGAGATCATGGGATGGCCTGGTGTCTCGTTTAATCAACGGTAGTTTACTGCTGGGTAAAGAAGAGGTTAACTGGTTCCCGTCAGTACTCTGTGTTCACTATATCTGATGGCTGGTTGTTCTGAAATGTGCATTTGTAGGGACTTCCCTGGTGGTGCAGTGGTTAAGACTCTGTGCTCCCAATGCAGGGGGCCCAGGTTCGATCTCTGGTCAGGGAACTAGATCCCACATGCTGCAATGAAGTTCCCGAGCGCCGCAACTAAGGCCTGGCGCACAGCCAAAGAAATAAATACATATTTTTTTTTAAATGTGCATTTGTAGTCCATCATGTCTGTAAGCACCCATGATCTTTATTTATATCTTGACACAAGCTCCTTCACAAAGTTTTGTACAAATCCTTAAAAGGGAAAGAATATTTCAGTAAAAGTTAATCCTGTAGCTAAGAGAGGTAATCAAGTTAGCAAATTCATCTTAATGAAAACTGTTTTATCTAAAAAGGAAGGTCTGCTCCTTTAACCTAAAAGTCAACTGAAGGGAGTTATCCAGAGCTTGAACTGAGAAAGTACTGGGTCAGAAGAGTACAAAAAAATCCTTTAACTTCATCAGCGTCAACATTCAAAATATTGGATTATTCTCTCTAATATGACTGTAACCTTAACTATATTTGTATTTGTTTTCATCTGTACTTGGAGAAAGAAAATTACAATGACTTTTCTTGAGCAATGTAGAAAGCAGTTTCCATTTTTCTCCAATTTGAATGATTATTTTACATTTTAAAAATCAAAACTATTACAATTAATTTTTCAGTGAATATATTCTATGGTGCTGAAATTTTAAAACGTCTTCCAGCCACTCTGTAACCTTGGAAATTACAGCTGACCCTTCGACAACAAGGGTTTGAACTGCACAGGTCTGCTTGCACGTGGATTTTCTCAATAGTAAATACTGCAGCCCAACCCGCTGGCTGAACGGCAGACACGAAGAGCTCACTGTAAAGTATACACAGCTTGTCGACTGCTCGGAGGGTAGCCCTCACCCCACATTGTTCAAGGGTCAACTGTAATCCTGTTCTGGGAATTCCCTTTGCATAATTTGAAATCACCAGAAGAGGGCAGAGCTAAGCATGTGCTACTTGGATCCCTGTGCAGGAATGAGAAGAAACTTTCAAAATGATGCTGACTTCTCTTTTGACTGAAATTTAGCACCTCGGTTGCGTATTTGCTGAGCGTAGAGACTTGCCAAGAAGAAATGGCCACCTAACTTCTCTTCCACAAAATAGGGGAATGGCAATAAACAATGCAGCAGAATAAACGCTATAGAATAAATGCCACAGAAATGCTTGGCACGAACAGAGCAAAGAAAGGAAGAATCTAAACAGTAATAGTACCTTGCTCATTTTATGCATTCACATTTATGTGGTACAATTAAATAGCTTACAAATCAAATCAGAAATACTTAGTATATATGATAACAGTAGAGATAAAAATATCTGTAAAAAATAACTTTATCTATATCTGTATATGCATTCCATAACAACTTCTTAATCTAGAATACGTACCCTGTAGACAAGATTATAGAAAAGCTTTAAAATTTTTCTCTGTAGAATTGTTTGAAACTTTGATAAACTCATAAATAATTATTTTATTCTCAGTCTTAATATTCTGTAACTTCCTTGTTCCACAACCCCCTGTATTTCAAAAGTAAAATTCCGAAGAACATGCTTATAAATATATAAAGGGAGAAAAATCCCAGGGATTAGGCCTGGGGCCACAGTAAATACTGAATAAGATTAAATTTAATAAACTTTTTGTTAAAGACAGGGATTTATTCAGAGTTACGCTTCCAGGTCTGAATATCTGCATTTTACATCTCATCTTTTTTCAAATGAGAACAATGAAAGAATTAAACAGAGGAAGTTCCCATAATAAATTAGAGGTGGCATTAGCTCCACTGAAAAGTCCATCAACCACCTGGAGACCAGCTCCATCTCCCTCTCTCTCACGTGAGCAGTTTCTCAATTACACACAGAAAGTGAACCAAAACGTAACGAGCCGTCTGGGGAAGACGTTGGGTCATTAAGCTTAGCCTAGTGGCCCTCATCGGCTGAGCTCAAACTCTTGAGAATTCAAAGGTAGGACCTCCTTGGAGTTAATGAAAAAAGGCAAAAAGCAGCTTCCACAGCTAATCAGCAACTAATAATCATAGAACACATTTTCTAGAGCAAGGCTTTCCCGAACCTGGCTGATCAAAACCCCTATTTCCAGAGGTCAACCTCAGACCTAATCAATCGGACTTTCCAAAACTGGAGTCCAAATTCGAATTTTAGGAAGCTCTGCGGTAGCACGGTAACGTGGCAGAGAGGAGCAGAGGCTGCAGACCCAGCCGGGAGCCTGCTGAGGGAGGGCCCTGCAGGCGTGCGTGAGGGCTCCGAGGCCGCCTCAGGTGAGGGTGAACATCTCCAGCAGGTGACGGGATCGTTCGTCTGTGGAGAAGGAGCTGAGGGGCAGGAGGGGGGACACGGAGACCAAGTAGGAGGCACAGAGGTGACGTGCACCAGAGTGACGACAACGGAACAAGGCCAGAGTTCCCAGATAGACAAGTGACCCCTGAACAACGCGGGTCTGAATGGCGCGGGTCCGCTTCCACACGGATTCTGTTCAGGAGGCAACACTTCAGAATCATATGCTCCGCAGAGAGAACCGCGGCTGCAGGCGGAGGGCCGCCCATAACTTACGGGAGGATGCGCCCTCCGGGGGTCGGAGGAGGCCCCGCGCTGTTCATGGGCAGCAGTGTCTCTGAATCAACAGCTCTGGCAACACATCAGCTACAGAAGCGAGGAAAGGCAGGAGACGTGGGGTCAGCTTTCCTGGGTCTGGAGTCCGCCTCTGCCACTTACAGAACTCCGGGACTTAGCAAGTGACACTCTCTATGCCTCAGTTTTCACACCAGAAAATGGAAGTAGGGTTAAATAAATGTTTAAATTAAATAACACTTAGCACAGTGCTTGGATCTAAGACTAAATGTTGGCTTCTATTCCTGGGTTTTGTCGTTAATGATGTTGCTATAAAAACATAACTCACTGAGACCTACTTTGGGTGAGATGGAAAAAAAAGCTCCCCTGATGATAAATATGGGGACCCAAGACCACTTTCAGTTTCCCCCATAACTACTGCTGAGGTATGTATATATGTATGTATGTATGTATGTATTTAGCAAAACAGAGAAATGCTGAAGCATGGAAACAGTTTAGTTTTGTTACCATGGTCCTGAAAGCCACAGACCATCTACATTATGTGTCTCATGGCATCAAGAACAAGAAATAAATTCCAGTTTTCTGACTCTCCTCAGTCCTAACGCCTGGACTGGGGGAACCCAACAGACCCACGTGGATTCACTTAACCTGCATTTGCCATGGACATAATCACTCCCTCTCACATTTTCCTGCTCACACTGAGGAAAGCATCGCCTGCCTTTAGGTCTTCATTGCCTATTGTCCACAGTGAGTTGACATTCCTGGTTTGGATGGAACCCAGGCCCCCTGCAGTGGAAGCACTAAGTCTTAACCACTGGACCGCCAGGGAATTCCCAAGATACCATTTTAAAGGACAAGCCTGCAGCAGTTGCCAACTGAAATACCACAATACTGCTATCAGATTTGTGCCTGATAAATCAGGGGCAGCTTCTTAAATATTAAGTCAATACATCCTCTATGAGAGTAAATTTTTTCTTATTAGATAGCAAACCTCAGTACATACTTTTCCCCAAATACTTTGAAAGTCAGCATATGTAGAACACTGTCTTTCAGTTTTGTAACTGACACCCAGGAAGGGGAGTGGTGGATGCACCAACGGGCGCCCCTCAAAGACCTTCTGCTACTTGGTGCACGAATCTCAGAGCCTGTCTCCCGAACATCCCTGTTTGCAGAGTATTAAGTCAAGATCAGCATTCTAAGGTACATAACGCAGGATTTCCACTCAGATCTTGCCCTGGCTTCCCCTGCCATCTATTTTGAATCTGAAGATCACCTCCTACTGTAGTAAATATTGGTTGCATTTGTAACAGAGAACTAGAAAGAAAGGCCTTCTCCACCGCGCCTGTGACCCTCCTCGGGAGGCACCTGTCCTCCTCCTCCACCTCCACGTGTCCAGACGTCCTCTTCCCTGTCCACCTTCAGTAAATATACAGACAACACACAACCAATATTTACTACTAAATGAGGCCACTTTCAGATTCAGAATCCATTAATGCCAATCCCTAACCTCAGTTATATTTTGACTTTGCATCAGATGCTTTGTTTGCAAGGATACCCTATTGTCATGCCCCTGGTGGGATCGGTAAGACCTTCAATACAGCCCACCTGGTACCTTGAGAAGCTTGGCCTTGGAACACAATGGTGATGACACCCAGACACCTTACGCCTACGTGCAGGCTCACATGTGGTCTCTCCAGACTCATGGGAACCAGGACACTCCAACACGTTTCTGAGCTGCACCCAAGGCCCATCCTCTCAGTCTCTGATCTAAACTGACCTCCTCCCAGGCTGCTCCAAGTGAACTGGTGACACCAGGGTTTTCACATGGAACATCGTGGAAAAATTCTCGTTTTTAAAGTTCTCCTTTCAGGGCAGTATTTCAAGTACATTTTCAGGTCTTCACTTTCCACGCAGATTTCTCAAGCTACTAATACTAAGTTCCACTCTTCGTAGGCTGTCTTCCATCTGTGAATCCCTAGTATTTACTTACAAGGATCCCCAACATCTTTTTCAAACAGCTTTATTTTTTTTATTTTATTTATTTTATTTATTTATTTTTGGCTACGTTGGGTCTTCTTGTTGCGCGCGGGCTTTCTCTAGTTGCGGTTCACGGGGGCTACTCTTCGTTGCGGTGCGCAGGTTTCTCATTGCGGTGGCTTCTCTTGTTGCGGAGCACGAGGGCTTCAGTAGTTGTGGCACGCAGGCTCAGTAGTTGTGACTTGCAGGCTCTAGAGCGCAGGCTCAGTAGTTGTGGCTCACGGGCTTAGTTGCTCCGCGGCATGTGGGATCTTCCTGGACCAGGGCTCGAGCCCGTGTTCCCTGCATTGGCAGGCGGATTCTTAACCACTGCGCCACCAGGGAAGCCCTCAAACAGCTTTAAAAATGTCCAAGATTCTTTAGAGCACATTCACCTGACCCGAAGCCACAGGATTACTTTGTTAAAGAAATACTCATTACCCAACTTCAGTTAATGAATACACTGGCACCATTAACCATCAAGAACATGGGGAAAGTTAGAATGTTTCAAGTGGAAGTTTTTCCTTCTCTCAGGGAGGCAGAGTGGCTGTGGAGAAAAGCAATCCACCTGAGTGTCAGGAGACAGGTTTCTGGCTCTGTCCAAAGCATTTCGGCCACAGGTAAGTCACTGCCCCTTTCTGAGCTCTTTGACTCCCAACTCCCATCCTCACTCACCTTCGGATGCATCACCCGGCACAGCGCCAGCCTGAGATCCCTGTGCTGCTTTGCCTTTGCCACACCCAGTGCTGGGGCAGGCCCGACATTAACCCACCACCCTGCACCTCTGCCAGCCTCCATGGGCACCCCTATCCCTCCCGCCAGCCTTCAGTCCCAGTTCTGTGTATCCAAGTGAACTGTTTCCACAACATTTTCAAATATCTGGCCTCACATACCCCTACTCATCCAGTGCAGAGGTCAACGTCTCCTAATTCACAGCGAACACGGAAGCCGCCAGCACTCCCTCACCTTCCCGTGAGCCACCTAGAAAGCCCACCTGCACTACGTCCCCCTTCCCAGGGCTGTCTTCACACACAGGTGTTCCTGTCCGTGTCCCAGGCCAACCGTGACCTGAGCTACGCATGCCCTCCCTCTGCGTTCCAGGACCACATGCTATCCATCAGTTCTCCTTCTCTATGGGACCCCTCCCATCGGCATCTGCACAGGCTCTAAACACTCCCAAGCTTTTTAAAAAAGGTACTTCTCCTTCCCCACTCATAACCCACCTGACACAAAGCCGCTGGCACTCATCACACACCTGTGCTGACCCCCTCCCATCTCCCTAGCTCACCCAGACCCTCCATCCAGCCTCAGCCTGCGGAGACCCGGCCGGCGCCCCCTGCACCCCACCCAGACTGCTCTCTACATCTACAAGGTTACTGACAATAACAATAACCTTTGGCAAAGTCAATGACTGCTTTTCAGCCTTACTCGATCTTGACCTCTCAGCAACATTTAATATCACTTAATACTCCATCTGTCTATTTTTTAATCTTTTTTTCTGCCCCACCTCTGACTGTTCTTTACCTGCCCCGTGCAGCTTGCCCCCTGCCCATTGCATAAATGTTCATCTATAAATCAGGCCCTGCTTGATTCTCACCCTGCAGGCCTTTTCAATGCATAACGGCTTCAGGGATCATCTACGTGATGAAGAGTCCTCCATCTCTCTCCCCCTAGGCTCTGTCTCCTGACCCCGAGACACACATAACCAGTTACTTTTGCATATCTTTCAGGAGATTATCCCCAAATTCCGTAAGACCTAAACTGAACTAACTGTTCTCCCACCCTGCTCCTCCTGTACTTCACACAGTAAACAGCACCACCCTCTCCCCTGTTGCCCAAGCCGGAAATCTGGGCACATACCCTCCTCATTCCTGCCCTCTCCCTCGCCTTTATATCATCAGCCAAATTCCTGAGGCTCGTCATGTGGACCTTCTAAGGCAGAGCGTCTCAGAGTGTGGTCCCGGGCCACCATCAGCAGCATCACTTGGGAACCCAGCTCAGACCTCCTCAGAACCTCTGGGGCGGGCCCAGCAATTGTGCTCACAAGTCCTCCAGGTGATTCCAATGCCCGCGCGTGCTGGGAGAACCACTAATCTACCGGTATCATCAGAACTGCCCCTTCTTCATCCCCAGCACCACGTCTATAGCTAAGGGCAGCACCTCCACTCCCCTGGATTCCCACTTCAACTTCCTTAGAATATTCCAGCCTCCAAGTCAGACCCACAGAATACCCCTCGGTCCAGACTCCACAGCACCCAGAATGCCCTCTCCTCTGCCTAAACCCTCCAGTGGTTCCCCACCGCTCCCGGGATTGAGTTCCAATTCCTAAACCCGTCTTCAAGAAGCCTCCATCCAGGGCTCTGGGTACCACCCAGAATTTTCTCTGCAGATGCCCCGCCCCCATGCCCGCCCCTCACACTGGACACTGTGCTCCAGCCGCAATGACCACTCGGAACTCAAGTCTCCTGTCCCCACGAGACACTGTGCCATTGCATCTGCCCACCTGGCAGCCCCTTGGACAGTGAGAGACACAGCACAGGGAGAGGAGCTGCATTTTTCATGAAAAAAGTCAGTAACTATTATGTGACTGGCTGGTGACCACACATGGTTAGAGACGGAAAGAAAAGCCACACTACACAATACATTTACATTTTACGTTTTACCTAAGTATAGACCAGGGGCCAGCAAACTGCAGCCGCTGCCATGTTTGTAAATGAAGTCTTGTTAGGAAGTAACAGCCACGCTTATTCACTGCACGTTGTCCGCGGCGGCTCTCACAGGATGACAGCAGAGCTGGGTACTGAGACAGAGGCTGTAAAACAGTTACTAAAGCCTAAGATATCTTCTCTTTGGCCAACGTTAAGAAACTGTGCCAACCCCTCATCTAGACAATAAAGTGACATAACAGAAATAAATCATCTTTCAGATTTCCAAAGGCTAGTAAAAATCTGGAGGAAAAGCCGTCTAAGCTCCTGGTTGGCTGATGTCCTCTGGGTCCAAGGACCCTTCAGGTTCTGCACTCCTCCTGGCTCTTGAGACAGGAGAAGGAGGCCACCAAAAGGCGAGTCACATCCACAGAACTAATTACTACTCAGTGCACATCCACGAGAAAGAGAAGAAAATCACAACAGAAAAGTTGGGCTGAGTCACCCATTTTAATAAAAGTCTATCATATAAACTCAAAATGGATTCTGCGTCACCCATACTGTTTGCCAAAGAAGTGATAAGAGCGCCAGTTGTGAAAGCAAAACAGGCATCCGAAATAGCATGATCCTTAAATGAGAAAAACAAACCACAGAGAAGAAAGTATGTCATTAACTTAAAAAGGGTGACTGCCACTAATGAGTTTTTAAAAGCTGATTTTTCTAAACTTCAATGAACTTCACGGCTGGAGATTATTATTCTGAAATCTATAAAAGTCCTGGCAGCATTTACACCGTGGTGAGGGAACAGCAATCAGCAGCATCGCTACTTCTGCAACAATACTCTCCATCTGAGCATAACTGGGGGGTGGGGGGGGAATCACCTGTCTGCCTTCTGAGAAGGAATACACAAAAAGCAGCACATGTTAGAAATTTACTAAACCACATACCAAGTCAAAAAAATAAAATAATCTCAAAATATATGTGTTTCAATTCATATGCATGAAAGCGTGGATACTGATTACTACATACAACCATACAATGATGGAGTCCAGAGAAATAACTTTCAAAACATGTATTAAAATCCTTCTCCTTCACACTGAACCATATGACTACAAACCTGGGGGATGTAACCTGACCCGGCACACAATCAAGCCTGTGCTAAAGAAAGGTTACTAACACAACTATTGAAAAACCATGCAAGTGCACAGCCAGCAAAGAGAGAAACCAACTCGGAACTTCTTGACACAATCTACTTATCATATTCTTTAGGAAATAATCTACTTTTTAACTAAAAATAAAGTTGGATGAAAAAATGCCCTTTGAAGAAAACTAAGAATAGTAAGCAGATTTCTTCCTGTTTACATTTATTGACAGTTCCCCTCAATAATTTTACCCTACAAGAATTATTCAGCCAAGAAAATTAAGTGTATTCCACATGGTAGAGTCCTTGAGAGAGAAGAACAATGTTGTGCATAAACAACCTCTAGCACTTGGGTTCCTCTGTCTCAGGAATTCTGAGT